>NC_090941.1:593758330-594358330 GCF_040938575.1 Ambystoma mexicanum | reverse complement strand
TCGTTAGCCACAGTATCTTGTCTTGAAGGGGTTTGGTATGTGGGAGTGTGGCAAACATCAGTGTCTTTGATAGAACACACAGGCAAGGTTGGTTTTTCACGTTGGGTGGTCTTTGCGATTCTTTGGTCATTCCCTGGTGAAAATGCATGTTTTCTGTGATCGTAGTGTCTCAACCATTTGAGAACGTCTAAGAACCCTTCAATTAGTTTGTCTTTGGTCAATTGGTCCTTTGCTGCAAGGTCACCTAGGCGGTATTGCCAGTGTGTGGTTAACTCCGTCTCTCGTTCCAATTTGGAATGTAGGAATCCATTGAAGGAATCTATCTGTTGTAGTTTATTTGCCATATTTTGAAAGATGGTTGCTTGGTCTTTTATAGAGTCATTCAAAGACTCATACAGCTTTACAAAAGGGATTAGAGCCAAGGAGGTGGCTTCCAGTACATTGTTGTGAATTTGTATGGCCGCAGCAGTAGATATGTTTGACTTTGTTCCAGACTCAATTGGTTGCTCAAAAGTGCTTGCTTGGGTGTTTTCCCCAGTTATGCTTTTTCGCAAGGAAGGAAAATCATTTTTTCGACCTTTGAGGGCTACGTACCGGTTTATGGGAGGTTTTGGTATTACCAAAAGGGTGAGTACTTGAGGTGTTATATTATTAGGAATACAATTACTTGAGGTTTTCGGCTCGGGTGGAATTTTTACTTGAGGATCAGACTGCTTTCGAGGATTAGAAAAGCTTGCAATTAGTTTTTCTTTAACCAACTGGTAGTCCTCTTTTAGTCTCTCAGAAATGCTTGCGTCTCTAGCTGCTAGATCATAATTTGCGGCTCCATTGATATGCGCATGGTTATTAAGCAAGGACAAACTTGATGTGTTTCGACTTGAACACGATGGTTCGACAGATGAAGCTGCAATCAAGTCTGCATCACTGTTTGGGGAACAATTAATAAATGTTTCATCGTTGGGTGGCGAGCAACAAGCTCCTTTGCCATTTGTTGTATCAGACACATTTGTCTCTGCAGGATATTTTCAGTAATGCTGGTAATATCAGTGTCTGGCTCCAAGCATTCAATTATTGATGCACTATGTAAGGAATTCTCGCTATTTCCTGTGCTGCGATACACAACATACACAGATTATTGACAAATAGCTTTGTTGTGATCTTCTATTTGTTTAACAGGCATAATTATTTCCATCAGTTCACTGTCCGTTACATCGAATGGTGTGAGGAATGTTGCAGACGTCCCCTCGTTGCCACTGGTTATCGGAGTCTGTTTGGAATCACTGTCAATAGCTGGTACAGTGGCCAGTCCCTCAAGAGTTAACAGAGTGTTTAGATTGATTGCAGGGGATTTTCTTTTAGTCACGCCTGGTTATTGTCGGTTGGGTGGGACCTAATGAGGAAGTCTCATACACTGTCTCCTCTAACGTACGAGAATCTTCAGTGTCCTGTATGTTCATGGTGACCTGACTCATATTACAATCATTGGCGGGCACGATTGAAACAGGCAAGTCTCTTACCTTAGTGGTTCCGTTGTATGATTTCAACGCAGACCAGAGATTTAACAAACTCTGGTGTTGGAGGATCATTCGCTGCATTAGGGGTCCAGAATTCGAGTTGGTGAAACCTTTTGAACTTGCAAGCGTCATCCTCGGCGACTCGTGGCGGACGGGGCAGACTGGGTAACTCAGAGCATAACTCCACGTGGCGCTCCGCGCATTCACACGCCTTATAAAGGTGGAGTTATGTGTTTCTTAAAGGCACAATCACGGCATCTTGGAAACACTGTGAAAGCAATGGCTGTATCTGTGACAGAGCGTATAATCCTGTATGGGCAGTCACAAATTTCACTATTATTCAGCAAAGCTGTCACAGGCGTCGCTGCAGCTCCTCTGGACTCTGGACTCCTCTGTAATCACTGGGGCAGACTGGGTAACTCGAGTAACTCGGAGTGCTGATATTCGTGGATACCGGCACATTACCGGACCGCCCGACTATGGGTTTGTAGTGGGGCACCTGGGTTACCTGGGTAATCCCCTCATGGAGTCCTATGGATGACTGGGTATTTACACTGCTATTCTGGAACTTGGAATCCGGTGGCAATGCCGCCGTACTGATTGCCAGAAATGGTAACAACATTTGCCGCTATACTGGAGGCTCTATCAGTGCTTTTTGAAGGAGAGGCACATGGACTGGGGCTTGCAATAGGGTGAACACGCATGGTTGTATTAATTATACTTTACATGCTCACATGTAGCCATTAATCACACAATCTATATTTTTTAGCACTGGTATGTGTGTTCAGTATGAACATGTGTATGTTGTGGCTACACTTTTAGGTGTGCGTTTGTATGTGGGTGTGTGGGACCAGGCAATTGTTCTGGATAGTGTGACGACATTGGTTGCTTATAGTATAATGCCCAGGGAGACACACTGACAGAGACACTATTCAGCAGGGCTGCTAAACATTTTCATTTAATGGTACAGCACAAGCCCTTCTCCTGAAGGCTGCTATGATTTTCATGACACAGTGCTAGTCAATATGCCATTGGAACTGCCATAAACTCTAAATGCTATGGTACTTGGAGTTCTGAGCATGGAAATTATACTTTAGAACTACAGTGTCACTGCCAACATTTCCATATATTTCCTTTAACAGTGCCATAGTTTCTCATTAAATCTGCTCCAGATTTAGGGGGCAGCTCCAGCTATTCTCAAACAGGTTGCTAAACTTTAAAATGGATGGCAAACACATTTTACACCAATACTCGCATACTTATTTTAGTGGGATAGTACCTACATGTCCTTGAAAAAATGCTTTACTTTTAAGAGGACAGTGCTGGCACCTTTCAGTAGTCTCAGCACAGAGTCCAATAACTGCATGCTCAGCCTCATTATCCGCATTTTGCCGCTTTTTATCGTGAGACCCTATGTGGCACACTAGTGGAAAGTGTGAGCAGCTCTCATTGAGGCACAGAAAGTGACCCCGCAGTGATGCTAATATTTCACTTTCCCTTACCTCCTCATGCCTCAAATGAACTGACACTTCCCCAAACCTACGAGACCTTCAACGACACTGGTCGGTACATGGATCTTCTATTTTCCATATGGCATAGTCTGTAGAGCCTTGCTGGTTGGGGTGCAATCAGTCACACATTACCTGAGTTATGACTGATACTGCTTCAGTACTAGGGCCACTTCAGGGGAATCGCCCTCTTAGAAAATATAGGTGACTTTTAAAGCACTTCTGGGAGAGAAGTATGTTTAACATGCAGCTTCCGCGTTCAGACTGTGGACTGGCAGGTTGGTGGGTTAATGTGCCTATTGCAGCACAGTGTTTTTAACATAGTTCAACATGCATCAGAACCAAATAAGGCTTCCACTTTTGAACATGATTTAGAAGAAAATTTGTTTAGCTGAGTTAAATATTATGTCAGTGCGTCCTCACACGTGCTTCAGAGAGCTGTAAGGCAATTCTCACAACAGCTGTGATACAATAACTGTAGCAGTTTGAGCTCTCTTCAGGTCCCCTGCCCTTTTAATCATACTCTACCAGCCCTTCTAAGTGTCCCCTTACATTTTTTAATGGAAAAGTAAATGGCATTGCATCTCTACTTGGTGGCATTCTCAGCAGGCAGCCTAAGGATTGAATGGACATTGGACCTCATTCCATATTGGGCGGTCTGGTAAAAGATTGCCGGTATTCGCGGATTCTGACACTTTACAGGACCTCCGGACTATGGGTTTGCCGGTAGGGCAGCTGGGTCACAAAAGCTGGAGGTAAGCCAGGTGCCCTGGCAACAAAAATACCTGTCATTACTGGCACCTGCATTGCCAGTGCCGGTAGTGACGGCACATCCCCTCATGGAGTCCCATGGGACTTCATGAATGGGGATTTACACCGTCATTCCACCACTCGGAATCTAGCGGCAATGCCGCCGAACTGAGTGCTGAGCAAACCGTATATCCAGTTGCCGGTATCCTGTCGGCTCTACTGCCAGGATACCGGCAATCTCGGAATGAGGCCCACAGTGCCTGAACACTGTCTTACCTTCTGAAGCACCAGGTTACATTGCTTTTGAGGATTCCTAGCAATAGTGCGCACAATCTAACATCGTTTATGGTGCCCCCTTCTCTTCAATTCCTGTTGTGAAATGTTGGTGAGATGGTTAATAGGCCAACAGCAAATAGCATGGATTAACCTGCGGCACTCTGGTCCCAGCACTGGTGATGCAGCTTGTTGGGTTAAAGCGCCTGCTGCATGAATGTGTGTGCATTGCAAATCGTATGATCAAATTCCAGCTGAACAGACTTGGCCTTCTGCTTATGAGCAGAGATGCAATACTTGCACTGGTCCAGTACTCGCTCTTCTCAACAAAGCTGCTATACTTTTATTTGGAATGTAGTTTAGTTAATTCTTTTATATAGCTCTCAGTGAAAGTGTATGGCAAATTTAAATGGGTAAAATGCAGTTCTTAGAAACACTTTACACAGGTCTGTCATTTGCTAATAGCATAGTATTGGACTTCCTTGCAGGGCTGCTACACAATGAAAAAGTACTACTTTTTTTCTTCGACTACCATATACTGAATGGGACTGTGCTGTGCATCGCATCCAACAGGGCTGCTACATGGGAGAGTGCAGCTACTTCTCACCCAGACAGCTATGGTTTTGATTGCCAGTACCTGACTTTCTCACTATGGCAACTATTGATCTAATCGGAGAATGCTGGCATACATCCTCAGGGTTTTTGCTGATATGCCTTTAGTGTTACAGTACCAGCATGTCTCAGCAGGGTGCTATACTTTCTAGTTACCAGTAGCCACACGACGAACCAGTGCAGTTATAATTTTTAATTGACTTTACCAGTACTTTTAAGTAATGCTGCTTTACCTTTACTAGTATAGTCGAGGTGCTAATTTCAGTTTCAGCCGATAAGGCAATAGCTGTATGAGCATGTTGTCTGCCCACTTAACCTCAAGTGTGGATATGGTGCACACTAGTATAGTGCACACATCAAATCATTAACAAACTTTATTTTTTCTATGTCTGAATTTGACAGGCAACCATCCAGAAGTATTTAGTATGTAGCAACACAGTTTGTTTCCTTTTGACATCATGTGACTGTATTTAGGAGACAAGTTTAGTTCTCCCACAATACTGGATTAACAATCCATACTGATTGTGACCGATTGTTCTACTGTACAGTTATCTGTAAATATTTCTCCTGAGGACACATTTTAATTGCAGGATTTTCACTGGCACAGTATTATTTGAATTGTGTACTTCTTTAAATGGTACAGTATGCCTGTAGGCCTCTATTTCTCATGACAATATTGTGTGATGCGAGTGGCCTCTGTTGTAGACCAAAGTTTCATCTGGGCAACACATCTGTTTATGCATGCATCAGGGAGTCCAACTGTGTAAAATGATTTCTAACGGGAATACAAACATTTTTGGAACAAGAGGGCTATAATTTTATTGGGTCATATGTCAAATTGGGCCGCATTCCATGAATTCAATTTGTGCCTATAAAATCTGTCTTTAAAACAGATCACTCTAAAGTGATTAGCCATTTCCCTCTGTATCAGAATGTGTGCACATCCCTGTAACTAAGGATTGAATAGAAACATCATTAAATCATATATACATTTATGACATATATGTCTTCATGGCACCCATCTGATTATGAATTTAGTGCACGAACAGGAAGTCTCTGAATTGGCTGTTAGTGTCCGTTGCTGATGATTTTTCATCAGTTAGATCTTATTTTGGTGGAGAATGTGCTTGTCACTATATAAACAAAAAAAAAACCTGCCATGCCACATTTTTACCCACACTTTTAGAAAAATGTTCTTCAACACTTTCAGTCATACTCAATGTATACATTCTACTACAACCTATATTTGCCTTGATTAGGGGGTCAGGTTTAGAGAGATGTTTGCACCCCCAGAGTCCCACCATTTAGTAAACACTTGTCATTTGGACTCTGGGATTTTGGCAAGAGAAATGTATGAGATACACCACTGAAGTCCAGTTTGTAAAAAACTCTTGAAGCAAACCTCTGCTCATGGTTTGGTTGAAGGAGTTGGTAGCTGAGGTGCTTATATAATTCTGTGGGATTTTGAATGAGGGGAAGTTATGAATACAACGGGTGCTTTGCAAATGTACTACCAGGTGTTTTGTCTGAATTTGTGGCAGATGGCCTGTGACGTCATTAATCCAAGATGGCCACCGCTACACATATGATTGAGAATTTGGTCTATAACTCCTTTCAGAGTGATTTTATCAATTATTTTCTAAGGAACATTTTTGTTTACATAAATACGGAATAAAATAGGTCCTTGAAAGAATTTGATATGTCTTATTGTTTATGAGTTTCTGTTTGCAGTTTGTTTTTCATGATTTCTAACATATGTTCCCTTCCATCTTGTTACATTTGAGATTTTCAAATGTTCTTGAAAGAACATTTGAAAAATATTTAAGATCAGTTGAAATGTTAAATCTGATTCTAGCTTACAGTAACATCATTTTTTTCAAAATGTCAATGCCTCCAGATATCAAAAGTTATTTAAAAGTAGACTTCCACCATCAGCCATAAAAATAAAACAGATAACAGACATTTACTCGTTCATCTTGTCGCAACAAAGAAAGAAATCTCCCCTAGTTAATCCAAAATGTTATGAACAGGTGTTAGTGTCTTTTAAGGAGAGAACTGAGTAGAACAATAATGAATACTTGAACAGAAGTCTACGATTAGCCAACTTAACACCTGAAGAACTGAAAAATTAAAACGCATCATGGCATTAAGAATGTTACAAGCAATGTACTCCTAAGGCAATCATGTATCAGCAAACGATTATACGGAGAGCAGTTATGTGTACCAAATATGTCTATCTCCAGCCATGAAGAAGAGGAAGAAGTAGAAAAATGCTACAATACAAGATCAAAAATAGCTATGTACGACAGAAATAAATGCTTCTTTTGCAATAAAGAAGGAAAAACAAGGAATCAATTATGTTTGATAGCACTTTTTCAGGAGTCATCTGTTTGAAGAGAGCAGTAGAACTGCATAACCATGACACATTGAAGCTGCATCTTAGTGATTGTACAGATCCCCGAGACCCTCACTCAAGGGAAATTGCATATCATAAAATATGTTGGAACACATATGTAGTGAATGTCTTACGATGCAAGCCTACATTAAGTAGAAAGATGCAGCCAAATTCACTGTTTTATGAAGCAGCACATGTTGAATTTGCATCTTCAATCATTGATTTCATCCTTGAAGGCAATATATCAACAATGGAGGACATTAACGCTTTACAGGGAATGTGCAGCTAACAATGATTTAGAAGCAGGATAGATGAAAACAAGGAAACAAATTAAAAGTTTCATTGAAGAGTTTCAATGTATTCGAATTATTTTTAGTAATCCCAAATAATGTAATTGAACCACAAGTTTCACTGTAAGGAACAGCAAATGGAGAAGAAGAATTTGTGGATATTGAGAAAAATATGAGAACCCTTCTTGAAACAGCTGTGATTTTATGGAGAACTGTACTAAGTTGTGAAAAAATGGAAATTCAAAGGAAATTTTGAAGAAGTGAATTTGGCAGATGTTGTGCCAAATGAAGTTGTTCTTTTTATTTATTTTTTACAAATGGTGCTGTCAAGGACAGATGGATATGAAAAGTAATTCATAAAAGTGGGATACCACTGTAAAGAACAGGGCTCATAACTTGTTGCAGATGTTTAAATATGAAATGCTAACGCCAAAACAACCTTCCTAATTAAGCACTTCTACCACACAGCATACCCATGAAATGCCCTTGCAAGTGACTGTTGGGCTTGCAACACACACAGCTAACCGGAGCAAATTCAACATTCAAATTCTGCATAGCATGCAAGCTTCTATAGATTATGTCAGAGTCCTTCAGTTTGAGACACTGATAGCCACAGAGGTAATAAAACACATGGATGAGTGTGGCGGAAATGGCGTTCCCTCAGAGTTGTTCAGAAGAAGATTCTTCTATTGTGCTGTGACAACATTGACTTTGTCAACTATATTCCGTATAGTAAAGGAATTTTGCACGGTACAGTTATGGTGGTCTAACAAGAGAAGGAGGAGTCAGATGTCCTAAACTCAATTGAAATATCAGGGTCATTACCACTTCAATCACTGCAGACGATTCCTCAGTCCCTGTCAGAGGTCATATCTTGCAACATTCTCAAAGGGTGTAGACCACAGAATCCTATAAGCAGCCAAATCACTGATTACACAAAGAGGAATAAGGTTATTTTAGATCACAGTTGGCTCAAAGACCTACTTTGGATGATGGTGGAGGTCTTGCCATTGAGTGATTCTCAAAAATGATTCAATGATGAGTTACTGTATACACATTGTAATCTCAATGAAGAAACTAAGACCGATGAATGTGAGACAGAGTAAGAACCACTTGCTACAGTTCCAACTTGGTCAGCTTAGAATTATATTATAGGTGATCCTCCAACTAAAGAAGCTAGTGGCTCCCATGTATAGACGCCAACCCAAAGAGAACACACAAAGCTCACATTCATGAAGTGGTTGGAGAAAATAATATCTGTTATCACCCCAGAATCAAAAACAGTTGTAACATTGGATCTTGGTCTTTACTAATCTGTTTTATAATTACATATGGCTAAAAAAAAGAAATGTCAAAGAACTGGATGCTTAGACCAGGTGAGTTATATATAATAATGGATATGCTTTAAGCTACTCGTTCTTTCTTGGATGGAAATTCACAAGGGGGGGGTCCTGGGAGTCCCTCTGCCAGACATTAGTCCTGGTTATGAGAGACCTACTCAGAGTCTTTAGCTCACTATCTTTCAGAGAGAAGAAATATCCCAAACATATCAGGCTTTGTCCTGCTCTGGGGCAGTCCAGCACCGAAATGCTAGGCAATTCTCCTCTGAACAAGAGTACCAACAGCATCCCCAGACATGTGTTTCAGTCTGGTTGGACCTCATCAGTAGGGAGGAGCTGTGCCTCTCTAAGAATAGTAAGAAAGGGATCCTCGTCTGGATTCCCCTAGTAATTTAGGGTGAGACACAAAGTTACTTAAATATGCAAATTCACAAGGGGGGTCCTGGGAGTCCCTCTGCCAGACATTAGTCCTGGTTACAAGAGACTTATCCAGAGTCATTAGCTCACTATCTTTCACAGAGAAGCAATATCCCAAACATATCAGTCTTTGTCCTGCCCAGGGGCAGTCCAGCACCGAAATGCTAGGCAATTCTCCTCTGAACAAGAGTACCGACAGCATCCCCAGACACATGTTTCAATCTGGTTGGACATCATCAGTAGGAAGGAGCTGTGCCTCTCTAAGAATAGGGAGCAACGGGTCCACGTCTGGATTCCGCTAGTAACTTAGGGTGAGACCCAAAGTTATTTAAATATGCAAATTCACAAGGGGGGTTCGTGGGAGTCCCTCTGCCAGACATTAGTCCTGGGTACGAGAGACTTACCCAGAGTCTTTAGCTCACTATCTTTCACAGAGGTTGTAGGTATTGAGGCCATCTTAAGTGTAATGTATGATGCAAATGTTATGTAGAAGATTGTATATGGGAAGTGCGTAAGGCGAGAAGTTGATGCACAGACACCACTAATGCTTGCACGTTTCAAAAGCATTATTGATGTATTCTAGAAAGAGCATGTTGAAATTGTTAAGGTGGTTGATAATGGTTTCAATGGGAAACACGGGTTCAATTTGCGAGTGCCTAATTGATGACTGGGGTGGATGCGATGTTAGCGCAATATTCCAATTTAACATGTATCCAGTGTTGTTCTACGAATGGGATGAATGTTACTATTAGTATTAATTTGTTTATAGTTGATACAGTTTAGATTTGCATGTGCATAGCAACATAATTACCTGTCTGCCGATACATTGTGATGGGAAGCGGGGAGCTTTATATGCACACCTGAGAAAGGAGATTTGCTGATGGAGCAGCCACTTTGAGGGTGTTGAACGGGAAATCATATTATATCCTCTAGATCGTATGTATATATATATTGGCCTAGGACAAGTCGCTCTGCGAAGGAATCCGCGTTGCAAGGTCATGACCTTAGATCTGTGTTAGCCGCCATTTTAGGTTAATCCACCATTTTAGTTTCTCACTCTAAAGTCACCCTGTGTTCTAAGATGGTGGACAGTGTCGTTTTGAATGTAACATGGACGTCTTGACCTCTGTGTACAAGTTAATGTGTAAACTACTCACAGGCCAAATATTAGGGTCATGTACTGAGACCTTGTCCTTCGTTGACCTGTGTATAGAGGATTACCTGAACCAACGAAGCTAATCCATGAACATATATCGTGCACAATACTGTTCGAGCATCTAATGTGAACACTTGTTTAACTATATTGTATAAATGTGTATGTAGGCTCAATATGAAATCCAAAGACAGACTGTTGCTATTGTAACTTGTTGGCAAATGTATTAAGAATAACCCCTAAATGTATGGATGCATAAATTAGGAACAAACTCGGCATGAACCCTAGATCCGAGATTCATTAACTTACAAGTGGGTTGGACAACATGTTCTGGAGTGTATAAAAGGTGCGACTATTCTGATGTACAGTCCCACTCACTGAACACACCGAACAGGGCTGGTTTTCACTGTGTTGTACTGAGGGCCTGATAGCTATCTGTTGCTTTGTCCTTTGAAACTGTTCAGTTGTAGAATAAAGATCTGTGTATCTTTTGAACCCATGTTTGGTATATTTGGTGTATTTCCTTTTGGGGTACTCAGCCTCAATATCTTCTTTTTGCTTTCACAAGGGGATGCAGTAGTCTTGAACATACATGCACAGAGGTATATACATGTGTTTTTCAGGGAAATGTGTTTGGGAAAGTTGGAGACCAAAGGGTACATGGTGAATACATGAATCTGTATACTGCAGGTCCCCCATATTTTGGGGTTGTATAGGCTGCAGAAACCAGATGTGGCAAGATTATCTATGTGTGAACTGTTAAACTGGTTGATGGGTACAAAGGCTAGGGGAAGACAGTTAACTGCATTTGTGCAGCTGTGATAACATCAAATGGTCAGTTGCGATCAGGCCAGAGTTCTTGACTTGGTACTATTGTGGAGAGGAGATGTAATCTTTCTAAGTACATGGGAGTTGTAATTCAGTGACCAGGGAAGTCCGGCCACGTGGTAGGGTTTACTTGGGGACAGGTAATAAACCCAGTGCAAGGGTTGCTTAAGGGCTGAGTTGGACAATGGTTTATGGGTTTAGATCAGATACTGAGGAATGACCAGGATGTGGCCGGAGTCCATGCGTGCTGAAATAATAGCCGTTATAGATTAGCGTAAAAGGAGGGAATTTATTTGTTTCTCTCCCTCCTCCTATTGTTGAAATGTCCTTGCAAATCAAATGTGCATCACATCTGGGTTTATATGCCTCCGACCAGATGGAACTTGTACAAAATTAGGGTTGTTTTGTGTGAATATGTAACTATGTGATGATGTTATGACCAACTACCGAAAAATCCCAAAAAGGGGTGTGCTGCTAATATGAGTTCATGCAAATATGTGTTGAAAGGAGCTGATGATTAAGTGAATGTCTCCAATGAGAGTGTGGGAACTCAGGTGGATTAGATTTTCTTGTATAGGGCTAACCAATAATGTTTGGGCGGATAACTGTGTAACCAAATAGGTGGGAATGTGTTAAATGCTGCAAAAAGTGAATAATGTGTAATTTCTGTGTGGTTCTGAGAGAATCCGGTTAATTCAATCTCTAAAGAGTCATCTAGTCCATCCCGGCCATTTGTAAAATAAACTTGCTTTATGGACACACATGCACTCGCTTCATAAGAGGTGGGCCTATTTTGAGCAAGGAGATCGGAGGGCCACCCCCACATTATCAAGGTAAGGGTGGAACCTTAGTTTAAGAAGTTACTTAAAAGTCTACAAGTAGATGATTCCCAAGAGACACAATTAGTCCACAATTGCAATGTGACAGTTCTGACAAATTTGAATGTGGTGGCCAAAATTGAAGCATTTGAGGCTAAAGAATCTCAAGAAAAACCAACACTCAAATTTGCACTTTGGTACATTGATATGGTGGGCACCATGCTTTTATTTATCAGATCTGTCCAAACTGCAAACTGGAATTTACACCTTGCCATCACTTGGAGAGTTTGTTAAGTAATTTTCCACCCTCAATTTGATAAACTATGCAAGTATGATAGCATTGTACTTAGCACAAATTAAACAGATTGAAAGAAAACCCCCAGACTTGCAGAGTGAGTTTCAGAAAGGTAACTGGGTAGTAAGAAAGAAATAGTGTCCTTTTGTCCTTCAGGTTCAGGTGAAGTGCTGGAACATCAGAACAGGCAATGGAAGTATTTACTGGTGTGGCTAATATTACTCAAAAGAAACAGGCCCGAACACAATTCTCTTTAGTCTCTCCTGAGCGCTGTTAAGGCTGTCTACAGATGGAAAGTAAATTGTAGGAATCAGAGATTAAGAACGGTCAAAACGTCACCACCTAAGAGCATCCAAAGCAACACAACAAAAGGAAGATATTCAGAAGATCTACAACTCGATCAAAACATTGACTAATCCTGTGAATTATGATGGAAAACAACTAATCAACATTTCGTCAAAGGCAGTTTTTCATGAGAAAATTCAGAAGGACACATCAAGAAAGACAGAAAAAGGTTGCCAAATATACAACGAATTTATAGAAGATCGGATTGAATCAGACAGTTTTAGCCTGCAGGCATCAATGACGAAAGAGAACCTTGAGCTCTGTAAAAGTGCATGCAAAGGTGTTAAAACAAAAGAATCAGACACAATAGTGCAGTAGAAAGAACATCATTCTTTGTTCACACATTTGCTGATTGCTTCACAAAGTCAAACTGACATTGATCTACTGGAATGTCTGAGTAATTATGAATTCTCTGCAGTACCTCTTTCAATGTTCAACCTAGATGGTACAATGATTTTAGCCGAAAATAAAAAGCAAGCTGATGAAGATACTGTATGAGGAACAACATACAGAGGTTTCTAACAACATGACAGAGGTCTCTCTCAGTAGCTTTCCTTGACGGAATTGACGAATTGCAAGCACTGCATACACCGTCAGTCATACGTGAACACATTCAATGACATTGTAATTGAATTCAACAATAAAATACAACCTTATCGGCTCAAGTATCATGAAACTCATTTAGTATTTAATATCTACCTGGACAATTCTCTCAAGAACTCCATGCAAAGGAAAACAGCAGGAAAAGCAACACCTGCTGAGTACAAAATCACAGATTCTTCAATTATTGATAATGTTTCCATTGAGAACCCCTCTATTGCATTCTTAAACTAAAGATGAGTAAGCAGTTTACCTCTCAAATAATCAATAATTTTTTTAAACATATTTTTATTGTATTTTCATAATCATCAACAATGGGACATTCAACATTGCCCTGTGCCCTATCCCTCTCACTACACCACCGCTCCCCCCACACCGGAGTCATTGTTCTCGAGTCCAGGAGTGCAGTCCTATCTGGCTTCTGTTATATAATGTGAACAAGTCTAAAATGCGTATTTTGTGAGGGCATCACTGTGCCATGTAGTCGCTCTGTAGGTATTCCAGGGCCATTCCCTAGTCCGTTGTAAAGTTTTGTCGATCCCCCTGGATGTTGTAAGTGATGCGCTCCATCGCCAGGTGGGACCAAACTCTTTGGAGCCATTCTATGTTGGATGGTGGCGTTTTCTGCTTCCATTTCTGGGCTATTGCTAGCCAGGCTGCTGTTAGGAGCCCCATAAAGTTCCTTTCCTGTTTTTTTGGCAATGTCTTGTCTCAGGGGCTCCACATGCCACACATCCATACCTCTTTGCCCAAATCTTCCGTTCCCTTGAACATTGCACGCATCTGGGTCTTTACCTCCGTCCAGAATTGGAGCAGTATCGGGCAGTCCCACCGAATGTGTCTCCAGTTGACCTCGGCATCACACCCCCTCCAGCATTTACTGTGGGTTTTTTTTTACATTATATATAGCCTTTCAGGTATATAATACCATTGGACCAAGATTTTCGTCCATGCTTCCCTTGTTTGGACAGCTCTCGTCCATTTGGGGATGACTTGCCAGGCATACTCCCATTGTTCTCCCCAGTGTAGTTTCCCACCTCTTCATATATTGCCACTTGGTTTCTTCTGTTGGGGCATTAAGAAATGTGTATATGGCCGAGACAAATTTCTTCGCCCCTGTCTGAGTCATGATGTAGGTCTCGAATGGAGTTAGAGCTCTGTTGCTGCCTGTGTGATCCCCGGAGTGGATAGCCAGTGGTGAAATTGTTTGTATTTGTATCTATCTTTTTCCGAGAGGCCGAAGAGTTCTTGCACTCTGCGAAGGATCTCATATGTTGGTCATTGAACATGTCCCCTACCTTTGTACAGTCGGCCTCTTCCCATTTTTAGAATGCTCCTCTCTCCATACCTGGTTGGAATTCCGGATTCCTGAACAGGGGCATGAAGGGGGCTCGATGGTCAGTATTTCTTTTCTGCTTGTCCTGTTCCAGATCTCCAGCGATGCTTTCATGACCTCGCTTATTTGAACATTCGGGTGTCTATGCTCGGTGCTTGTCCATAGGAGATGTCAGAGTCGGGTCATTGCCACCACCCTGTCCTGAGCCTCCCATAGCTTCTGGGAAGTGTCTGGAATCCATTCCTTCAAGAGCCGCGCTGGGCTGCCATGCCTCCTGCTGTCTTTTGCGCTGTGAGTATTAGGCTAGAGAGTCTTGGGGGCTTTTTCTGCCAAATATACTCTGACACTGCTTTGGTGAGTGCTTCAAAGAAGGAGGCTGGGAGTCAGATGGGGAATGCAGGGAAGGAGTATAATAGTCTGGGTAAGACCATCATTTTGATCACCGTCATCCGGCCCCACCACGAAATCGATAGCGGTTTCCACCTTAGCAGGTCTCTTTGGTCCTTTCCAGGAGGCACGGAAAGTTTCCTGCGTAGAGGTCTTTGATGTTGCTAGTCAGGTTAACTCCAAGATAATTGACCCCACCTTTTGACACTTTTAAACGAAGCACCTCTGCCTGCCTATGGATCTCTTCTCTGTTTCCAGCTAGAATTAGAATTTTGGACTTTTGCCTGTTGATTTTCAGCCCTGAGATGGCACCATAGTTCTCTATTTCTTGCTGAGGGTTGGCAGAGATGTCAACAGCTCCATCAGGCCCACCAGCATGTCGTCTGCGCAGGCCACAGTTTTGTGGGATATCCCTCCCATGTTGATGCTCTTGATGTCTGGGGACTCTCTTATTCGTGCCAGGAGTCATTCTAGAAATATTGCATATAGGAGCGGGAAGAGAGTACACCCCTGTTTGGTTCCCCTTCCAATCTTGATCATGTCTGATAGCTTAGCGTTTACCACTATCCGAGCTGAGGTCGAGTTGTAGTTGGTGCGTATTATCTTGATGAAGTCTTCTTCCATGCCCATTTTCCCCAGGATACGGAATAGCACTGACCGCTCCACGCGGTTGAATGCTTTCTCCGTGGTTATCCTCAGTAGAATGGCCAGAGTATGTGCGATTCCAATTTTCTCGATCAGGTGGATTATCGGTCTGATGTTATTGTGGGTCTTCCTGTTGGATATGAATCCTGATTGATCTTGGTGTATCAGCTTGGGCAGCACCATGGTGAGTCTATTGGCTAGGATTCTGGTGTACAGTTTGGCATCCAGATTTATTAATGCGATAGGGCGGTATGAGCTTGGTGACTCTGGATTCTTCCCTTGCTTATGAAAGACCAAGATTTTCTCCTCATTCATGGATTGTGTGATATTGGCTGTGTCTTTAAAAGTGTTGAATAGACCCGCTAGGAATGGGGCCAGGTCACTTGTGTATGATTTATAGAACGTTTCTGGGAAGCCATCCGGCCCCAGGGCTTTGTTTTTCGGCAGTTCCCGGATTGCTCTCATTACCTCCTCTACTGCAATGGGTTGGTCGAGCTGTTGTTTCTCCTCCTGCGATACTGATGGGAGGGTGATACTTTTCAGATATTAGGATTGTTCTATCTCACTTTGTTTGTCTGATGCATATAGTTTTCGGTAGAAGTCTTTGAAAACTTCCCCCATTTCGGTCGACAATGTCCTTGTCTGCCCATATTCATCTGATAGTGCCTTAATTGTTTGGTTTTGTTGTTTCCCTTTTAACTGCCTTGCCAGGAGTATGTCGGCTTTATTCGTTTTTCATAAAGTACCAATGTTTCAGGTGTAGCAGGTGTTTCTCCAAGGGTTTGGTCCGGAAAGATTCCTATTGTCCCTGTACATGTCTATAGGCTCTCTTCAATTTTGAGGCGTGGTTGTGGGACATTTCCTCCCTGATCTCTGCAATTTTGGCTTCTAGCTTGGTTTCCCATTTACTGTTGTGCCTGTCCCTTTGTGCTTTGAGTGCTATTATGTGACCGCGCATCACAGCTTTGAAGGCCTCCCATAGGGTAGCCTTAGTTATCCCTGGTGTGTCATTGTTCTCGAAGTAGTCCACAATACTCTCCCTGACTGCCCCTCGCATGACAGGATCCTGGATAATTTACCCCAGTAGAGTCCATCGCCATAGACCAGATTGTTTGCGTAGCATGGGGAGTGATATCCACAGAAGGGCGTGATCTGAGAGTGTGATGGGGCCCACCTCTGCGTTTTGGATCTTCCTTAGCAGGCCTGCGGAAGCCCAAATGTAATCGATTCTGGAGCTTGTGCCATGGATGTGCGAGTAATGTGTGAACCCCGGGGTTGAGCCACGGATTTGCCGACAGACATCTTCCAGAGTCAGCTTCTCTATGGACTTCTTCAAGACCCTCAATGGTGTTCCCTGCCCTAGGATTTGGGATTCGATCTGTCCACTTTGGGTTCCCATGCTAGATTGAAGTCTCTGCTTAGAACCACTTCCGCTTTCGCAAAGATTTCCAACTTATTCATGCTGTCCCTTATGAAGCCATCCTGCCCCGTTTTAGGGGCACTTGCCAAAGTCAGGGGGAAGCCTTTGAACTGCACATTCTCGAATAGGAATCTTCCTTGCTTGTCTGGGAAGGTCTCTTGGATCCGTATATTAAGGGAGTTGGCGAATGCGATTAGGATGCCCCCTTTCTTCTCTTTTTCATTTGCTTGGAGGATTTGATCATAGCCTTTCATGCGTATCCTTCGATGATTATGTTTTTTTATATGTGTTTCCTGGAGCATTATTATGTCAAACTTCCCTTTGTGTAGAAAGTGTTCCATCTTCTTCCTTTTTACAGGGGAGTTCAACCCTCTGACATTATATGTTAAAATGTTTAGCCCCATTCTCTGGTGGTAGGGTCGTGCTCTACGTGTTTCACTCGGACTTTGCATCGGTAGCTTTGCCTTCTGGTGGCTGATCCCTCCCCTCCTCCCCCTCCCCCGTATTCTATCTAAAACCCTCAACTTCCCAGCCTCTCCCCTCCCCCCATAACTTCCCTGAGGAGGGCTCTGGATCCTATGATCGCTCAGGCGTAAAGCCTTCTGTGCCATGCCCACTCTGAACTCAGGTGTAACGAAATCATAGGGAGTGCTAAACCCCACTTCAAAGTCTCTGGAGATCCCTGGCCGTCCCCAGCCCCCTTCATGGGGCACCTGGGCCTATTGTTTATGGTTTTCCATCCCCGTGGGATTCTCCACCCATGGGTGGGCTCTCCGCTGGGGGTTTGCTCCCCTTCCTGATCCTGAGCATTCATAATCTGCGGGCCTTCCTCACATGTGGTGACTCTCTGTTGCTTCCCCCCCCATGTAAATAGGAGGCCAAATAGCAACGTCCATTTATATCGTATTTGTCTCAAGATCAATTCCTTTATGACCGGTGCCATCTCCCAACGTTTATGGAGTGTTGTTTGTGCCAGGTCTTGGAAAAGGTTTACTTCTACCCCGTTCATCCTAATATGGTCCATCGTTCTGGTCTTTCGAAGAATCTGCTCCTGCTGTGTGTACGACGCCATTGCTACTAGGATGTCTCTGGGCAGGGCCCATACTCTACTGTCTGACACGGGCCAACCCTGTGGATTCTGTCTATCGGGACATCGACTTCCTCGTCATCGGCCAGTATGTCTTTGAAAACCTTCTGAACTGCAGTCCTGAGGTGCTTTTCTTCAACGGACTCCACCATATATTTAATTCCTATGTTGGACCTCCAGGACTGGTTCTCTAGGTCCTCACATTGGATCTCTAGGTTGTGGGACAGTCCGGCCCAACATTCCTGTGCCTCCGCATATTGCTGCGTTTCCTCGTCGAGATTATGGATAGTTTTCTCCAATATGTCAGTTCTTTCTTCCAAATTCCCTATATCCACCTTCAGTTCTTGAACTGCCTGTTTCATCTCTCCTTCATTGTTTCGAATTGGGTGTGCATGGAGGTCATAAATAGTTCTTGAAATTCCCTGAACCAGGCCTTCATATCCTCTATAGTGGCCATTTCCGCTCTCTCTGTCCCTACCTGTGAGTTTGCTTCCTTCCCCTTTTGCGTAGTAACCTGTGAGCTTGCCACCGTGTCTGCCCCCCAGAGATGTACCAGATTCTGGTCCTGCTTTGCTTTAGTGGCAGGTGCCTGTGTCGCCAATTCAGCTTTGCGTCCTCTGAATTTTGACATGTGTGCTTACCAGGCTCTGGTCGTGGTCTATGTACTTTCCCGTTGGGCACCAGTTCTGCTTGTCGGGGTGAATGTGTCTGCTCAGGTGACTTGGGATTCGCCCCGAGTGGCATCACCCCTTGCGCTCAAGTCCCTGTGTCCGGACTTGCGTTGTTTCTTGTGGATCCACGGGAGGGGATGGGGTCACCCACATGCTTTAGCTGCTCACTGCTTATGGATCCCCTCTGGCCTTCATTGGCTTTCTATTTTGCGCACCTTCGTATTCCCTTTTGTTATGCCTGGTGGGTGCCTTTTGCCAGTTGTGTTCCGTTTCCTCTGGGGTCTCTAGGGCCCTCTCCTGTTCTGTTAATGCACCCTCTCTTGAACCCCCGGTTGTCTCTCTTCCCTTAGTGCAGTCTTAGGGGGGGCCCCAGTCGAGGTTCTGGGGGGTTTGCCTCCTCCTGTAATGTCCCGGGGCCCTCTTCAGTTAATGTGAGGGACAGTTATGGAGTGGGCAGCAGTCTCCGGCAAGCCCCGTCTGCGCGGCTCTCTCACCTTGGGTATTCCTGTGATGATCCGCCGGCCCTTGTGAGTCGGGGGCGCTGCAGTATTCCTCCTGCCTGGTCCTGTGTGTGTCAGGGCGGGCCTGATCCAACACCTCTCTGCTTCCTTAGCTGGCACCGCCGTCTGTCAGGGGCTCCTGGAGGGTCCGGGTGGTCTTTGGTCACCGCCTAGTGCTCCTCACATCTCAGGCGGGGAGATGATGTCCCTGCAGGGTCTCTTTGCGGACCGGAACTTCCCCACCTGTCCCGAGTCCTCCCTTGTCTCCCGCCTGGGGCTTGCTGCCACGTGTTGCTCTGGGCGGGCTTCTGGAGTTCTGCTCTTCACTTGTGCCGCCCTTTCCACGGGCGCTCCGACGATCTGCTCCGTGTACCGGGTCTGAAGTTTTCCACTCCTCCTCTCCGGGGCAGAGCAGAGCGGTCTCTTCTCCCTGCAACTGGGGTCGCCTCGGTGCCTGGTTCTCTGTATCTTCTCTGTACGCCACTGACTGTCTGGGCGGGAGTACCTTTTCGTTTGTGTCTCCCCTCTCCTCCACAGGGCAGACGAACGTGAAAGTCAGGGCCCCTCCGACTGCGCAGCGCGTGTCAGCCAGGCGTGTTGGCCTGGGTAACAGACTCTCTCACTGCCCAGACCGCTATCGCTGGCTTCTGCATGTGTTGGTCTCCACCGGGCCCCTTGCGGTCCTCTTCTCTGTGAGGCGCCCGCTCCCGCAGTGTGCTACCAACTTTGCTGCCAGTTCACCCATTGTCAGCTATCGAGCACCCTCCTCCTGCCACCAATGTGATGAGTGAGCGGACTGTTGCAGCTCTGCCTGGGCTTAGTTGACGGACAGTCCCTCCGTCGTCCGGTGGCCCCAAGCAAATCACCAGCCGCCTTTCTTGTCACCCAGTGCAGTCCACCAGGGATTCGGCGTCCTGTGGAACCAAAGTGCCTCTTTTTGTTGTTCTTTATTGTTGCGGCCCGGAGATGGGAGACAGAGCACAGTTCACGCATGTCTACCCGGCTCGGCCGCCATCTTGGAATCTCAAATAATCGATTCTGCATGCACAGAGATAACAAGAAGCCCTGTAGCCAGTTGGTGAAATTAAACCAAGTCATCAGATGGAAATGCACACATTAGGAGGCAGACACAAAAATAATGCTTCACTCCTTTTATGTATCACGTCGCCATGCTACTACCCTCCAAATTTCTTCACCTCATACCACTATTTTTGTTCTTTCACGTGGTGGTGACTGTTTTTCCCATCTGACAGCATGTTTGTCACAGGAGTTAGAACTTTTATATTTAAGATTTATATATCTCAAACATGTGTGCTCCTGCTTAGGGCCTACAGAAGTGCAGGCAGTACTAGGCCTTTATGCTCTCTCAGCGTGTGATGTTACCAGTGGTCGAAGTGAGCGGGAGCGGTCGGGAGCGGTGGTCCTCTACTTCTTGAAATTACGTTTTACAGCTCCTATACTTTTATTTTAAAAAGAAACCGTTCCGGAATGGTTTCGTTTTAAAATAAAAGTGTAGGAAGACGTTGCAGCTTGTACTTTCAGTGCAATGCACTAAACATTCCCTTAAACAGCAGTTGCAAGAGTTTGGGGATTTGGATTGTGTGTGGGAGGGCACGTGGTGATGTGGTTTGTGGGGAGTGGGTGCAGCCCAGCAAGGAACATAGCTCCACTACTTCTTTTTGTACACTTCGACCACTGGATGTTACCATGCTTTACAGAGAAAGGAAAACTATCTTTCTGGAAAGTTTTCAAGACTTCATAAAAATAAATATTTGATGCTTTGGGGAGTCTTGGATGGCTAGAACAATTTGAGAAGGAAGATGAACGATTGATAGTGCGATTCATTTGTGAAGTCTACTTGCCAGGAACAAAGCTTATCTCTAATACCCTACATTTTAAGGACTCATTACCAGGTGAATCTCAATTCAGGTGGGAGAAGGCAGAAAATCAATATTCCCCTACTATGTGCACGCTTCCATGTGTACCACAATCAATCATACAGCTGGTACGGTGTGCATGCATCAAATGAGGGTGTGCTGTTTATTGCAAATACCGAGGTCAGTCACTAAGGTGCACAATACTGTGTAAGTGTGGTGGCGACAATTAGTTCTGTGATAACGCTTTTGTAGATGATGAAAATTAACTCTGGGACTCAGGAGATGACCTGCAAAACCTTAATTTTTCTCTTCAATTGTAAATAACTATTGCCATTTTAATAAATAGTATATTTCAACAAGAAAGTTGAACATTATTTTAACATTCTAATTTAGTGAGCATGCAGTTGAAGGTTTGCGTTGAAGTAGCAATAATGTGCAAGGCTATATCTCAGAAAGGTATAAAGATATTCCAAAATTCCTTATGTGAACTATTCTATTCCTTTTATCATGTTTAACAAAAAACCTACTTAGCAAATTCTTCATAGAACCACCCTCAAAGCATTATAGCTCTAAAATGAAATTAGTATCTGTAACGGTGGCTATCTTGGATTAATGATATCACACTCTGCCATTTATTCAGACAAAACACCTGGTATCACATGATTGTATCCTTCATTAACAATGCATTCCCAGTAGGCATCCCTTCCTTTCATTCAAAATCCCACGGACCAGGTTATTGTTACAGAGGTTTTTCTTCCAAAATGTTTGAGAAAAAATACTGAATCCATGATTTGGCCGAATTTTGGCCGTTTGAAAAATCTGAATGGTCGAAAAGTTCGACCAGATCACACATTCGGGGGTGGGGGCTGCGAGGCTGTTCACTGCACCCTTGCTCGCTATATTGTGAGCAGGGGCTGCGGGGGACACCCCCGTAGCTGTCACGAAAAAAAAGAAGAAAAAAAAGGAACCTACCCTGCGGCGCAGAGACACAGCAAGTCGGAATGCAAGGTAAGTAGGAGGGTGGGGTGTGGATAGGGGTGTGTTAGGGTTGTGGGTGGAGGTAGGGTGTGTGCTGAATCAGTAATGTTCAGGGGAGAAAAGACTAAAGATTATTTAGAAAAATTAATCTTTGGTCTTTTCTCCCTCGAACATTTCTAATTAGGTCTCTCAACCCCAATCTGTAACAGATGCCTCACAACTATATCTCATTGCTCCACTCACTGGCTTAGCAGCACCAGAGGTATTTACATGCCCCTTGGTTTTGGAGAGGTGTTAGTACTGGCCACCAGCACCCCGACACAGAATATTGTTCCAGCACCCCTTGTACAGTGCAGTCCCCATATTATTTCTCCATTACAGCTATACATGTAAATAGCTTATTTCAGCTGATTGCTTTCCTTGCAAGGTTGGGGTGTTAGTGGTTTTGATTATTGTTTGTGTTGTGAGTTAATAGATTATCTTCATGGAACCTTTTTGGGGCATAGCTTTTATTTTTGAAATACTCGTGTCTTATTGTTTGAAAACTTCCACTGCTGCCTCACATGTACATTTACATGTACATTGGCTCAATTGGCTCATTGTTATCAATATAGAGACAAAGGAGTTATATGCAGCTCTTGTACCTGTTTTACATTTGTGGCTGAAATTGATTTATGCCAAAGTCTGGCAAAGCATAGCACGTAGGAACCTTTGCCCCAATTGTAAATCGTCAAGTCAGAATAGGAATTCATCATACTCTGGGTCTCCTGTCGTGTACATTGCAGACTCCATTAACCACCACTTCTCCCTCACACCTGGACGACACTCCAAGACCCACATTACTGCCAAAGACTAACTCTGACCACACCCTGGCCAACCCTCCTTAAACTTGCCAACTGACCCTTTCCAAGAGATAATTCTCACCTTTCGCCGAGGTTCCATTGAGTATCTGATGTTGGTACCGCTTTTCTCAATGCTAACACATTTATTTACATTCTAGTCAATAACATTTTAGCCACCACACATTTGGCAGCACCCATCGTTCATCTTAACGCTGTCTGAGCAGTGACATAACCCTGATGCAGCCTGTCTCATGTCTCAGAGTACAAAATAATAAGCACCTGTTGATCACGAAGCAGTGAAAGTAGCCTGATAAAATGTAAAAAAGGATCTAATAAAAAAAAGACCTGGTCACTACAAAGATAGTAAACTTCTATAACCCGAAGGAAGCAACTCTTCAGAAGAAAGACTGACACAACATTAACACAAGATAAACTAAGGGCATGGCAGATTATTTCTTTAGCTACTTCATCACATGGATGTCCATAATGTGTTGGTGTAAAACAATAAGTAGAAAGATCATAATGACATTTTGTAATACATAGACTTTTTGTGGTTTGTTCAATGAGTCAGTGACCATCAAATAAGAAGGCCAAACATTGGACAGCTTAGAAATAATGACTACCTGATGGTTTTACATTAAACAACATAGAAATTATGTCTACCTGATGGTTTTACAAATTCATCTAACAGCATGAATAACGAAAGCCCCATGTTCACCCCGTGATTCCCTCTAAACAGGGTCTATGAAAGTGTTAAGGATGATGGGCTGAACCTCACAATACAATGCAGTGTTACAGGCAAGCTGATAGATGCTCACACCTGTCTGGCATCTTCCGACCCACTCCCCAGCACCCACTGATCCCGTCACCACCTCCCATCAGCTCCCCCCGATCCCGTCCACCTACCTGTTTGTTTCCCAGCCCACTAAGACACTCCCCACCAGTTTGCGACCCGCTATGGAGCACTTCTTCCATTTCCATGGCAGCCATTTTTGGTGAATATTTGTTTGAAACAATTGTCTGTGGCGAGCATGTGACCCGTTGTTTCAAACAGATACATTGCTGTCAGCACCCCAGTATACAAACCCAGGGTGCTGAAATAATCACCCTGGCTGTGGGTTTCACTGGCTGTAATGCTAATGGCTTGCGGATCCCATGGCCGGCAGAGAGAACTATTGCTATAATAAAAAACAAATTGTCTCATGTACACCAAAGACCTAATTCTTTTATCTGTTTACTGCAGCAGTTCAGCCACCCTGGACTAAGTGGCACCAATAAAAGACAATACACTTAAATCCTGTTAAAAGGTTACTGACTGGAAGCATAGGTTAATTCAGTCACATTAAAATGGGAGTGAAGGAAACTGACATAAATCAAAACGTACTAAAAGTACCACATGATAAATGATTATGGAGCTTTCAGATATGCAAAGAAATCCTATTTTTAGGATTAATTCCTATGCACCTCCTACCAGTGTGTACAGAACAAACAGGATAGACAAACTCTATTATGTGAAATGTGTTGCAAATAGTGTGTAAAATCTGCTGGCACTGAGTTAGAGGTTGATAACTGTTTTACTTATGAATAATAAGGTGTATTTTACGGAAACAAGTTTGACTGATGGTGATCATATCAAGCACCACATTTGGACAGTAAACTATATAAACAAATTGCTGGTGAGTTGTGGAATCTATGAGGAAAGTCACATTCTAAACGATAGATAAATATCGGTGAATATAATCTAAACACACCACATGTCAAAGTGAATATAATACATATGGCGCTATCTTGGTATGTGTTCTGGAGACAATATGATAATATATAGCCCGCTCACTCCAAAATTAAACACAGCCTCAGAAAGTGACATCTAATTGACCCATACAATGTATTTATAGTTTCAGCGTGGGGAGAGGGATGGGGGATGGGGTCTCTCGCGGTTCGCTGTTGTCCAAGATCTGTATTTACTGTGGTTTCTTAGTGCCTGTGATAGTAGAACCGCTGAGCTAATGTGTGCTTCCACTGGTCTTTCATACTTAAAGACGATAGCAGTGGTGTACCTCCAGTTGACAGCTGGAGTCGTTGCTCAAGGACCAGATGGCAGTTGTGGTAGGAGGGTTAATCCAGGGAGGTTGGTAAACAGGTGGCAGGGACCCTGTGTCATCTCCCCAATTCAACTGCCCAGTCTGTAAACACTTGTGGTATGTTAGGTGGTGTAGGGGTTTGATTACATGGTGTTCATGGCTGACCAAGTCACAGCTTTCTCCAGCAGGGGAGCTATGGCCTTAGACTTCTGTGAAGTGTTTGGGATACTTGGCATGCAATAATATTTCCATAGTGACGGACGCTGATTGAAAACTGCATCTTTCCTTGGGATCGCCAGAAGTGGCAGTAGATGCATTTTGCAAGCAGAATATTCTCCCCAATTTGTTGTGAGCTAGCACATCAAACGTACTTGAACAATGTAGGTGGGGATTCTCCCACGTCACAATTACACTCTTTCAAATAATGCCATGAAATGGTGCATTTTACATAACACAAATAAAATTGATGCTAAGCAACTAACACTGCACATGAGCTCTTTGCAAAACATGTTCAGGCGGGCAGTGCCCAAGGAAAACACATAAGAATTGCCTCATCAATATATGGCAGTATTGGTCTGTTAAACACATGTTCACGCTGCCATTGGCCCACAAAATATGCCTACATTGCATTGTAAACATTTTTGTATGCTGCCTGCTCCCAATATTTCCCAGTATGGCCATTGAAAAATGTGTTAATTCTGCATATCTGCATATTCTCAATACATGTCAGCATTCAACTGTAAGAACATGTTCATGCTGGCTGCAACAATTATGTGCATGCATTGCCACTGAAGAGGCACGCCTTCATGGTGTTTGTGCACAATGTAAGCACGTTTGCTACAGTACAAGCATTTGTATGCTAGGTATCTTCAGCATGGTGACTGAAAATGCACATTTTCATGCAAGCTGTCAGAAATATATATGAACATTTCCTTTAAGTATATTTTGTATGATGCCTGTGCCCAGGTTATCCCAGCATGCCACTGTAAAATATATTCATCTTGCTAGTGTGCTGAACTGTCCTTGTGGGTGGGACCAAACCTATATGCAAATGCATATTTCTCCTCTATTAAGGGTGCAGCAAGCTAAAGCGTGGTTGAAGACCTTTCTGAGTCAAATATATTCTATAGAATAGGTTATTTGTACCATGCTTGTTTTCATTAGAGGGGCTCCCACACTCTTGTTAAATTTGTAAAACTTGGGTTTTCACCCTAGGTAACCCAGGGTAATTCAGACATGGACCCGTCACTCATGGTGTTCAGCTTCAACTCACTGAGGAGGCCCAAAATGGCTGAAACCCATGTGTGGGGTTCCTGATGGTACTCCTGTTCAGGAGAAAATTGCTTAGAATTTCGGTGCTGGACTGCCCTTGTGGGTGGGACTAGACTGATATGCAAATGGATATTTCTTCTCTGTGAAGGTGAAGTGAGCTAAAATGTGGTTGTAGACCCTCCCAAATGGGAGAAATTGCATAGAACAGGTTATTTTAACCATGCTTGTTCTCAGTAGAGAGGCTCACACATTCCTGTTAAATATTGCTCCTGTTGTCCACACCCAACCAAAACTGCATATAAACATCACACACACACACAAGCATGAACACAGACAGACTCAATCACTCAGGCATGGATGGACACTCATGTGAAGTCTCTTGCATTCACAACGTTCCTTTACTTGTGGTGCTAATGTCCTCTCGCTCTCCAGTACAGGACCAGTTGGTAGCTAGAAATCAAGTGGAAAAGCTGTAAACCACAGGGAAGTGGGGTAGGCAGGGCTGGGTTGATTCTGGCAGGGTATTATTTGGGGAGTCTGGAATGTGAAGCAAGACAGTCAGCAGCAAAATCAAGCTGTGTTGCAAACAGCATTGTGTGTACAAACACCACAGCTCTGTTCTCCACCTGCCATGTATTCCCATCCATCCACCAGTCAGCTGATCACTGCCTCTCCGAATTATGTTCAGCACCTGACCAGTATTTCCCTGCAAATCAATGTTTCCTTTTAGTAAATGTTTCTGGTCGAAACATCCTTTTGCCTGAATAAATAAATACAAAAGAAAGCAATAAAGATGTTGATCGTTATAGACGTAAACAATAGAACTTTTATGACAAACAGCAAGCAAAAAATACCAATATCTCATCATTTTCAAAATCTGTCAGTTGAAGATGTAGCACCGAGTGGGAGCTTCCAAAAACAGCAAGCCTTAAAGTTCTATGGACAGAGGCAGTAAATAGTGCACAGTGTACATCGTATCAACATTAGAGGAGCCTCAGTCCATGTGACGACCTCACAACTTCATATAATGGCTTGCCAACGTTATTTGATGTACTAAAGTTCAAAGATATATCAAAGTCAAATAATGTCACCAGGATTCAGTCAGTTTCTTAGCAGGTCTGTCTCTAGCTTTGGGACACTCCACTGTCTCTCTTAAGCGTCTGGTATTCTACTTCACTTCCCACAACACAATACCTTTGTCTTAGGCTCTCCGCCTTCTCATCCATTACTCTCTCTGGGGTTTCAGTCCATTTCCCAGATCATAGCATTCCACGTAGCTCCCTTCTCAGTTTCAGAAACATTTCTGGGACTGGACTCTCTTCCTCCAAATGCAACAATGGCATTGACTTGTTCCGTGTTTTTCTGAGTAGAGGGTTTCAGTATTCCCCACTCTTGAATCTGTTGGGATTAGGCTCTGTTTTGCAGATGTCAATGCTTCATTCACTTTCTTTCTCATTCTGGGCTCTTTCTTTCTTCCAGAGTATAGTGGTTGAATGCTTGTTTTCTTGTTATTATGTTATATTATGCTCGAGACTCTGTTCCACTAAATGTAGCTTTTTCTTTCTTGTAATGTATTCTCTCTCTTAGCAAGAGTAGAGTGGTTGAGTGTGCTTTCGTTTCCATGATGCTTTGGGCCTGCACCACGTGTTCCAGATTGCACTGTCTTAATTAGTTATTCTTCCTCTACTAGACCCTCTCACTGCATCAGAGCCCAGATGTTCAATGTTACTCCAAATATTCGTATTGACGCTTTGGGATTGACCTCTGTTTCACAGAATGCACTCTGAGCTTCTCCTACATGTCACTTAGCAGTGTTCCTGTTGTCAGTCCTTTCTTCTCTGCAAGCTCTATATCTGGTTCTGCTGTCTCAGCGACACATGACTTGCTTGAAGGCCTTCTCTTTGGCTCCCTCATCTCCCTCAGTAATCACCAGCTTCTGATGCCTTCGGTTGTGTGCTTCAGGGATTCTGGGTCCTTCTCTACCAGGCTCCATTGTCTTCCTTGTGCCCCTCCTGTTGTTTTTGTTTCCTGGCTCACAAGTCACAGATTTGAGTGCCCTCTCACTAGCTTCATCCTCATCCCTTTGTTTCTCAGATTCTTGAGCACTTCTCTTCAGATCACATACCATGCTTCACGGACGTTCCCTCTGGCTCATGCATCTCCATTTTACAAGCTCCCTCAATCAATTTCCTGAACCTTGTCAATGTCAGGGCCTTGTCTCTCTCTGTCAGCCCTTTTTGTTTCATGGCTCTCTTAAATCTGTACTCTGTAGTACACCCCCTTGCTTTTGGGAAACCACTTATACAGATCCACTCATCCTCACTCTTTGATACTTTGTCGGTTTCAGACTTCCACCAGCGAGTACCTCCATGGTTCTATTTCCTTGCATCTTGCTGCTCCACTCTCTGGCCTCTCGCTCTCTTAACACATTCAGCTGCTATGTGTTTGCTCTAGGACTCAAGATCCAAATTCATCCACCCACAACTGAGGATTTCCTGTAGTCCGTGTACCTATGGAATCATGCACTGGTCTGTTTTGGGCTCACTACCATCTAACTCCTAGTGATTATGTTACTGTCTGTTTTTGGTATGTAATAATACCATCACTAGTGTCAATGTAGACCACATGTTTGCTACATAACACAATCTAATCCTGGCTGAGACGTGATGTTATCTGTGTGTTTGGGGAATGATTATGACAGTGTGCAGCAAGTGTGGTGTTCGGCAGGCAGAGAGTTGCACTCATGTTGATTTCCCTCTGCACATATTCCAGTAGAATCTGCTGGACTATGGCCAGCTGGCATCAGCAGCAGATGCCGATCATGACCTTTGCAGGGTTGCACTCTGGCAGTGAAGGTAACAGTGTGGACCTTTCACACTTTTCCTAAAACTGAAATAGTCCAAATTAGAAATGTGTGAATCCAGTCACTAGAAACCTATAGTACGGGCAAGGATTAACTTACTTGTCATTCTACGCCACCAATCATGCCACAGGGGCATCTATAAACAGATTACCAACTATTACATTCAAGGAACACCACCATTCACAAACTGAGCAGGTCTCTGAACTAGCACCGTGGCATAACAGAGAATCAAGAACAGAACACCATGGAATCAACAGGGAAAAGGAGAAGCACAGACATTTTGAAATAAGAGAATTTCAATTATTCACAGAGGGATAACACAATACTTTAATCGAATTGCATTCAGTTCAGGCAGACGTTATTAGCTTTGTACTTTTGTCCTGGAGTTCATATTATTCGTTTAGGTACACGCTTAATGTTTTCAGCATACTATCTATTGACATACTTTGTTCCCCAGGGTTAGACCCCTGGGGAACACCACAGGTAGAGATGGAGATAGAGGGGAGGAAGGGCCCAAGTTGAAGCTGGGAGGGTCGATCAGAGAGGAAAGAAGTCAGCCACGCCAGGGCCTGACCGGTGATACCCAGGTAATTACAGAGACGTTTGTTGGAATCAAGGTTGGAGAGCAGGTCTTCACGGATGTTCAGGAGAGCAGTTTACATGCTTCTGGCAGCTCTGAAGCCCGACTGATGATCATGGAGACAACCAACAGATTCAGTGTGAAGATTGAGCTGGGAGATGGCTAGCTTTTGCAGGAGTTTGCCCAGGAAAGGAGTGATGGAGATAGTTAGCTGGACAGGACGGGTCGGCAGAGGGTTTCTGTCATGATCTCTGCTTCCAAAAGATCAGGACTTGCCCGACTCCCTTGGAAGCAGACCCATAACCCCCGGTTACGAGTGCCAGCCAGTCCCAATTGGGACCTTTTGGACCCTGTCCTGGCGCCAGTGGCACCAGGCTCGTAAAGATGCCCAGTCCCAGCGCTGGAAGCGCCGGGCTCATAATGCTTGGGTGGACTTACCTGCAGCAGACCATGCTGCTTACTTACCTGACAGTTGAACCCCTGATCCTCTTCTGTTTGGGACTACTTTTCCTGTTGGGTGGGGCAGGAGCCACTCCCTAGGTTCAGAACACTGGAACTCTTCTGGAAAGCAGGAACTCTTTTCTTACCTAGGCGTGGCTGTGGAAGGAGACACCTAAGCACTACAGGAGGCTATTTAAACCACACCCGATGGATGAATCTTGCTTTGCGTTATTCTGCATTCTCTGCAGCAGAACGCTCATTGTGTCTTCTGCTTCTGATCCTGGGCCTAAGGGAACAAAGGCTTACCATCCTGGAATCCAGTCTTCAGCAGCACCTGTAAAGACAAAGAAAGAACAGGTTAGCACTACGGTCTTCAGTGGCAACGCATCTCTTACCTGGTCCATCGGCTGTCACCCACGCCTCGCGCTGCATTCCGGCATCTGAAAGACAAAGGCTTACCTACTCTTCGCATGCTCCAGAGGTCTTCACACTGCATTCTGGCATCTAAAAGACAAAAGCTTACCAGCTCTTCGCACGCTCCGGAGGCCTTCGGCGCTGCATCCCGCATCTGAAAGACAAAAGAAGGTGCGTTTAAAGACATTGGGCAACTTTATTACTCACGTGCCATTACTCCTTCCCACGCCGAATCCAGTGGGTATTCCAGCACCCTTCAGCTTCTCTAAAGCTCCGAACTTGTACCTGCAAGATAAAAGGGACAGTTAGTGCGCATCGTGAAGCAGGCTACAAGCGCTTACTTACGTGCTTCCAGGCGCTTCTATTCCTCACGCGGGTTCGATCCTCAACTCTCATCAGCCCGCCATCCGCCATCGCCGGAACCCTGCAAAACAAGAGATAGCATTACAAAAGACTTTTAAGACATTTGAAGTGCCCAGAACTTACCGTTCGTGCAGTTAACGACGGACAGCAGTCCTCTGAGGTCAAGAGGCCTGCACCCTTATCCAGTGAAGAAACTGGTTACGGCACCCTGCCCCGAGGCAGATGGAGAGCTCGGCGTTCACTTACCTAAGGTGAGGGCGTTAACCTTTGGGTTTCTACAGGAGAAGAGAAAGGGAAGAGGAGAGAGGCACCCAATAACCCCAGTTCATTAATCCCATATTTTCTATCTGCAGACATCTTACTATTCGAGTCAGACATACAGTGCACAGAGGTCCAGCCCAAAGAGCCAACCGTGTGTTACACATCACCTTTGAAGATACGGCATTCACCCAGTCAAGACCGGCGCCTCTGCGGGAATCAGGTGAGCGTTACAGAACGCAAAGCCTACCGCAAAACTCCCACCCAGGCGCTATGGAAACATCGGATACCGACCAGCTAGCCCAGTTACTTGGGGAACTAAGAGCAGAAGTGCATGCAGCCCGTCAGGAAAACGAATGCTCTAAGAAGGGAACTGATTATTTCCAAGGAGCGAACAGACGATCTCGCTAGACAATTGCTACAGTCACAAGCCGGACAAACTCCGTTACCCGCATCAGGGGCAAATCTTCCTTCAACATCCTCTACGAACCCAGTGCAGATCAACCTACCTGGGAATGTACCTCTGGCTCCGCCCGAACGATTTTCTGGTGACCCAAAGAGGTTTGCAGTATTTATTAATCAGTGCCGATTGCACTTCTTATGCCGGCCCGCAGCCTTTCCAACTGATCAAGCTAAGGTAGCTTTCGTGCTTTCGTACCTTAGTGGCAATGCGGCAGACTGGTCGATCCCTCTAGTTAATCAAGATGATCCGGTTCTCCATGATTTTCAAGCTTTTCAGCTCAGTATGGAAAAACTGTTTGCAAGACATTCACAGGGGCAGGCCTTGGACAATGAGCTCCTTTCATTGCGACAGGGTAACAAGACCTTTTGGTTTATATTGCGTCTTTCAACAGACTGATAGTGGAAACTCGATGGCCTGAGGACAAAAGGATTACGCTGTTTTATAGAGGTCTACGTGGAGAGCTCAAAGATGTGTTAGCCCAAGTAGTGAATCCCCCGCAAGACTGTTCGGACTATATTGACTTAGTCGTTCAAATTGACCACAGACTGCAGAACAGGAAGGCCGATCGTTCCAAGTTTGATGCTCGAGTATTTTCCAAACCACCAACTCCTACCAAAGGAGTAGACTCTGGGGAACCCATGCAAATAGGGGGCCTGAAAGGACCACTAACACAAAAGGAGCGGGAAAGGAGAAAACAGCTGCAATTATGCCTCTATTGCGGAAACTCGGGGCACTTTCTTTGAGATTGTCCGGTGAAACCAGCCAAGAAGGCAGTAGGAGCTGCAGTTACCAGGGTCACAAACTCTGAGCAGGGAAACGACCTCGCCCGACAAGAATAGAGGTCCTCTTGCCGAGCGTTAAAACCAGTTCCGTGACCTCGCATTTCGTAATACCTATGGTCCTCATTAGCCCTGAACATCCGGATCGATTACATGCGATTGAAGCTTACGTCGACAGCGGTGCCATCGGCAATTATGTGGATCATGAAATGGTTTTGAGGATGAATCTGACTCTTTGTCCAAAGGCTGTAAAGGACGTCATTACTACGGTGGATGGTACGGAGATAGCCTCCGGACCAGTAACGCATACCACCCAAGAAGTGAAGCTAGTAAGTCAAAATGGACACCATGAGAAGATCGTGTTCGATGTGATCAAGGCCCCTCAGTTCCAGATTATTCTAGGAATTCCTTGGTTAGAGAAGCACAATCCTCAGATCGATTGGCGAGCAAGAACGGTTCAGTTTCCAGAATGTGTCTCTACTTGTCACCCTCGACCTGGTGTTGCACTGGCAGCAATTTCCTCGGAGGCTCCCCAGTTACCTCCTGAATACCTAGAATTCCAAGATGTTTTCCGGAAGGATCAGGCTAACTCTCTACCTCCTCATAGGTCTTATGACTGCCAGATAGACCTGATACATGAATCTACTCCTCCTTGTAGTAGAATTTATGCCCTCACCGAGCCTGAGAATCTTCACCTCCGACAATACCTGGATCAATACCTAGCGAATGGGTTTATTCGTCCTTCCAAGTCCCCTGCTTCCTCAGCTTTGTTCTTCGTTCCAAAAAAAGAAGGGGACCTTAGAACTTGTATAGATTATCGCGCCCTGAACCAGATCACCGTTAAGAATAGATATCCGTTACCTTTGATCCCTGAACTCCTGGACCAAGTCAGAAAAGCATGCATATATACAAAGCTGGATCTTAGAGGAGCCTACCACTTAGTACGAGTAAAAGAGGGCGATGAATGGAAGACGGCCTTCCGCACCAAGTATGGGCTATTTGAATATCAGGTCATGCCCTTCGGACTTTGCAATGCCCCGGCCGCCTTTCAATATTTTATGAACGATGTCCTCAGAGAGCTCATAGATGTGTGTGTTGTTGTTTACATTGACGACATCCTTGTTTATTCTTCATCGGAAATTGAACATCGGAAACACGTGAAAATGGTCCTCGAGAGATTGCGTCAACACAAACTTTTCGCTGAGTTGGAAAAATGTGTTTTCAACGTGACTGAAGTTGAATTCTTGGGATTCATATTATCACCTAGCGGAGTGCGTATGGATTCAAAGAAGGTCGATGCAATTCTCAAATGGCCATCGCCATCCTCCGTAAAAGGTGTTCAAAGCATGTTAGGCTTCGCTAACTTTTACCGCAGGTTTATCCCCGAATTCTCTCGAATAGTCCAGCCCATCACCGCCTTGTTAAAGAAAAACAAACGTTTTGAATGGTCTACCGAGGCGGAACAAGCTTTCCAGAATTTGAAGACTAGATTTATCTCTGCACCGATCTTAAAACATCCTCGCCCAGAACTCCCCTACATCGTTGAAACTGATGCTTCGAGCCTTGCCATGGGGGCAGTTCTATCACAAAAGGACCCAGTAACCAATCAGTTGCATCCCGTGGCATTTTGGTCCCGCAAATTCTCGCCTCCTGAAATCAATTACACTATTACTGATAAGGAACGTCTATCTATCAAGTCCGCCTTTAAGGCTTGGAGGCATTATCTTCTGGGGGCCCGACACACCGTTACTGTGATTACAGATCACCGAAACCTGCAATATTTGAAAACCGCAAAAGCTCAATCCTCTAGGCAACTCCGTTGGGCACTATTCTTTGCCGAGTTTGACTTCATAATTACCTATCGACCTGGTACAAAAAACGGTAAAGCTGATGCCCTTTCTCGGATGGGAGTGGAAGAACATTTGATCAATCCTAAACCTGTACCTATCATTCCCGAACAAAGAATTCTAGGTGTAATCGCCACACAATCCATAGAGGAAGTTAAGGATAAAGCCAGGCTACTGGTAACTCCAGCAGACATACAGAATTGGCATCTGCAGGGAAAGGACTTTACGGTGAAGGACAACCTATTATATTTCCAAGAACGGTTATACCTACCCAGCACAGATTTACAGAAAAAGGTAATCTCTTGTTATCACGATTCTTTAATGGAAGGACATCCCGGTATGACCAAGACCTCGGAAAAGATCAAGCGCTACTTCTGGTGGCCGTCTTGGAAAAAAGATATCAGAGACTTTATAATGTCCTGTGGAGTATGCGCCCAAAACAAGAGTCAAAAGGAAAAACCAGCCGGCCTCTTACGCCCTATTGACATCCCGCCTCGCCCTTGGCATACGCTTTCTATGGACTTCATCACCGATCTACCTCCATGCTCCGGATACAATACGATCCTAGTAATCGTGGACCTATTCTCCAAGATGGCGCATTTCATTCCACTCAAAGGCTTACCAACAGCAGCAACTCTGGCCCGAGAATTTCTCGAAAACATCGTCCGACTGCACGGTTTTCCGTCAGTTCTAATTTCGGATCGAGGTAGTCAATTTATTTCTCATTTTTGGCGAAGTTGCTGTCGGTCGGCTCAAATTGATGTGAGACTTTCGACCAGCCACCACCCTCAAACCGACGGACAAACCGAGAGAACCAATCAAACTCTGGAACAGTATTTGCGCTGCATGCTACAACAAACTGAAAAAACTTGGAAAGATATCCTTTGGATAGCCGAATATGCCTACAATAACTCTGTCCACTCGGGAACTGGGAAGACCCCGTTTTTTCTTTTATACGGTAGTCACCCTCGAACCTCGGAGTTGGATCCACTCCAAGATCTTGGAACACCAGCAGTAGACCACCTGCATTCTACAATCACCCAAGCCTTTAAGGAAGCCGTTTCTCACCTTCAAAGGGCTAAAGAACAATACAAGAAAGGAGCAGACCAACATCGGAAGGAAGCCCCCCAATATCAAGTAGGAGATCAAGTCTGGTTATCCACCAAATATCTACCTCTAAAAGGACCACGCACATTCAACCCAAGATACCTTGGTCCCTATTCCATCACTACCATAGTAAATCCAGTAGCGGTCAAGTTGGACTTGCCCCCTCACATGAAGATACATCCGGTCTTCCACGTCTCTCTATTAAAACCCGTGCAACCTCAAACCCGACTAACTACATCTCCAAAACCTATTCTAGTTGATGGAGAACTCGAGTTTGAAGTCAAAAGCATCCTGGATTCCAAGATCTCCAAATCTAAACTATTTTACCTGATTGACTGGAAAGGCTACGGTCCCCAAGAAAGATCCTGGGAACCTGCAGAATATGTCCACGCGCCTCGTCTAATCAAAAGATTTCATCGAACATTTCCTAACAAGCCCAAACCCCCGGAGAAGCCCGGTTTGGGAGGGGCCTTGAGGGGGGGTGCTGTCATGATCTCTGCTTCCAAAAGATCAGGACTTGCCCGACTCCCTTGGAAGCAGACCCATAACCCCGGTTCCGAGTGCCAGCCAGTCCCAATTGGGACCTTTTGGACCCTGTCCTGGCGCCAGTGGCACCAGGCTCATAAAGATGCCCAGTCCCACCGCTGGAAGCGCCGGGCTCATAATGCTTGGGTGGACTTACCTGCAGCAGACCATGCTGCTTACTTACCTGCCAGTTGAACCCCTGATCCTCTTCTGTTTGGGACTACTTTTCCTGTTGGGTGGGGCAGGAGCCACTCCCTAGGTTCAGAGCACTGGAACTCTTCTGGAAAGCAGGAACTCTTTTCTTACCTAGGCGTGGCTGTGGAAGGAGACGCCTAAGCACTACAGGAGGCTATTTAAACCACACCCGATGGATGAATCTTGCTTTGCGTTATTCTGCATTCTCTGCAGCAGAACGCTCATCGTGTCTTCTGCTTCTGATCCTGGGCCTAAGGGAACAAAGGCTTACCATCCTGGAATCCAGTCTTCAGCAGCACCTGTAAAGACAAAGAAAGAACAGTTTAGCACTACGGTCTTCAGTGGCAGCGCATCTCTTACCTGGTCCATCGGCTGTCACCAACGCCTCGCGCTGCATTCCGGCATCTGAAAGACAAAGGCTTACCTACTCTTCGCATGCTCCGGAGGTCTTCACACTGCATTCCGGCATCTGAAAGACAAAAGCTTACCAGCTCTTCGCACGCTCCGGAGGCCTTCGGCGCTGCATCCCGCATCTGAAAGACAAAAGAAGGTGCGTTTAAAGACATTGGGCAACTTTATTACTCACGTGCCATTACTCCTTCCCACGCCGAATCCAGTGGGTATTCCAGCACCCTTCAGCTTCTCTAAAGCTCCGAACTTGTACCTGCAAGATAAAAGGGACAGTTAGTGCGCATCATGAAGCAGGCTACAAGCGCTTACTTACGTGCTTCCAGGCGCTTCTATTCCTCACGCGGGTTCGATCCTCAACTCTCATCAGCCCGCCATCCGCCATCGCCGGAACCCTGCAAAACAAGAGATAGCATTACAAAAGACTTTTAAGACATTTGAAGTGCCCAGAACTTACCGTTCGTGCAGTTAACGACGGACAGCAGTCCTCTGAGGTCAAGAGGCCTGCACCCTTATCCAGTGAAGAAACTGGTTACGGCACCCTGCCCCGAGGCAGATGGAGAGCTCGGCGTTCACTTACCTAAGGTGAGGGCGTTAACCTTTGGGGTTCTACAGGAGAAGAGAAAGGGAAGAGGAGAGAGGCACCCAATAACCCCAGTTCATTAATCCCATATTTTCTATCTGCAGACATCTTACTCTTCGAGTCAGACATACAGTGCACAGAGGTCCAGCCCAAAGAGCCAACCGTGTGTTACACATCACCTTTGAAGATACGGCATTCACCCAGTCAAGACCGGCGCCTCTGCGGGAATCAGGTGAGCGTTACAGTTTCTTAAGAAGAGGCTGCACACGGGAGTGCTTTAGGGGGGAAGGGAAGACTCCAGTGGTGAAGGAGTGATTGCAAAAGTCGGCACCAGAGTAGGAGCCAGGGAGTCAATGTGGGCCTTGATGGTTTTGGAGGAACAGGGATGAACCTGTTTTGATGAGATTTTCATAGATCAGACTTGTCTGAAAACCTAGTCAGGGGAGAACAGGGCAAAGGCCGAGAAGGAGGGAGGAGAGGTTGCCAAAGAAGGGCCAGAGGAAGAGCAGGGAATAGAGGGCGGAAGGGGAGAGGAGGAGAGAGAGGACAGGATGTCCTAAGTTTTAGAGATGAAATGAGAAGCCAGTGCCATCCAGAGGGCCTGGGAAGGGACAGGAGAGGTAGAGACTGCAGCAGGATTGGCCAGTTCCTTGCAGATTTTAAAGAGTTCAGCCGAGATGTTAGATGCCGCAAAGACGTGGGCTTGGATGTGGGCTCTCTTCTTGGTGAGGACAGAGAGCTGGTATTGCCTTTGGAGCAGGCGGCAGGCCAGTTTGTCAGAGGATGTACCAGAAGCACACCATTTCTTCTCAGCCACCCTGCTCTTGCGTTTGAGGGTGACGAGGTCTGAGTCGTACCAGGAGTTGCACTTGGCGTTGGGCTTCAGGCGGATCCACATGATAGGGGCAAGAACAACGAGAGGATCAGGTATAGCAGAGTGGAGCATGGAAAGGGCTGTGTCAGCGTGTGAGTCAGCCAAAGGGGGAGTGAGGGTGAGAAAGTGGTGGCGAAAGCCTCAACTGATACGCGTTTCATGGGTCGGATGACCGAGAAGGTGGGAGGCAGTGCTGGAGTTGGCTTGACCTGAGGGGCACAAAGGGTGAGAGGGGAGGAAAGGAGAAAGTGATCACTCCAGGAGAGAGGAGTGGTGAGAGGGATAGCAGGGGGAAGGTCTGAGGAGATCAAAACATCCAGAGTGTGCCCTGAAGAGTGAGTTGGGCAAGAGGGGAGAATAGAGAGTGAGCGAGAGTTGCAAAGGTTGCAAAAGAGTCCAGAGGAAGGACAGGAAGCATCAAGGTGGATGTTGAAGTCTCCAAGAAGGAAGAGTTGAGTGGTTGAAACCAGGAGGGAAGTTGAGAGGTCCGCCCACTCAGGGAGGAAGGAGGAGATATGACCAGGTGGCCAATAGATAGTAGCCACAGTAAGGGAATGGCTAGGAGAGAAAGAGAGCCTGCAGACGAGGCATTCGAAAGAGGAATAGGCCTGTGTAGGAATGACAGAGGCAGGAATCCACTCAGGGAAGATGAGGGCTACACCCCCTCTGGAATTGTTGGACCTGGGCGCAGAGAGGATCTTGTAGCTGTCAGGGACAGAGTGTCAAAGCTCGTGACAGAGCTGGCCATGAACCATGTCTCGGTGAGATCAAGGACATTGAGGTCAAGTTCCTCCAGAAGGCGGCAGATGTCGGAGGAGTGTTTGACAGCTGAGCGAGAGTTTAGAGTGGCAATATGGAGAAGGTTGCCATCCTTGAAAGACTTGTGGGGAGGGGTACAGATCAGAGGTACGCCCAGCAGAGGTGTAGAATAAGCCAGAGGGGTGGCAAAAAAGGAAGGAGGAGAGGGCAAGGTAGCCAAGGAGGAGGCAGCAGGGGGAGGCGAGGAAGCCGTGGAGGAGGTAGAGGGGACAGCCGGAGAAGAAAGGAAATTGATGAGGCACAGGAAGCATCTATCGAAGAGTAGAAGGTTGGCCTGAGGGCCTTGGATAAAGACGGTGAGATTCACATAAACATTAATGATGACCTTAGAGGAGTGGAAGGAGGTCAGGAGTGCCACCATTAATGGGAGAGGAAGAGAAGGGAGAGAGAACAGAGACCATATGTAGAGTCCATAGGTCTGGTGAGGGAATGACAAAGAGGATGTCGGTGAAAGTTTGCCTCGAGGAGGCGCTGGTATAGGTATGAGGTAGGCAGCACTCATGCCAGGTCATCAGAGACTGTAGTGGCATATCTGCATGATAAATGTATGCCCCCAGTTGAACCCCTACAGTACTGGGAAGGGAAGAAGAATGTGTGGCCCAAACAAGCATTAGATACTGATGAAGTCCTTTGTGTCACCCCAGCAAGATTCAAATAAGAGCATGTTTTCTGTGCTGCTGGGGGGATAGTAACAGACCAGAGGACATGCTTGCCTACAGCTAGTGTTCATAGATTGACATTTCTAAAATGAACACGCCACACAAACCTAAAACCCCTTTTCTGCCACCAACCTTCCTTCAAGATGAATATGCATGCAGCTATGGCAATAATGGGCTGCAGTGGTGAATACAGCAGTGTATTGTGTTTAGAATACTCTTATTCACTTCACAAAATTCTTATATTGAAAAGTAAAGTGTTCAAATTAAATGTGTATATGTAGTAGGGTGGGTTTCTAATTATTTACTTGCATAGACATGAACATTGTTGTATTTGTATACATTGTGTGTTTTTATGTTATTGCATAAATGACAAAGTGGTGGTTAGCTGTGAATATGTTGATGCCTGTTGATGGTGTCCTTGCTATAATGCTTGGAAATGGCAACACTTGGTTTAAAATGTGCTATTTTGAATTGTTGCAGCAATTGAAAATAGCCTGATCACCACCACTTTCACGGCCAATGCCACCATTCTCTCACAAATTGGCTCTTGGTCCAGGGGATAATACAAAAGACAAAGTGGTGGTTAATTGGGGACTTGAGTGTGTGTGTGCGGGTGTGGGTGGGTGTGTGTGTGTGGGTGTGTGTGTGTGGGTGTTTGTGTCTAAAAGACAAAGAGTGATTGATGGTCTGCCTTTCCTGGAGTGCTGGTCTGAAAAGACTTCCTTATCTCCTGGTGGGGCCCCAGCACCACCACTTGTCTCGCCAATGCCACCGGTCCCTCATAAAAGTCTCTCAGCCCTGGGGAGAAAACAAAAGACAAAGTGGTGGTTATTCGGGAAAGTGTGTCTGTGTGTGTGTGTGCAAAAGACAAAGAGAGAGCGCGAGTAAAAAATCTGTCAACAAACAGTCAAGAGGTACTTATCCTTTCCTGCAGTGCTGGTCTGCCAGGTCTTCCTTACTTTCTGGCAGGGCCCCATCACCATCCCTTGCCCCACCAACACTACCACTCCCTTACAATGGGTTCTCAATCCCTGGGGAGAAACCAAAAGACAAAGTAGTGGTTATTTAGGAAATTGAGTGTATGTGGGTATATGTGTGCCTAGGTATCATCTTGCTCATACTGGTTCTGTCCTTCTCCTCTGCTCTGCTGAGTGTCAGCCATGGGTGGCACCCTCATCTGCTTTATGCCTTGCTCCTCATTCCTCAGAGTCTGGTAGTCTCCAAGGTGGTACGTCTTGATCTGTTCGCAGACAATCGCCAACACATTTTGAAGAAGCATCTTGTCATACCCAGATGCAGCCCACAACCGGTATGATTGATCGGTATGATTGATTCAAGCCGCCTTTGAACAGCCGGTAGCCCTGTGTAGGCACTACTTAGATCTCACGAACAAAAAGGGCAGGAACATCAGGGACCTGATGCAAGTGTTTCAGTGGCCTGCTTGTTGTCATCACCAAAGGTGGTACTTGCTGAGGCAAGTTATTAAGTGCTGCCCCTCACTGCTGCTGTGTCAGTCATTGGGGTTGAGGTCATCATTGCCATTGTTCTTGCAGTGGTGGTGGATGCACTGCCTGTGGTTTTTATCGTCAGTGGTGCTGCTGGGGCCTTGGAGCCTCTAGGGGTTGTGTGATGTCTTTTCAGGTGTAGGGACATGGTTGATGTGACAAGCGAAAACAAAACAACTCCCCTTGAAACTTCATCACTGTGGTGGAGGCAGATGGCAGTAGCAGCAGCCTTGATCCTGTCGACTCTGGGTGGAATGGAGATTTAACTCCAGGTCCATGACTTGTCTTCAGCTGTGGTTCCCATGACTGCTGGTCTGGCGAATGTTGGTCTGGTCCGGAAGCGGTGATGGTGTAAGCTGATGGTCTGACAATGGTGGTGTAAACGGATGATCTGGCAGTGGTAGTGGGAGCTGACGGTCCGGCAGTGGTGGTGGGAGCTGATTGTCCTGCAGCTTTTGGTCCTATGGTGCAGTCAGAAGTGTCTAGTCCTGTGGTGCAGGGGGTGGCTGCTGGCCAGTAGTGTGGGCGGTGACTGCTGGTCCTGTAGTGTGGGGGGCGGCTGCTAGCCTGTCACATGTTGGCCCTGTGGTGCTGGTAATGGCAACTGGACTAGTGGTTGTGGTTGCTTTCCTTCTCCACTTCTGTGCTGGTGGTGGCACTGTGGCATCCTATTCCTACTCCTGCTCACTCTCAGTGATGCAGACTATGCTTAGAGGTCCTTTGACTGGTCAAGGAAGGTTAAGCCGTCGAAGAATGTATCATGTAACTCATCATCCTCCATGAGGATGAAGGTGGCTACCTCAGAGTTTGATTAGGTGGTGGTGTTGTCTGCTGGTTGAGTGGTGGTGGTGGTGATGGCTACTGGTGCAGTTGTGCCAGTGGTGGCTTTTCTCCTGTGCTTCTGTACTGGTGGTGGCTGCTGTGTATCCTTCTCAGGCCCCTTGACTGGTGATGGAAGTTCGAGGCCTGTGAAGACAGAGGTTGAAGGAGTGGCTCCCTGGTAAGCCTGCTCCTCCCCCTTCTGCGCTTCATCCTGCTGTCCGATAATAGTGGCTTCCTTGGAATCTGATTTTATGCCTGTGGTGGGGTGGACTGCAGGCAGCGGTGCTGAACTGCTAAAAATACTCTCACTGAAGGTCACATTGAAAAGGAAGCCAATGCTTTCATCTGCTGATATGACTGTGCTTCCAGGAAACAGGTCCTGCTCCTACTGTGATGGTTTGGGGAATCTCCTCTTGTCGCCATCATGAGCTGGTGCCTGCTGACATTGCACCTCCTTTTTGATGCAGGTCCTGCTGGTGGTGGTGGCGCTAATGGTCCAGACTGGCCTACTGCTGGTGCTGTTTCTGCTACCACTGCCGCTGATCCTGCTGCTACTCCTCTCCCAAACAGAAGAGGTGTGGTGGAGATTGGAGGTAAGACTGCATTATATAGGCAGGGCCACAAACAAGGAAGCCAATTGCGGTACACCATTTTGCGTGCTTACTGGTTTCATGCGCATGAAAAATGTATTTTTCTCAGCCCTGCTGTGAAACCTTGCACCAAGAGCATGCGCAAATTGTTCGGGGGCACGGTTTGGCATCATGCATCATGTATTACGTGTGGGTGTGGTACAAGTCATTTGGGGTGATATGCAATGAAAAACATATGCGCATGCAGGGGCTTAGAAGACAAATAAAATCTGGGAGGGACAGGGGACACCTTGGGGACTTTGCTTTTTTTATTTATTTATTGTGTTTTAGTCAAAGAACTCAACCTTTCACAAAATTAAAATAGCAGTACGTGTTAAATAACATATGTCATCACTGTATAAAACAAGAGAAAAGAAGAAAAGAAAACAGAAGAAGATTAAGAAAAAGAAAAGCAGTTCAGAGTATAAAATCCATTGATTTGGCGTCTCACTTCAGAAGGCTCAATTCACGTAAAATTATTACCACTTCCCAGGTAAAAAGGCATTCATGGCTTGAGCATAGCGGGTCCCAAAAAGATTGGGTGTCCACCCACAATTCCTTGTCCACAAATCTCACAAACTTTACAACCCTCTTAACAGTGACTTTGCTGCAGACACAAATCACATGGATGTTTTGGTCAGATTTTCTTTTTCCCCCCAACTAAAAAAATCATATGTAACAAGCTGCATTTTAAGGGTACATTGTATCGGGGCATGCTATAGGGAGGGATTCGTTGACAATCCAACCATATAGAAAATGTATGGGATAATAGATTATAATTTATTTGCCCAGGAGTAAAAGAGTTCCAGGCTCTGGAATGCAGGGTAATGCAAATGGAAATGAGTCTAACCTTGAACATTGAACACCAACATTGAAAACCCCCTAGCAAAGGAGGATTATGGGGCATGATCTGCATGTTGTGGCGGTCACATAATTCAACTTTTTTTCATGTGGAGGCAATGGAGTTGTGTTTTTACCACTTTTGCCTTGGTAACTAGGGTACCCAACCATCCCGTATTTAACATGACTGCCCCGATTTAATATGTTTTGTCTGACTTCAAGCAAATGTCCCAGCTTGTGCCATCAGGATCAAAGCCTTCCCGCTCACTCACACTTTCTTGGGCCATTTGAAGTCCAGGGCAGCGGAGCGGCTCAACGATATGTGAAACATCTCTTCTTAGCGCAATTGGAGGCTAACTGAAGCTGACAAAGCAATGAAGAGGCTATTCGTAAGGAGTCTAGTCCCTTTGGAGGTGCGAATGGCGGGTGATAAGAAATGGGAGGGGTGCATAATGCTGCATGCTGTGTGAATTATTGTAAAACCCAAGTGAGATTTATTTAGGCAGATCCACTGTGACTGTCTATTGGATTGGGGAAAATACAGCTAAAACCATCCTTTTTTTTAATGCTGTACTATGCAATGTGTGTTCTTTTCAAAGGATGACAATAAGAAATATTATTGAGACACATGCAACCTAAACAAATATTTACAGTTTTGAAATATTAAGGGGCAATTGCTTAAAGCACCAACCAATCAGTTTCACCACGTAACCGACGTTTGGGATCTTGGGCAAGGTTTTACCACTTAACCAACATGTGTGATCTTGGGCAGATTACTTAATCTTTGCCTTATCTACAGTCCCTGGAATGGATTCAGTTCACAACTTATACTATTGTTTATCTTTTCATAAAGCCCCACTCATGGTTTACTTAACCATGAATTTGCACCACTTGTAATAATAATGACCATTCTTATATCTCACACCACAAATGTTGTTTCTTTGCTTCCTCATTGTTATGTCACTTCCCCTGGTACTCCTAAGTATGAAAGAATTGAGACACTCCTTGAAATAGCCTTTTCTGTGATGTCAATATCTAAATTAGGAGGTTTGTGTTTACTTTGCCGTACAGGCCTTGGAGATCACCAGATCAGTCATGGATAGGAATGTAACCGGTCTGTGCCCAGTATGCCATTGGTTCCACAGGTTATTAGTGGTGTGTGTGTGTTAACATATTTACCACAAATGTTTTAACAAAACTTTCGTTGAGGACAGTAGATGGGCACAACTGGCAACATTCCCCCTGGCAGCTCCTGGAGCGAGCACCTGCCACAGTGCCCCCTGGCAGCCACAGCAGCCAAGACCTGCAACAGTGCCCCCTGCTAGCCCCAGCACCAAGCATCTCTCACAGTACCCCCTGATAGCCCCAGCAGCCACCACCCATCACAGTGCCCCTGGCAGCAACAGAAACAATAGCACTTGCCACAGTGCCCCCTGGCAGGTCCAGCAGCCAGCACCCGTCACAGTAACCCTGGAAGCTACATCCACCAGCACCTGCCACAATGTTATATGGCAGCTCCAGCTGCCAGCACCTCTCACAGTGCCCCCTACTAGCTCCAGGAGTCAGCACCTGCCATAGTTTCCCCTGCCACCTTAATCAGCCAGCACCTGCCACAGTGCTCCTTGCATGTCCAGCAGCCATTTCCTGACACAGTGCCCCCTGTCAGCAACAGTAGCCAGCACCTCCCACAGTGTACCTCTCGGGTCCAGCAGCCAGGACCTGTCACAGTGCCCCCTGGCAGCAACTGCAGCCAAGACATGCCAAAGTTCCCCATGGCAGCTCCTGGAGTGAACACCTGCCACAGTGCCCCCTATCAGCAACAACATCAGCCAGCACCCGTCACAGTGTGCCTGGCAGCTCCATCTGCCAGCACCTGACACAGTGTTCTATGGCAGTTCAGCAGCCAGCACCTGTCACAGTGCCCACTAATATTCTAGTATTCCCCAGGAGCCAGCACCTGCCACAGTTCCCTCTACTATTCCCCAGGAGACAGCACCTGCCACAGTTCCCCCTGGCAGCACCAGCGGTCAGCACCTGACACAGTGCCCCAGGCAGCTCCAGCAGCCAAGACCTGCCACAATTGAAGGGCTGCTTACTTTCATTGGACATTCTCTTAGAAGATGCAGAGGAGCTAGCAAGTGATGAAACAAAAGCCAGTGGTCTGACTTTCTGAATGTGTATGTTGGGGATTCACAGTGATATAAAGGCTTGAAAAGGGCACAGGGGTTACGGGGCTCTTGACTTACATTAGGTAGCTCGTAGCTGTCGAGTAGAGTCTCTGTCTCTCTCTCCTTCCTTGATAACGCTGTCAGCAGATGCCGGCCCAGCCTTCAAGTTCTCAGTCAGCACGACAAGAGCATGTGTCGCTGCCTTGCTCAGGCTGCTCAGTTTGTTCTGGAAACAAAATGCAGGCTGGGGCTGCGCAGCAGTGCACTGCGCAAGGGCACGTGCAGTTTGTTCCCCGCCGGCCAGTGCACATTCCAAATGCACAGGCGTGTGGCACGCATGAGTGAGCTGCAAGCAAATAAATGCACCTTTATCCTGCAGACAGTCTGCAGAAGTACTTTTACTTTTGCATGCATGCAGTGATTGCAGAAGCCGCCTGAAGACGTTTGCAACTGCAGACAGTGCAGTGCACTGCAAAGGGGTTTGTGCATGACCCGACCCAACAGACACTTTTATTCTGGGGGGGATAAATGCCCTTTTATCCCCCCCACTTTAAATTGTGGGGGGGATCTGTCCCCCCTGACCCCTCATGTCCTACGCCCATGTGCGTGTGTGATCTTGAAATGTGCATCCCACATGGGCCGAAACCGAAATGGGCCGTTGCGCATATTCACGTGAAAGAGAACCGTGCAGGTCATGTGGAATACGTCGAGGACACAATCGAGAAACAACACGTTTGAAAGAAAAGCGAAACGCAAGTGCAATTTTGCACACCACTAATTATGAAATAACATACTGAAAATAACAATGGGAATAATATGATATTCTCACATTCAAAACACATCATTCTTTGTACTTTGGGTAGCATGCAGCAGTCATTTTGTGGTGCCAGTTCCATTCTGCATTTGGAAAGCATGTACTGTATGTACAAAGAACACTGCTTTTTTATGTCATTTATTTTATTGTAACAACCGGGTAATTTCCTCCTTGTTCACATGACATTATGGCAATGTTCTACTTGACCCATTACGCGAGAGTCGCTCTTCATCAAGCAAAGTAAACGGACCAGCAAAGTTTACAGTCACTGTGTAATCTACATATTGTAACGCTACTTTGAATTTGTGGTTACGATGATGTAATTTTCCTTTATACAATATTCCACAAAATTTGAGAAGGCTTAACAGTAATAGAAAACTTAAATATATCATTGCGCCAAGAGTCCATGGAGCCTGTAACTGGAGGTCTATTGTTCTGTTTTGCCAATGCGCGCACATTTTAAGCAAGTATTGTATGCTGTGCCTTGTGCAGGTTTCATTTTCCAACTGTGAAATGTTTACTACTTTTTTATGAAATGCAATATAGTGAATTATGGCAACCATTGCTTCCTAAGTAACTGTAGGACATTTGCCAATGCAAACTTTATGTGGCAGGGATCAGGTCTGGATTCAATTGGATCCGCTCTGGATTTGAAATTCAATTGAAAATGATGTTTCTAGCAAAAAGCCCAGTTTTAGGATTGATTTCAACTATGACCCAATGAATTTGGCTAATACGTCCCTTTGTTGAGTGAATGAATGAAGCGTTAGTGAACGAATAGCAATATTTTGTTAGCCAGATGTTGCTTTAAGGGCTAAGATCGAGTTATGTAATGTTATTAATTTCTCATAGAGCGCAACACGCCCGTAGGCCTCAGTATCTTCCTGAATCCCCAATAGATCTCATTGTCGACTCCGCCCACTCCTGCAGATGTAAAGATCGGTCACTTCTTGCTTGTTATTTTCAATACAAATATCCATCAGCACTTTTCTTCTGGCCAGCATGAGGCCTCTCTTCCTCCTACACTTTTCCATACTCCAGATCCTTTTCAGACAGATGCAAAACACACCTTAAAACATTGCCTGCAATCATTATTTAGACTGACCCAGAAGTCATGACTTTTCCTTAAATTGTGCCTTGAAACTGGGCACAGGCACATTTCAGTTGTCACTGTGAAGAATCAAGCTTTCATTGTTTTTTCTGCCTGTCCATGGTTCTCACAAAAGATCTGTATAGCCTGAAAATCTGGGTCAACCACTCTATTAACAGTAAGTCTAAACAGAATACTAAACCAAATATGTTGAATCAAGAGTTTAATATGAAGACATTTTGATGAATGTATAATTGTCTGAGCAAGTGTCTACAATTGTATATATGATTATTCACTAGAGATTTTTGAAATGCAGATTCTTTTGTGCAACCAATTGCCCTAATCTTTTGGGGAAGAACTGATTTCAGATAGAATTGCGAAGTACAGCATGTACCACATCTAGATAGAATTGTGAGGTTTATCATGCGTCACATCTAGATGGATTGGTAAAGTGTAGCATGCACCACATCTAGAAGGAATTTTGAAGTTTAGCATGCGCCACATCTAGATGGATTTGTGAAGTGTAGCATGCATCACATCTAGATAGAACGGCAAAGTTTAGAATGCATCACATCTAGATGGATTTCCGAGGCTTGACATGCATCACATCTAGATAGAATGGTGAAGTGTAGCTTGCACCACATCTAGATGGATTTGTGAAGTGTAGCATGCATCACATCTAGATAGAATGGCGAAGTTTAGAATGCATCACATCTAGATGGATTTGTGAGGCTTGACATGCATCACATCTATATAGAATGCTGAAGTTGAGCATGCACCACATCTAGATGGATTTGTGAAGTTTAGCATGTACCACATCCAGATGGATTTGTGAAGTTTGGCTTGCAACACATCTAGATAGAATTGTAAAGTTTATAAGATGTTTCATCTAGATAGAATTGTGACATTTCTCACTGTCTACCATTTTGTGAAATCTAGGACTTTCTCCCACTATCTAGGAATTCTCAAACCTAGGCGTGTCTCTCATTGTCTCCCACTTTGTGAGACCAAGGCCTTTTCTCATTGTCTACCACAAGGACATGACAAGAAAGCATAGACCCAGCAGGAAACAAGAATCCCAGGGAATAACCTATGATCCCTACTTAATCTCCATAACCAGAGGGTAGTTGGGCGCCCTGACCCCCCCTTGCCCACATACCGCTTGTCCAAAGAGGAAATGTACCTAGGTATGTCTTCCACATGGGATGGGAAAGGAGGGACAGTATCCTCTAACCAATAGTTCGCCAACACAGGGCAGGGGAAACATGCCTTCATAAGCCAAGTACACATACCACTAGAGTAATATAGAGGAAAACTGCAACTCGTCAACATCCCTACCAACTAGGCGGCCAAACAACAATTCCAGTAACACAGTATAAGCACAGATGTTGAGTGCAGAAATACAAAGACAAAGAAGGTAAGGAAAACCTGCTGTTCCAACTCTAAAACCTCAACTTTCTGTACACACTTCTCATTCAGAAACTCGCACATTTACTTCTCTGCACAGCAATCCGCACTTACTTCAACACATTGCAACAACAGACTAACAACACATAACCCGGCACAACAGCACATGAGATTTCGCACATACCTGAAAACCGCACCTACGCTCAGCGAACGGTGCACACCGAACTGAAGGTGCCAACAGGACATCATAACTCTCACTTTGGTATTCCCACTGCACCCTACTAACCCCCGCAATCACTCCCTTTTTTCACACCCTCCTTTTCAGATCCATCAGAGCGCCTCTGGACCACTCCAATGGTGACAGTGTGCAGTACAAATACCTTTAACATTAATATTAACATCACTCCCATGCCCATCTACTTACAGTCACTGCCATTATAGGGATGAGTACTGTTGTCACCCCTTTTTTCATTTGCATTAGAGAGCTTGGCACATATTCTAAAGTGTAGTTAAACTTTGAGACATGATGAGTATGTTTTGTTCAGAAACAGTATTTAATCTGACCAAAGGTAGCCTGAAAAATAAAGTACATCAATTAAAGTCACTGAAGTGGAAATCAACAGTCAGATAAAGCCAGCAGAAGGTGCAGCAGTTTTCATGTGCTTTTAATGTTGTCTGTGTAAGCAAACACGCATTGGCAGGCATTGACAATGGCAGTAGTTTGGGTGGTTGTGTAGGCATGGGAAAGGCCCTTGCGAGGCACTGCTGTAGTGGAATTAACTGGCCATAGGTGGTAGCAGGTGCAAAATGATGTGAGCACCTGGGCATCTTATAGCACTGTATGGCAAATGCCTAATACACAAGCCTAAACTGTTGCTTTTGCCAATGCTTGTTTTTAACAGGACTTCTGTTAAGAACATGCATAATGCTAATAAATAGAGAAGCTGAAGGGCAACCAGGTTAAAGCTTTTATTAAACCAGTAGCGTGTTTAAAACTCCAATTAAGTAATTACCTCTCAGAAGACTGCTTTAAAAAACACAGACACTTCGAGTGCAAAGCTTGATGGTAAGGCTTGTAAAAGCAAGCTCGAAGAGTTCCCTTGAGGCAGTGTTTTGGGCGAGGAGAGGCAGAATCTTGGTGAGAATGGCCATAAGGATTAGCATTGCCACGGACAGTCAATAGGTAGGCAAATAACATCATACAAGCTTTGTGCCCCTCCTCATATTCCATGTCTGCCTATCTGTACTCAAAGCAATAGGTTTGGCTTATAGCTGGAGAAGAGTCACCAAATAGACCAAACTAAAAACAAGGATGAAATAGGAGGAGGAAGCAAACCATCCTTTTGCAGAATAGCTGGCTGCCTCCTCCTTAATTGTGTAAATATGTCAGATCCTTTGCGACCACCCCCTCCTAGTCCCAAACCTACTCCCCATTACCCCCTTTCTTCCAACAGTTGGACCTATTATTGGTAATACAATTAATAAAATGACTGGCATACTATGAAGCAAACAGAAGTGAAATCCCTATGTCTATTGGTAAATGTTTGTCTGCACCGTTTAACATGCAGTTGTAGAACTTATTTTTAAAGTAATGGCTGTGGTGTAGGGAAAATAATGTGCTACATTGAAGCCTATATATCTAAACTGACATTAACAACTGGAAATGCCAACACTATTGGCTTTGTCAGCGGTTGTTGTTGTTATCTTGTTGTGGCTGACAATCAATGAATTGGTCTGGCTCTGTATTCAAAGAACTAGTTTAAAATATGTGGAGAGGAAATACATACACATGTCTTCTGACAGCCCTGGCTAAACACAGGGCCTGCCTATTTTGAAATTTGAATGGCACCACTCTTCCTCTAATCCATGTCGCCCCATGCACAAATAGGCATGCATTGACACAACTATGTATTAAAATAAAGCACAGAATTATATTACATATGGCTGCAATAACCTCACATCTGTGTGCAAACTAGTACAATCCCATGGGTACCAACATGTTTATTATGGTGTTACGTTATGCTTGGTTACCGTTCCAACTGTGCAGGCATACATTCCAGGGACGTTGAGTCACCAAAATGCCAGTGGTAGTGGAGGTAACATTACACACCTTATGACATCACAGGAAGTCCTGTGACCCGAATAGCATCAGTTTCTCTTTAACCCAGGTGGCATTGCTGGAAGTGGCTTGCAGGCATAACAAGGAAGTACATACACGTACAATGTTTTAAAATACCAAATAGGTACTAAAGCAGACAAGTATATTTTAGATGGCAACCACATTTTATCAAGAGTGCTACCTTCATATGCCATGGATGGTGTCAATATATGAATGGGTTAGACCCAATAGAAACATAATCCGAAGTACCCGCCAATGATATGCCACTTCAGCACTGGGTATCCAGTTACATATGATGCCAATTATAGCTGCTATCAGGTTTTGTCCTTTTATAAGTAGAGACCCTACGTTGCCAGTTGCTGTGATAATACAGTGTCCAAATATCCAATGGATGCATGTTACCAACACTTCACAGGAGAATTCATGCTTTAATTAAAATGATACTGATTCATTTTTATATATTCTGCCAAAGCCCTATACATAGCACATATTTACATACAATTATCATCCCAAGCAAAACTGCTACTCATTTATCACCCTCAGAAGACTGAAAGACTGAATTGACCTTGACGGGATTCGAAACTCTGACACGCAGAGCACACACAGATCTCATCAGAGAGGGCACAGCCCACTGAGCTATATTTCCACTTTGCTATTAAAAATGCAATCCCACACTAATAAAACATGTCAAAACTGGCTGTGCAATGAAGGCAAGGCATGTAATAACACACCATGTTTGCTGTAGCTTTATGATGCACCGTAAAAAATGCCATGCCATAATAAGACAAACCTAGATGTGCTTCACCAAAATGCTAATGTAAGTACACTTATAATGCTTACTTTATCATAGATGCCCAGAAGAAAATACATTGCCACAGTAAGGAAAGGCTGGACTAGCTTCACCCAAATGCCAATCTAACCAAATAATTCCACTTATCTAGATTTCTTCTTCAGGGATGCCCAGTACACAAAGTGTCAAGGCAAATTAAGAAATTGCTAAACTAGGTGCATCAAAATACTAGTCTAGCCATGTAATTATGTTTATGATGCTTACTTAGTTATAGATGCCCAGATAAAATATGTCATGACACAGTAAGAAATGGCTAGGCTGGCTGCACCCAAATGCCAGTCTAGTCACTAGTAACTCTTTTCATGCCTGCTTTATCATGGATGCCCATTATTTTTTAGCACAGCCCCCTCACCCATCCCACATGCCCCCTCTCATTCCCACTCTCCTCCTCCTGCAACCCCCAAAATCAGCTCCATGGCCCAGCATTCCCTCCATGTCCCTATTGCTAATCCCAATTCTTACGTATGAGGCAAGGTGCTTCATAGGTACTGGGACGAGTAGTACTAGGAGTAATGAAGAATACCAGTGAGTAATCTGGAAATTAACACAAGTGTGCACATTCACATGCTCATTTACACATGCACCCATTCACCATTCACTCACACACTCAGCCACCCATACATCATGCACTTACTCATTCACACACATTAGATAAAATATATGCACACACACAAACACCTAAAAAAATACATGCACTTACCTTTTCCCCAAATCTGTTGCCTCAAGAAACTCCTCAGCAGGCAGGCCTCTTACTTGCAGAGGAGCCAGAGGCCTCCATCTCCTGAGGGGAGGGGGGATTTCAAATAGAAATAATTTCTTTTTGAAGTAATTCTCAGAGTCACTTCAAAAGGAAATTAAATATGTTTTAACCTCAAGCCCCACCCCTGCCTCCACCTCCAGGATATGTGCTGGCAGGACAGTGCGTGCAACTGAATGTAAAGAGGAATCTCATCTGAGCCCTCATTACTTTTGGCTTCTCTGCCTCTGCAATCCCTAACCAGAAGTCACATGGGCAGTGCCAAGGGGCACACGGGAGTTGCCAGGGGATGACCCCTGGTGACCCCCAAATGGCGTCCCTTACTACTTTCTAGGAGAAAGGAGTGTCTATCTGATATACATGCCTTATGAAACAAATAAAACACATACAAACACTGTATGACCTTTCAGAGTTGACATGTGCTGACTAGTAGAAGTGTTCGAAATATATATGAGTGTGCTCTGAAGATCTCAAGTGAGAGTACGCGAGTTTAGTGGGTTGAGCACTGCTTGAGAGAAGATATGTGAAAGCAGGATTTTAATCCTTAAAGGCCAAAAATGACTTAGTATTGTGACCCTTAAGGCATATAAATTGAATAAAACATCAGTTCGGTAATAATCAGTATAATCTCTAAATAACAATTGTGTGGGTGAAGCCAGCAAGCATTCAACCCACTGAGCTAAACTACGTGTTTAAAAGTAACATAGAATACGTGTCCACACAATAATCTTCAGGATGTCTGAGAACACACTTTGACTTGTGTTGTTTTTGGCTTGACATCCTTTTAGGGATCTAGAAAAACCAGAGCACTATTTTTAACTCCTACACTTTGTTTCCTGCATTATTCAGTTTTAATTTATATTTTGATTATTTGTGCTTGACTTACATACTTGCAGTACCACAACTGCGTATTTGCGTGTCGGCTTCTCCCCGCCTCATTTTTGATGGTGGGAACAGATGTTTACAAGTAGCACCCTCTTTACTTCAGTGCAACTCAGTTTCTGCAAAAAAAATAATTAAAAAAAATAAAATAAAAAAATATATATATATATACGTGATCAAGCGGTCTGTGTACCGTGAAACGCGTCGTTTTCTGGTCTTTTTTCCTTACCATGTTGACATAAAGAATAAAGCATTGTCAGTCTGGATTAACATTGGAGTGTTTTTACCTCTTTGTAGAGAGCTACTCAGGCCTTCTCTAATGTTCTTGGGAGTGCATTTCCGCCGACTTTTTTCCGACTTTTTTTCCCGGTTCCATCCAAGATCTGGGAATTGGTTTTCTTTCTTCAAATATTTTTGACGTCCCTGCTCCTTTTATGGGGGTTTAATATATTAAAATAACTTTCTTAGCAGGTAAATGCACATTGGTGCCCTTGGGTGGGTCCCCCATTTTTTCTATTACTTTTAATTGTATCCTTAATCCATATGGTTACAACGGCTAGGTACCACAAGGGCCCACCTTGTTCAAAACGACCGGGTTGTCTTTGCGTCCTAGTACCAGATCTAATCAATTTAACTCACCTCAGTGATTCTCTGAGTCTTGTTCCTTCGCCGTCTATCCCGTTGTGTGTGATTCCAGAGTGAAGCGGGTGTAGACCTTCTTGTGCTGCTTCTGGTCATGTGAGTTGGAGTGCCGAGTCATGTGCTACGCATCATGTTATTCTTTTCTCTACTCCCCTCGTAGTTGTTTTCTAAATTCTGACATTAATTAACTTTTGACTTGTGTAACACCTGTCTTGATTCAATCTGAAAAAAATGTTTTTATTGTCATTGTTAAATTGTGAAATTGAACGCATGATTCTTTTGCATTACCTTATATCTAGGTGTAGGAGACCCTCACCTTAGTCAGTCTGAGAACGACCGTGGCAGAAAGCTACGGAAAGCCAAACCACGCGCACATCTTAATTCTTGGTTCACCTCTGAACTAAAAACGCTCCGCAAATCCAAAAGACAAGCCGAATTAGCAAGAAAACAATCACCATCCACCACTAATAAGACTTCCTACGCATTGGCCTCAAATACCTATAAGACGGCAATCATCCAGACAAAAAAAAAACATGTACAATGAAAGAATCTGCAACGCCAAATCCAATACCAAAGAGCTCTTCAACATCCTGAGAGACCCCCCCCATTCCAGACACATGCAACACAGACATCTCCTGGTGCACGAACATACAGGAAGCTCTCTTAGGTAAAATTGTTATGTTACAAGCCAAAATCGAGTCTAAGAAAGAAAGCCTCACCTTCGCTGATAACACCACCCCCTCCACCCATACCCACACCCCACAAAATTATGACAATAACCTTTTCGAATTTTCCACCATAACTATCAAAGAGGTCGAAGAAATAATCAACTAGCTGAAACCGTCCAAATGCCAAGGCGACACCTGCCCAGCCCCAGTCATCAAAGATGCAGCCAAACCTCTTGCTCCCTTTATCACATCCCTCATTAACTCATCTTTCACATCCAACATAGTACCCAACAACCTCAAGGACTCTTGGGTTCTTCCCTTACTTAAGAAGCCCACCCTAGACCCAAGCATCCCCACCAACTATAGACCTATCAAAACTGTACCCTTCCTCCTTAAAATCCTGGACAGAGCTGCCTACCTCCAGATACAGAACCACCTTGAGAAAAACAACTTACTAGGACTTAGACAATCAGGCTTCCACCCTAAACACGGCACCAAGACTGCACTGATCGACCTTAAGACACAGATGGACAACATCAAAGACAATAGCAAACTAGACTCCTTCTCCTCCTTGACTTATCGGCTGCCTTCGACCTGGTCAACCACGACATCCTCTGCAAACATCTATCCTCTACAGCAAAATTTTCAGACAATGCTAATGCATGGATCCAGTCCTTCTTGAAGAATAAATCCATGAGGGTCTTTGCACCCACAGCCTCTGCTAAACCAGCCCCAGTCACATGAGGCGTCCCTCAGGGCTCCTGCATCTCCCCCACCCTATACAATGTGTTTACAAAACCCCTCTTCGACATACTGGACCGCTTGGGTGTCATCTATACCAATTATGCAGATAACACCCAAATACTGATCCCTTTAACAGATGACTACTCCACAGACCTCACTGCTCTCAACAACATTAATTCCATTATACAAGAATGGATGGCCAAGCATGGCCTGTGCCTCAACGACGACAAGACTGAGCTTCTTCTCCTAGGCTCCCAACCCAGACTCAACAAACTCGACAAACTCTACCAGGCATTCACTATCGACAGCAATAATATCACCGTCTCCAACAGCGTCAAAACCTTAGGGATTTACCTTGATTCCTCTCTCACACTGACAAGACAGATTAACTCCATCTCATCCTCCACTGCTTACACCTGTAAGATTATCAATGCCAGTAGACCTTTCCTCTCACCGTCCAACTGCACCACCTTAGTTAGAGCGCTAGTCTTTTCCAAAGTCAACTACTGCAACGCTCTATACTTGGGCACCAGCCTGAAAAACATTAACAAGCTGAAAGTTATCCAAAACAAAGCCCTGCAAGCAGCCTTGAACATACCCAAACATGCTCACATTTCTGACGTCAGACGCTCCTGCCAATGGCTATCTATACCGCAAAGAATTGAATACAAAACCCTCTCACTCACTCACAAATGCCTATCTAACCAAGCACTCAGATACCTATCAGACAACCTCACTCACCATACCCCAGCTCGTCCAACCAGATCAGCTCAAACACATTGCTTAAACATCCCCAGATATAAACTCCAAAAAGGAGGCTCTAGCTTCCCTGTGCTTGCCTCTAAACTATGGAACTCACTTCCACTCGAGCTTAGATCTGAACCATCCTTTCATAGATTTAGACACTGTGCCAAAACATGGCTACTGACCAAAGAAATATAAAGCCCTCATCCTGACACCATTAGCATGCCTTCAGCCTGCAACCCGTGCAAATTTGGCTTCCTTCACAAAACCCTCTACACTATCTGTAACTGCTTGATAATGCTCGAAACTCTCTGGACTGTCCACCAAAGGACCATGTTGTATGATATCTGTTTATATGTAACTGCCTGATAATGTTCTAAACCTCTTGTACTGTCTTTCGCAAGACCATGTTGTAGCATACTGCTACGTTGTATTCATCTTAAGCGCCTGGATGCCCCAGGGCCAGGCAGCGGTATACAAATAATAAACTAAACTAAACTAAACTAAGATCTCATGTCTTTAGTGTGGAGCAAGCCACACAGCTGTCCCATAAGGTCCTTGTGAGATTATCTTCTCAAGCCACTTCAATGTGCTGTGATAGGATACTGATGGACTTTGCGGCCCAACACACCTGACACATCTACTGCGCCCTCTGTAAACCAAGACTCATTCTTTTAACCTAGGCGGTTTTTCAAATGCAATCAAGAATGTTTGGAGATGGCGAGAGAAGTCTGTGTGTTCATTCATCCCATACAGTTGTAGGGATGATAAATTATGTGTCCAAAAAGTAACTATTTTTTTACTTTCCTTACCAATGGGTAAATAATTAAAAAGGAAAAATATAGATAGCACAGACTGAACTGTTTCAAATGTACTCACAATCCTCTCATGCACTCTACTAATTTGTATTTGTATTTAGTTGTATTTATTGATGATAGTGGTTTGTGCTTAGCAGCAAACACTGTACCTAGGACAAGGCATGAGGACAGCAATCTCATTACTGAGTGTTTTCCAATTATGAGCCAAAATTGGAATTATTGAACATTAACCAGCAAGGATGACATACAGAGTTTTTACATAGTACACTCAGTGGTGGCGAGTAGTTCGACAGCCCACCTCGGTGGAAGAGGGGTTGAATGGTTGGTGTGAGGGGAGTCATTTTTCCTCTTGGGAAAGTGAGGGGGTGTAATTGATAGGGCGTCCAGAGCCCTCAAGATAGGTGTATTAGTGAGGGGATGAGTAGTTGTTTGAGCGCCCAAAACTGGTCCAGAGGGGGAGGTTGTGTGTGTCTAGACAGGTGATGGAGAGCCCAGAAGCAGCCCATGAGTAGATAGATACAAGTGGGGACACGGTGGCAATTGAGAGTCAGTACAGAAACAGTACAGAAGGGTAGAGGAAAAGTTAAGGGAGTTGGCAGGAAGCTGGCAAAATGTCTAAACGGGCAAGGTACCACTCCAGAGAGGTGGGCGGGAGATGTGGACGGGGAGTCCAGAACCAATAAAGAGTGGAAGAGGTGCGGGGGTATAGGGTTATGTGAATCACTTAACCAGACCTGAGTTATACAGGGATGGAGTGGAGAGGTGATGTGAATCCCTGAACCAGTGCAGATGGTGAGCAGTCGGGATGGTGGATGGTGCACATCTCCTACCAGAACCACAGTGCATGGTGTGCAGAAGCCCTACCTTGCCAGGGTATATGGTGAGGGAAGTGGAAGGCAAGGTGGAACACAGGCTAACATCGGGATCATTTTCCAAGACACCCTATTTCTGTGAAGAAGTGGTTGATGGCTGTCACAGGTTCTGGAGCGCCAGCCAATCAAGACTGCTGATTCCTCCAGATGGGCAAGGAAATACTAGGGGAGCAGGGGAGATCTCTGATGGTCTGAGACTGTGGATATCTTTTCAGATAGCATGCTAGGACTCCAATCGTAAGCCTCTGATGGTGGGGACAACAAGAGTGTGAAAGAAAATGGCTACAGCGATCAGGATGCTTAGGGACATAGGCCAGTGACGTGAGCTAGAGGGCCAACACATCCACTGGTGCCACTTTTTCCAGGTAAGCTACGACACACAAGATGACCCACACCTATGGAGACATGGCAGATGGCACTGCAAGGCTTATAATGATATGATATGATATGATAGTTTTTTTTATATAGCGCCTATACACAATGTGTTTCAAAGCGCTTCAAGGCAAGGGAGGGAACAAGGGAAATACAATGACATTCTTACAGGCCATGAACAGTAGGATGTGAAATTAACTATCGTAATCGGCCTGACGACATTTCAGATAGTGCAAGAGCTAAGACATAGATAAGGAAGGGAGGGGGAGAGTGGGAAGGAAATGGAAACAGACCGGCGACTACCGTACTAGGCCTGACGACATTTCTGGTAGAGCCGGAGAAAGAATAAAAGGTGATGGAGAGGGGTGCAGAAAGGTAGGGGAGGAACAAAACACGCGGTATCATACTAGGCCTGATGACATTTCAGATAGTGCTGGAGGGGGGCTGGGGAGGAAAAAACCAGTAAGGAGAGGGGGAGGAGACAGACGAGGTTGCTATAATACTAGGTCCAGAGACAATTCTGATAGAGTAAATGCATAGAAGAAAGTAAGGGGAGGAGATAGGAAAAGGGAGAAGAGAAAGGAGGAGAGAACAGAGAGTTAGCAGTCAAAAGAGTGGAGAAGCAAGAGGGGAGAGTGAATACAATTGCAGAAGTCAGTAGTAACACATAATGTTGCAAGCCAGGATACAAGATGAAGATGGGAACAGCATGATTCAGGGCCACCAGTACAAGATGCAAAGGAAGTTCAGCATGAGAGTTGAGAAAGGGTGACACACCATGAATGAATGAAGTCCATAAAAGTCAAATCCAGCATCGGCCACAAGACGGTGATGGTGAAACCAGCATTTATCAGGACAGACTCCTGCAGAACTAGGCTTTAGGAGGGTGAGGGGGGGAACAGGGTAGAAGAATCAAGCAAAACAGGCAACAACTGTGGGCGAGAATGGTGGAGGCACAGGGGAACATCTCATGGGGAGCAGAGGGGTGGGGATGGCCTGTGGGGACAGAGGGAGTAACACATGTTGGTGCATGCTTACCTGCTGTCTGAGCAGGGGGTTGGGCCCTGGGTCCTTCTGGTCCGAACAGGCCCAAACAGGAATTGCCCTTTTCTTTGTCTGCCCTTCGCTTAGGACGCGCAGGCGAGAGACGCCCTTGATCTAATAGTTAAGAGCAGGAAGGAAGAGACAGGGCTAAGAAGGTGGGTGGTGCTTAGGCCAGGTGACCTAGCTCCACTTGCACCTGCTTCCCATCTGCAAAGGAAAAGAGGCTGGAGGGCTCCTTAAATTGGTTAGTCCTTGATGCTGAGAGAGGAAACTAAATCAACTACAGAGATAGTCTGGACCTATACAACAAACATCCATTATCAGTTCAAAGATGACCACCTGCGGGTAACTATGCATTCTATAAATACAACTTGTATGTTATTTTACATTAATCCCCTGTTGGGTGGCATAGTCAGAGGTCTGAAACCTGTAGCTCTTCGGATGTTTTGGACTACAACCCCCATGATTCCTCACCATTGATGATGGTGAGTAGACATGATGGAACTTATAGTATAACACATCTGGAAACACAAAGGTTGCAGACCCTCGCTAGTTGAACCACAAGGGGGAGAGGAATACCCCCTTGTGCCACCTGACTCGCTAGAAACTGCCTGCCCCTCTCCTATCTGCCACCTGGTACAGCCGTACCCCTTCTATGTGCCCCTCTGTATCTCACCCACCTGCTGCATATCTGTTATGTTGTTACCTCTGAAAAGCACTCTGTTATGCATCTGTAATGTTGTATATGATATGATATGATATGATATGATATGATACATGATATGATATGATATGGTATTCATAAATCACCTGTAAACAAGTGTTTCTAGGTGCCACAAGACAAGGGAGGGTAGATAGGGGGAGACAAGAAAAATGATCCTACTAGGCCATGGGTGCACAACATACGGTACGCAGGCCAGTTGCGGCCCACCATGCTGCTTTTTCCGGCCCGCGAGGCACAAAGACTTTCCTAATGGAGGGTGGGTCGCAAGCAGCATCGGCCGACCTCCATTAGGAAAGTCTTTGTTGTCTTCCGGGCCGGACAAACCACTGGCCGTCATTGGCTCAGCACACATGCACCACGTCACTCCTACGAGCCACGTAGTGCGTGTGTGCTGCACCAATGGAGTGCCAGCACTACGGCTGGCGTGGCCAGTAAGGCTTGATGCCGGAAGGCATTTCAGCCTTGCTTGCCACGCCAGCAGTAGTACGATTCCACTTACCTCGCCAGCGTTCCAGCTTATCTGCCTTCCAGCATGTCTCTGGTAAGTGGTCTGTGTGTTTGTGTTTGTGTGTCGGGTCTGTTCAGCTATATGTTTGTTTTGTGTATGTTGAGATTGGGGGGTGGGGGGCGTGTCGGATGTGTATGAATGTTTGTTTTTTAGTGTTTGTGTTGTGTATGTTGAGATGGGGGTTGGGGGCATGTCGGATGTGTATGAATGTTTGTTTTTGAGTGTTTGTGTTGTGTATGTTGAGATGGGGGGGGTGTCGGATGTGTATGAATGTTTGTTTTTGAGTTTTTGTGTTGTGTATGTTGAGATGGGATGTGGGGGGTGTCGGATGTGTATGAATCTTTGTTTTTGAGTATTTGTGTTGTGTATGTTGAGATGGGGGATGGGGGTGTCAGATGTGTATGAATGATTGTTTTTGAGTGTTTGTGTTTTGTATGTTGAGATGGGGGTGGAGGGGGCGTGTCAGATGTGTATGAATGTTTGTTTTCGAGTGTTTGTGTTGTGTATGTTGAGATGGGGGATGGGGGGGTGTCGGATGTGTATGAATGTTTGTTTTTGAGTGTTTCTGTTGTGTATGTTGAGATGAGGGGTTGGGGGGGCGTTTCGGATGTGCATGAATGTTTGTTTTTGAGTGTTTGTGTTGTGTATGTTGAGATGCATGTATGGGTGCATGCTTCAGAGTTTGAGTGCTGAGTTGGGGGGTTTGGTCTGTATGGGTGCATGGTGTATGCTTGAGAGTGTGTGCTGAGTTTTGGGGGTGAGGGGTTCAGGTCTGTATGGGTGCATGTTTGAGAGTGTGTGTGCTGAGTTGGGGGCTGGGGGTTCGGGTCTGTATGGGTGCATGTTTGAGAGTGTGCTGATTTGGGGGGTGGGGGTTTGGGTCTGTATGTGTGCATGCTTGAGAGTCTGTGTGCTGAGTTGGGGGGTGGGGGGTTCGGGTCTCTATGGGTGCATGGTGTTGCTTGAGAGTGTGTGTGCTGAGTTGGGGGGGTGGGGGGTTCGGGTGTGCACAAATGTTTGTTTTTGTATGTTTGTGTTGTGTATGTTGAGATGCATGTATGGGTGGATGCTTCAGAGTTTGTGTGCTGAGTTGGGGGGTTTGGGTCTGTATGGGTGCGTGTTTGAAAGTGTGTGTGCTGAGGTGGGGGGTTCGGGTCTGTATGGGTGCATGTTTGAGAGTGTGCTGATTTGGGGGTGGGGGTTCAGGTCTGCATGGGTGCATGCTTGAGAGTGTGTGTGCTGAGTTGGGGGGTGGTGGGTTCGGGTCTGTATGGGTGCATGCTTGAGAGTGTGTGTGCTGAGTTGGGGGGTTCGGGTCTGTATGGGTGCATGCCTGAGAATGTGTGTGCTGCGTTGGGGGGTGGGGTGTTCGGGTCTGTATGGGGGCATGTTTGAGAGTGTGCTGATTTGGGGGGTTGGGGGTTTGGGTCTGTATGGGTGCATGCTTGAGAGTGTGTGTGCTGAGTTGGAGGTTGGGGGGTTCGGGTCTGTATGGGTGCATGGTGTATGCTTGAGAGTGTGTGTGCTGAGTTGGAGGGTGGGGGGTTCGGGTGTGCATGAATGAAAGCATGGGTGCATGCTTCAGAGTTTGCGTGCTGAGTTGGGGGGTTTGGGTCTGTATGGGTGCATGTTTGAGAGTGTGTGTGCTGAGTTGGGGGGTGGGGGTTCGAGTCTGTATGGGTGCATGTTTGAGAGTGTGCTGATTTGGGGGGTGGGGGTTCGGGTCTGTATGGGTGCATGCTTGAGAGTGTGTGTGTTGAGTTGGGGGGTGGGGGGTTCGGGTCTGTATGGGTGCATGCTTGAGAATGTGTGTGCTGCGTTGGGGGGCGGGGGGTTCGGGTCTGTATGGGTGCATGCTTGAGAGTGTGTGTGCTGAGTTGGGGGGTGGGGATTCGGGTCTGTATGGGTGCATGCTTGAGAATGTGTGTGGTGAGTTGGGGGTGGGGGGGTTCAGGTCTGTATGGGTGCATGGTGTATGCTTGAGAGTGTGTGGTGAGTTGGGGGTGGGGGGGTTCGGGTCTGTATGGGTGCATGCTTGAGAGTGTGTTTAGGGCATAGTGTTTGGTTGGGGGTGGGAGCCAGGGGGCATAGTGTTTGGTTTGGGGTGAGGGGGCCATGGGGCATAGTGTTTGGTTGGGGGTGGGAGCCATGGGGCATAGTGTTTAGTTGGGGGTGAGGGACAGGGGGCATAGTGTTTGCTTGGGGGGTGAGGGACAGGGGGCATAGTGTTTGGTTGGGGGTGGGAGCCAGGGGGCATAGTGTTTGGGTGGGAGTGAGGGGGCCATGGGGCATAGTGTTTAGTTGCGGTTGAGGGGGCCATGGGGCATAGTGTTTGGTTGGGGGAGGGGAGCCATGAGGCATAGTGTTTGGCAGATGATGAGGGGGCCATGGGGCATAGTGTTTGGGTGGGGGTGAGGGGGGCCATGGGGCATAGTGTTTGCTTGGGGGGTGAGGGACAGGGGGCATAGTGTTTGGATGGGGTCGGGAGCCATGGGGTACAGTGTTTGGTTAGGGGTGAGGGGGCCATGGGGCATAGTGTTCAGTTGGGGGTCAGGGGGCCATGGGGCATAGTGTTTGGTTGGGGGTGGGAGCTATGGGGCATACCTTTGGTTGGGGGTGAGGGGGCCATGGGGCATAGTGTTTGGTTGGGGGTAAGGGGGACATGGGGCATAGTGTTTGGTTGGGGGTGGGAGCCATGGGCCATAGTGTTTGGTTGGGGTGAGGGGGCCATGGGGCAGAGTGGTTGGTTGGGGGTTAGGGGGCCATGGGGCATAGTGTTTGCTTGGGGGTGAGGGACAGGGGGCATAGTGTTTGCTTGGGGGTGGGAGCCATGGGGCATAGTGTTTGGTTGGGGGTGAGGGGGCCATGGGGTGTAGTGTTTAGTTGGGGGTGAGGGGGCCATGGGGCATAGGGTTTGGTTGGGACGGGAGCCATGGGCCATAGTGTTTGGTTGGTGGTGAGGGGGCCATGGGGCATAGTGTTTGGTTGGGGTTGAGGGGGCCATGGGGCATAGTGTTCGATTGGGGAGTGAGGGACAGGGCGCATAGTGTTTGGTTGGGGGTGGGAGCCAGGGGCTATAGTGTTTGGTTGGGGGTTAGGGGGTCATGGGGCATAGTGTTTAGTTGGGGGTCAGGGGGCCATGGGGCATAGTGTTTGGTTGGGACGGGAGCCATGGGGCATAGTGTTTGGTTGGGGGTGAGGGGGCCATGGGGCATAGTGTTTGGTTGGGGATGAGGGACAGGGGGCATAGTGTTTGCTTGGGGGGTGATGAACAGGGGGCATAGTGTTTGGTTGGGGGTGGGAGCCAGGGGGCATAGTGTTTGGTTGGGGTGAGGGGGCCATGGGGCATAGTGTTTAGTTGGGGTTGAGGGGGCCATGGGGCATAGTGTTTGGTTGGGGGTGGGAGCCATGAGGCATAGTGTTTGGCAGGTGATGAAGGTGACATGGGGCATAGTGTTTGGTTGGGGGTGAGGGACAGGGGGCATAGTGTTTGCTTGGGGGGTGAGGGACAGGGGGCGTAGTGTTTGGTTGGGGATGGGAGGCATGGGGCATAGTGTTTGGTTGGGGGTGAGGGGGCCATGGGGCATAGTGTTTGATTGGGGGTGAGGGGGCCATTGGGCATAGTGTTTGGTTGGGGATCAGGGGGCCATGGGCATAGTGTTTGGTTGGGGGTGAGGGACAGGGGGTATAGTGTTTGCTTGGGGGTGAGGGACAGGGGGCATAGTGTTGCACTCCAAGAGTGAACCCAATAATAAAGCTAAAACAGGCACAGTTAGGAGATGTACATCCTTTGCCTTTTTGAGGAAACCTGACTCAACGAAGGCCATACTCCTCTTGGGCAACCCAAACAGCAAACTATAGCAGTCCAAAATAAAGGAAATGTCCAATCAAGGGTCAATAAAATATATATAATTTAATTAAACAGACGATATACAATAACTAAATCGAAATAAATGATAACAATGGAAAATGTGTAGTACAAAATTTAAGTTTGAAATGCAATAAAAATCTTTACCCCTCAAAAACATATTCTTTTTCCATGTGTTTAATACAAATTGGGGGTTGAAAAAGCCTCCTGACATGTCCCGCCTACCGCCCCACCCACTTTTACTTTTCGGCCCACTATAGCCCGCATGTAAGGTACTTTCGGCCCTCTGTCAAAATCAGTTGTGCACCCCTGTACCAGGCCTTGTGACATTGAGATTGTGCAAGTGTGATAACGAGAAGTACAGGGGGAAGGGATAGGGGGAAGCGCAGGGGAAAGAAAGAGGAAAATGCGATCAGCACAGCATGGCTCTGAGTAAGTGAAGCCAGGGCAACGCAGCTCTGAGTAAGTTCAAGGAGGCAAGGGGTAGTAGGGGTTACAGTTGCAGACCCTATGTGGAGGAGCCTTGTACCCTTTGAGACCCTGAGGGTACCAGGCACCAGTCAGCGCCGCATTCAGGTACGTTAGCAAGGAAGCCAGAGAAGGCAGAGGATTTAAAGGGGTGTCTAGTGCCTCTTCAGGAACTTCAGGTGGTCTGGTTCAAGTTTGAGAGTGGCACAGAGGCCGTTCCAGGGGGGAGCACCTGCAGAGGAGAGATATCTACCCCCCCACCTCTCTGCTTGGAGAGACAACTGAGCCTCAGAGAGTTGGAGGTAGTTGAGCGAAGGGCTCTAGAAGAAAAACATTTAGGCAGAGAAACTTGGACATAGCGATGGCCCTAGCCCCAGAAAGCCTTGTGTTCAATGCAGAGGGTCTTGAACTTGATCCTTGCTGCCACTGGGAGCCAGTGGAGAGATTTCAGGGCAGGAGAGATGCGGTCCCTGGGCTTGAGGCCAAGCATAAGTGTTGCAGTCCTGTTCTGGATTAGTTGCAGGCGGCGGAGAGTAAGGTTAGGAAGATTGAGAAAGAGGCTATTGCAGTAGTCCAGCCTGCCGATAACCAAGGCTCTGGAGACAGAGAGCTTCTGGGGGAAGGTTAGAAAGGGTAGAATACCTCTGAGAAGGTCCAGCTGGAAGTGAGCCTTCTTGGCAAGGTCAATGATGTGAGGAGAGAAGAATAGAGTGGAATGGAAGATGACACCAAGGGTTTTTGCCTCACAGGACGGCGAGGGACGAGGGCCCAAGGAGGGTGGCCTGCGCGAGAGAGGGAAAGTGGGAACAAGAGTCTCAATAAGAAGGATCTCAGTCTTACTGGTATTAAGGCAGAGATCATTGGAGGTGCATCAATCCTGAATCACGGATAGACAATCAGGAATGAGCGAAGAAGTAGAGGAGGCTGAGGGAAGCCTGAATGAGAGCAGAGTGTCCTCTGCATAACACTGAAAGCTAGACGAGAATGTGGAGATCAGATGAGCCAAAGGGGCCAGATAGACATTGAAGAGCCAGGGTGAGAGGATAGACCCCTGGGTTACACCACATGTGCAGAGAGAGTTGGAGGAAAGAAATGATCCAAGTTAGACCAAGAGGGTTGGTCCAGGAGGAAGGAGGTCAACCACACCAGTGCGTGATCCGTGATGACTAGGTTTTTACAGAGTCAATTGATCAGGGTGGCATGATTGACCATATCAAAAACAGAGGAAACGTCAAGGACGATGAGAACAGAGGCAGAGCTGGAGTCAAGTTTAGAGAGCAGATCTTCATGGGTGTTCAGTGGAGCAGTTTCAATGCCTCTGGCTGCTCTGAAGCCAGACTGATGGTCATGGAGACGACCACTACCAACAGATTCAGTGTGTAGAGTAAGGTGGGAGATGGCCAGCTTTTCCAGGAGTTTGCCCAGGAAAGGAGTGATAGAAATCGGATGATAGTTTGCTGGACAGGTAGGATCAGCAGAAAGCTTTATTAGCAGGAGGTGCACAAGTGAGTGCTTGAGGAGAGAGGGTAAAGATCCAGTGGCAAAAGAATGATTACAGAAATCGGACAAGGCTGGTGCGAGGGTGGAAAAGTGGTCCTTAAAAGATCTGGAGGAGCAGTGGAGCACCTGTTTGGATGACACTTTCAAAGATGGTACTTTTCTGGAAACATTGTCAGGTGTTGTCAGAGAGAAGGAGGCAAAAGGAAGAGGAGAGGGTTGTTTGAGGCCACAGAGACGCGGGCTTGGATATGGACCCTCTTCTTGGAGAAGACAGAGAGTCTTTATTGCCTTTGGAGCAGGCCCAAAGCTCTCCACTTCCTCTCAGTCACCTTGCACTTGCATTTCAGGGCGGCAAGGTCGGAGTCATACCAAGAGTTGCACTTGGAGGTGGGCTTCAGAAAGATTCTCATGACAAGGGCAAGGATTTCCATGGTGGGGGAGATGGAAAGTTGCAGGTTAGAGAGGGCTGTGTCAGGGTGGGAGTCAGCCACAGGAGTAGGAGGAGCAGAGAAAGTTGAGGCAAAGGCGGCCACTGACACTTGCTTCATGCGCCGAATGACCAAGAAGAAGGGTGGCAGTGCTGGGAAGGGCCCGGTCTGGTGGACAAGAAGTTTCAGGTGGGAAGAGAGCAGCAAGTGGTCAGGCCAAGAGAGAGGAGTAGTAAGAGGGTTAGAGAGGAGGATGTCTGAGGAAATGAGAACATCCAAGGTGCATCCGGCAGAGTGTATTGGACCAGAGGGTAGAATGGAGAGTGAGAGAGAGTAGCATATTTTGCGGAAGAGCCTGCAGGAGGGATTATAAGCATCCAGGAGGATGTTGAGGTCTCTGAGGTGGAGAAGTTGAGAGGTAGAGGCAAGGAGAGAAGAGGAGAGGTCAGCCCATTCTGAGAGGAAGTAGGTGATCTGGCCATGAGGCCTTTAGATTGTGGCAACAGTCAGAAAGAGGCAAGAGAGATGAAGAGCCTGCAGACCAGGCATTCAAAGTAGGTTTAGGCCTGCGTAGGAATGACAGAGGCAGGCACCCACTAAGGAAAGATCAGGGCCACTCCACCTCCGGGCCAGTTGATTCTGTGCTCGGAGTGGGAAGAGAGTGTCAAAATGTGTGACAGAGCTGACCATGAACCAAGTCTCAGTGAGTGCAAGGACATCTAGGTCAAGGTCTTTGAGGAGGCGGCAGATGGCAGAGGAGTGTTTCACAGCAGAGCGAGAGAGTAGCAACGTGGAGCAGATTGCCACTTTAAAAGACTTCTGGGGTGGGGTAGAGGAGTGAGGTATACCCAACGGAATCAGCAGAGTGGCTTGAGAGTGGGCAGAGGCAGTAGACAGAGGTGGCATGGGGGACAGAGAGGGGCGTGTCAGAGTGGAGGCAGAGGAGGAGGGTGGAGGTGGCAGACGAGCCAGTGGGGTGGTAGAAGGAGTAGCAGGAGTATGGAGGAAGTTGATAAGACAAGGGAGCCACCTATCTACCACCTACCACATATCTACTACCTATCTAGCCACCTTTGATACCGTTGATCACCCCTTACTTCTTAACACTATTTCTTCCTTTGGTATCAGTGGCTCTGTCCTCAACTAGCTTTCCTCCTACCTTTCCAACCACTCTTTTGCTGTCTCTTGGGGTGGTCGCACCTCTTCCACTCTCTTTGGTGTTCCCCAAGGCTCTGTGCTTGGCCCTTTCCTTTTCTCACTCTACACTTCTCTTCTCGCCCCCATTATCTCCTCTTTTGGCATTTCTCATAATTTTTATGCAGATGACACCCAGCTATTCCTTTCCTTCTCCTCTTTCACCCCAAAATCCACCAAAATCTTTCTTCCTGTCTTACAGCTATTAAAAACTGAATGTCTTCCAACTTTCTTTCCCTCAACTCTGACAAAACTGAAGTCTTATTCTTCCCCTCCAACACTCTTCCTCCCCTTCTCCCCCTCCTTTTATTCTATTTCCTCCTACTAACCTCCCTATCTCTGCTTCTGTTTGTAACCTTGGCCTCCACCTTGACTCTACCCTCTCCCTTTCCCATCATATTTCTCTTACCTCTCATGCCTGCCGCTTTCACCTATTCAACGTTCGCAAAATCTGCTCCTCCCTCACCTTCCATGCTACTAAACTCCTAATACCTTCCCTCATTTTCTCCTGACTTTTCTACTGTTCCTCTCTCCTCTTTGGACTCCCTGCCTCTCACCTTGCTCCCCTCAAAATCCCTTTAACACTCTGCTATCCGTACCCTCTGTATTCTTTCAACTCTTGATTCCATTTCCTCCTCCCTTTCTTTTCTTGGCTGAAATCTCTTCATGGGCTAGCGCCCCCCTACCTTTCCTCTCTCCTTTCTTTCTACTCTCCTTCTCGCTCCCTCAGATCCACTGATTTGTTCCTCTTCACAGTACCTCCTTCCCCTTGTGCTTCCTCTCGTTTCCGTTCCTTTCAGCGTCTAGCCCCTCATCACTGGAACTCCCTACCTCTCTACATCCGTTCCATTTCCTCTAACCTCTCTTTCCGTGCCTCCTCAAAATCTTTCTTTCTTCACCCCCACCCTAACTTCCCTCTTTCTCCTACTATATCCCTCCTTTATCTCTACCCTCCTTCCTACTTACCTTCTTCTTCCCTTTCTTTGTCCTACCTTATTCCCTCTTCCTGTTATCTCTGTATTCTTCCCCCACTCTGACCTTGCTTTCTACTTCCCTTCTTCTTCCTCTTATCATTCCTCCTTTAGAACTGGTCAATTGATCTTCATACTGTTTTTGATGGTTTCTTTCATGTCTTTGTAACTTTTTGCTTCTTGTTTACTATGTATTCTTCTTGTTGTATTGTAACGCGCTTTGGCGTAAAGCACTATATAAACCTAATAAATACAAATACAAATACCTATCAAGACGGAGGTGATTGGGCTGAGGGCCCTGGACCATGACAGTGCCATTTAGATAGACATTGATGATGGTTTTATGGGATTGAAAGTAGGCCAAGAGGGCCTCCCACCAGGTGCCGTCATTATTGGGAGAGGAGGAGAAAGGAGTAAGAACAGAGACCATATGATGGCTCCATAGGTCTGGAGAGGGAATAACAAAGAGGATGTCAGTGTGAGTCTGTCTGGAGGAATCGCTGGTGTAGGTATCAGCGATAGGAAGGGATAGGATAGGAGATAGAATAGCAGTTTGAAAATATGGGAGAGATTGAGAGCACCATGGAGGATGCAAAGAGGCAAGAAGGGAGAGTGAGGGAGGAGAAGAAGCACAGCCCAGAGCCACACACCACAGGAAGAGCACCGAAGGGGGTGCACAGGAGGAACAAGCAGGTAGCGCACCACATGTGGAACACAGGATCAGCAAGGATGGAGGAGGGGTGGGGGACAATGCACTGCAAGAAGCTGAATTCTAGTTTTAGACACAGCAGCAGTGCAAATACACCCAGATTCGACTTTCTTAAAAAGAGGCAAAAAGGCCTAGTTTTAAACACAGCAGCAATGCAAAACACCCAGATTCAACTTTCCTAAAAAAAAGAGGGCAAAATGCCTAGTTTTAAGCACAGCAGAAATGCAAAACACCCAGATTCAAAGTTCCTAAAAAGAGGGGACAAGGCCTAGTTTTAACCACATAATTAATCAAACAATGCAACTTTTCTAGGGAGAAGTGAGTGATGGCTAAACAATACAAATTACTGAGATGCTTATGGGTGGTGTGGTAAAAAAAATAGGAGTTATTTGAGGGGTGGGTCAGTTTATTGTGGAGCAGTGATAGCTGCCCCCATGACTGCACTTACCTGGATGGTCGCGGAAGGTTGACAGCTGCAGGCTTCTGCCGACACCAGCAGACACCATCTGGAGCTGTTCTTTCCCTCTGGGTCCTTCGCCAAGGGGGCTGCCATGGCAGGGTCTGCCTGGTGTGGATGTCTGTAAAGCCCTGATGGCCAAGGGGAGCATGGTGGGTGGGAGGCAGGGGGGAGGAGAGCAACCAGGCAGAGGGGAAAAAGGGAAAGGGCGGGTGAGACATACACTGCAAAGCCAACAAGAAAATGACAATTTTAAAGTTGCAAAGTTGCAAAATGCCTCAGGAAAGGCACAACTCACCCTAGCACCAGAGGATGGCAAATGGTGCTCGGGGCTGCGAAGGTGAAGACCCTCACTATCATGCAGGCTTGCTGGCCAATTGGAATGTGGTGGGCAGGAGGGAGGATTGGAGGAGAGCAACCAGGAAGCAGGCCCAAAGGGAGGGAGTGCAGGTGAGACACGTGCTGCAGCACCAATGAGAAAATTACAATTTTAAAGTCACAAAATTGCAAAGTAGCTCAGGAAAGGAACAAACTCACCCCACCACTGGAGGATGACAAATGGTGCTCAGGGCTGCAAGGGTGAAGATCCTCACTATGATGCAGGACTGCTGGCCAGTGGGAACATGATGGGTGTGATGTCAGAGATGAGATCAACCAGACAGTGTGGACAAGAGGAGGGGGAGAAGGTGAGGCACACGCTGTAGCACAAGCAAAAAAATTACAATTTAACATTGCAAAGTTGAAAAATACTGCAGGAAATTCAAAAACTCACCCCACTACCAGAGGATGGCAAAAGCGACATCCTATGGCCATTCTCTTGCGATACCTCTATAAAGCCCCTGTTATGTATATGTATTGTAAAGCGCTCTGTTGCTTCTCAAAACCAAGTCTGCTCTCAATAAATATAATAATAATAATAATAATAATAATAATAATAATAATAATAATAATAATAATAATAATAATAATAATAATAATAATACCAACAGGCCATGCCCATCCCTCAGCACTCCTTACAGTCCCTCTACTCTCAAGATTTTCCCAACATTGGACCAATGTCAAGCTTCCTTCAACAGACACAAATCTCTCCTCTCATAGCACCTGCGCATGTCCTTTTGTTATCAGCATAAGGCCATCACTGATCAGGGCCTGGTATGCACTCTTCTTTCCCTGGCACTCACTGTGTTATAAAGATGAAATTTGTTTATCTAATGATGACCAACCATCCTGGAGCGTATGGTGATCGTGCCTGGGTTTCCCACCAGCTCTGGGGCATTAGAACCACTCTGGTAGATGTTGTAGTGTCCTCGCTTTCTAGGTTACCGAGCAAAGCTTTAAAGATTACAATAGAGACAATGAATATCCTCTCCCATATTGAAACACAGATTTGTACTTTCCTGAGAGCTGGGGAAGTGCCAAGTGCGTGAAACACAGGTAGACTCTGACACACTGTAATTAATTGATTTTGATTAATTGAACATTTGACAACTTCAAAGCAAATGATAGCCTTGTCACTAGATTTCCATTTTTCGATGTCTCACACAGCTAATTCACAAAGCAATGCGGCAGAGTGGCTGAGGTAAATTGCTGCGCTATGGGATTTGGCACCTGTCCAGACTGAAAGGTTGTCCTTAGTTCAGGTCCTAAACTGTGGCTGATAGATCTAGTGGTGCTACCCTTTGCTATGCCTCATCCAAGGTCTGGTGGGGGTTCGACTGGTTGAGCCTGCTGGGCCTATGGACCCCAGCTACTCCAAACTGATGACTCCAAAGGAGGCGGAAACATGTCTGGGGATGCTTGTGGTCTCATACAGAAGGGAAGTGACCTAGCAGTTCGGACTGGACGGCCCCTTTTGGGGTGGGACCAAGCCTAATTTGCATATGGTCTTTCCCTTTCTGTAATGGCTTGGCAGCTAGAAGAACAATGATCTGGAGGGTTGCCCAGAGCAACAGAGGTTAGGATTAATTCCAAACCTTCCAGCCAGCATCTCTTTTGTTTTGCGTATGCTACAGTCCAACACTGCAGCCAGCTATTCCCCTTACAGGGCCTCACACTGCTCTATAATAAGTCTTTTTTTGCCAAGATATCACATTGAAAGATTAAACATTTCCTCATCGCTAGCTGTGCAGCTGGTATACAGATCAGAATAATAGGACATACATGATTTGGCAATTTCGCTCTCTTCCCTCCAAACTGAGATGTCCTGCTCTAATCCTCCTCACCCATCTCCCATCTTCCTCCATTCATATGAGCCACGCCAATAGCTGTCCCGAATTGTCTCCCTGTTCATGTATTCTACCCCTTGGTAACCAGCCCAAATGCCAAGCATCATTCAATGCGAGAGTCGTTAATGTCCCCTGTGGCCTACTCAATTCCCTGTGTGTACTCAGTACTGCCTACCTGTACACTTCCCTCTCCAGATGATGTCTACTCTCACACTCAGCAGACTAAATGGCCCTTTTCTTTTTCAACCATGGCAACCAAGAATTCACCCTCCTGTATGCCCCCCCAAAGCATCACTTTCTCTCACTTTCCCTCACATGTGTTCTCAATGAAATAGTGTGTAGTGGCCACCTTCACCAGCCCAGGATTCTCCAGATGATAGGTGTTCAACCTCCACTTTCCAATCGCCTGGGCCCAGTCCAAGACTGAATTGGCAGTACTGAGGAATAATGAGAGATACGCTTGTGAAAGTGGTCCATCCTCATGACTCTCTGCAGCGCAGTGTGGCACAACTAAATATGCGTTTCTTTTCAGGGAGAAGTGAAAATAATATGTGCTAGGGTTGGGACATAAAGCACACCATGTATTACACATCCACATTCCTTCTACCCATCCATATGAGATTTCCTGGTCTCCTCTCCTCTGCTTCGTGGGGGGAGGGCTGAGTACACATTAACAATGGAGAAATGACCCTCTCCTATCATCTCAGTCACCCATAATCACTTTTGACCCGAATCTGTGCTTCGGCTAGAAAAGGGTCCCTGTAGTAGACTTTTCCACCTTACTCACCACCCCCCTTGATTCCTTTGTGGAGCTGGCATGATAAACATTTGGATTAACAAGCTCAACAAAAAAGCAAAAATGTCCCCTATTAGGTGTGATTCTCGGAGCACAACGTCTATTCTTTTCAGGTATCGAAATATTGCCTCTGTTTCATCACATACTTGCAGCTTTGTCAATGCTATTGTGTCCGAAATACACACAATTCCACAACCTTCTGTCTCCCATGTATAGGTCTTTCCCATGCCAGTGGAATTCCCCACCCTTTTCTTCCCCAACATCCTGGTGTCAATCCCCACAAAACTCCTAAAACTCCCAACTTTGAAATTTTAAACCAATAACTGCCCCATGCCACACTTTGTAAACAAGGAAAACATCTATTACCCCAATTCCATCTAAACTAAAAACCACCCCAATAAGCTGCATGAAAGTATGAAACACACAAATACACCATCTCGAACCACAACACAGAAACGCCAGTGGGTCGACACTTCACACCAGATGGGCACTCACTGCAGGATCTGTCAGCATTGGCGTCACCAGGAATCAAATTTAGGAGGGGCACAGAGGGGGCCAAAGACGAAAGTAGGGGGGGGACAAACAAAAGTAGGAGGGCGCCTATGAAAGGTAATGAGTGACGCAGTGGTGTAACACAAAATGTGGGGGCCCTCCTGCGAGCCATGATGAGGGCCCCCCCCCTACTCGGCAACAAATCACGGCTCGCACCACTCTCTAGGCCGGCCTAGATTATCACGCTTGCACAATACGCACAAGCGTGCTGCTGAAGGGGTATGCCGCACACGGCACTAGGAGAAAGATATAAATGTGTTTTTAATGCAATATACAACACAATTTTATGAAAACATTTGGCTATGAAGCCATAGTGTTTGCAATTGTTTTGTAACGTAACACCAATCAAATACATGCAAGTCACCAGCAGTGCACAGGAATATTAATGCTTTGCTATTAAAAATGCCATGCCACAATCAAAACACGTCCAACTGACTGCACAATGTAGACCAGTGTAGACACGTAATAACATTACAGTAAAGCATTCCAGGCCACATTTAGACATACCTCGACTGGTTGCACCAAAATGCCAGTCGAAGCAATAACACTCATCAAGAAGAGAGCACACATTAAAGCCTGCGTCTCCACGGCCTCTAACAACACGGTCAAACTCTTTACAATCTGGAAGGAAATGGTTAATACTGTTGCGGTCTCTACCTCTCCTGTTCCCTCCCAGGCCCTCTGCACAGCTCTGGCCTCACACTAAATCTCAGGACATCCTGTCCGCTATCTCCTGCTCCTCTCCCTCTTCCTCTCTCAGCCTCCTTTGGCCACCTCTACCTCTTATCCTACTTTTTCCTCTTTCTCTCTGACAACACCTGAAAAGGTTTCTAGACAAGTCAGATCTATGAAAATTTCATCCAAACAGGTGCTCCCCTGCTCCTCCATAACCATCAAGGACCATATTGACACCCTCTCTCCAGCCTTGGGCGATTTCTGTAATCACTCTTTTGCCACTGGAACATTCCCCTCTCCCCTTAAGCACTCCCGTGTGCACCCACACATCAAGAAGCCGTCTGCCGATCCTAACTGTACAGCAAACTATCGGCCACTCTCCATTACCTCTTTCCTGGGCAAATTCTTGGAAAAGCTTGCCATCTCCCAGCTTTCTCTCCACACTGAATCTGTTGGTTGTCGCCATGACCATCAGTCTGGCTTCAGAGCTGCCAGAGGCATGGAAAATGCTCTCCTGAAAACCTGTGAAGATCTGCTCACTAACCGTGATTCAAGCATTCCTTCTGTCCTCATCCTCATCCTCCTTCTTTCCTCAGCTTTCAACATGGTCAACCACGCCATCCTGATCAATCGACTCCGTGAGAACCTGGGCATCACGGATTAGGCCCTGTAGTGACTGATCGCCTTCTTATTGGACCACCCCTCCCCTCTCAGGTCCAACTTGGTTCCTTTCTCTCCGCCACCTCTCCCCACCTGTGGCATTCCCCATGGGTCTATCCTCTCACCCTGGTTTTTCAACCTCTACTGGACACTTTGTCTCACCTGATCTCTGCCTTCTCCTCCAACTTTCAGTGTGATGCGGATGACTCAGCTTTCCTTCATGCTCCCCTCAGCCTCCTCTCCTCTCTCGCTCATTCCTGACTGTCTATCTACGATTCAAGGTTGGTGCACCTCCAACTATCTTTACCTTAATGCCATGAGATCCGTCTCATTGGGACCCCTGCCCCTGCTTTCCCTCTCTCACTCTGGCCTCCCAGCTTGGGCCCCCTGCCTTTGCCGTCCTGAGAGGCAAAAAACATTGGTGTTATCGTCGACTCCACTCTCCCTTTCTCTCCTCACATCTCCGACGTCGCCAAGATGTCCCGCTAGCAGCTGCTCCTCCTCAAAAGGGCTCTTCCCTTTCTTACTTTCCACCAGAGGCTCGCTGTATCCAGAGCACTGGCTCTCTCTAGGCTGGACTAATGCAACAGCCTCTTTCTCAATCTGCCTGCCTCTACTCTCTGTCATCTGCAACTAATCCAGAACAAGACTGCAAGTCTTATCCTTGGCCTCAAGCCCAGGGATCATATCTCTTCAGCCTGCAATCTTTCCACTGGCTCGCAGTGGCGGCAAGGATCAAGTTCAAGACCCTTTGCAAGGATTTCTGGGGCCATGGCCCGTACTACATCCAACGCTCTCTTCCAAAATCCCTTCCTTCTTGAGCCTTCGCTCAGCTACCTCCAACTCTCTAAGGGTTAGACCCTTCTCCAGGCAGATAGTGGGGAGTATATCTCTCACCTCTGCAGGTGCCTCCCTCTGGAATGGCCTCCCTGCTCCTCTCAAACTTGAGGCAGACCACATGATGTTTCGGAAGCAGCTCAAAACGTTCCTCTTCTCCTATGCTTTCTCTCTCTCCCTCTCCTGCGACCTACCTGTCTGCTGTACCGACTGGTTGCTTGGCTACCCTCAGAGTCTCTCTGAGTCCAGGCACTTTCTTGATCGGTTACCCTTTCACTGCCTCCGGGCCTACCATGCACTTACGGGCTGTAACTGTAACCCTGAAATCCCTTGTTCTCCTTGCACTACCCAGAGCCATGCTGCCCTGGCTGCACCTACTCAGAGCATTGCTGCCCTGTTTTTCCCTCCCCTCCTCCCTTTCCCCTTGCACTTCTCGTTCTTGCACTTGCACCATCTGAATGACACATGGCCTAGTAAGATCGTTTGTCTTGTCCTCCGTCTATCTTCCCTCACTTGTCTTGTCACGCCTTATGTACGGGCGCGTTATAAATGACTTATATCATATCATATCATTTTATCACAGATGCACAGAAAAATATGCAATGCGGCAGTAAGAAATTACTAGACTGGCAGCACTGAAATGCCAATCTATCCCGGTAATTATACTTAGCAGGACTGCTTTATCAGAAATGCCCAGTTAAAAGAAAGTCATACCAAACTGAGGAATGACTAGACTGGCTGCACCAAAATGCCTCTCTAGCCACTAATGCCACATGTCATGCCTGCTTAGCCTGGACATGGACAACCATTATGATTTATCACACAATCCCACCCCTCCACACCTCCCCTCTCCCACCCCCTACCCCAACCTCTAAAATCAGCTCCTTGGCCCAGAATTACCTCCACGTCCCTCGTTCTTGTCCAAGAGCTTACGTATGAGGCTCTTTGCCTCATAGGTAAGTACTGGGGTGAGGAAGAGTGGGACTAGGAGTAATGAAGATTACAGGTAGCTAAATCAGACATTACCGCCATGTACCTCTTCCTCACCCCAGTACTTGTGTATGAGGCAGAGTGCCTCAAACACAAGTACTGCCTCATGCATAAGTACTGGGACGAGGAAGAAAAGGGCTAGGAGTAATGAAGATTACCAATAAGTAATCGATGCATTAAACACAAGTAGTAGTGCAACACCATTGAGTTGACTGTGCTTCCGCACCCCCCCCTCCCAGGGGTCCACTGAACCGTGGGGGCTGCTGGGCCCTCAGTATGCCACTGGTGGCGTCACAAGCACTCCTGCAGAGAGGCTTTTGTGCACACCAACTACCCACACCCCATGCAGCTCCCCTCCCTCCCACCAAAATGCAGGCACGAAACAATTCAGTGACTAATGGCCCATCATTAGCAGTTTCGTGGCTACATTCTGATGGGAGGGGCTGCAAGCTGCTCGAGCACTACTCGCTTTGAGACAAAAGGAGTATTGCTGTGTGATATGCAGACATTTGCCTCAGTGAATGTCACAAAACCAGGAACAGAGAACATGGTCACTGCGCACCTTAGGTAGGGGGGGCACAAGGGGGGGCACAGGACTTCAGAGGGGGGGGCACTGGCCCCCCCAGACCCCCCGCTAGCGACGCCACTGTCTGTCAGTGATGCTCTTAAAGGGCGACCTCTTGAATACCACACACAAAAGGATGTAGCAACTACCTGAAGCTGCTTAACCTAAAAGGCAGTAGTCTGAACAAAAATACAGGATTTATGACACACCATGGCAGGTCCAGCAATGTCATCACATGAACAAAGTCAGAAGACAACCTTACAGTACCATTTCGCACCATCAGTTTTGGAACACGACTGCTTGGGACATCTAATGAGAAAGGGGCTTAAGATACCTACTAAAGAAATCGAAGCACAAATGGGTGGCATCCATTACTGAGTATGGGACACACTGGGATAACAGAGAACAGTGCACTGTTCCAAAATGGGCAATGTGTTGTACCTTCTAGTGGTTCATAACTCATGCAGGATACTCAGGAACCACTGCAGATCCAAGACTCATGCATAACAATTGCATTTACATCCCCATGACTTCATTTCACCTCCATAAACCTGTAAATGAGCATAAACTTTAAAAAAAAATGTACTTCCTAAATGCATTATTATTCTCATAATACTCTGCAGAACACTTTCTTCTGGGTTAATTGTGTCGGTCAAAACTCTCAACAACATCACGTTGTTGTTGCGATAAAAACATTTATTCATAACGTCATTCTGTCGCATGTCTTTGAAAAACATCACATTCATGACCGCCGCTTCCCGCAGTGCTACTGCTCCAAATTCAATAACTTTTACTGTCAAATACGCCGGGGATTAGTGTGACCGCTTTATTCTCCCTTCAACATCCAAACTGCCCTTTCCTGTCCCGCCCCCTCCCTAGCCCAACGTCACTTCCCTAGCCGGGAACTAAGACCGCAACGGCGGTCTGCCCATGCAACAATGTGGGCGGGCTACATAGCCCTGACTAACAATCCGACATCTCCCCCCTTTTTAAACAACCACATGTCTCTTTGTACCTTACTCCATTTCTTCTATGAGTCGGTGGGGCTTGAAGCGACTTCTCTGAGGGCGACCTCTGCTGCCCGGTGTGTGCTCATCCGGACCCTGGGGTGATGACCTGTCCTCACCTTCTGAGGACTCACTCTCCTCCACGTAATACCTGTCAAGGGCGATGTCATCTTCTCTGTCAGCTTCTTGATACGAGGTATCCTCCCTGTAGCACCTCTTGGGTTTGAAATACGATATGTTTCTTGTGACGGAGGACTGGTCAGTCCTCTGGGCCGTAATCATTGTACCTTTCTTTTGCGTGACCGTCAGCGGTTCCGGTGCAAACGTGGCGTCCTCCTTGCGCTGTTTCGGTTGCCGCAGCCACACTTGGTCTCCCAGTTCCACGTTCGACTCCTGTGCTTTTCTTTTGTGATCCGCCGTGTCCTTCATTTTGGCTTTGGCGGTGTCATCCTTGTTTCTGGCCTCTAGTTCCAGAGGCGTGGCTTCGGCTGCGCGGGCGTCTTCTGGCAGTCGTGTCTGTACTGGCCTGCGGAACATCAGGTCAGCGGGGCAGACGCCCGTGGTGCTGTGGGGAGTGTGGTGATAGTCCCTGAGAAACTGATACAGTGCTTGTTCAAAAGGTTTGTGGAGGATGGTCGCTATTTGCAGAGTTCTCTTGATGTTGGCCATGAACCTCTCAACCATTCCATTGGCCTGAGGCCATCGCAGAGTTATCTTCCGATGGTGGAAGCCCATATACTTCGCAAAGTTTTCGAAGTCTGTGCTCATGAATGGCGCTCCATTATCAGATTTGATGATCCTGGGTATTCCATATGTGGACAGCATGCGGTCTAGTGCCGGAATAACGCTGGTTGCTGCTGTGCTATCCACGATCTGTGCGTCCGGGAATCGGGAGTGTTCATCTATTAGCACTAGCACATATGTGCCATTTCTTAGGGGTCCAAAGAAGTCCACCGCCAGTTCTTCCCATACCTTTTTCGGTAGTGGCGTCATGTGGAGTGGGTTTGGGTGCGGAGACGGTGCTACCTGTGCGCACGTTGTGCATTGCCCTATGATTTCCTCAACCATCGAGTCCAGTTTGGGGAACCACACTTTTTCCCTCAGTAGTCTCTTGGTGGCCACCACTCCCCGGTGACTTTCGTGTGCTACTTGGATCGTTCTGGTGCGTAGCGATTTCGGGGGGAGCACTTTGCACCCTTTGAGTATTACTTGATTGTCGACGATGGAAAGTTCGTCCCGGACATGGTCTATCAGTTTGACGTCTGCTCGGACCTCTTCCGACTCGTGCTGTGCCTGTTGACGCATGTGCGCCCTTCTGTCCGCTTGTATGCAATGTCGCACGATGCGTAGAGCCGGATCTTGTTCCGAGTGTGCAATGATGTCTGCCCAACCGACTGGTAGTGATTGTAGGTGATGCACTACGTAATTGAGGTATTCGTCAGCGATGGATGGGTGTGGTGTGGCCGGGCCGGTCGGGTGGCGTGATAGATAATCCGCTGGATTGTCTTCTTTTCCAGGCCGGTGCTTGATGACGAATTTGTAGTCCTGCAGTCTTAGGCCCCATCTGGCTATTCTGGGCGGCATCCGTGATTTGGGGTCTCCATATATTGTGATCAGTGCCTGGTGGTCGGTGATGATGGTGAACTCCTTGCCATACACGAACAGATGAAAATATTCGCATGCCCATACCACCGCTAGGCTCTCCTTTTCCGCTTGGGAGTAGGCTTGTTCTGTCGGGGTTAAGCTCCTGCTGGCGTATGCGACCACGTAAATGTTTGCCGGTTCCAGCGGGTCAACTTGCGTTAGTATGGCGCCCAGACCTACGGGGCTGGCGTCCACTATCACCTCGGTGTGCCTTTTGGCGTCATAGTACGCCATGTCCTCTGCTTTGGAAATGGCATCACGTATCGCCTCGAATGCCTTTTGACAGTCCGTGGACCAAGTGTATGGTTGATCCTTGCGCGTTAGGAGGCGCAGCGGGTTACTGATGGTTGCGTAGTCCTTTAGGTATCTGGAGCAGTAGCTGGCCAGTCCTAAGAAAGAGCGAAGTTCCGTCGTGTTCGTTGGGGGTGCGGCTGAGTTGAGTGCCGCCACTTTCTCCGGGTCTGGTCGCATCCCTTTGTCGGAGAATATGTGTCCGAAAAATCGTAGGGAGCCTTTCCCGAACTCGCATTTGGTTTTGTTGAGCGTTAGTCCTGCCTCTTGCAGTGCAGCGCACACTCTGTGGAGGGCAGTGTCGTGCTCTTCCTGGGTCTTTCCAAATATGAGGACGTTGTCGGAGTAATTTAGGCAATTGGGCACGTGCCTGATGACTCTGTGTATTTCCTCCTGGAAGATTTCTGCTGCGGAGGATATCCCAAAGCTAAGTCTTTTATATTGAAATAAGCCCAGGTGTGTAACGAATGTCGTGATGTACCTGGATTCGGGCTCGATCTCTATCTGATGATAGCCTTTGGTGAGGTCCAGTTTCGAGAAGACCTGGGCACCGTGGAGCAGGTGTATCATGTCCGTGATTCTGGGCGCCTGGTGTCTTTCCCGTTCGATGGCCACATTGGCCCTCCTCATGTCGACACGCAGGCGTATGGATCCGTCCGGTGACTTCTTGGGGACGGGAACGATGGGAGACACCCATGGAGTGGGTCCTGAGACAGGTTCAATAACGTTGAGTTTGATTAGCTTGTCCAGCTCCTATTCGACCTGGTGTTGTATATTTATCGGAATGCCCCTGTAGTGCTGGGCGACGGGTGGTATCTTCTGGTTTATGTGCAACTGTACCTTGCAGTGCTTTAGTTTTCCTAGGCCTTTGAATAGGTTGGGGAATGTTTGATCGATATCATCCGGTCTGGCAAAGTATTTATGGGCCATTAACTGATACAGGATGTGCACCAAACCCATCTCAACGGCAGTCTTGAAACTGAGAATGCACCCGCTGTTGGCTTCCGTCTTCAGGATGTGTAGCGTGATTTTTGCGGCGTGCGATTTGTGCACACACCATGCTGATATGGTTCCTTTGCATGGCAGCGGGGTTGTGGCGCCGTAGGGGTATATGTCCACTGACGCCTTTCGGATCTTTGGGGGGCTGGGGAGCGAGTTGTATGCCTGTTCACTTATTATATTAACAGTTGCCCCCGTGTCTATGAGGAATTCTAACGGTGTGTTGTTGACTTGAAGCTGGAGCGTTGGGCTGTGCTGGGTGGCTGTGGCGTTGTTGAGAGCCCACACATACCCTTTTTTCCGTTGATCATCCTCTGATGACTGGGATTCACTGCCTGATGGGGATCTCATCTCAATGTACCGGACGAACCGTCTTCTTTGCAATCGCCTCGATCCGTCCGAGGGCCTTCTGTCGTCTCTGGTGTAGGCGCTCCTTCGTGGTTTTTCTTCTCTCCTGGGTCCCGGCTGGTCTTCCTCACCTCTGCCTGCTGGTGGGCTATGTCGCGAGCTTCTCCTTCTCTCTTGTTGTCTCGTTCTGCTGGGTCCCTGTCCCGGTGGATTTTTGCATACGGCTCTGTAGTGGTCCATTCCGCCACATGCGGCGCACTTTTGTCCAATTGCAGGGCAGTCCCCCGCGTGCGGATACTCGAATCCGCATCTGTAGCACGTGGCGTCCGTTCCTTTCCCGCTCTGTGAGGGGGCCGTGTATAGTTTATTGGTGGTCTCAGCATTCGGTGGCGGGTGTTGAATGGTGACTTTGCCTAGACTGTCGAGTTGCGACTCCACTGCTGCTTCCATCCTGGCAAGTGCAAGGATTTCCTCCAGGGACCTTTGTTTCTGGAGAAGCTGTTTCCTGAATGGCTGTGAGATGCAGCCTGCTATGACTTGAGATCTTAACGCCTCGTCAATGGAGTACTTATGGAACTCACAGTACTTTAGCTTGATGCGTAGGCGCATCACGAAATTGTCGAGGGATTCTCCTTTCTCCTGTCGCGTAGTGTGAAAGACGTGGCGCTCATAGTCAACGTTTGTATGGGGCGTGAAGTATTCTGATAGCTTCCCGTGTAGTTCCGCGTAAGTGACAGTGTCTACGTTCATCAGTTCGCCTGCGATGTCCCTGACAGCGGGGCCTACTGTCATGAAGAGGGTGTTTTTTAACATCGCATTGTCTATCAGACCTATTGCCCACGTGTAGAATTTGAAATCCCTGAGCCATATGACCCATCTGGGTCCTAGGTTAGATGTGTCTCTCACATCAAAGGGGCCTGGTAGCGGTAGGTTGTGGGCGGCAGTACCTGAAGTCGGTGCCTGTTGATTGCCATCGTTCACTGCTCCAGATCCATCTGACGAGGAGGCTACGGGGCTTGCTGGGCCCGACATGTTCGCTGTGACGGTGGTGTCGTGTGGCAATGTGCAGCCTCTTTTCTGGCTCTGGCTTGCCCTCGTGTCCCTCACGGGCTGGTGCGTGACGGTGGTGCCGTGTGGCGATGCGCAGCCTCTTTTCTGGCTCTGGCTTGGCTGGTGCGTGTGCCTGACCTATTGATTTGGGCCTTGGGGCCCACCTCCGGGCCACCCGCCGATCGCGTGTTGAAGTGGGGGAGGGGGGGCGGGACCCTGGCAGCTTGCCTCCGTGCCCGCGTATGCTCTTGCAGGCGCCGCTGCACCCGCTCCTCCGCGGCTCCGAACGCTGCGGCCGCTCGTGTCTGCAGCCTCACAGCAGGTTATGGGAGGTGCGCCGACGCGCCACGCCGCTCGACCGCGGACCTCCGCGGTACTCCTGTGGCGTTGCGCCGATGCGCAGCACCCGCTCTCCTGCGGGTCCCTGGGTTGCGAGTGGGTACGCGTACCCCTCGTCGCCAGATGTGGGGTTTTACGCGGGTCCCCGAACCGCGTAATGAGTCACACGGGAGCCGGGGATTAGTGCGACCGCTTTATTCTCCCTTCAACATCCAAACTGCCCTTTCCTGTCCCGCCCCCTCCCTAGCCCAAAGTCACTTCCCTAGCCGGGAACTAAGACCGCAACAGCGGTCTGCCCACGCAACGATGTGGGCGGGCTACATAGCCCTGACTAACAATCCGACACGCCTCATCATAATAAACTCCTAAACTGCACTGCTTCCTGCAATCATACGCTTACTGTTCATGTTGACTGATCTCCCTGCGTGAACTTCATTTCGATAAAACACTGCAGGCACTAATGCTCGGATTAGTTACTGGTAATCTTCATTACTCCTAGTCCTACTCTTCCTCGTCACAGTATTTACTTCATGAGGCACCTGGCTCAGACACAGGAACTTCTTCTATTTCTTTAAATCCCTATAACCCCTCCCCCACATCCATGTCACTCAGTTTCATATTACCAAGCCGGAGCATGGGACCTTCCCCGCAGGGAGGGTGAGGAGGGTCATCAGTACTGTGACGAGGAAGAGTAGGACTAGGAGTAAGAATCAGAGCATTACCTCCACGTCCACTCTTCCTCGTCTCAGTACTTACTTGATGAGGTATACCAAAGCAGCAACGGGGAAAAGGTCCCAATGAGACAGAGCCAAAAACAGTGCAGAAAAACACACCCACAATAACTCTTAAATCACATCCCCACAGACAAAACTCCAACCACGAAGGAACCAACCCCCGAGTGGGAGAAACTCAACCCATAGCATTTGATGAAAATGCCTAGACCAGCCAAGGCGGCAGCCATACAAATCTCTTGCAGAGAAAAACCCTCCTTCCATTGGCCCATGAAGCCGCCAAACCCCTGGCGGACCGCCCCTGATCGTGCGAAGGCGCAGGTATGGCCAGAATCCACATAGACCCTGGAGAGATCACAACCCGAACCACCGGAAAATGGAAACCACAGATGCGTTATGCCCAGCCCAGCCGGACCACAAGCAATCAGAAGACTATCAGATTGGTGGAAAAAGCAAACCGAGCCAAATACTCCAACACGTCCCGCCGGACATCAATGTTAAGCCGAGCCACCTCCTCAGGCGTTCTTGGATCATGAAAGAAGTCAGGGAGAACCAGACCCTGAGAGGTGTGAAAACTGAGAGACAACTTAAGGGAGAAACTTCGGACAACACCCCAGCACCACCGAGTCTGGCAGCACCCTCAGGAAAGGAGCATGACATAAGAGAACCCTAATCTCCCCAAGCCTACGGGCAGAAGTGAGGGCAATAAGAAAAGCAGATTTCAGTGTAAGATGTTTGATATCAATCTCGGAAATGGGCTCAAAAGGAGGCCCGTGAAGGATCCATAATACAAGAGGGAGATCCCAAGGGGGAAGCCCTTTATCAGCACAAGGACGGGAAGAAGAAAAACCCTGGATCAACTTCCCCACCAACACCTCCCCATCCAAGTGACCATCAGAGTCCCCCAAAAGTAATTTCATGGAGGCCCACTGAGAGCGAAGCGTGGAAAAACTGCCAGGCACCTGTCAAAACCCCTCCTGGAGGAACCGAAGGATAGCAGAGAGGCCAGGACGCAGGGGAGGGATCCCAGACCACCCATACCAGTCTCGGAAATGGCCCCAATGTCTGCCGAACACCTTCAAAGTGGAGGCTCTAAGAGCATCCATTATGGACTCAACTACAGGATCTGAGAACCCCTGAGATATCAACCTAGACTGAGCAATAGCCACACTGCCCATTGCATCCAGACGACTTCCAACCGCAGATCCCTTTGAAGGGGACACAGCCACCTCGGAACCAGCCAAGGATCCTAGAACCAAAGCTCCAACAGAGAGGGGAGCCAACTCCGGCGGGACCAGAACAGAGCTAACAACAACACAGTCACCCTGGACACTCTGATGCGCCAAACCACCCGAGGGGCAGAAGGGGAATAGGCGGAAAGGCATAAAGGAAAACCCCAAAGTCACTGTACAGAGAGGGCATCCATCCCCCAATCCCCTCGGCCTGAAACCGAGAGCAGAAGAGGGGAACATCTGTTGAGGCCGGGGATGCAAACATGTCTAGAACCAGGGACCCTACTCTGACACAGGTCACTGCAAAGACCTGGGCCAACAGGCCAGTTCCGCAGAGGAGTGAAAACCAGCGTCTGAGAAGATCTGCTTGAACATTGTCCACCCTTCTGATTCGTGAGGCCACCAGAGACACCAGATGATATTCCTCCCAGGAGCCTATCCGTGCTGCCAGAGCATTCAAGGAGCGGCCAGAACCCCTTTTGCAGTTGACATATGCCAAGGCCGTCGTAATGTCCGATCGGAACAAAAACCGCCGACTGTCCAGCAACTCCTCGAAGTACACCAGGTCTTGGACAATGGCACAACTCTTGCCAATTGGATGATCGCCGGCTCTCCCCAGATCTCACAACCCTTGAGCTGAGAGGACCCCCAATGTAGACCCTTTCTGCTGGTGTTGGTAGTAAGAGAGGCCACAGGAGGAAGGACCATGCACACCTCAGCCTGTAGACCTGAAACCCCCTCGCCACCATAGCAGGGAGAATCGCAGCGCTGGGGACACTGAAAACAAAACTACGAAAGCCAAGATGTCGGGAGCCAGTGGGAGAGAGTATAAGACATCAGGGGACGTAACCGAAGACAGGCTCAAGGAACCGGAAAACACGCCAGACGCCACGTGCCCCATAACTTCAGCAACAGGCAAGCCGAAACATACTGCCTCCTGAGAACCCAGCCCAGAACAGCCAGCAAGCGCCCCCCTGCACAACATCCAGAGTATGCTCTCCCCAGACGTCGGACAAGCAGTGCATGGTCTTGAGACCCATAAGCAGGTGACACATCCAAGAAGGCATAGGGACCAGGAACACCTGCAAGTACAAAACTTGACCCTGAACAGGGAGTTGAACGGGCAAGACGGTAAGCCACAACAACCGTTCGGAGAAAACGGATCCCATGGCCAACTACTTGGACCGTGTGCTGGGTACCAAAGTGCTAACCATGCAAACCTGGACAGAACGGGACAGGAACGGCCACTGATACCACCCTCCGGAAGGAGCCCATTATCCAGGAAGCTGAACCCCACCGGTCCCATACACCTCCGAGAAGATAGAGACGAGGAGCCAGGGAAAACCGCCAGTCACTGCACTTGCACCAGAGGGAAATCACAGGACGTTGAAACAGGCCTGCCCCACAATATAACAGCATGCTTGTCAGCCCACAAAAATATCCAACCTATCAAAAGGAAGATACAGGACAGCCCAGAAGTCCAGCAGACTATGGCCCCCTCAGCCGACAGAGGAGCCACCAGGCTGGCGTCAAAAGGGCAGAGTACTGTCACAAAGCGGGGCAAAGCAATCCATCCCGGATAGCAGACATCAAAGGCAACCCCCTACCTTGGGTATGCCTATACTGGAAAACCCACTGAAGTGACATCCCACTCCACCGGCACCAGGGGCTCTGAGAACCCCTCTAAGCACAGACATGTGCCACCATGTGCCCTATCACTTCCCACAAGTCTGAGAGGAGGGGTGAAAGCAACACATCGGCACCGGAGGACCTAGGCCCTAAAAGAAGAGACAGTGGAAACCCCCTGCATGGCCGTTACTTCCATGATGCATTTTCCATAATCCCATGCCGGACAAGGGAAAAGCAAATCAACTCCTTTGACTTTCCCTCGCGCAGTTTAGAGGAAGAGGACAGGACAAGGAGTCTGCGTGCACAGCTAGCACAGTCCCAAACACACCACTAACACGCCACATGACTGAGAGGTGGCTTGAGCCCTGTATCCAGTAGCTGGTAGCCCCATGCTCTAAATGGTTCCAATGCGTCAGTCCAGGAAGGATGAAGGACTGAGTCAGCACCGCTGAGACTTGAACCCGAAGTGTAGACTATGCCAGGCCGGTACCCTTCCGGCCGCTTGCGGACATGTCCAAATCTGTGCCGTATTCACAGGCAGCACACAAGGAATGCAGCCAACATCCGGTGCATCCTGGGCTGTGTGTGTCTGAGGAGCGGGTGGTATGTAACATGCCTGTGACAGTACATAGCCCCAGCACTATCAAATACTCTTTGTCACAGTCACCCCACAACAAGAAGCAGAGAGTCCTCACAACAAAAAGGGAAGTCTAGCCCATACTGCCAAGTGCTTGCCATCATTTACAATAAAAATGTGTACACAGGGCACGAGGAAACGGCCTGTCGAAGGAGTCAAGATGGCCATACAAGCAAGAGATGGGAAAACATCAATCACAGTCCTCCCCGCTCCTTACCTTCCCCCAGGTAATGCAGCTAACATCCGGTGCATCCTAGGCTGTGTGTCTCTGAGTAGCGGGTGGTATGTGACATGCCTCACAACAAAAGGGAAGGCTTAGCCCATACTGCCAAGTCTAATCAAGATGGTCAAAACAGGAGGAGAGGGGAAAAACATCAAGCCTAGTCCTCCCCTCTCCTTACCATCCCCCGGCCCATGCAGGACCCATGCAGGACCCAGGACACAATGCTCACGCTGCGGTACGGTGCCCAGCAAAGAACCGAGTGAGGCAATCCAGCTCAACTGTCACCCCAAGCCCCGCAGGGGGCCCAGGAGCAGCGCCGCACCTGAGGGAGTCGAGAGCCCCGCCACACAGCCCCCCGCCCAGGGGGCCAGCAATCGGTGCTCCCCGGTGCCCTGCACCAGGAAGAAAAAGTCCAACCTGCCAGAGGCAGGAAAAAATCAACTGAGTGACATGGATGTGGGGGAGGAGTTATAGGGATTTAAAGAAATAGAAGAAGGTCCTGTGTTGGAGGCAGGTGCCTCATGAAGTAAGTACTGGAACGAGGAAGAGTGGACGTGGAGGTAATGGATATTCGCTTGTTGTCCTTTACAAGTCTTCCGCTGCACTTAAATCACCCCATTTAACAATATTACTTTCATGTGGTGAACCGAGATTCTTTCAAACCGAATGACCGGAATAAAGTTCACATCCTATATGTGCATCATAGCATCAGCGCATGGCTATAGGGCATTTCCTCTAACGCTGGCCTTCCATGACGATGCGGCAGGCAGCTACGGAGCCTCGAACATGGGGAACAAAGGTGCAGGGCATTTCTCATGCGTTCCAGCCCAATGGCAAGGCGGGAACGCAGGGGCACAAATGGGCACATCCTCCAGGGACCCTTCAGAAACGCTCAAATCCATTTTTTGTTCTCCCAGTACCTTAAGGCAATACTCCATTATCCAGACTAGAAGTCCCAAAAGCCCTTTCTCCATATGAGCGCAATGGCGCTCGGCTCATCGATAATAATGCCTGCTCACAGGTGACAACTTCATTCTGCCGCACGGCCCCTAAAAACCAGGGCGTTACACTCCTCCTTCCACATGGATGAGCTACAGGCCTCTCCCACAGCTTGTCTGATGCCAAAGCCTCTTCCACAGACTGTCTGATGTCACAGACATCTCCTTCCTCACCAGCTCACTAAAACAGTGCGTCACCAAACTGGTACTTGGCATCAGGTTTTCTCTCCTTCGCTCTCCCACCTTCCTCCAGTTTCTTAGACCCTTGTTGCCAAATGTTGTACCTTCTAGTGGTTCATAACTCATGCAGGATACTCAGGAACCACCTTAGAGCCAGGATTATCAAAAGGTAAGTCTTCTTTATTGTTACAGTGTAGTAGGAAACGTGAGACAGAAGATCAGGTGGTGTGCTGCTGCTTCCCTTGGCTCTCTCCCTGCAAGTCCCAAACCGTCACCTCTGGAAGCCTCACACTCACTCCATTCCAGGCCTCACACGAACACTCCAAGCTCCACTGCCCACTCACACAAACACACAGCTCTCATAGCAGATGAAATACCAAACAGTGGCACTAGGTTACAACACAATGTATTTCACATTTGCCACACTGTTTGCAAGTGAGGAAAGCACTGCAAAGCTTGAGGCACACTGAGGTAACTTTGGAGACTGCACCAGTTACACCTCCAGAGCATACTTTGTAGTGTCACATTGTACGCCGGCCAATACAACTTGCAGCATTGAAATCACTAAAATGTCCTGACACTAAGAATGCAGTTTTAGGCTCTTTGTCAGGAAAATACAATACTTACCCTGTTTATTAATCATGTGTTTTTAAACCTTTAATTTCAATGTATCTTTTAAAATAACATCAGTAATTTTAAGAAACTACCGGGGCCCACTTTAACGCTGCCATGGTCGAGCTTGACAGTCACACATGAAAAGGATTTGTCTTTCCTTTTTTTAAATCCAAAATGTTATGTGTTCCCTGCTTCCAGTAGTTATATTGTCATTTATATAAGACATTTGTCGGGGTGATTATCCCGGGGCCGGCATTGCCATCCGCGGACCTCCGGGTTGGGAGGCCCCAACCCCTCCCATGTTTTCCAAAAGGAGTATGAGACACACACAAGGAGCAAGGTGGTTCTGCTGTTTATTATAACAACGGCAGGGATGCGTCTCGGATCGTACGCGTCTGTCCAGACTCTCACTCTTAGTGGGGCTCGCAGGCCCTTTTTATGGCAGTATGACGCGCTATCTGCGTCACCTGGGAAAGTTAGCAAAAAACCTATTGCCACTCCGGATTGGTTCCCCGAGTGGTAGGGTTAGTATAGGGTACATTTGGAGAAGGATATTAGTGGTTAAGGATTAGTAAGGTGGTATACTTGGGCTGTCCCTGCTATTAGATACTTGAAAATTGCTACAAGGAGACCCCTGGTGATTGGTTAATACTACTGACGTCAGTGATGAGCCCCCCTGTGTTGTGATTGGTTCTCCCAGGAGCCCCCAAGCCTGGGACCATCGTCGTTCCCAGCTTGCAGTGTACCTGTCATTAGCAACAATGTGCAACTATGTGTTTGTGCAGGCAACGTACAGGTCTGCTCATAGGCTTGTGAGCAGGTCGTTCCCATCGCCGTAGGTGTCCATCTTGCCGCTTCGTTGTTGCAACCTGTGTCCCAGGCGTGGGACCCAGGGGACTTTCTGTTTCGTGGGTCTGGCACCTTGTCAGATCGGCTTGGTCACGTGTGGAGCGACCGTAGCTGGTGCAGAATCCTGCACATTAGATTTGTATTTTGTTTCTGTGGGCTTGGCTTTTTACAGGTGTAATCTTGGCGCCGGCCTGGTAGCATGCGAGTTGCAACATCGTGGCCTTGGCAGTGAGCTCTCGCTGGGGCTCGTTCTGCATGATCAGCACTTGTACTCTTTCTCTGAGAGGATTTTCATGGTGAGGCTCTTACTTGCGGCCTACTCGGGCCTAGTTCATGGGTGGTGATACATAATCCATTGTATGGAGATTGCGGGTTGACATGGCGTCTCAAGCAGTGTTAGGTATACATGATGGTGTCGTCACAGGGCGAGTGGTGGGAGAAGCGTCAGCAAGCGTATACACAAGCTCTTCAGGCATCTTGCGTTTCTGTATTACTATAAAAAGGCCTATGTGAAAAATAACAACGATGCACGTCAGTGGGTGTGTCAGTCACCTACGTCATAGCACTGAATATGTTTTTTGTGTAGGTTTGGTGTGTGAGTGACCAGTGTACATGGTGGCACGTGTGTTTGTGGCAGTTGGCTAGGTCGTTACGGCATCTCTAACGATGTGGGTACTTGTGGCTGTTGTCTCAGTCGAGTTCATCCATGCCACAGGTGTTGGCTTGAGTCGGACAGGCTGGTGGGCATACTCTTATGTTCCTGAACCAGGGTATTTTGTCATCTGGTAGGTAGATGAACTCGTCCCGTGGGGGGTGCCTGGGCCGTGATCCTCTAGGCCATGGTCTTGATGAGATTGGCGGGAGCTTGTTTTCCAATTCTCCCACTTCAGTCCGCCCTCTGGTCGACTTGTCAACCACAAACATACCTTTTTCATTATCTCCTCTTACTCTCCATACTTTAGTTATTCCAGCCAAGTGTCCATAGTGGTTGACATGATCTTCGAACGACCAGTACATATACACACAGCTGCCACCTGGTTTGCAGTATACCCATCTTCTAACATAGCTCCTCGGGTTTCTTGGGTTCTCCACTTTCACAGATGGCAGATCCAAGTTGTTGTTAAGGATCTGTTTACGCAGTCTCTCTCTTTCCTTTATTATCACGTTGGTGTGTTGGTCATCATCAGTTGACATCAAGGGGTGAATGCCGACCATTTCTATCATTTCGTCTGTAGTGCGTGCTTTCCTGGCCTTCCAGAACCTTATTACAATCAATACTGCTGCAGCTAATATTATGCATCCAACTATAATCTTCAGTCCATCTGACAGCCATGATGGCATCCATGACCATATGAATGTAAACCAACTGGTATCCTTCTTTACCCCTTTGCTTTCTTTCATCATTTTTGAGTGCATCTGGGCCAGTTGTGATACTGCTTCAGTAAGTGTCCCATTATCTGTGTCGTTAGCAGGGCTAAATGTCCAGCATGATTGTGCAATTTTCACACAAATTCCTCCTTCCATAGCCGTGAGAAGATCTAGCACATATTTGTTTTGTAGTGCTACCATCCTTACCGCTCGTAGCTCTTCTTTTATGGCGATGAATCCATTTACTGTCGAATTAATCGTCATCATCAGTTCCCACCGGGTGATCTGAAGCCATTTTGCATTCACATATGCTTGTATTTCTGGGTGTATGATTGACGAGAAGAACATTGCAGCACTGCTGAATAATCTGTGTTCTGGTGGGATGGAGGTGAGTGCTGTTTCCGATCTTCCCCACAGGTAGTTTCCTGTCAGGGGTTCTCCTTGTCTTTTCACTCTTAGTAGAATGTTATTGTTGTTATTTTCCTCTCCTTCTTGTGATTGTATAGATCTTTTCCTCCTCTTGTTCCCTTCGTCCATCTTGGGGAAATTGGCCATGTTTACATGTTTTTGAGGCACTACCAGTGATGGTACGTTGATGTGTACCATGGTACATATTCCATTCCATAATGGAGGCAAGGTGTGGTATGCCTTATCACTGCAGGCCCAATAGTGGTCCATTATAACTGCCGTTCCAGCACCCCCCTCTGGTAGTTACACTACACTTCCACAGTTGGTGTTGTATCCCACATCAACATCTCCTTTGTGTTGGTATCATAGTTTGGGTGCAGTCAGTGGTAGTATGCTTATTGGGTCTTCATCCTTCTCCAACCACGTCAGCATGGGTACATATTTACCCCACGTCGTCCAATATCTGTCATTGTGCTCCTGTATGGTGGTAATATTTTCTCTTGTTATCATGTTGCTCCCAACCACTCCTATTTCCCATTCATTGTTCATATATATTTTCCCAGTTATTGTTATCAGTGCTCTCTTCCAGCATCCTTGTACACCAGGAACTTCAGTGGCGTACCAATCACACGGCAGGTATTCTAGCATTACCTTTTTCGTTTCTCCTTTTTTGGGGCCATCCGTCATGTATCTGAATGCTTCAGCATGTAAGCTGCTTTTATGGTAGTTCAAATATGTCTTGAGGAAATTATTTTCGTATGGGAGTGGCCCTCATTACGACCCTGGCGGTAAGCGGAAAACGATGCCGGTAAATGATTACCGGCATCGTTTTCTGCTAGGTCCGATCATGACCCGCGAAAGTGCTATTAGCGGCATCGTAGTTAACGGTGCCGCTAACAGCACCAAGTTCGCGCGCACGCGACCTTCCACGCCGTAAATACCGGCATTGCGCAAAGGTAGGGAAATCACGAACCAAGCGGGCATGCTCTTAACGCCATCGCAAAGGCCGTTAAGTACCTTACCGCCATGGTGCTAATTCCGCCATCGCGAACCAACCGTAAATGTCCATGTTCAGTGTTCCCAGCTGCCACAGGTGCACAGAATCAGCACAGGTGGAGGCAATACAGACTCACCAAGTACAAAAAGAGCACACCCCACCCCTTCCCACACCCAGTCACACTCCACAATGATTCCAATACGACTAGCAATGTTGGGGCTGGAGGACCTGAATGCAATGCAAGTGCTACAACTACAACAACAACAACAACAACAACAACAGGCAGCACAGAGGAGACGCAGGAGGAGAAGGAGGGCAAGGCAGGGCCAGCAAGCCCCACCAGCACAGCCAGTGCCACCACGCAGGCAGCCCCCAATCCCACGCATCCGAGCCAGTCCATTCAACCTCACCGCTGAGCAGATCCATACCTTATACCGTTTGGACCGGGACACCATCACCACCATCGTTCACATGATACACAACGACATCGTCAGCATGATTGAAACACCCACCGCCATCCCTCCCCTACTGAAGGTAGTGTCCGTGCTCCACCTCCTGGCCACAGGCACCTACCAGCACACAGTGGGGCACTTGCCTGGCATTTCACAACCATTATTCTCACGTACACTGATCCAAGAGCTCGATGCCCTCCACAAGCACACAGACGACCACATTTCCTTACCTTGGTCTGCCCAGGAGATTGCAAACATCAAAGTGGGTTTCCATGCACTAGCCGGCATACCTGGTTGCATTGGTGCCATCGACTGCACCCATGTGGAATTGGTGGTCCCACATGCCATGGTGGTACCGTACCGCAACCGTAAACTATTTCACTCAATCAACGTGCAAATGGTCTGTTACTCCAACAGGATCATCACACATTGTTGTGCCCGATTCCCCGGATCAACCCATGATTCAATGGTCCTGAGGAACTCCACAATACCACGCTACATGGAGCGACATGCAGGGCCAAGATCCTGGCTACTCGGTGAGTCTCATGTCATGGCCATGGAAATGTGAAGTGGGTAGGTGATTGACGTACCAATGCATACTTTACCTGGCTGAAAGGGGGGGGAATGATGCATACTTTACCTGGCTGAAAGCGGGGGGAATGATGCATACTTTACCTGGCTGAAAGGGGGGGGGGGAATGATGCATACCTTACCTGGCTGAAAGGGGGGGGAATGATGCATACTTTACCTGACTGAAAGGGGGGGGGTGATGCATACTTTACCTGGCTGAAAGGGGGGGGGGATGATGCATACTTTACCTGGCTGAAAGGGGGGGAGGAATGATGAATACTTTACCTGGCTGAAAGGGGGGGGTGATGCATACTTTACCTGGCTGAAAGGGGGGGGGAATGATGCATACTTTATCTGGCTGAAGGGGGGGGGAATGATGCATACTTTACCTGGCTGAAAGGGGTGGGGGAAATGATGCATACTTTACCTGGCTGAAAGGGGGGGAATGATGCATACTTTACCTGGTTGAAAGGGGGGGGCGATGCATACTTTACCTGGCTGAAAGGGGGGGGGAATGATGCATACTTTACCTGGCTGAAAGGGGGAGGGAATGATGCATACTTTACCTGGCTGAAAGGGGGCGGGGGAATGATGCATACTTTATCTGGCTGAAAGGGGGGGAATGATGCATACTTTACCTGGCTGCGAGTAGCAAAGGCAATGGAGCGAGCTCATACCCTAAAGCAGCACAAACGTCAACTGACACCTGTACACATAATGCCTGATGTAAGCAGCCCTACCATGTGAATGAAGGTGTGTCCCAACCATGACACAACCATCTGCAAGTGCATTGTACCGATTTGGACCACATTGACTTCGACAAAATGCAACTACATGCACGGCACCAAACAACATCAATTGAAACTTCAATACACCATTACACAGACACCAAGGCCCCAAAAATCTCCTTATCAACATCAGTAGTGCTCATTGGGGTCATGATGAGGCTGACAGCAATGTTGCCATAATGTGAGCATTGATATCACAGGCACGTGCCAGTTCACCAAAACAAACGCCATGAACGAACACAGTGGATGGGCACTCACAAGGCACTTGACCCCCCTACATACATTGGTTGTTGGCATGCAAAACAGTCCATCAGAGCAATACAGATATACCGGTCACATAGTGTAAATCCATTTGTGCATATAAAAGCGGTACAAAGTAACAATTGATTGCATGCCATGGTGGCACGTCATGTTTGGAATTAGATGTCATGACTGACACATACATTGTTGCCCATATACAGGTGATGCAGACTATCCCCTGAAGAGGTGGCTCCTTACACCAGTCCGGAACCCACAGAACCAGCACGAGGAGGACTTCAACCGTGCACATACACATACCCGTGTGGTGATTGAGCATGCATTCGGCCTACTGAAGGCACGGTTTCGCTGCCTCAGCAGGTCTGGTGGGGCACTCCTGTACTGCCATGAGAAGGTGGCAAAGATCGTCATGGCATGTGTCATGCTACACAATATGTGCATCAGACGAAATGTGCCCCTGCCCCCTGACGCAGTACTGCAACCACCTGACGATGAGGATGGGGATGGGGCAGCACCTCAGGGAGGCAGCGATGCACAGGAGGGGCGTGAAATGCATCGGACTCTGATCAACCAATGTTTCTAGCACACGCGGATGGGGGTGTCACATGGAGATGGCAATTGGGGCACTGTGTGTTTCTGGTATATGGACACTGGGGACTGTTCACCAATAAATCACACATACGCAATGAGCAATGTCCACACATGTGAATTGTGCAAAAATGAAAAGTGTATTGTAAATGTGATTTGGTTTAACACACCCACTCCCCCCTCCCCCCTGAACTCCCCAACACACCCACTCTCCCTCCCCCTCCCCCCTGAACTCCCCAAAACATCCACTCCCTCCTCCCCCCTCCCCCCTGAACTCCCCAACACACCCACTCACCCCTCCCCGCTCCCCCCTGAACTCCCCAACACACCCACTCCCCCCTCCCACCTCCCCCCTGGACTCCCTGCAAAGGTGTGAGGAAGTCTGTGATGAAGTGGCTAATGTTTGATTTCTCCACTGGGCGGCCACTATTGGCAGCCCCCTCCCCTGGCCCCCGGGGCACCCCTGCCTGTGCTCCGCAGGTTCCTGCCCGATCGGCGGACGGGGCTGCTTGGTGTTAAACTGGCAGCCGAGGAGGTCCCTGGCTGCTCATTGGGACGCATGTCCCTAATTGACTGAACAAGTTCTGAGATCACGTGCCGCACCGCAGTGAGTTCAGCAGAAATGTCCTTTGTGGAGGACTGTATTGCAGCCTTCACTGTCTCTGCGCATTGCTGCATTCCTGCCCTTGCACCCCCAAATTTTGCAACATGCTCAGTCAGGAGTGAGGAGAGTTGGTGCTGCCGTGTGATGATCTCCTCCAACGACTGTTGATTTTTCTGGGCCATGGATATTGCCAGTGGTCTATCCATTGGGCTGCTCAGCTCCAGCACATCTTGCACTGAGCATGGAGAGCCTGGCCAATCCTCATCATCTAATTGCCCCTGTGTGGCATCTTCATGCTGGCTGCTTTGGGACAGGTAGGGGGAATGAGGATGGGCAGTGGGGGGTCCTACATCGATCTCCTTATCATTCCCCGCATCACTGTCAGAGGAAGCTGCAATGGCAGCAGTTTCCCCGATTGCACTGCTTCCTGCAGAACCAGTCCTGGCAATGTGGTCCTGGCCTTCTTGGCAGGTGTGGTGGCAGTAGTGTCTTCCTCGTCAAGGTCCAAATTGGAGCGTGTGGTGGAGCAAATGAGGGAAAGTGTTATTGATGGGTCTGCGGACATTGAGCGGGCATTGTGATGACTGTCATCATTTTGGTTACTAGATGCGGCACATTGGAGGCAGGGACATACAGGTTGACTCCCTTTTGTGTGGAAGTAGCATGGGGGTATGTGGGTGCCTACAGTTAGGGTGTGCATACTGCATGTGTACAGGGTGGAGGTCAGAAATGGCTGTAGGCAGTCTTCTGCTGATGTGTTGCATTTACACTATTGGGCAAGATTGTGCTTCACATGAATGGACTTCAGTGACTTTTGCATGGCTTGATTTGAGGCACCTACCTGCATCGCCTGATGTCAGGGCTCCTCTCTCCATTCCTCCTACCCCTTCAATGCTCTCAATGCCGATTGTAGTGGCACAGATTTCCTCCCAGGGCTGTAATTTTATTGGGGACTCTGATCCTCCGCCGGTTGCCATGGCCATGTTCCTGTTGGCAGACAGGATGCTCCTAACGCGGAGCCGGAGATCATCCCACCGCTTACGGCACTGTCTCGCGATGCGGGGTATTGTTCCCACAGCACTGACCCGCTGTGCAACTAGTGCCCATATGGCCTTCTTCTTTGCGATTGCCGGTCTGGTCATTTGTGTAGAAAAGACTACAGTGGCGTTTTCTTGGAGGGTCTCCGCCAACATGTTCAGCTCCTCCCTGGTGAAACGGTCCTGCCGCTGGTGATCACAACTTTTCTTGACAACTTTAGGCATTTTCTCGCAGGGTAGATGTGGCTGATGTTTTGTGCCGGTTCTAAGGGTTGGATGTCCACTGGTTGCGGAGGATGCCAATGGATTGTGTTTTTGAAGATGGCAGCCGCGCTCTTTCCCGTTCTGCCGCAATGACGCAACTTCCGGTTCCGCTTATTTACGGTCACCGCTAATTGTGGTGACCGCTAATGGCCGGGGTGGCGGTAGTGCACCTTGCACGACATACGATGACAGTAGGTGCTGTGTTGGGGGCATTAACAGCATGGCGCAGTTTACATTACCGGCATGGCGCAATGCTCGTGCCCGATGGATCGTAATGTGCCGCTTTTTACGGCTTCGGCCCAGCACGGACACGTTAGTTGTGCCATGCCGGTAATGTACTTTACTTACCGGCAGGGTCGTAATGAGGGCCTATGTGTCCCTTGTTTTCCACTGCATTCTCAACACCGTCCCTTGGAATCGTCCCCTCGTTTGGAATAGTGCCAGATATATTATACATTGCACTGTTTTTTCCTGTATTTCATTGGCAACAAATGTTCTTGATGCCCTCATGGCGTATGGGATCAATGAGCACACATAGCAGTTGTCCTCAGTTGTCTGCTTACTAATTTGGGTCATGTGCTGGTACCACATGTTGTTTGAGACGTGTGCTGAATCTGTTATGTAATTATCAATACCTTTATTGTCAGTATATGTGCTGCGTTTAACTCTACCTCCCTTACCTTTAGGGTTGCTAGTACCACCTGATATCATACCTGTTGCAGCCTAGGGAGGGGGTAGGTTAGTTTTGGATGCAGCCATAAAATCTGGAGCATCATTTTTCTGCATACAGAGGCAGCCAATATATTTTGCTTTTACCTCACTGCAGTCTGGCAGCTTATTCTTGCGACGTTAAAGGTACTTGCCTGAAAATCCTGAATGTGCTCGTTATTATTGTTAGTATTTGTTAGTTAGCCTCTCCCTATCAAGTAATCGTTCAGTGCCCAGGCGAAGAGCTGTTCCCCGCTAATCTTAGTGACCTATCTCTTAGAGCCAGTAAGTGCTCGTGAAGATAGGGAAATGATTGTTCTATGGCCAAAATAAATGCAGTGTAATATACGTGTACCCTCCTTCTTTTTAGGTACTTTGGCCTTCTTATATGATATACAAATTGGTGTGATAGGGCCTCAGGGGTGTTATCATTTGCGGGCAGCATCTACTCCTGGGTAGAGCACACTGTTAGTTACTTCACTTTCTAAACAATACAATGATATGCGGTACCTGCATGTGCGAGAGAAAGTAGAAGAAAAACATACAAGTGTTTTATATGTGTGTGTGTAACATCCAAGTTAGTCGTACAATGTCCTTCAATCGGTGGTGGCCTTGGCAGGGCTGGGGCTCGAGGGACTGGGGCTGGGTTGGGCAGAAGTTTGTTTACTTTGTGATCTCGTGACCATGGGGTGGGCTATGGGCAAGTGTCTAAAGTCTATGGCAGTGTTTGTGACTGAGGAGTGGTCAGGGGCAGTGACACAATTGTCCTCAGCGGCGGTTGCTGTATCCTTGTCTGTAGCCGACGTTGTTGATGTTGTTGGTCTTGTAATGGCCCTGTCGTCAACGCTAGGGCGGGTCTGATGTTTGGAGGGCTTCACTTCGTGTAGGTGATTCCAGGCGCGCTTAACGTGTAGCTTTACTGCTCTGGGAGCCACTGCCTCTACCAAGTGGGGCCCGGTAAAGCGGGGGCTGTTCCACTTTCTATTGAAGTTGCGGAGGAGCATGCAATCTCCCTCCGCAATAGTGCATAGTCCTTCCTTCTCTTGTTCTTCGTTGGTGTCTTCTTGTTGAGAGCTCTTCGACCCGCCCCGCGTGCGCTCGAGCTGTTGAGATACAAAGGCGACACTAGTAATCAAGGAAGACACATATTGATATATTTTGTCACCAAAAACATTTGCAGTGTTATCATGGTCAGTAAAGGCTCTTGATGTTGGCATTAAAGGAAGGCGCATTTGACGTCCTGTCACCACCTCGTGGGGAGTGAGGTGGTGATCAGATCCTGGCCTATTCCTCAGCTCAAATAGAGCCAGTGGAAGGCAGTACAACCAGCTCTTTTTAGTTGTCTGCTGAATTTTTGCAATTTCTTCTTTTAATAGGCCATTCAGGCGTTCACATATACCGTTGGCCTGCGGACGGTATGCACATGCAAATTTATGTTATACCCAGCAAAGATGTGATGTGCTCAAACATTTCATTAGCGAAGTGTGGGCCGTTGTCCGACCTCAGCACTTCGCAAGCACCCCACCTGGGGAAGACCTCTCTCACTAGAAATTTAGCTGCCCTAAACGCATCCGCGTGTGAGCAGGGTCCGGCCTCGATCCATTGGAAAATGGACATACCACTACAATCATGTACCTATGGCCTTGACATACATTGATCATATCAAGGTAGTCAATATGAAGGTGTAGGAAGGGTTCTTCTGGCCGGGTATAGTACCTTTTATCACTTTCAGCATGTGACCGGCTGTAAACTATTGGCATGTGAAGCAGTTGTTGATGAAATTAGTAACATGAGAATTTAACTCGGGGCAGAACCAAGCCTCCTTAATTCGTGCTGCAATCACTTCCTTTCCTGTTTGTGTTGGATGATGATGCTGGGCCAGGGCGGTGTTCAACAGTGCCAATGGCATGACCACCTTTCCAGTATTATTTTGACACCAAAGCACGTCTGTTGGGGACATCGCACATCCTCTCTTTACCCACAGTTCTTTTTCTGCCATTGGTGCAGCTGTCTGCAAATCCATTATCTGTGTTGCAGGAAGATGAGTGTACCCCTCCTTCATCATCATCTGTCTTACCATTGACCTCCCCCTCCCTCTCTCTGATTCTGGGAGGGCCCATATTTCACCAAAATATGCAGCATGCTTGGCGTGTGCATCTGCTGTTTCATTACCTTTCGAGATATAGTCATCTCCATTAGTGTTTGATTGACACTTAACCAAAGCTATCTCTTGGGGGTCGTTAGTTACTTCAATCAATTCTGATAGCAAGAGGACATGTTGTACTGGGGTGCCATCAGCTCTTCTAAACCCCCTTCTCTGCCATTTTATTAACCCAGAGTGCAACGTTGATGTGACATATGAGCTGTCAGAGTATATAGTAACTCTTTTGTCAGGACTTTCCTTTAGTGCCAAATTCAGTGCAAACAATGCTGCTGCTTGAGCCGAATAATGCTGCGGTAATTGCACGCATTTTACTGGGACATACATCAAATCTTCCGTCATTTTAACTACTGCTGCCCCAGTTCTCTTTATCCCATCGCTCTGATCAATGATTGATGACCCTTCAATGTACATTTTCTCACCCCCCTTAAGGGTATCCTCCTCCACCTTCCTTGTGCTGGAGTACATTTCAATAGTCTGTGTGCAATCGTGGGCTTAATCACCTTCCTCAACAACTTCTGCTATGAATCTGGCTGGGTTTACGTTACTGCATCTGACAATTGTCAATTCGGGTCTGGATAAAATAATTTCATAACCTGACACCCTCTGTGTGGTCAGTGTGGACTTAGGTTTGTTCAAAATTGCAAACAGTGCATGCTCCACAGTGCATGCTCCACAAATAATGTGGTGGGGCACCCCATTGTTATCGAATTTTACCACCGCAAATGCAGCTGCGGCGAGGCCCTGTTCGCAAGGGAAATGTCCTAACATGACAGGGTCCAAGTGACCGCTGTAGAAGGCTATTAGCTTGTGTCCCATGCTAGTTTTCTGAGTCAATACTGCTTACATTACTGCTGAGTCGCAATGTGAAAAAATGAAAAATTGATGTTCGTAATTTGGAGTGGCTAGTACGGGAGCTGTGGATATGGCGTGTTTCAACTCATCAAATGCCTCTTTCATTTCTCTTGTCCACCCCAACCTCTTGTCCCCCTTTTGTGCCTCTCTAAGTGCTTCGAGCAGACGTCCTATGTATGAGCTGTAGTCGAAAACCCATGCTCTACAGTAGTTTCATAGGCCCAGGAACTGCTGCAGCTCCCTCAGAGTTTGTGGTTGTGGTGTGTTGGTAATGGCTTGTTCTCTTTGTGGTGCAATGTTTCTTCCGTGCTGGGATATTAGTTGGCCAATGTATAGTACCTGTTCCTGACAGCACTGTAACTTTTCCTTGTCTACCTTGTACCCCTTTTAAGCCAACACAGTCAGCATTTTTACTGAGTCTTCCCTGCACCTCTCCTCAGTTGTGCTGCAAATTATTATGTCATCAACATATTGCAGCACCGTGCTCTCCATTTCAATTTTTCCCAAATCCATCTGTATTACTCTGTTGAAAATTGAGGGTGACTCGCAGTACCCCTGTGGCAACCTGGTGTGTTTCCATTTTGTATTCTTGTATGTGAAGTTTGTCAAATCTTGTGAATCTGGGTGCAGAGGTATTGAGAAAAAGGCATTTTTGAGGTCAATCACGGTGAACCGTGATGCCTCTTCTGGTATTTCACATAGTATTGTGGCTGGGTTTGCTGCTATGGGGTATTCTGCCTCTACAATGTAATTCAAGGGCCTGAGGTCCTGGATGAAATGCCAAGACCCTCCTTTAGCTTTGCGCACTGGGTACACAGCCGTGTTACATGCTGACTCTGATGGTACCAATATGCCATTATTTATCAGGGCTGTTATGGTTTCGTATATGCCCTCATCTGCCTCTTTTGATAGTGGGTATTGCTTCACTCTAGGTAGTATTGCGCCCTTTTTCAACTTTATTTTTACTCCTCCAATGCTCTTGATGCAGCCCACGTCATAGGGACTGGTAGCCCACAGTGATGCTGGAACTTTAGCCATGTCTTCCTCGTAAAATGGTACTGGGGTAGATGCAGGTGCCTGGAGTGCCATTGCCATTTTCAGTGCTACTTGCTTGTATGTCACTCTTAACCAGATGTCAACACTCATCATAAATACCATCTCTCCTTCTCCTTTGTTCTCTGAAAAGAGCTCTTCGTCAGATACCTGCGTGAGCCTGTATCCCTCAGCCAGCGCTATTACTGCTCTCCATGCTCTCCCTTCCCTGTCTTGGGCATGTACTGCGATGTAATCTGCAGTTGCTATAATGCTCTCGATGCTCACCGAAATCACCTTCCACTCTGGTTCACTAGCTGGTATCTCAGGCCTGAACAAATATGCTGCTGGCCTCCTCCAAATCTTGCCTTCTATTCCTGGTATCCATGCAAATGCCATGTCTGTTCCATATTGGAACAGTTCCCCATCCACAGGCTCAGCTCGAGCTACTGTCTTGCCACAGTAAGCTTGCAGTATTTGTTGTGCAGTAAGCATGTTTATTTCTGGTGTGGAGCAAATTATGCCGTTCTCCGTGAAGGAGATTGTCATATTTAATCTGCTCATTATGTCCCTTCCAAGTATGTTCACTGGCGACTCCTTTGAATACAGGAGTGGGACAGACATGTCATAATCTCCTATCGATAAGGAGATGTTATCAGTAAAGGGAACCAACCCTCTAGCCCAGAGAATCCTTGAGTGTGCATGGCCTCGCCTGACATTTTAAATTTACCCTCCCTTATGCAAGACCTAATTGCCCCAGTGTCAACAAGGAAGGAACATTTTTTGTCACCTATCGCTACCTGAATGCGTGGTTCCTCCGCACTATTAGGTGTTATCGACAGGATGGGACACACCAAGGACGTCTGTGGGCTGTCCTATTGTGGGTACAGTGACTGACCGTTTCCCGTGCAAGGGTTGTGTCCCAAGACAGTCACCCTCCCCAACTGTGTTTGTTGTAGCGGTGCATCAATGGGTGTCAATTTACGGTCCTGTATTTGGGTCAGCTGTTGTACTGGTTGCACTTGGTGTTATTGTGTTACTGCCACCTGTTGCTGTGGTGGTGTGTATGTCTGTAACTGTTGTTGTGGTGCAGTGTAGTGGTGCACATGTTGTCGTGGCTGTTGTGGTGATATCTGCTGTTGTGTGTTGCTCTGTTGCGTTCCCTGCTGTTGCTGGTAAACCTGTTGCTCCCTCATAGGCCCTTGTGGTCCCTGTTCCCCCCAGGCTGGTGGGGTGGGCCTCATTCTACATGTGCGTGATATGTGTCCCAACATTCCGCAAACCTAACATACAGGTGGTTCCCTGGCCTGCCATGGGAAATTCCCTGCATTGTCTTGGTACCCTTGTTGCCCATTGAGGTTCGAAATCCTCCCCCTTGCTGTTGTGCATGTTGGCCATACCCTCTCCCTCTCATCATTCCGCCCCTTCCCCGGGGGTTGTTATAATATCCATTTCCCGGTGGCATGTACCCTCCTCCTGTGGGAGCCGTGTATGGTGGGGGTGGTGGCATCTGTTGTGTTATAAGTTGTGGTGGTTGTGGTAATGGTACTATTTGTTGTTGTGTGGAATCTTGTGCAGCCACTACTTGCGTGGGGTTTGGTGCCATTATTGCCGATGTAGTTATTAGTGCTCCTTCCATGGTATACTTTGTTAGTTTTTTCTGCACTAATTTTGCCTCTTCTGCTTTCCTATCTTCTTCCTTTTGTTTCATCTTTTCTTGCCACATCCTACAGTGGTGTATTATTGTTAGTTGTATTTCCGGCCAGGCCTTAGCTTCCATTCCCACTATCTTCTTCAGTTGTCTTTGTACTGTCTCCGGGAGCCCTTTTACTAGTATGTGGCAAAAAATGGCTGGTGTCTTGTCCCATTGCTCCCTAGTTTCCAAGCGCCACTTCTCCTGAATCTCTTGGATATAATCAACAGGATCTTCATTCTCACAAATCTTGCGTGACGTAATTGCTCCTATATCTGATGTGTCTGGGTACTGGACCCTCAGGGCCTGCCACAATGGATGCCTGCAGTAGGCAAATGGCGCCCCGTCATGTGACGTGTTTGTTATTGTAACTCTGGGGAAGCCTGCCCTCTTCCAAATGTCATCTGCCGCGTCACCTAATATTGATATTAATAGTCCTTTCACGTCTCCCACTGCTAATTTCTGTCCCGTGGTGTGTTTTTCCATCTCGTATATCCATTTCCCTGCTCCTCCGCTTAGTGATGGGAGCCTGCACTTTATATTCTCCTTATCAGCATGCTCCCAAGATACATATTGTGGCTGGCCCCTCCCCTCTCCAATAGTGGCATTAAATTGTACCCCATTTGTCCCCCCCGTTGTCGCGGGCGGGAATCTGTGTACTCCTCCTCTTCCTCTGTGTCAAGTAAATCTGCTGCCATATCTATATTACTGCTGCTTGTCGTATCTTCTCCTTCGTTTCTCCTCTCTCTCCTATTACTCTCTTGGTTCACTGCAGGTGTGAGTGGCTGTTCTTCCTGCATGCATCCTGGGAGGTCTCTGAGCCTGCCGATGTATGGTGTGTGTTCAGGCGCGGGTGTGGGTGGGCGTGTTCGGCGTGATGATGTGGATGTTACTGCGTGTGTTGTTCCTCCTGCCACTTCTCTTACCTGTTCCTCACTTCTCTTCTCTTCTTCCCTCTTCATGCATGCCCATGGTGATTCCCGGTTAGCGCATGTGATGTACAATTTATCTAAGCTCTCCCTAACGCCGCTTCTTCCTTCTCTTCTCACGCCCTCTTCTTCTTCGCTGCAGAATTCATCCAGGAGCGACAACCCCCAATCTGTCCTTTTCCCCCTTACTGTCACCGTTTTTAAGTCTATTAAATCCGTTCCTTTCTGTTCACCTCTACTAGTTACTCCCCCTTGCGCTGATGTTGTAGCCCCTTCCGCATCCCGACGCGCATATATTCTTACCCCAGGCTCCAGTTTCCTCTCTCTGCTCTGCTCTTCCTTCTTTTCCACTATTTCACCACCTATTTCCTCTCTCTTCTTTTTCAATTCCTCCATCTCCTCACTAGTTACCTTCGCTGATATCCTTTCTTCCTCTCTCCTCCTTTCCCATTTCTCTTTTTCCCTTTCTAATATGCTTTCTATTACTTTGTATTTCCTGGTGCTTTCAGAGAGTATTTTCTTCTTCCATAGTTCCATTTCCTTTTCCTTCTCTTCCTCCCTCCTCTTCATGTCACGCTGTGCTGCTCGGGATACCCTTTCGGCTATTGCCTTCATCCTCTCCGCTTCCCTCTTCCTCTCTTCTGTACGCTCCTTCATTCTTTCTAACTCATCCCTACTCTCCTTCCTCTCCTTCCTCCTTCCTCGTGCCTCTTGCTCGAGCTGCTTAATCAGTGCACTCCGCTCATCCCTCAATTCAGCCAATCGTTCCTCCAACATCTCCTCCTCTTCCTGTTACAGCTCTCCTTCCCTTGTGTTACTCTCCTCACCCCCTATTCCAGTACTTTCTGTGTCGTCCTTATTCGTTCTCCTCACCACATCTTTTTCTTCTCCTGGTAATGTCCCTCACAGCTTTAAGAGCACCTGCGCTGCTATCCATTCGTCTTGTCCTATGTTGGAAATGTGCTCCTTGCTGTTCTTCCCTCCCTTTGTGCGTGTCTGCGTGCAACTCGAACCCACCGTGCTCATCACCTCCTCCACCCTCTGGTAGCTAGCTACCTGTAGCGGTATATGGCGGAGGGCTGTATGGGGGGTTTGAGTGCCCCTCAGCTGCCGTCAGTTGTTGCCTTGCTGCTTCTCATAACTCCATCACAGGATATAACCCACCTTCCTCCTTCTTCACTACCTTCGCTAGGGGCATGTCTTCTGTCCCTTCCCTCTTTACTTCTACTTCATGTCCATTACCAGACCTTTCATTCCCCTTCCTGTCTCTTTCCGCGCACTGTGCATTACTGGTCGCCGTTTCCCCGTTCCCTTCTTCCTCCTTAATCTCCTTCCGTTCCTTTGTTTCTTCGCTCCCCTTCTCTTCTGCCGTCCCTTCCACGGTGAACATTCCGGTTGGTCCTGGCCGGGATCCCTGGAACATCCTCCACAACTTAAACACCTCCACGTGATGGGCCAACTTCTTCCCTTTGTACGTGTTGTGTATGTGTGTCAGCAGTGAGTGTTGGACGTAAGGTTCAAAACTGCCGTTAGGCGGCTATGGTGTCGTCATTTTGTTGTCTGTTCCTTGTGTCCATCCTGTGGGGTGACAGCGTTTTGCAAATATGTTGGAGGGGGGTAGTCAGAGTGTTCCCCCACCCTCCAGATCCCGACCCATATGACATGGTTATACTGTGCTTTTAACTCCCCTCAGCACAACCATCGTTACCTGGCCCCGTAGATTGGGGACTTCCGACCGTCCGCTAAAAGTAAAACAATCAAGGCACTGCTGTTTGTTTTCTTGCGCTCCGTGCGCATTGTGCTGCCCCCTGCCCCTCCCTCCACCGCACTTCCTGGTCCTCCTCTGCCCACTCCCTTCCCGCCTCCCTGCCCGCCCACACCCCCTCTGATTGGTTGTCCTTGTAGTCCCTCCAGGACTACGCGACAACCGCTCTCTACGCTTGCTTCTTTATTCAGCCTGAGCGGGATTGAGCGGTCGCCCGTAGCCCGGTGTGGCCTGCTGTGAGGCTGCCTTCCAGGCCCCGTTGGGCCTTCAGTAAGCTTTATTCAGGCACTGTTGTTTGTTTTCTTGTGCTCCGTGTGCGTTGTGCTGCCCCCTGCCCCCTCCCTCCACTGCACTTCCTGGTCCTCCTCTCCACGCTCCCTTCCCGCCTCCCTGCCCGCCCACACCCACTCTGATTGGTTGTCCTCGTAGTCCCTCGAGAACTAGGCGACGACCGCTCTCCACGCTCGCTTCTTTGTTGAGCCTGAGCGGGATTGAGCGGTCGCCCATAGCCCTGTGTGGCCTGCTGTGAGGCTGCCTTCCAAGCCCCGTTGGGCCTTCAATAAGCTTTATTCAGACACTGTTGTTTGTTTTCTTGCGCTCCGTGCGTGTTGTGCTGCCCCCCGCCCCCTCCCTCCACCGCACTTCCTGGTCCTCCTCTCCCCGCTCCCTTCCTGCCTCCCTGCCTGCCCACACCCCTCTCCCCTTCCTCTTCTCCTGCCTTAAATCCCACCCCGCTGGGCAGCCCCCCTGCCCGGAAGCCCCCTCGGCTAAGGGCCCCTTAGTCAAAGGGCGGCTCCTAAGGCTGCGTCTCCCCGTGTCTGCAGGTGTACGCAGGGGACGCCAGGCGCTGGTCCGCCATTTTTTCTGGTTAGCTCTACCTGCTCGCCCAGCCCAACAACCTACACCTTTCCTTTCCTTTTTCACTCCCATGGTTTCTACACTTCAGTGTGTACTGCTAATTGTGGTGAACTAGGTCTGCTTTTCCCCCCTCGCAGGACTCTCAAACTTAGGTGGCCTCTACACCGGGTACCTCTTTCGTATTTACTGTGTTACTGTTGCTCTGTTATTGTGGTAAACTAGGGCTTTTTCTCCCCTCGCAGGACTCTCAGAGTTAGGTGGCCTCTACACCGGGTACCTAATTCGTATTTACTGTGTTACTGTTGCTCTGTAATTGTGGTAAACTAGGGCTTGCCGCTTCACTCCTGTCCGCTTACTCTCGTCTGTCTTCCCCCCCATTCCCGCCTTATTCCATGGTGCTCTCTATCTCTCCTATCTTCTCTAACTGCTTCTCCATTGACTATCCTGCTCTTCTCACTAAATCTGGTAGGAACATTTTTAAAAAGGATATCCGGGTCTCCAACCCAGGCCTCCCTATCGCTGACACCTATACTAGTGCCTCCTCCAAGGAAACTCTTACTGACATCCTCTTTTTCGTGCCTTCCCCTGACCAATGGACCCTTCATATGGTCTCTGTGCTCTCTCCCTTCTCCTCTTCTCCCATTAATGGTGGCACCCATTGGGATGTCCTCTTGGCCCCCTTCCGCTCCTCTAAGGCCATCATTAATGTCTACGCTAATGGGACCGTCTTGGTCCAAGGCCCTCAGGCCAACCTCCATCTCTTTGATAGACGCTTCCCGTGCCTCATCAACTTCCTTTCCTCTCCTGCTGTCCCCTCTTCTCTGTCCTCTGCTACCTTGCCTCCACCCTCTCACCCTGCCCTCTCTCTTGCTCCTTCTTCTTCACCTCTACAGGGCGTACCTCTGATTTGTACACCTCCCCGGAAGTCCTTCAAGGATGGCAACCTTCTCCACATTGCCACTCTCAACTCTCGCTCTGCCGTCAAACATTCATCTGATATCTGTCACCTTCTTGAGGAACTGGACCTTGACATCCTCGGTCTCACAGAGATATGGTTCACGGCCAGCTCTGTCACCAGCTTTGACACACTCCTACCTGACGGTTACAAGATCCTCTCCTTGCCCAGGCCCAACCGTGCTGGGGGGGTGTGGCCCTTATCTTCCCTGAGTGGATTCCTGCCACTGTCACTCCTATGCAGACCTACTCCTCCTTTGGATGCCTTGTCTGCCGACTCTCTCTCCTAGCCATTCCCTTACCGTGGCTACTATCTATCGGCCTCCTGGTCAAATTTCCTCCTTCCTCTCTGAGTATACTGACCTCTCCTCATCACTCCTGTCCTCAACCACTCAACTCCTCTTTCTTGGAGACTTCAATATCCACCTTGATGCTTCCTGTCCTCCCTCTGGACTCTTTCGCGACCTCTGAGACTCTCTCTCACTCTCTATTCTCCCGTCTGGGCCGACCCATTCTGCAGGGCACACTCTTGATGCTCTGATCTCTTCTGACCTTCCCCTCTCTGTCCCTCTCTCCACTCCTCTCTCCTGGAGTGATCACTTTCTCCTATCCTCCCACCTCACCTTCCCTACCCCACAGGCAAAGCCATCCTCATCACTGCCACCCACCTTCGCGGTCATCCGACCCATGAAGCGCGTTTCAGTTGAGGCTTTCGCTTCCACCTTCTCGCCCCCATACCCTTCGGCTGACTCCCACCCTGACACAGCCCTCTCCACTCTCCACTCTGCTATATCTGATACCCTTGATATCCTTGACCCTGTCATGAGAATCCGCCTGAAGCGCGAAGCCAAATGTAACTCCTGGTATGACTCGGATCTCGTCACCCTTAAACGCAAGTACAAGGTGGCAGAGAGGAAAGGGCGTGCTTCATGTTCATCCTCTGACAAACTGGCCTGCCGCCTGCTCCAAAGGCAATACCGGCTCTCCGTTCTCACTAAGAAGAGAGCCCTTATCCAAGCCCGCATCTCTGCGGCATCTAACAATTCGGCCGAACTATTTAAAATCTGCAAGGAGCTGGCCAACCCTGCTGCAGTCTCCACCTCTCCTGTCCCCTCCCAGGCCCTCTGCACGGCACTTGCCTCTCACTTCATTTCAAAAACTCAGGACATCCAGTCCTCACTCTCCTCCTATCACCTCCCCTCCGCAATTCCCTGATCTCCCTCTTGCCCTTCTGCTGCCACCCCTCCTCCCTCCTTCTCTGCCTTTCCCCTTTTTTGTGCTGACGAGGTTTCGAGACAAGTCCGATCTATGAAAGTCTCGTCAAAACAGGTCCACCCCTATTCCTCCAAAACTATCAAGGACCACATCAACTCCCTGGCACCTGCCCTGGCTGACTTCTGCAATCACTTCTTCACCTGTGGAGTCTTCCCATTCCCCCTCAAGCACTCCCTTGTGCACCCCCTTCTTAAGAAACCCTCTTCCGACCCCTCCTGCCCAGCTAACTATCACCCAATCTCTATCACTCCCTTCCTGGGCAAGCTCCTGGAGAAAATGGCCATCTCCCAGCTTAATCTCCATGCTGAATGTTTTAGTAGTCATCATGACCATCAGTTTGGCTTCAGAGCTGCCAGAAGCATGGAAACTGCTCTCCTGAACATCAGTGAGGACCTTCTATCAAACCTTGACTCTAACATCTCTTGTGTTCTCATTTTGCTCGACCTCTCTTCTGCCTTTGACTCTGTCAACCACACCATCCTGCTCAACCATCTCCGTGATAACCTGGGTATCACTGGTCAAGCTCTGGCATGGCTGACCTCCTTCCTCTCCAATCGACCCTCCCAGGTCCAACTGGGTTTCTTCCTCTCTGACTTCTTTTTCTCTACCTGTGGTGTCCCCCAGGGATCTAACCTCTCCCCCTGGCTGTTCAACCAGTACCTGGCACTTCTTTCTCACCGCATCGCCGCTCTCTGTCCCAACTTACAGTGCTATGCGGATGATACCCAGCTCATTGTCAAGCTACCCTCGGCCTCCTCTTCCCCTTCCCTCATCTCTGACTGTCTTTCTGCTATCCAGGAATGGTGTGCCGCCAACGACCTCTGCCTTAATGCCAGTAAGACTGAGATACTACTTATCGGCACACCCACTCCCTCCTTCCCTGCAGCTCTCTGGCCGGCCTCCATTGGCCCTCTTCCTGCTCCTACCTGTAAGGCAAAAAACCTCAGGGTCATCTTCGACTCCACACTCTCTTTCTCTCCTCACATATCTGACGTCTCTAAGAAGTCACGCTACCAGCTACCCCTCCTCAGAGGTATCCTTCCTTTCCTCTCATTCCCCCAGGAGCTCACTGTCTCCAGAGCCCTGGTTCTCTCGAAGCTGGACTACTGTAACAGCCTCTATCTAAATCTTCTTGTCTTTACTGTCCGCCCTTTGCAACTCATCCAGAACAGGACTGCGAGACCTGTCCTTGGCCTCAAGCCCAGGGACCGTACCTCTCCAGGACTGAAATAGCTACACTGGCTCCCAGTGGCTGCGAGGATTAAGTTCAAAACCCTCTGCATTGTCCACAAGGCCTTGTGGGGCCTTGGGCCAAAATACCTTCAACTCTCTCTTCCTAAATATCTTCCTTCTCGAGCTCTTCGCTCATCCACCTCCAACTACCTCAGGGTCAGCCGCTTTTCCAAGCAACGAGCTGGGGGTAGATCTCTCTCCGCAGCAGGGGCCTCCCTCTGGAACAGCCTTCCTGCCTCCCTGAAACTTGAGGAGAACCATCTCCGGTTCCGGATGCACCTCAAAACCTTCCTCTTTTCCTCCGCTTTCTCTCCCTCTCTCCCCTGCTAAAATCACTGAACCTGCACTGAATCTGCAACTGGGCCACTCACCGATCTCGGTCTTTGGCCCAGCCACTCTTCCCTGCACTGCCTACCTGCACTACGGGACTGTCTCTGTATCCTACATCATATCATATCATATCATACAAGTATACAGTCCTTTTCCTCTGTTGGTTTTCTTCCTTTGATACCGTTGGTACAGCCCCCTGTGGCCACGGCACACGAAGCCCCCTGCGGCTGCGTGCCCTGTGTGACGTGCTTGTACAGCCCCCCCACCTTTTCCACTCCCCTCTTTCTTCCACCTTACCCAGCGTGGCCAGCGTTCTTCGTGCACGGTCACTTCACCCTTTTCACCGTTCTCGTGTTTGGGGGTGGCCGGCATTCTCCGTGCCCGGCCTCCCCACCTCTGTTGTGCCGCCTTTATCCTCTGCTTACTCCCCTACCACCCCTAAAACAACGCGATGTGGTCAAGGTGTCCTATGAAGGCCCTACGGGTGACGTCACCAATCTCTTTCAACTATTACCGGTAAGATCTTTACCCTTCAAGAGAGCACACAATAAGTTTTAACTTCTTGTCCCTGTTAACCCCACAGCTGTCCTCTTGTTATGCCCGGAACAAGGTAACCAATAATACACTCTTATAATCGGACTGCGCACACTGCGTCGCCTCACGTGTGACAAACCCCTCGCTGGGGGGGGCTTATCTAGCCAATTATCTTCCATACTTGGCAACAATCTAGCTACCTCCTACAGGAAAACGTCATCTATCTATCGAGTTTCAACTGCTCGATCAATAGGGATCCTCATCTACTCATTGATCAAAAAACGCCAATTTATAGGAAAGCCATACACACCCCCTCTACAGGTGCCCACGATCTGGACCAATCAGTGTCTATGAGCAGCCGCACGTGGTGCCTTCTGGCTCCACCCACCCTGCTTCTGTGACGTGGTAGAGGACGGCACTCATGCCTGTCCCGTTAGCGCTCACTCGTCTATAACACTTATTAATCAAATCTTCGCAACACACTGTAATAACACCTCCCGCGGCCCTTATTACAACTCCTCCCCCCTCCCTCACAATGTCAGATTGCTCGTTGGGTGTGCCATACTCACCAAGTTCTCTTGATGCGGGGCCGCTCGACTGCATGCACTCCTCCAAGCGGCTCGCCACCTCCCCTCGTCTGGACCACGTCTGGACACTCGCCAATCGCGGGCGGGATACTTCTTAACCGGCTCCCGAGGGCCAATATCCGGATTGCGCTGTCCGGTCTTCTCGCAGTTCCACGATGGTCCTGTAGTCCTCAAAAGGGGGCACCGGCAGAGGGGGCCGGGCCGCCGGGCCTCCTCGCAACGAGAGGCCTTGGAAAAAGAAAAAAAACTCAAAAGGGTAGACCTTAAAAAGATCTCAGCAGTGCCTCCAACTTGTCGGGGTTATTATCCCGGGGCCGGCAGAGCCGTCCGCGGACCTCCGGGCTGGGAGACCCCAACTCCTCCTGTGTTTCCCAAAAGGAGTATGAGACACACACAAGGAGCAAGGTGGTCCTGCTGTTTATTATAACAACGGCAGGGATGGGTCTCGGATCATACACAACCCGTCCAGACTCTCACTCTTGGTGGGGCTCGCAGGGCCTTTTTACGGCAGTATGACGCGCTATCTGCATTGCCTGGGAAAGTTAGCAAAAACCTATTGCCACTCCGGATTGGTTAGTATAGGGTATATATGGAGAAGGATGTTAGTGGTTCAGGATGAGTCAGTTGGTATATTTGGGCTGTCCCTACTATTAGATACGTGAAAATTGCTACAAGGGGACCCCTGGTGATTGGATAATACTACTGATGTCAGTGATGAGCCCCCCTGTGTTCTGATTGGTTCTCCCGCAAGCCCCCAAGCCTGGGACCATCGTCGTTCCCAGCTCGCAGTGTACCTGTCATTAGCAACAATGTGCAACTATGTGTTTGTGCAGGCAAAGTACAGGTCTGCTCATAGGCTTGTGAGCAGGTTGTTCCCATCACCATAGGTGTCCATCTTGCCGCTTCGTTTGTTGCAACCTGTGTCCCAGACGTGGGACCCAGGCGACTTTCTGTCTCGTGGGTCTGGCACCTTGTCAGATCGGCTTGGTCATGTGTGGAGAGACCGTAGCTGGAGCAGAATCCTGCACATTAGATTTGTATTTCGTTTCTGTGGGCTTGGCTTTTTTACAGGTGTACCTTGGCGCCGGGCTGGTAGCATGCGAGTTGCAACATCGTGGCCTTGGCTGTGAGCTCTCGCTGGGGCTCGTTCTGCATGATCAGCACTTGTACTCTTGCTCTGAGAGGATTTTCATGGTGAGGCTCTTGCTTGCGGCCTACTTGGGCCTAGTTCATGGGTGGCGATACATAATCCACTGTATGGAGATTGCGGGTTGACAAGCAGTGTTAGGTATACATGATGGTGTCTTCACAGGGCGAGTGGTGGGAGAAGCGTCGGCAAGCGTATACACGAGCTCTTCAGGCGTCTTGCGTTTCTGCATTACTATAAAAAGGCCTATGTGAAAAATAACAATGATGCACGTCAGTGAGTGTGTCAGTCACCTATGTCATAGCACTGAATATGTTCTTCGTGTAGGTTGGTGTGTGAGTGACCAGTGTGCATGGTGGCACGTGTGTTCTTGGCAGTTGGCTAGGTCGTTATGGCATCTCTAACAATGTGGATACTTGTGGCTGTTGTCTTAGTCGAGTTCATCCATGCCGCACGTGTCGACTTGAGTCGGACAGACTGGTGGGCATACTCTTATGTTTTTTAACCAGGGTATTTTGTCATCTGGTAGATAGACGAACTTGTCCCGTGGGGGGTGCCTGGGCCGTGATCCTCTAGGCCATGGTCTTGATGAGATTGGGGGAGCTTGTTTTCCCATTCTCTCACTTCACATTGGTGTCCAGTCCCACATTTCCAGGCATTTTGTTCCTTCTGATAATGATGTTTAAAATGTTTCAGTATCTTCATTTAGAGAACACTGTGCTGTGGCTGTGTCTTTGCAAATCCTTTCACACTACACCACCATCTAACAAAGAGGTTTGTGAGACTTCAAAAGCTAATGCTTTGTCACATCGTTACATAGTATTTGCATTCTGTTCAATAAAAGGTATCAAACAAAAAGAGTAATGCTTTTGTGGGGGATACCCTGTAAAAAAGGCATTGCCCTCTTCATGATATAAAAGCATAGGGGAACCCTATAGTACATTACCACACTAAAGGGTGCTCACACGACTTGCAGTCCCCTTGGTTATAAATGTACAAAAATCACATTTCATCAATTGCCACAAGCTGTTCACACCCTTCTGATTCCCTCTCAGTGACTGCAGCCCCTCTCCTTCCTCCATCATGAACACGAGGAGGCCCTTTAAGACTAGGTGGCTCTCTTATGGGAAGGATGGGGATGCAGAAATTACTCAAACATCAATAATAAGGTTGACTGAGGAAGTTGGCAAAAGGTACACTGTTTTATTTAGAATTATCTAAAACAGGGAGTACAATGGATATCTACAGATGTCAACAGTATCAAGCTCAAAGATTTTCATTAAAGAACACACTTTTATAGTAGAAACTCGTCATCATTAACATCATGCTATGTGCCAAATTGTAAAACTCATGTGGGGTTGTGTTTGGGTAATGGGAAACATCTACTTATACTTTCTATGGGGTTTCAAGTTGTGACTGGGTCTCTACTATCAGGTGGGCAACTAAGCCCTCCTCTAGTGCAAGTCATCTTCATCGTCACAAAATAAACGATGATCTATTCATTCACAGACTATAGGGCTCTTTGCTAAGTGGCCCTCTATCATTGGTTAGCACACGTGTACCCTTCTGGAATATTCCACTCGCTAGCAGCGCATATGCTGGTACTCCAGGTGCAGGTGGGTTGTTCTTGACCATTCCTCCCCACCCAATTAACCCAACATCAATCATCACTCATACTTTTTGTCATCAATTAGCCTTTGAACATGGCCTTGAAGGCTCCACCAACTCCTGGGAATAATAGGGAGTGAGCATGCTCTTATTTTCTGGTCTCCTGCATAATTCTGCTCACGTCTATTTTCATTTAGGTCTGAAAACCACGACTCAAGCTTCAATTCAATATTAAATGGTATTAAAACGATTAAAACTCGGCATTCATTGTCTCTCAGCTGCACATTGGCCATAGCTTGGCTCGTCTCTTGTTTTAATTGTATCCTTTGAATAGACAACCAGTTCTTGTCAGCACTAGCCCTCTTGACACTGGGCCAGACAAGCCTCCTTGATTCTTTCTTGCTCGTCAGCTAATGTTAGTTAACTTCGATACACTTCAGGCTTCCCGCTCATGAGATCCCAGTATGCTAAAACATGATGTGGAATTTCCAGACTTTCTATGCTTATATATACACCTTGGCTTGGCGGCACCACCTGTAGTGTATTATACTACGTATAGCTAGCTTCTATGATCAGTTAGTCTACTTGTGTTGCTGGCTTTGTACATTCATAAAATGATTTGCATTTTCATCCATGCTCTCCACAGGTGTAATCTTCATGTTACATGTAACATGTTACTTGATTCTTTACTTTACCATTGGATTCTATATGTTCTCTTCACGTGCTTCATCATTATCTCCTCTCAGTGCGTCACGTTACATCATGTGACATCACCTGTCTGCTCTTTCATTCATTTTCTCCTGCTCTTGAGGGATCTTTCCCAAGAGGCTGTCAGCTCTTCGTGGATACATAAAGAATGGCTTTCTTAATGGATGCTTTACTTCAAAGGCTGCTCTTGTCATTGGCATCGTTACTCGTGTCATCTTTGTCACTATCTCTGGCTCCCAAAATATAGGCAGATTAGGGGCGGGACCTCCGGTAGCGGCTTTTAGTTCCTCTTCTACAATCACATGCTGTGATTCTCCCTCTAGAGCCACAGCCATTGACCACTCCTCAGAAAGGACCAGTGGGCATCTACTCCATGCAGGGTCTACATTGAGAAGTGCAGATTGCTTATGAGTACACTAGGGAGTGCCTCTACAACCAGCCTTGCAAGTTCAGGATTCATTAATTGTGTGTAGTACATGTAAATAAACCAAGCATTCTTTGACTTGAAGTCCTAGACCTTTAAAGGGAAAAACAAAATGCAGCCATGAAAGACTCTGCTACAGCATTGTTACAAGACACAACATGCCGAACCCGCAATATTGTATTTTAATGAAACAATAAATATTAAATACATAAATAACAATAGTTTCTGTAAAATAACAGGCGCCAATAAAAAGAAAACAATGCATAATAAATAGGGAACAATAAATATTAAACACATTGTTTAGCTTCTTAAGCTTTAATCCTGGCCAAAACAATATTATAAACAATAAAAACACACTCAACAAAGCAGGGGTTTAATTTAAACAATAAATAGAACATACATTAACAACTAAGTTGCTGGGCGTACTGACATTAGCATTGGTGGAGTGTATTAAAAACTTGTGCCCAGTTGATTGAGAAGTCACCCAGTTGTTGAGTCATTTGTCCATTGGATGAAGTGTTCACGTGTCTCAAACCTTGGTCTCAAATCTATTACATGTAGTGTGGGGGGAGGTTGGGTGTTCAACCATAGACCTCCTATGTAATAGAGAACCACAGGCACAGAAATTCTATGCACTCAAAAAGATAACTATGTCATGTTCCCGATGCAATATATTGCTGTGCCATGGTGGCATGTCTCCTTGATAGCTCCTTATGTACTGAACATTGTTGTCAGCAGCACCCAGTCAGGGGTAAAAAGGTAGGGGAGGACATTGTCTGAGAAATAGCACTTTTTGAGAAGCTGGTGCTGCTAGAGGGGGTAGTGGATATTTAGCGAGATGTGCAGAATGTTTCAGTTTACAGTATGTGATGGCTTTTACAAGCCCAGAATGTGTTAGTTGTGTGTGTGTGTGTCTATAGTACATGCCAATATGTCGTACGCATTCTGGAACATGTAGTCCTAGACCCTTAATGGGGACAAAAGAAATGACGCTATGAGAGTCTATGCTGAAGTATTGGTCAAAAACATATGATGCCAATCCACTGATCCCAATGTAATATGTCTCATAAAAAAATCATTTTGGGGATAAATGAAAACAATACATATATCAATGTTCAATACATATATCAATAACTTAGGCTTTAAATGTACGGAACACAGTCAAAATACCATTAAGATCAAAACCTACCGATGATTGAGGTGTCACTCAGTTGATCAAATGTCAACACTCTTAAACTGTGCACAAAGTTAGTGACCTTTGATGTTGCTGCCCTATACACATCTATAGGATGTAATTTGGCATTAAAGCAGTTTGATCATTCTTACAATACAAATCTGCACACTATTTTTGGGAAAAGGAAATGTTAATAGAGTTGACAATTCGTGCCCGTCAAAATTTATTTTTATTCAATGGTGAAATGTATCTACAAAGTAAAGGGGTGGCGATAAGATCATAATGTTCCCCATTCATAGCTAATTGTGCAAGGTGAAATATCGAAGAAACTTTCATTATGCCAGCTAAACATAGAGAAATCATCAAATGGGCTAAGTTGATGACATGTTACTAATTTGGAAAAGTACAAGCATAAGAATGTGTACAATTAATCAGTGAAAATCCATTTGGAATCTTATTTACAATCAATTATAACAAAAAAAACAAGTGTAATTTCTGGACTTACTCGTTCACATAACAGATAACAAATTGAAACATAGACATTCACAAAACAGCCATAGGCAAATATCTTTCTGCAAGCCTGAAGCTGTCACAAAGAAGTGTCATGAAAATATACCTGGAGTTTTTTTTTTACATGCTAAAAGGAATTGTACTAGTAAAGCGGCTTTAAAGGAACAATGCAGTATCTTGAAAATGAGTTTTAAAGAAAGGCGATATACTAATTAATTTGGCTGAGAAAAAAGCCAATAAATGAAGATTGACAGCTTACTGGTCCCTAGACAGAAACATGTTTACAAGAAAGATACATGTCTGTTCATCACTACATTTAATTCAAAGAGCCATATGATAAACCAAATAATTAAGAAACATTAGAACATATTAAAAATGTACAGGGATTTGATGGGTATATTGATAAGCCAAAGATAGTTTAAAAAAACAGCTTTGAAAAATCTGCTTGCGCCAAGCTTTCTAGATAATACAATAACAGAACAAAACATTGAAAAATGGGTGGGCAAAATGAAATCTTTTTATTTAAGTGTGGCAATTGTAGTCAGTCCAAATTTGCTGACAATAACAACGTGGAGATTACAGACACAAACGATACTAGAGTATTAAACAATTTATCAATTGTATAAGTAGCTGTGTAATTTTTGGAAGTTCATGTTTTTGCAAAAAAATGTACATAGGAAGCGGAATAAGACCACTCAAGTACTAGATTTATGAACATGTAACAGGAATCAAAAGGAAAGATATGAAGTATCTGATGGCAGCACACTGACCAATAGAACATGAGGAAGAATCGATTGAAGAGTTATGATTCTGTGGCAAAAACTTGAGAGGTGCAAACTAGGAAGCTATGCTGAGACAAAAGGAAGCAAACTATATGGTTTTTTTCAGATTGACTAAATAAGGTTTAAACACGTATCATGAACTATTTTCTTTTCTATGGTTACACATAATGTTATATGAAACACACTATGTGCTTAAATGGTTGTAATGTACATAATCAAAAGCTGAAGTATGCATACACTTATTACAAATATGAGTTTGATAAAACATGAATCGTGTGTTTATTATACCGTTTGGAATTGCATGGAATACCATTAAACACTCTAAGGTAATTATTTAAGCATTTTTGAACTGGTTGAGAAATATGTTTGTAGTTATGTGAAGCACATATTTGTGTAGATGATAGAGGAATGGAATTTGCTTCAAGGCAGAATGAGTTAGAATGAACATCGATCATAATAAATACACATTTATAAGAAAGGATGAGACAGACTAACAGAAGTGTATGAAGTGAAATAAAATGATTAATGAGTCATGTAACTTAACACATAATCTATGTGTTTAGACAGGGTAGTTGTTACTCTGACATGAGGTAGCTATTTTGTTTAAAGATGGCCAAACTAGACCTTAGAAACATTGTAGCTCAACGTTCCCTTTCTATGTCCATGAAAAGAAGGAGGTTGTTGCATAAAAAGACAACAAAATGGTAGCTGCATGCATATAACAAGATCTCCATTACGCATGCGGCCACCACACTGCAAGACACAGCATAAAACTAAAAAGGTAAACCATTTGATAAGCTAGTATAGAACAATCAAGTTAAAGCAAGGCTGTTTAACTGATGTAGACAAAGATGCAAGTCATACAGTAAGGGTTATACTGTTTTCACCACTTCATATTTGTATACAAATATACAATGATGTATGGAAGAAAGAATGAAGCAATTTTGGTGAAACATTGAAAATTGGTTTCCAAAGGAGACCATCTACCAAATTCCGAAAATTACATTTTATTAACAATAAAATAATGAAAAAATGAAATTAAACACATACATTATTTTCTTTTTTTGTTTCCCACCATTATTGATGTCGGGCCAGGACAAAGAAAATTCACTGTAACGTGTTAAATCACTTAAATGGAAAAATGTATGTTAAAATGAATGTAAAATGCCCTGAAGAAGCTCACTACGGATGTTAGAATCCTTAAGATCACATTGAGTGAAACATGTGTTGATATACTGTGAGATATGAAAACCATAAAATTTGAGACAGGATATTGGTAAATTGTAAGATAAAAATTGTGAAATTGGATGGACTGTATTGGTTAAATAAGACCCTATTTAACTTATTGTTACAAAAAAAAATCGAATTCAAATTCTGCAATTTATATTTTAGGTTGTTATGGAAATAAAATAGTTTCCCTGCATATGGAGTGCTTGAGAAACAAAAGACCTTTAATCAACTATAATTTATGAAAATTGAATTTATCAATGTGCTGGTAATTTAATGGAATTAAGAAAATCTGTTACAACCAAAACATTTTATTGAATGATATGGCATTTGTAACGCTCCTATACAAGGTGCGACGAGGCAAGGAAGGGGTAACAGAGGAGGACAGAGACAATGATTTTACTGGGCCAAGTGACATTGAGATCACGCAAGTGCAGGGGATGGCGTAGGAGAAAAGTGCCAGGGGCAAGGGGAGGGGGCAGTGATGTACATGGGATCAAAACAATAACAAGAAGTGTGGCCAGCAGGTGGAAGGTACAAGGGTAAGTGCAGACGGCAGGTGTCCAAAAGTGCAGGTAGGGGGACTGTAGGGTTACAGATACAGACCCTAGTGCAAGGGTAGCCAGGAGGCACTGCGGGTGTGCAACTTAGCGGTCAGGGACCTAGGACCGAAATCAGAGGGTGACCAGGTGACCAGTACAGTATCAGACAGGAAATCAGCAGGGGTTAGGAAGAGAGAAGGCAGAAGCAAAGAGGAAGGTCCAGGGCCGGACTGGCAACTAAACGTGGCCCTGGAACATTCGGTTTAAAGTGGCCCCATAGTTTGCTGACCAAGCGATTACAGCACGTGAGCCCAACCCTCTGAGGGGATTGCAAGTATCCCCCAAGAAAATGTTGAATACAATAAGTCATAATGAGTGCATTTAAAGAGGCTGTTTCAACGTACAATTGTATGAAAGGCATTTGGTCAAGTTATAGTCCAGAAAATCTTGGCGAGTACACTCGCTGCAGTTCTTGGGGCAAAAGAAACATGAAACATCAAATAAATTATTTGATCCATTCACTGAAACGTTTGGGCCTAAGATTTCATAAGCACCAGTCATATGAGTTAGTGACAAAAGGTGTCCGACAATGTGCCAATCTAGAACTCTTGCAATTCCATGTGGATACTCATTTGTAATGCTATTCTCACAGGTTACGGTGCGGTTGTAGTTATCACGCAGGACTGGAGCATCAGGTGTAGTGCATGCGATTCTCAGAGTCCATGTAGCGTCTTGCAGCAACCCATTCTTTACAGAGAAAGTGTTGGTTTGGCAGGCCAGGAGCACCCACAGCAAGGCAAGTCTCATCCCCTTCATGCTGCTCTACGTTCGTGGTGTGAGCCTAGTAGCGGGAATATAAACAGGCACGTCAGAATTATGCAAGAGTACAACATAAATACTTCCAAAACCTTGACTTAACACTTCCCCAGCCTCAGGCTTTTTGTTAGGATGGTGCACCCACACCATTTTTCCTGTGCTACCGAAGCCTCCTTCCCCCCGAAGCCTCCTTCCTCCCTCAATGTAGTGTCTGGGGATTGCTTTCTCTCTACCACTAGGGGGACAACTGCTCATTCACAAATCAATTGTGCAATTCGGTCATATTCGGTTAATGGTACTGCAGATGCACCAGCATTATGTAAAAGTACCGAAACAGTCCCTCTATAATCAGGATCAATCACACCTCCCAATATGTCAATGCCTTGTTTTGCCAGGCTGGATCGTGCAGCAATGCGTCTATAAGTGCCAGCCGGCAATTTGATGCCAATACTCAGCGAGATAGATTTGGTTTGCCCCGCCGGTATAACATCATCTTCACAGGTAGATAGATCAAGTCCAATGCTGCCTGCAGTGGCTTGCACAGGCAGCTTAGCTTCTTTGTCGGATTTCCACACAACAAGAGTCTTTGTAGATTCCACTTTTTCACTTGTCAGTCTCACAAAGGGAGTCTGGCGATTTCCCAGTGGACGATTGTTCAGTTCAAACAGCGCTTGTGCCAGATGTTTGGACCACCCCTTGAGAGTGTGAGTCTTAGTCAACTTCTTTATTTGTTGCTTGAGCAGCCCATTGCTACGTTCCACCAGAGCAGAGGATTCTGGGTACCGGCTGATGTGCAGTGTCCATTTTATGCCTTGCTCTAGTGCCCATTCTTGCACATTGTGTCTAGCAAAATGGCTGCCTTGGTCTGATTGGATTTCATCCGGGATGCCATAGTGTCTGATGAGGTATTCCATGCCTTGCAAGGTAGCCCGTTGATCTGCATGGGCGGCTGGATAAGCTAATAACAGTCCAGAGTATGTGTCTACCATGGTTAACACATAATGCTTTCCATTCTCGGGCGGTAAAGGGCCAATGTAGTCAACTTGCCATACGCTAGCAGCTCTTTCACCTCTTCTCAAAGGGCCTTGAGGCTTCCTCTCCAGAGGGTAGTGCTTCACTTCGCAGCACACGGAACATTGGGAGGCAGCTTGTCTGGCTTGATCCATGGTAATGGGCAATTGTCTCTTTTTTGCCAAATGATAAGTTCCTGTTTTCCCTAGATGCCCTGAGGTTTGGTGTGCCCAATCCGCCATCCCTTGCAGCACCTCAGCTTCTTGCGGCGTTGTCACTGGGCGAATCTTTGCCATTTGGTCCACTTCATTGTTCAACAGGGCAGCCAGTGAGGTGTCAGGGGGCATGTGTGCATCGACATGCCCAATGCAGATTTTGCACCTCTCACCTTTGCACCACATTTCTTCCCAGATGTCTGGCCCTCCCCAGATCGGAGTGTTCTTGATATGCCAACCATCTCTTCTCTATGCCGGTGCCCAATGTGTCAGGCCTTGATATGTGGCCCAACTGTCTGTGTATATGTATGCAGTCTCTGTTTCCTTCACCTGTTCAATCACGGAGGCCACCGCCTGCAGTTCAGCATAATGACTTGATCCTCCCACACCTTCTCTCATTAGCAGTGTTTCTCGGTGGGGCTGGAATGCAAAAGCTTGCCAGTGTCTTTGCCCTTTATCATACTTTGTGGTGCCGTCCGTGAACCATGCAGACTTTTGTTCTTACTCTGTCAATGTATCATAGGCGGGTGCGACTTTGAAGGGAGATTCTGGCAACGCCACAGGGGTGTTTGGTTCAGGCATCGCTTCCAGATCTACTGCCTCCAGCATTTGTTCTTGCAGTCTGGAAACCCCTGTGCGGCCAGCTTTCGAATGTTGCTGTAAATACCATTTCCATTTGACATGAGTGGCGTCTTGTGCTCTGCCACTTTTCCCGCTTGCAGCAGTGTCACGCACCCAGCCCATGATTGGAATTTCTGTGCAAATTGTCACTGGTTGCTCTCCTGTGATTCTTTCAGTTTCAACTAGAGCCCAGTACACTGCAGCAACTTGTTCCTCAAGCGGAGTGTATCTTGTCATAGGATCTGTGAGCTTCCTTGACCAGAACCCCTGTGGCACTCTTTTCTGTCCTTGCTTTTGCCACAAGCTCCACACAGCCACGTCATTGTAGACAAGAATTTCCAATTCAAAAGGATCAGTTTTTGTCATGGGCCCCAGCGTGATGTAATTTTGCAATGCGTCTTTAGCCTGTTGGAAGGACATCTGTTGTTCTAGGCCCCATGTAAAGTCATGTTTCTTTCTGGTGACTTTGTAAATGGGTTTCAGTATCAGGCCTAAATGAGGTATGTGATTTCTCCAAAAACCCATTAACGCAATGAATCTTTGCACCTCTTTTTCATCTGCTGGTGGAGCCATCTGCTGAACCATATCAATTACCGGGTCGGGAATTTTTTTAACTGACCCAGACCAGATTGCACCTAGAAATTTCACCTCTTGAGCAGGCTCCTGTACCTTTTTGGGATTTATGGCCCACCCCCGATTTTGCATGTGTGTGATCAACTTTTCAGCAGCGTTTTCTACATGTTCTTTCTCAGCACTGGTCAGCATGATGTCATCAATGTAATGAGCAATAAATACATCATCCAACTGCACCATCTTTAAGTCTCTGGCAATCAATCCATGACACAGAGTGGGACTATGCACATACCCCTGGGGCAATTTAGTAAAGGTAAATTGTCTGTCTCCCCAAGTGACAGCAAATTGGTCTTGTGATTCAGTGTCAATATCAATGGAGAAAAATGCATTGGCCAGGTCAAGGACCACATGCCATTCACCCACTTCTCTCGTAAGGTTTTCAATCAGGGTGATGATGTCTGGCACCGCCGCAGCTAAGGGCGGCACCTTCTTGTTCAAAATGCGGTAATCAATCGTCAGACGCCGTGCCCCATCCGGGTGGCGGACAGGCCAAATCGGCGAGTTGAATGGGCTGACTGCCGGCCTCAATGTGCCAGCTTTCACCAATGACTCAATAGTTTCACCAATCTCTTTATGTCCTCCTGGCAACCGGTACTGTTTCACGCACACTGGCTCAGCAGGAGGAGGTAAATGCAAGGGGGACCATTTGGCATGCCCAACCACAACGGGGTTAACAACTCTCACATGGATTTTTCGATTGCCAAAAACAAATTTGCCTAAATCTGTAGTCACACTTTTGCCCAACAACACATCCATGCCAAGGATGTACTCCGGTATATCTGCAATCAAAACATTTGCTGTGAAAGGCAATCCCTCGCCAATTGACATTTTTACATTAAAGGCTTTTGCAACAGTTTCTGCTCCCCCATAACCATTGACCAAAACTCTGGGACCAGATAATTTACTGGGATTGACATTCAGAATGGTTACCTCAGCTCCTGTGTCTAATAGAGCCAAAACATGTTTTACTTTCTTATCCAAATACAATGTAAGTGGCATAAAACGGCATCTGTCTCTGTGGCTAGTTCTCTTTATTAACCGTACCTCAAAGACAGAGCCAGCCCTTCAATCAAAAATGGGGTCTGGGACCTCCCAGTTGTCCGTTGCCAAATCAGGGTAACCTTTTGCTCGCACTTTGTGCTTCAACACCTCCTCTTCAGAGGGTGCAGAGGGCTTAGTTTTTCCTGATCCCTGTTTTTTCACTTTCTTTCATTTCTCAAGCAGCACAGATGTGGGTTTACCGTCTATCTCTTCCCTTGGAATTCCCGCTTTTAGCAGGTCCACCCACATTTGTCTACGTGTGATCTCAACAGTATCAGTTTTCTCTTTAGACTTTACATTTTTGCCACGCTTTTTCTCTGAATCATTGTTTGCAGCCCCTAGGCGCACTGCTTTACGCACATCTAGCCCTTCTAATTGCCCTAACAGAAGTGCCACTTCACCAATGGCTTTGCCTTGCGCTGGACCCAGCAATGAAAGCAAAGTGCCCTTCATGTGACTCGGTGCATTTCTTAACAAACGTGCGCGCATGCCAGCTGTAAACAACTCCATGTCAGGCCCTGCAAAATTTGCACTGTACAGTGCACACTGTAAACCCATCTCTCTAAGCTGATCTGTTGCTTCAGTTAGTGATTGCCAACCGCCCCAACTCTCTTCCATATCCATTGGACTCCCATACAAAGTCATTAGGGCAGTCTGAAGCCAATTAAACAAGGAATGAGAGCCTTGCTGCCCGAGTGCACCGCGCACTATCTGTCCCAACATTACATTAGTAGTGAGTGAACCCATCTTTAACAGTTCTTCTGGGGTTAAGAAGATACTATCGGCACCCGTGTCCCAGAGGTGAAGGTACCACCTCAGATGTGCTTTTCCTGGCTTCTGTCTAAATAACTTGGCAATCTCTAAAAGCTCTGTCTGTGTATAATCGCGGACAATCCTAGTATTCTAAATATTTGCACCGCCAGCTTGGCCTTTTGACTTGTTAGTGATTAACGGCCGCGCTGCATAAACACATTTCTTTGGAGCACATTCCAGCTCCTCTTCATCAGAACAATCTAATTCAGCAAGCCTAATTTCAACAGATTCATTCCAGTCATATGCTTGCTCAGTTTCGCTATCACTGACTTCACCCGACCATAAATTTGGGTCCCAGTTATCTTTCCTAATTAGCGCGCGAATCCTTATCTTTGATGGATTGCCCCGCCGCTGTCTGCACTTGTGTGTGGCTACACGCACAGCTAAAGAGGCACACCTGTCCTCCATCTGATCAGCCCAATTAACGGACTATTCAAGGGTCTCTCTCATAATGATTTCTCATCAGTTAATTTGCGAATCTGCGCATCTTTAAGCAATTCATTCTCATGCACCTTTCTGAGCGCCTGCAGGAATAACCAGCCTATGTTTCCTGCTGCCTTTAGCTCCCTTCTGCATTTCTCAAGCGGTAAACTCTCCAAGCACTTACTAATTACCGCCGGGGAAACATCATTTTCAAGCATGTCCCATGCCCTTGGTGCCGAGTACCGATGCAAAATATCTGCCACACCCGACCAAGCATTTGATGCCGGCCATCCTGGAATGTGACAGAGTGCACTATCTTCCCCATTGCATTAATCTTTTGCATGTTTTTTCCAGAATGGCATCGTGCTCGTAAACACTGCTCACAGCGCCAAATGTAGTGATAAAGAGTACCCGCACCCCCCTGGGATCCAGCCCTTTGTGCAATGTAAATCACTCCTAATTACCTTCCCACCCAAATAAGGTCTAAGACGCACAATGAACTCAGTCTGGAAAAAAGCCAATCACACAGAATATATGATGCTTGCATTTATTATCTACAGTGTCTAATGAGAACTAAGCAGCAATTTACAATAATGTGGAAATAGAAAGTGCAAGCTATATAATGCCAATTATCAATCACAGATGAATATGCAATTATTTGGTCTTACGCTCCTAATAAAATGTAGATGAAGGCACGATCTAATCACACCCAGGACCCTCGCCGCTACAGGTGCCCGGCACTCCTCGGAAGAGGAGTGGAGGACTGGCCAAACCCCCACAGTCCTACACCAGAGCGCGGATGTGATGCTAGGAGTCTCGGCCCAGATAGTGCACAGCTGGTCGTCCAGGCACTGTTCTTCTTGGTACGCGCGTCTTTCCAACAGCCCAGGATGAGTCCTCCCTTCCCTGGTCCAAGTATAGTTATTAGGCGCTGCACGTCAATCATCATGACGTGTCAGCTCTTCTAGAAGCTTCTAGGCTCACCCTTCCGGGCAGTAAACATGTTTTCGCTTGGAAAGTTACAAGACTGGAAACAGCCAGTCTTGGCTCCCAGGCTTCGGGCACTGTGTTTTGAGAAGATCTGACATTCTTGCCTTATCAGTGCACCTGACTCGCAGAGCGAAGACGAGCAAAGCTGTGCCTGGCTCCCAAGGGCTGCGTAGAGCCTCTTGCAAATGCTAGATGTTTTATGTCTTCAGAAAAGGCCTTCGCAATTAACCCCTTGCAAGCATGCAGGCTCACCCAGTTCGAGAGGCCTGGTTGATGTCAGCATTTTCCTCCACGCTTCGAATAGGCTCTAATACACACAAGATAGCTCAGTGGGTTAGTGCAAATGCAGGTTACTGCAAGCGCCTACAGCTTATCACGACACCTACTACCTCCTAAAATAATTCTTGATAATGCCGACATCTTTGTACCTCTGCTTACCAGAATAGTGAACAAATCATTTCAGGATAAAATGGTAGCCAATACCATCAAAAGAGTCACGATTAGCCCCTTAGTGAAGAAACCAAACCTAGACCAGCGAGACCCTGGCAAACTCAGGCCCATTACAAGTTGCAATTTCACGCTCAAAATAATGGACAAAGTTGCAACCGCACAATTACAATCATTTGTAGAGTCCAACAAGATCTTACATTCTCAACAATCTGGGTTTCGGGATGCACACAGCACCGAGACTGCTATGCTATATTAACAGTCACGTATGCTGGATATTATTGACCAAGGCAAGACAGGCCTGCTGATCCTGCTCAACCTCAGCTCTGCCTTTGATCTCCTAGATCACAAGCTACTCCAGCAGGCTCTTGAAAAATTAGCCAACTGCTCTAAAGAGGCAATCGATTGGTTGGTATCATTCCTTGCCAACAGAAAAACGAGAGTACATTGGGGAGATACAATATCCCAGGAAACTGACATCTTCAGTGGGGTCCCTCAGGGAGCGAGCTTGTCTCTGCTTTTATTTAATCTGTACTTAAGGTTTCTTTGTGAGGTAGTGAATATGATAAAGACTTATTTCACAAACTACACTGACGAGTCACAGCTACTAATAGAACTAAGCAGGGATTACGAATAAGACAGTCAGACAGTCACTGATCTATACAACACCATAGAATCTTGGATGGATCGCAACTGGATGTGTCTAAAAAGCAAAAAAACAAGCTAATGATCTTTGGTTCCAATCAGGCTAGAGGGAAGCTATCTTTGAAATACAACTCCTTCAAAATCAAAGACACCCAAATACAGGTAGTGTACAAGGTTAAGACCATTGGCATTACACTAGAGGCCTCCTTAAGCTCCGAAGCTCAAGCATCCTATGTGAAAATAAATGGTACATACTATCTTAGACTGGTCAGAGCAATCAAGCCCCTTCTTCACGAAGCAAACGGCACGACTATCGCGAGAGCAACCATACTGTCCCATTTAAACTATGGTAACGAACTAAAACCTGGAGCCAACAAGCAAAGTATGAACAAATATCAGCTCGTACAAAACAACGCGGTCAGAATAATCAAACAGAAGCGGAGAACGAAACATATGAGCGAAGCTCGGAAAGAGCTACATTGGTTAAAGATTGAAGATCGAGTGCAGTTTAAATCCATGACACTAGTTCACAAGTGCCTACGTGGGAAAGCTCCAGCATATCTGAAATCAAAGATTACCCAATACTTGCCAGCACGTTCACTCAGGTCAGAAGCACTAGCACTTATCATAGCAAAACCACACAAGAAAGCAAACAGCCTAGTCGGAGCCTTTTGAATCCGCTCAGCCACAAAATGGAATGGCCTGCCCCTAAACCTAAGATTAGATACAAATCACCTTGTTTTCAGAAAAAAAGCTGAAAAAAATCATGTTTAAATAAATTGGACTACAATACATTTAGTAATACATACTGAACCACTGTTTGGTCTTCCTCCACAGACCAAGTGTCCTGTTTCTTTGTCTTGTCCTTGTCGTCCTGTCATTATGTTGGTGCCCCGATGCCCGCTGGCTTTCAGTGCCCTATATAGAAAGAAAGAAACAAAGAAACAATGAAAGAAAGAAACAAAGAAAGAAATTCCTGAGACAAACGCTGTGCTGATGGAAAAATAAAGCACGAACAAGGAGTCGTCCCTGTTGTGTGAGGTGTCTTACAGAGGCTATAAGCACATTTTCAATCACAAAATGGGGATATACCAACAAAGAGGGGCTCCACTAAGAAATAAGACATGGATGAATTGTAAAAATGTTCAGTAATCTTCTGATATTCTGTCATACATTCTGATGCAAAAAAGGTATAGAATGTGCATATTAACGCCAGCAGTTCGCCTAACATTGTTTTCTGCAATGTGTTTACTTAGAGGCCGATTCATGGAATAATTAGCGCGGCGCAAGTGGGCAAAAACGTGCGAATCGCAGTGGAATAGCGAAAATCGCAGTGCAAGTGCGAAAATCGCACGAAAAGCAGCGCACATCGATTCATGGAAGGCCGTGCGCGAGAAAACCATCGGATGTGCGATAAAAAAGTGCGCGGCGCACGTTGGCGCACAGGCCATCTAACTGCGTGCGCCAGGTCACAGCGAAAATCGCACAGGCCACAGCGAAAATCGCACATAGCGCGGCGCACGCAACAAAAGTAGGCGGAACACGGGGCGTAACACTCGGAATGGGGAACAACTTGCCAAAATGTGGGCGTCACGGGGGAAGTACAGGGTACAAGTGCGCGGAACGCCCACATGCTCGCCTACAACACGTATTCATGGAATAGAATAGGGCAAAAAAGCGCACGCTCAAACCAGCGCACAGGCACAAACACGACCGCCACAAGAAAGCAGGCGGTAGTGTCTCTGCGCCTGGAAGAAATGTGCGCCAAAAGGTGCGCCAAAAAATAGCACCTATATACTGCCATGATGAATGTCCCATACTGTGGCCCTCCAGGACAAATGACGTGCAAAGGGGTACCCACAAACACGGACACCCGCTGACAAAAAATACGTGTGCGTGTATACCGGGGTGCGCGGGAAGTCTCACACGCGAATTGGCAGGGCATGTGAATTCCAGGGTTTTGCAGGAAGTTCCACACGCGATTTGTCAGGGTACGTGGATTACAGGGGTGCGCGGGAAGTTCCACACGCGATTTGGCCGTGTACGTGGATTTCAGGGGTGCGCGGGAAGTTCCACACGCGATTTGGCCGTGTACGTGGATTTCAGGGGTGCGCGGAAAGTTCCACACGCGATTTGTCAGGGTACGTGGATTTCAGTGGTGCGCGGGAAGTTCCACACGCGATTTGTCAGGGTACGTGGATTTCAGTGGTGCGCGGGAAGTTCCACACGCGATTTGGCCGTGTACGTGGATTTCAGGGGTGCGCGGGAAGTACCACAGGCGATTTGGCCGGGTACGTGGATTTCAGGGGTGCGCGGGAAGTTCCACACGCGATTTGTCAGGGTACGTGGATTTCAGGGGTGCGCGGGAAGTTCCACACGCGATTTGGCTGGGCACGTGTATGACAGGGGTACGCGGGAAATTCTACACGCGATTTGGCTGTGTGCTCCCAGGTATTCCCTGTACACCCTCCACGGCCCCTGCAGGCAGCACACACCACAGGGGACTACCCTGCACACCTGCTCATGTCACCCAGCACCCCCACCCCCCAGCATCCAGGGGCACCCTCCACCAGGCCCCTACTCATGTCTCCCACCACCCCCACCCCCCAGCCACCAGGGGCACCCTCCACCAGGCCCCCACTCATGTCTACCACCCACCCCCACCCCCCAGCCACCAGGGGCACCCTCCACCAGGCCCCCACTCATGTCTCCCACCACCCCCACCCCCCAGCCACCATGGCCAGCCCCCACCAGGCCCCCACTCATGTCTCCCACCACCCCCACCCCCCAGTAGTGCAGGGGCAGCCTCCACCAGGCCCCCACTCATGTCTACCACCACCCCCACCCCCCAGACACCATGGCCAGCCCTGACCAGGCCCCCACTCATGTCCCCTATCACCCCCACCCCCCAGCAGTGCAGGGGCAGCCTCCACCAGGCCCCCACTCATGTCTACCACCACCCCCACCCCCCAGCCACCAGGGGCAGCCTCCACCAGGCCCCCACTCATGTCTCCCACCACCCCCACCCCCCAGCCACCAGGGGCACCCTCCACCAGGCCCCCACTCATGTCTCCCACCACCCCCACCCCCCAGCCACCATGGCCAGCCCCCACCAGGCCCCCACTCATGTCTCCCACCACCCCCACCCCCCAGTAGTGCAGGGGCAGCCTCCACCAGGCCCCCACTCATGTCTACCACCACCCCCACCCCCCAGCCACCATGGCCAGCCCTCACCAGGCCCCCACTCATGTCCCCTATCACCCCCACCCCCCAGCAGTGCAGGGGCAGCCTCCACCAGGCCCCCACTCATGTCTACCACCACCCCCACCCCCCAGCCACCATGGGCAGCCTCCACCAGGCCCCCACTCATGTCCCCTATCACCCCCACCCCCCAGCCACCAGGGGCAGCCTCCACCAGGCCCCCACTCATGTCCCCTATCACCCCCACCCCCCAGCCACCATGGGCAGCCCCCACCAGGCCCCCACTCATGTCTCCCACCACCCCCACCCCCCAGCCACCATGGCCAGCCCCCACCAGGCCCCCACTCATGGCCCCTATCACCCCCACCCCCCCGCCACCAGGGGCAGCCTCCACCAGGCCCCCACCCATGTCTCCCACCACCCCCACCCCCCAGCATTGCAGGGGCACCCTCCACGAGGCCCCCACTCATGTCTCCCACCACCCCCACCCCCAAGCAGTGCAGGGGCAGCCTCCACCAGGCCCCCACTCATGTCTACCACCACCCCCACCCCCCAGCCACCAGGGGCACCCTCCACCAGGCCCCCACTCATGTCTCCCACCACCCCCACCCCCCAGCCACCAGGGGCAGCCTCCACCAGGCCCACACTCATGTCTACCACCACCCCCACCCCCCAGCAGTGCAGGGGCACCCTCCACCAGGCCCCCACTCATGTCTCCCACCACCCCCACCCCCCAGCCACCAGGGGCAGCCTCCACCAGGCCCCCACTCATGTCCCCTATCACCCACACCCCCCAGCCACCATGGGCAGCCCCCACCAGGCCCCCACTCATGTCTCCCACCCACCCCCACCCCCCAGCCACCATGGGCAGCCTCCACCAGGCCCCCACTCATGCCCCCCTGCACCCCCACCCCCCAGCATCCAGGGGCACCCTCCACCAGGCCCCCACTCATGTCTCCCACCACCCCCACCCCCCAGCCACCATGGCCAGCCCCCACCAGGCCCCCACTCATGTCCCCTATCACCCCACCCCCCAGCCACCAGGGGCAGCCTCTACCAGGCCCCCACTCATGTCCCCTATCACCCCCACCCCCCAGCCACCATGGGCAGCCCCCACCAGGCCCCCACTCATGTCTCCCACCACCCCCACCCCCCAGCCACCATGGCCAGCCCCCACCAGGCCTACACTCATGGCCCCTATCACCCCCACCCCCCGCCACCAGGGGCAGCCTCCACCAGGCCCCCACCCATGTCTCCCACCACCCCCACCCCCCAGCAGTGCAGGGGCACCCTCCACCAGACCCCCACTCATGTCTCCCACCACCCCCACCCCCCAGCAGTGCAGGGGCAGCCTCCACCAGGCCCCCACTCATGTCTACCACCACCCCCACACCCCAGCCACCAGGGGCACCCTCCACCAGGCTCCCACTCATGTCTCCCACCACCCCCACCCCCCAGCCACCAGGGGCAGCCTCCACCAGGCCCCCACTCATGTCTACCACCACCCCCACCCCCCAGCAGTGCAGGGGCACCCTCCACCAGGCCCCCACTCATGTCTCCCACCACCCCCACCCCCCAGCCACCAGGGGCAGCCTCCACCAGGCCCCCACTCGTGTCCCCTATCACCCCCACCCCCCAGCCACCATGGGCAGCCCCCACCAGGCCCCCACTCATGTTTCCGACCCACACCCACCCCCCAGCCACCATTGGCATCCCCCACCAGGCCCCCACTCATGTCCCCCTGCACCCCCACCCCCCAGCATCCAGGGGCACCCTCCACCAGGCCCCCACTTATGTCTCCCACCACCCCCACCCCCCAGCAGTGCAGGGGCACCCTCCACCAGGCCCCCACTCATGTCTACCACCCACCCCCACCCCCAGCCACCATGGGCAGCCCCCACCAGGCCCCCACTCATGTCCCCCTGCACCCCCACCCCCAGCATCCAGGGGCACCCTCCACCAGGCCCCCACTCATGTCTCCCACCACCCCCACCCCCCAGCCACCATGGCCAGCCCCCACCAGGCCCCCACTCATGTCCCCTATCACCCCCACCCCCCAGCAGTGCAGGGGCAGCCTCCACCAGGCCCCCACTCATGTCTACCACCACCCCCACCCCCCAGCCACCAGGGGCAGCCTCCACCATGCCCCCAATCATGTCCCCTATCCCCCCCACCCCCCCAGCCACCATGGGCAGCCCCCACCAGGCCCCCACTCATGTCCCCTATCACCCCCACCCCCCAGCATCCGGGGGCACCCTCCACCAGTCCCCCACTCATGTCTCCCACCACCCCCACCCCCCAGTAGTGCAGGGGCAGCCTCCACCAGGCCCCCACTCATGTCCCCCTGCACCCCCACCCCCCAGCATCCAGGGGCACCCTCCACCAGGCCCCCACTCATGCCTCCCACCACCCCCACCCCCCAGCCACCATGTCCAGCCCCCACCAGGCCCCCACTCATGTCCCCTATCACCCCCACCCCCCAGCAGTGCAGGGGCAGCCTCCACCAGGCCCCCACTCATGTCTACCACCACCCCCACCCCCCAGCCACCAGGGGCAGCCTTCACCAGGCCCCCACTCATGTCCCCTATCACCCCCACCCCCCAGCCACCATGGGCAGCCCCCACCAGGCCCCCACTCATGTCTCCCACCACCCCCACCCCCCAGCCACCATGGCCAGCCCCCACCAGGCCCCCACTCATGTCCCCTATCACCCCCACCCCCCAGCAGTGCAGGGGCAGCCTCCACCAGGCCCCCACTCATGTCTACCACCACCCCCACCCCCCAGCCACCAGGGGCAGCCCCCACCAGGCCCCCACTCATGTCTCCCACCACCCCCACCCCCCAGCCACCATGGGCAGCCTCCACCAGGCCCCCACTCATGTCTACCACCACCCCCACCCCCCAGCCACCAGGGGCAGCCTCCACCAGGCCCCCACTCATGTCCCCCACCCCCCAGCCACCATGGCCAGCCCCCACCAGGCCCCCACTCATGTCCCCCTGCACCCCCACCCCCCAGCATCCAGGGGCACCCTCCACCAGGCCCCCACTCATGTCTCCCACCACCCCCACCCCCCAGCCACCATGGCCAGCCCCCACCAGGCCCCCACTCATGTCCCCTATCACCCCCACCCCCCAGCAGTGCAGGGGCAGCCTCCACCAGGCTCCCACTCATGTCTACCACCACCCCCACCCCCCAGCCACCAGGGGCAGCCTCCACCAGGCCCCCACTCATGTCCCCTATCACCCCCACCCCCCAGCCACCATGGGCAGCCCCCACCAGGCCCCCACTCATGTCACCCACCACCCCCACCCCCCAGCCACCATGGCCAGCCCCCACCAGGCCCCCACTCATGTCCCCTATCACCCCCACCCCCCAGCAGTGCAGGGGCAGCCTCCACCAGGCCCCCACTCATGTCTACCACCACCCCCACCCCCAGCCACCAGGGGCAGCCCCCACCAGGCCCCCACCCATGTCCCCCTGCACCCAGGTCCTCACAATCACCAACCATGTGCGTAATGGTCAGCCTCCACAGCCAAAAGGCCCTACCAAGTAACCCATTCACCCACATCGAAATGAAAATTACATGTTACACCCCCAACGTACATAAAGCAAATGAACCCATGTCTGTCACACACAATGGTTGCAAATGAATTTGAAAACACCCAACATGACATGCATGAAACCAATGAGATGACACCACACAGTGAAGTACGAAAACAAAAATGTATTAAATAAATATGAATGCAAATGAAATGAAACAAAGTACAATGCCAATGAAAAAAAGAAAAGGTGCATGTCCGTCCCAAAAAATGAAAAACACCAAATCCCAAAAAAATGTACTTCAAAGTCACATTAAAAATGAAATCAATCCGACAGAAAAAAAAAAAAAAAATCCAAACACCATTGCTCCATGGAGAAGAAAAAATAAAATTAAAAAATAAAACAATCCAATGAAGAACTATGTACAAAATATCCAAGGGTCCATGAGCCCAACTGAACAAAGGAAACCTACAAAAAACCCTAACAAAAATGCAACTATATACAAAAAGTGGAGCTGTGTCCGTCGACTCCAAATCATAAGAATAAACAAATGAAACCTAAAACTAAAGAACTATATACAAAGGCGGCGGGCAAGTCCAGCGGCTCACTCCGTAGTGTTCCGGGCCAGGGGATCATCAAACTCCTCGTCTATGTCCCGGAGGCGGTCCTGTTCCATGGCCCGAGGGTCCGCAGGGACGACGCCATCTGCTCCTCCAACCCCCTGCGGATTGCCTCGAGGCACTCGGCCCGCCTCAGGGCCCTCCGCATGGAGTTCTCCGCCCTGACCATTGTGAGCCGCTCCTCTTCCGCCCGCCGCCGCTACGCACCTATCTGCTGGCCCAACCGCAGCCACACGGAAGACACTTCCTGTCCTGGGTCCTCCTGCCCTCCGGCCCATGCCTGCCCCTCCGATGTTAATGGCCCAGAGCCATGATGCCTCCCACGTTGACTCTGATGCTGCCTCCGACGCAACTGCCTCTGCCAGCACGACGTCATCCAGGCTGATGGAATCCACCGACGCTGTCGTGCACGTGCCCTGCCTGATGATGCCGGCACATCCTCCATCTGCTGGGGTACAGTTGCTGTGGTGTCCACCCCTGCTTGACCTCCGACTCCCGACTGTGGCAGGGATGGGATCCCCACCGAGCTGGCTGCATAGGTCAGGGCAGGTCCACAGGGGGCTCTGGTGGCATCTGGGCCGGAAGACGGCAAGGAGAACGACTGGCATATAGCCTCCACAGAGGAGGAGAGGGCCGCCAGATTGGCCGACACATGCAGGAAACCCCCGAACATGGAAGATCCCAATTGGGCCACGTCGGCACGGTGCTCTTCGTGATGATGTGCGTGCTCCTCCCGGGAAGCACGCACGTCATCACGAATTGCACCCACGCGCATCGCAACCCCAATCAGGACCTTCTCCATACGGACACGGGTCCCCTCGTCCGCAGGTGGAGGGGAGTCAGGTGACATGGACATCCCCTCTACCAGCGGACGGGCCTGGGATGGGGCAACCCTGCTGGTGCATGGTGGTGCACTCACAGGGTCAGGGACAGCGACATGCACAGGCGACCTGTGCTGCCTCCTGCCCCTGGCCCTGGACTGCACCACTTGCACCAGCAGGGATGTCCCCACCAAGCCCCATGTGTGACCCTGTGGCGGCCTCCTCCTCCTCTGTGGAAACCACCAACCTGGATGGCTCCTCACCGTCTTCCACCGTAGCAGGCCCCTGTGGGGGCTCACCCACCCCTTCCGCTGCAGCCGTGGGGGCATCCCCGCCGCCTTGCTCCACAGCGCCGTCTCCGCCCTCTTCTTCACTAGCCGCTGCGTAGAGGGAGACAAAGAACACAAGCATCAGGGTACTGTACAATGGTCCCCTAGACAGGAAGCAATAGCAGATGAGTACCACTGTCAAAGTACACTTCCATCATGTCCCTGCACAACACATGGGTCAGTCCAGGCAAAACACACACAGTAACAGGCATGGTGCATGCCATGGACATTTCCATACATGTCCAATGGACTCTTGAAACATACAATGATATGGAACTCACATGCATCATGGGTCATGCCTATCACATGCACACACTTCACCTCAGTCACATCCATCTGGCCCCATACACCCCAAACACAGCGGATACAAGGGTAACTAGGCTGCATAAGTGAATCTGTGCATTGTCACACACATGTGTCATGCATCCATGGCATGCACAAGTCACAGACACGCAGGTCAGGCACACAGACATGGCTACCATATATGTACCTGCCATCAGCACCCATCCCTCACCCCCACCCATGTCCAGGAACAGAGACTGGCATGCTCTCATGTCTAAAATCTGCATAGGGCTCCCCATGTGGCATTTAAACACATGCAACAACCATGTGGTTCACACATCACTGGTCGCACATGCATTACCATGATGTCCCTGCACACATACATGCATACATGGCCTATGTCACACATACAGGCAAGTATCAGAGAACCAGCACACCGCAACATGCCCTGTCTCACACAGCAATGCTTGGACACTTACGGCTCAACTCCAGACGGGTCTCCCTCTCAAGGATCTGGGCGTGGAGCGCTGGGCGTACGCGTTCCAGGACCCTCATCTGGATGGAACTCATGCGGCCCCGGCCCCCCTCCACGAGGCGCCGGGCCTTAACGAGGGTCCTGGACCTCAAGTCCTCCCAGCGCTTCTCGATCTTCTGGACGTCGCGGGTTGCCACCCCCTCCGCGTTAATGGCAACCACACAGTCGGCCCAGATCCTCTCCCGTCCTTCCTTGCTGGCGCGGGACGATCCAAAGAGGGCATCATACTGCCCCAGACATGCTCCACCAGGACACCAACTTCGGTGGCAGTGAAGCTGGTGCCCCTCTGCCCCTCTGGCCTGGGGTTGCCACTGGTGCCAGATGTGGAAGTGCCCGACATGGCAACCCCAGAGGCAGGTGTGGGTGGGCAACTGGGTCCTGGGGCTGGGCTGTGGAGCGATGTAATCCCAGTCGGGAGTCTTCAGTTCCAGCAGGGGTGGACACAGCAACTGGACCCCTGCAGATGGCTGATGTGCAGGCACCAAATGGCAGGGCACGGTGGCAGCAGGCAGGCAGGCAGGCAGGCAGCAGCAGATGGCACGTGGGAGGCTGCTCGGGGCACTGGGGGGCAGTAATTCGGCCTTCTGGGCAGGAGCGTGGTCTTCCGTGTGTTTTCGCGTGGCCACCTTGATACGGAGTGATTTGGCACGTGAAAATCCTGGACGTCAGCGTGAAATTCGAGGAAAGGCCCTTAGCGCGTAAGCGCGTCAGCACGCATACGCGATTCTATTGGACCAAAGGCCCTCAGCGCGTAAGCGCGTCTGTGACGTGACCCGCACGGGTGTTTCCCACACAGCACGTGATGACAGAGCACACGTGGAAAGACTGCACGTCAGAGTGTCATCGCGTGTAATTGGACAGCACGTCAGAGTGTCATCGCGTGTAATTGGACAAAAGTGCGCGTACACGCGATTGGCCTATGTACGTGTATATCAGGGGTGCGCGGGCACTTACACACGCAAGTACGTCAGCGCACCTGTATCCCGGGGTGCGCAGGAATTTCCACACGCTATTGGACTGGGTACTGGATTTCAGGGGTGCGCGGGTCATACGCTCGCCTACAACACGCGCAACGCATAAATTTGCGCGCTAACAAAATAACAAGCTCAGACCCAGGATGAACATACCGTTCCTAGCAGCAGTGGGCGTGGTCTACCAAAGGAGGAGGAGGAGGATAGTCAGGGCCAGAATATTCACACCCAGAACCAGCCTTTTCGGGATGCCTGATGACCAGGTGTATGGGAAGTACAGGTTTCCACCACACATAATACTGGACCTGGTGAGTGAGTGGGAGGATGACCTCACATCACCCACCCTGTGCTCCCAAGCACTCAGCCCCCTGGAGAAGGTCCTCAATGTACTGCACTTCTTAGCCACTGGATCATTTCAGCGGACAAGTGCCATAGTGGGTGGGGTATCACAGGCCACCCAGTCACGCTGCCTACACCAGGTCTTGAACATCATCACTGCACGCCAATCAGTCCGCAGGCACATATACCTGCCCAGAACACCTGCAGAAAGGCATGCTGCCGCCTTGGATTTTTACGGTGTGGCACGATTCCCCAAAGTGCTAGGTGCCATCGACTGCACCCATGTGGCTCTACGTCCCCCCAGGGCATCAGAGCACATCTATAGGAACCGCAAGCACTGGCATTCCATCAACGTGCAGGTAGTATGTAATGCCAAGGGAATCATCACCTCAGTATATGCCAACTATCCCGGGTCCACCCACGACAGCTTCATTTACCGAATGTCCACCCTAAGCCGGGACCTAGAAGCTGGGCGGCATGGCGATACATGGCTGCTTGGTGAGTATGAATGCCACTGCACATGCATGCATGTCAGATACTGAGCAAGGTCACAACCCCACCAATGATACCAATCACCACCTCCACAGGGGACAGTGCCTACCCTCTCAGCCCCCACATGATGACGCCAATATGATATGATATAATATGATATGGTATTTGTAACGCGCCTATACACAAGTGTTTCAAGGCGCGACGAGGCGGGGGGGGGGAAACAAGGGAAAGACAGACAAGCGATCCTACTAGGCCAGGTGTCATTCAGATCGCGCAAGTGCCGAGGTAAGGGGAAAAAGGAGAAAGTGCAAGGGGAGGAGGTGGGGGGGAAAGTGCAGTACAAGGTAAGTACAAGCGCACATTCGGAGTGCTAAAGTCACGCTTTCGCTCCCTTGACCGTTCTGGCGGGCAGCTGTTGTACGCTCCCCCAGTAGTGTGCAGGATCATAGTGGCAGCATGTGTCCTGCACAGCGTTGCAACACGCCGGGGCCTGGCCGTGGACATGGTGGTGGCCCCACATCCCCAACCACATGCACAGCCACTGCGCATGGGAGGGGAAACGGCACCTGGGGAGGCAGCCCGTACACAGCTAGTGGCTAATTACTTCACATAGAAATCACACCCCTGTGGAGTGCACACTGCCCTGGCACATTCCATCTGACAATCAATGATGACTCAACCTGACACTGATCCTGAATGTCTGGAGAATCAACCGTGAAAACCATATCAGCCTGAGATTGTTCACCTGGAAGTGTTACAATGTGTGCATCCCTACCCACACAGACACCACCAATGCAGTTTTGTGAAGAAACACATTCAAGCAGCTAAAATGAATACCCACTTGCAAAATGCAACAAGAGGACAGTGCCATGTCAGCCAACCCATCCCCAGCACCGCCACACGACACACCGTGCCATGTCATGCTATTTGCAGGTAAACAAAGTAATCCCCACAACATGAAACTAGTGTCACGATGTACAGTGTCCCTAATTGAAACTTGCAACACCTGAAATGCTCACAGTAATGCAGGACCAACAACAAACTTGAGCAGGTACTACCATTAACATGACATCACAAATGTTATAAATTAGTAGTCTCACCACCTGGAAATGCCTGCACTCCCACCACTACCAACTGTGCAGTATTGGCGCCATGTAGAGTTGTAGGTGCACTGCTGCCAACATGGACCCCATCTCCAAACTAGAGGGCCTTGTGTAGACATGAGGAAGGGACCTGCAAATTGGGAGGTAGACACAGATGATGAGTTACACATCAATGCAACATGCAGTGTACAACACAACAGCAATATGCACTAGGAATGTATACACAGTATTGACTAGACTACCCACACATGTAGTGGGAGTCCAATGTCACCATGTACATCAATGTCACTTGGGCACATCCTTTGCAAGCCCATGGAAACGGGAAACAGGAGGGGTGTGTGTGACTCAAACCCAAGCATCTGAACCAAATACATGACAAGCCTGCATGTGCCCAGCCACAATGCAGCGTATGCCCACAGGAACCACGGAAGGCAACAAATTGTCCCAAAAAAATTGGGAAAAAAATAATTAAAAATAAAAATAAAAAAAAATAAAAAATGGCCATTGATGGGCCCGGGGGGGTTGGGGAGGCCACCCAGGAGGTCCAAGGACAGGGTACACACCAAAACCCACCTGTGTGGATCCTGGGAAAAAAAAAACACCTCCATGGGCTCATGGCCCACACGGCTACCCTATTGTGGGAGTATCACTGCTGTCGCTATTATCACCCTGTGCAGCTGCATCCGGAGGTGGTTGCACTATGGGAGGCAGCCCACGCAAGGCCCTTGTCTGCTCCTCCATGGCTGCAAGCATGCGGGTGTGGTAGGTCTCGTTCTGGAGGATGAGTGTGCGGAGGTCCCCATGCAACAACTCACGGGATGCCCGGACCTCCGCCCTCGTTGCCTGCATCTCAGCTGAGAGCGTACGGGTGAGACGCTCCAGCTGCTGTTCTGTCCTTTGGTGTGTTGAAGCCTCAAGCTCAACAAGAGTCATCCTGAGGTGAAGGAGCTCCTGCCTCAGGGCTTCCCTGTGGCCCTGGGACTCTATGGAGATGGCCTCCTGCAGAGTCGCCAGTGCCGCCCGCCTGTCCCTGTTGGACGCCAACATGTCCTCCCTGTGTGACTGGCAGATGGAGTCGGTTGCCTGCTGTAGTCGCTCCATCAGCCTTTCAGGGGGGACAATGGAAGTGGCCACCCTATCCATGGCCTGAGCCATCATCTCGGATGATGCTGCCTGTTGGGTTGCCATACCGTAAATGGATTGCTCCCATGCGGTATTGCCAGGTGGCATACGGCCACCACGTCGGCGGGCACCACACCTGTCTGGAGCAAGGCGAACTGCGCCTTGCTGTGCCGGCACTGCCTGAGGCTGCAGGACTGCATTCCCCCTCTGATCTGCTGGCCCAGGAACAGGATCAGATGTCGCGGAGTGTGACCCTGCATCCGTAACCACCAAAGCATAGCTGCCAACACTGACATCCCCATTGAGGGTTCTGACCCTGGTGCAGGTGGGTGGGACAGAACAGAATCCCTCCCTGGAACACTCACCTGCGACGGCACGTAGGTCTCATCATCCAAATCAACACCTGAGTACAGCTCGGGGGAGGTGCAGCCAGAGACACCCCTTGAGAGCACGACCTGCAGCACTTGTGGGTTCTCACCCACCACCACACCACGTCCCTCACTGGTGGTTGGTCGGCCCTCGGACCCCTCCTGGGTCTGCACCATCTCCACAACCCCAGCAGTATCAGGTGCGTCTTCCCCTGCAAAGACATAAAAACAAAGAAATGGAAACAGGCATTAGCACCATGGCACACAATGAGGGCTGAGAAGCAAGAGAACCAGTACTTGATTGACACATGTCCCACATGACTAAAACCCTCCCATGCATGCACCCTCACTGCATATGAAGGGCAGGCAAATGGCACACACTGATGACACCAAGATGGAAGATGAACACATTTTCTGCATGCTGCCTGGCAGTGGCATCACACATTGGCCTGTGATTGCCAGGTGAAACACACATGCCATCACACAGATGGCATGTACCATTTCTATTGAGTGAAGATGGAGAGGAGGGCAGCACCTATTCATTCAGTCCAGTTCCCGCATGTAATAGCTTTTCTAATTCAAACAGGTCAGATTTTTCACCTGGAGCTGCCAGTCCAAAATGGTCCAATTGCACAGGGACATGTGTGAACAAATGATATCCAGGTAACAAAGTCACTCCACTTTACCATAGCCATGTCAGACATGTGACTAGAGGACTGCGAAATGCCTAGTAAAAGTGGTGGAATGCAAACAATCTGACTGAATGAACAGTGAAAAATAAGCAACAATGTTGTGGCAAGGTGACACTTCAAGGGCAACTGGCGTGCAGTTGGGCTAGATGTCTACTGTTGGCAGAAGGGATACTGCTATGGCCAAATGCAGCTGCGCAGGATGTATTGCATGAAGCACATGGCTGACCCATACGACTCAGGCGCACACACTCTCACCTGACACACAAACAGAAGCCCTCACACACACCATGCACATGGATGACACACACATGCATGTGCACTCACCGGACAATGCCTCGTAATCAGGCAGATCTCCCACGCCTTGGATCTGTTCCTCCGTGACGTAGGTCCCAGCGACTGACTCATGTGGAGTGAGTTCCATGTCTACTACTGGAGACCCACCTCCAGTCACTAGAGTTGCGGCATGACTTGAGGCCAGCTTACTCTTTGCCCTGCGCTTTAGGTCATTCCAGCGCTTATAGCAATCATTGGCTGTGTGCCTCACGATTCCAAGGGCACTTACGATGTCCACAACGGTCTGCCAGTGTGCCTGGCGTTGTGCAGGTGTGGTCTTGGATCCTGCAACAATGACCATCTCATTATCATGTGCGGACACATACTCGACAAGTGCATTCAGTTCGTCATCCGTGAAGCTGGGCTTCCTCGACGGGCCGGACTGTGTAGCCGTGTCTGGGGCATCAGCCTGTGCCGGACAAGCACTCTTCCTCTTCCGCTTGGAAGGTGGTGGTGATCCTGAGTGTCCTGCGCCGCTCTGGACACTAGGGGCAGGAGCCCTGGTGGACTCTGTATCAGGAGTGTGGGATTGCACACTCAGCATGGGAGTTGGTGCAGGCATTGGCTCAAGTGTAATGGTGTCAGGGGGAATGTCAGCAGGATGGACTAGGACCGACACTGTCCTGGCTGGGTGTGTGAGAGCTGGGGTGGATGGAGCAGCAGCTGCCCCTGCAGCCTCTCCGCCCTGCCTACTTGGGGCAGCAGATGACCTTGCTGCCCCAGATGCACGTGGCATGATGACATCAACGTGCACCAGCGCACGTGTCATAGGCCTGCTGACCTGGAAGTCAGCCATGGAGTCAGCCAGGTCTGGTGCCACAATGGGCTGGTCCAACAAGGGCTGAGCATGGATGGTGTCAGCCACATCAGCCTCAACGGGAGGGGGGGGGGGATTATGGGTGCCCTTGACTGGTCCTCCACACATGGGGGGACAGGCTCACCCTGCAAGTAACGACCACGTCCCCTACCGGATACACCACGGCCACCACTTGTGGCTCTTCCACCTTTGCCACCCTTACGGAATCCTCGCCTCCCAGCCATGGCACTGATGTTAATGTGCGTATGGGAGTGGCTGTAAACTATTGTCCTGGGCAATTGGGGGTCAAAGGGGTTGGGTACCAGATGGTAATTGTACCCTAGTGCTCTTGCAAGGCTGAATGTAACCCCTGGGGAAAGATGACGGGTCACGCTACGCACAGGAGCCCCAAAAAAGGGAGATGACGTGCACGCAACCCCTCCTAGACCACGTGTGCAGAAAGAAAAACCTGCACTACGCTGTGGCACCCAGTAACACAAGAATGAACGTATGTGTGTCACACGCAGCCTAGAATTACCTCTGAAGGGGTAGGCTACACACGGGGCAAGCACAGATGTTAGATACGTGCGTGACTCACCGTCTGCCAGGTAAAAGAGCGTGAAAAAGGAGCGCGTTTGGTTGGCAACACCCCCACCAAAAGAAGATTTGTACGCTGTCTGAGGAGACATGACAACAGTAGAAGGGAACACTGTTCGAGGGAACAGGCCCAGGTAAACCAGTAAAAGAGAAAAAAGAGAAAAAGCTGTCAGAGGTAACAGGGAATACGAACTTGAAACGCCGTGAAGTAAATCGCGTGTGAAACGACAAGAAGTACAGAATTCACCCACTCGCTCTCCACGAAAAGCACGTACAAGGAAATGGTGTTCTACACGTACCTTTTATACAGGCCCACACGTCCAGCGTCACTTACGCAGCGTGTACGCGCTAGGGCCATTTCCACCAATTACACGCTTTGTCACTTCTGCGTGTAGGGCCATTTCCACCAATTACACGCTTTGTCACTTCTGCGTGTAGGGCCATTTCCACCAATTACACGCTTTGTCACTGCCACGTGTACGCGCTAGGCCCATTCCCACCAATTACACGCTTTGACACTCGGACTTGTCTTTCATTTTTTTCACACGCAACATTTTCAAACGTGTGCCCAATTCAACGTGCACGTGACTTCATAGACGCGCATACGCTGGCGACGCGTTTACGCGCTAAGGGCCTTTCCTCGAATTACACGCAGACGTGTTGGATTTTTCACGTGCCAAATCACTCCGTATCAAGCTGGCCACGCGTAAGCACACGGAAGACCACGCTCCTGCCCAGAAGGCCGAACTACTGCCCCCCAGAGCCCCGAGCACGCTCCCAGCTGCCATCTGCTGCTGCCTGACTGCCTGCTGCCCACGTGCACTGCCATTTGCTGCCTGCACATCAGCCAGGGGTGCTGTTGCTGTGACCACCCCTGCTGGAACCGAAGACTCCCGACTGGGATTCCATCGCTCCACAGCCCAGCCCCAGGACCCAGTTGCCCACCCACTCCTGCCTCTGGGGTTGTCATGTCGGGGCAAACACCATCTGGGACCACTGACAACCCCCGGCCAGAGAGGCAGAGGGGCACCAGCTTCAGTGCCACCGAAGTTGGTGTCCTGGTGGAGCAAGTCCTGGGGCAGTATGATGCCCTCTTCGGAAGTTCCCGCGCCGACAAGGAAGGTCGGACTCGGATCTGGACTGACATCGTGACTGCCATCAACGCGGAGGGGGTGGCAGTCCGCGACTTACAACATGTCAGGAAGCGCTGGGAGGACTTCAGGTCCAGGACCCTGAACAAGGCCCGGTGCCTCTTGAAGGCAGCGGATGCCAAGGGGCGCGGGGGCCACTAGTCGGAAGAACAGATGAGGGTCCTGGAACGCATATCCCCAGCGCTCCACGTCCAGGTCCTAGAGAAGCAGACCCGTCTGGAGTCGAGTGGTGAGTGTACATGCATCCTGATTGTGAGCAGTGCGTGTGGTGATTATTCGTTAGTGTGCAGGTTGCACATCTGTTTGTATGGGGTTGAGTATGGGTGGGGGTGTACAGGGCCGTGGGGCTGACACATGCGAGGGCTGTAATGTGTGAGACATGGATGGTGCTTGTGTGTGTAGGCTTGCATGCCAAATGCAGTTGTGTTTGCACACATGTTTGGATGAATGTGTATGTAAGTAGACATGTCCGTGATGTCACGCATGTATGTTGTTTTCGGCTGCATGTATGAGCACTGTGTACATGTGCATGTGTGTGTATTTGACAAGGGTGCAACAGTGATGCAACATGGATGCATGTGACAGCGGTATGTGGAAGCCTGATTGGCAGATGTGACATGGATGCCCGTCTGAACAGTGCGACACTTGGCAGAGGTGTACACATGCATGCAAGTGTGGTGGTATGTGTACATGTGTGGTGCACTTCCTGTGTTGCATGTGAAGTCTGGCTCACCTTTGGCTGCTCATGCTGTTGTATGTGTAGGGATGGTGGTGGCAGTTGCGATATGGCTGTGGTATGGCTCATGTGTGCGAGTTGTAATGACATGTGTGTTGGGGATTGTGATGACATGTCTGAGGTTTGCCAATGCCACTCATGTGCAACTGTCATGTGTGTATGTGTCCATTGTACAGTGCCCTGATGCCTGTGTTTTGTTTCTCCCTGTCTGCAGCGTCAACTGATGAAGAGGGCGGAGAAGGTGCTGTGGAGCACAGCGGCGGGGATCCCACCGCCAGCCGGAGACGCAAGGCCCGGCTCCCCTCCCGTGTTGTCATCTCGTCGGGGAGTGAGGAGTCCGGTGCCGCGTCCCAGGCTGTAGCTGCCGGGGGGAGGTCCAAGAGGCGGAGGTTGGAGTTGGACTCCTCGGCAGCAGAAGGGGCAGCTGGGACCCCACAGGGCCCAACAGGGGAAGATGGCACGGAGTCATCCAGGTTGGTGGGGGGTTTGGTGGAGGAGGAGGCCGTGCAAGCACCAGAGACGGGGTCTGGAGGTGGGGATCCCACTGGTGCTAGTGGTGCAGTGCAGGACCAGGGACAGGACGCAGCACAGGCCGCCGCGGAGGTGCCTGTGTGCAATCCTGTCCCCGATCCTGTCCCTGCATCATCTTGCACCAGCAGGGATGCCTACGTCCAGACCCGTTTTCAGGCAGGGGATGAGCTGACGTCAACTGGCCTTCCTCTGCCTGCAGACGTGGCTATCCAGGTCCGGGTTGAGCCTGTCCTGGCTGGTGTGGCGTTGCGTCAACGGGCCATGCGAGGTGACCTGCAGTCTTTTCATGGAGAGACTGCACGTCATCTCGAATGGCTCGTTGACCACGTCAGCCTGCTGGGACAGGTCACCCAGGCCGGATTCCTCTGTCTGATGGGGCTTGCTCCGACCCCCTCCTCAACTGGACCCCCTACGCGCCAGTCGTCCTCTGTGCCATCTTCCCACCCATCAGTCACCTGGGTGCCCTGTGGAGCTGCCTCTGACGGTGCGGCCAGGCTGGTGGAGGAGGCATCCCTGCCACAGTCGGGAGTCGGACGTCCAGCAGGGGTGGCCACATCAACAACTGCACCCCAGCCGGCGGAGGATGTGCAGGCAGCAGGAGGCAGTGCACGGGCAGAGGCGGAGCAGCAGCAGCAACGTGGTGGGGGCCATGAAGGCTTGGGGCCTTCAACATCGGAGGGGCAGGCATCGGCCGGAGGGCAGGAGGACCCAGGACTAAAAGTGTCTTCCGTGTGGCAGCGGTTGGGCCACGCCATAGGTGCGGAGCGGCGGCGGGCGGAAGAGGCGCGGCTCACAATGGTCAGGGTGGAGAACTCCATGCGGAGGGCCCTGAGGCGGGCCGAGTGCCTCGAGGCAATCCGCAGGGGGTTGGAGGAGGACACGGCGTCGTCCCTGCGGACCCTCGGGGCCATGGAACAGGACCGCCTCCGGGACATCGAACAGGAGTTCGATGATGCCCTGGCCCGGAACACCACGGAGTGAGCCGCTGGACTTGCCCGCCGCCTTTGTATATAGTTCTTTAGTTTTAGGTTTCCTTTGTTTGTTCTTATGATTTGGAGTCGACGGACACTGCTCCACTTTTTGTATATAGTTGCATTTTAGTTAGGGTTTTTTGTAGGTTTCCTTTGTTCAGTTGGGCTCATGGACCCTTGGATGTTTTGTACATAGTTCTTCATTGGATTGATTTTATTTTTCATTTGACTTTGGACGACATTTTTTTGGATTAGGATTTGGTGTGTTTATTTTTTTAAACGGACATGCAGCTTATCTTTTTTCATTCCCATTGTAGTTTGTTTCATTTCTTTTGCATTATTATTTTTTTTAATACAATTTTGTTTTCATACTTCACTGTGTGGTATCATCTCATTGGTTTCATGCATGTCATGTTGGGTGTTTTCCCATTCAATTGCAACCATTGTGTGTGACGGACATGGGTTCATTAGCTTTATGAACATTGGGGGTGTAACATGTAATTTCCATTTCCATGTGGGTGAATGGGTTACTTGGTAGGGCTTTTTGGCTGTGGAGGCTGACCATAACGCACATGATTGGGGATTGTGAGGACCTGGTGGAGGCTGCCCATGGTGGCTGGGGGATGGGGGTGGTGGGAGACATGAGTGGGGGCCTGGTGGTGCTGCCCCTGCACTGCTGGGGGATGGGGGTGGTGGGAGACATGGGTGGGGGCCTGGTGGGGGCTGCCCATGGTGGCTGGGGGGTGGGGGTGCTGGGAGACATGAGTGGGGGCCTGGTGGAGGGTGCCCCTGGATGCTGGGGGGTGGGGGTGATAGGGCCCATGAGTGGGGGCCTGGTGGAGGGTGCCCCACACTGCTGGGGGGGTGGGGGTGATGGGAGACATGAGTGGAGGCCTGGTGGAGGGTGCCCCACACTGCTGGGGGGTGGGGGTGGTGGGAGACATGAGTGGAGGCCTGGTGGAGGGTGCCCATGGTGGCTGGGGGATGGGGGTGGTGGGAGACATGAGTGGGGGCGTGGTGGTGCTGCCCCTGCACTGCTGGGGGGTGGGGGTGGTGGGAGACATGAGTGGGGGCCTGGTGGTGCTGCCCCTGCACTGCTGGGGGGTGGGGGTGGTGGGAGACATGGGTGGGGGCCTGGTGGAGGCTGCCCCTGCACTGCTGGGGGGTGGGGGTGGTGGGAGACATGATTGGGGGCCTGGTGGAGGGTGCCCCACACTGCTGGGGGGTGGGGGAGGTGGGAGACATGAGTGAGGGCCTGGTGGAGGGTGCCCCACACTGCTGGGGGGGTGGGGGTGGTCGGAGACATGAGTGGGGGCCTGGTGGAGGGTGCCCCTGGATGCTGGGGGGTGGGGGTGATAGGGCCCATGAGTGGGGGCCTGGTGGAGGGTGCTCCACACTGCTGGGGGGTGGGGGTGGTGGGAGACATGAGTGGGAGCCTGGTGGAGGGTGCCCATGGTGGCTGGGGGATGGGGGTGGTGGGAGACATGAGTGGGGGCCTGGTGGAGGCTGCGCCTGCACTACTGGGGGGTGGGGGTGGTGGGAGACATGAGTGGGGGCCTCGTGGGGGCTGCCCATGGTGGCTGGGGGGTGGGGGTGGGTGGGAGACATGAGTGGAGGCCTGGTGGAGGGTGCTCATGGTGGCTGGGGGATGGGGGTGGTGGGAGACATGAGTGGGGGCCTGGTGGAGGGTGCCCCACACTGCTGGGGGGTGGGGGTGATAGGGGCTATGAGTGGGGGCCTGGTGGAGGGTGCCCCTGCACTGCTGGGGGGTGGGGGTGGTGGGAAACATGGGTGGGGGCCTGGTGGAGGGTGCCCCACACTGCTGGGGGGTGGGGGTGGTGGGAGACATGAGTGGGGGCCTGGTGGAGGGTGCCCCACACTGCTGGGGGGTGGGGGTGGTGGAAGACATGAGTGGGGGCCTGGTGGAGGGTGCCCCTGGATGCTGGGGGGTGGGGGTGATAGGGCCCATGAGTGGGGACCTGGTGGAGGGTGCTCCACACTGCTGGGGGGTGGGGGTGGTGGGAGACATGAGTGGGGGCCTGGTGGGGGCTGCCCATGGTGGCTGGGGGCTGGGGGTGCTGGGAGACATGAGTGGGGGCCTGGTGGAGGGTGCCCCTGCACTGCTGGGGGGTGGGGGTTCTGGGAGACATGGGTGGGGGCCTGGTGGAGGGTGCCCCTGGATGCTGGGGGGTGGGGATGATAGGGGCCATGAGTGGGGGCCTGGTGGAGGGTGCCCCACACTGCTGGGGGGTGGGGGTGGTGGGAGACATGAGTGGGGGCCTGGTGGGGGCTGCCCATGGTGGCTGGGGGGTGGGGGTGCTGGGAGACATGAGTGGGGGCCTGGTGGAGGGTGCCCCACACTGCTGGGAGGTGGGGGTGGTGGGAGACATGAGTGGGGGCCTGGTGGAGGCTGCCCCTGCACTGCTGGGGGGTGGGGGTGGTGGGAGACATGGGTGGAGGCCTGGTGGAGGGTGCCCATGGTGGCTGGGGGATGGGGGTGGTGGGAGACATGAGTGGGGGCCTGGTGGAGGGTGCCCCACACTGCTGGGGGGTGGGGGTGATAGGGGCCATGAGTGGGGGCCTAGTGGAGGGTGCCCCTGCACTGCTGGGGGGTGGTGGGAGACATGGGTGGGGGCCTGGTGGAGGGTGCCCCACAATGCTGGGGGGTGGGGGTGGTGGGAGACATGAGTGGGGGCCTGGTGGAGGGTGCCCCACACTGCTAGGGGGTGGGGGTGGTGGGAGACATGAGTGGGGGCCTGGTGGGGGCTGCCCATGGTGGCTGGGGGGTGGGGGTGCTGGGAGACATGAGTGGGGGCCTGGTGGAGGGTGCCCCACACTGCTGGGGGGTGGGTGTGGTGGGAGACATGAGTGGGGGCCTGGTGGAGGCTGCCCCTGCACTGCTGGGGGGTGGGGGTGGTGGGAGACATGGGTGGGGGCCTTGTGGAGGCTGCCCCTGCACTGCTGGGGGGTGGGGGTGGTGGGAGACATGGGTGGAGGCCTGGTGGAGGCTGCCCCACACTGCTGGGGGGTGGGGGTGATAGGGGCCATGAGTGGGGGCCTGGTGGAGGGTGCCCCACACTGCTGGGGGGTGGGGGTGGTGGGAGACATGGGTGGGGGCCTGGTGGAGGGTGCCCCGCACTGCTGGGGGGTGGGGGTGGTGGGACACATGAGTGGGGGCCTGGTGGAGGGTGCCCCTGGATGCTGGGGGGTGGGGGTGATAGGGGCCATGAGTGGGGGCCTGGTGGAGGGTGCCCCACACTGCTGGGGGGGTGGGGGTGGTGGGAGACATGAGTGGGGGCCTGGTGGGGGATGCCCATGGTGGCTGGGGGGTGGGGGTGGTGGGAGACATGAGTGGGGGCCTGGTGGGGGATGCCCATGGTGGCTGGGGGGTGGGTGGGAGACATGAGTGGAGGCCTGGTGGAGGGTGCCCATGGTGGCTGGGGGATGGGGGTGGTGGGAGACATGAGTGGGGGCCTGGTGGTGCTGCCCCTGCACTGCTGGGGGATGGGGGTGGTGGGAGACATGGGTGGGGGCCTGGTGGAGGGTGCCCCACACTGCTGGGGGGTGGGGGTGGTGGGAGACATGAGTGGGGGCCTGGTGGAGGGTGCCCCTGGATGCTGGGGGTGGGGGTGATAGGGCCCATGAGTGGGGGCCTGGTGGAGGGTGCTCCACACTGCTGGGGAGTGGGGGTGGTGGGTGACATGGGTGGGGGCCTGGTGGAGAATGCCCCTGCACTGCTGGGGGGTGGGGGTGGTGGGAGACATGGGTGGGGGCCTGGTGGAGGCTGCCACTGCACTGCTGGGGGGTGGGGGTGGTGGGAGACATGGGTGGGGGCCTGGTGGAGGCTGCCCCTGCACTGCTGGGGGGTGGGGGTGGTGGGAGACATGGGTGGGGGCCTTGTGGAGGCTGCCCCTGCACTGCTGGGGGGTGGGGGTGGTGGGAGACATGCATTTTTGATCAGTAGTGCAAGGTGACATGTGGGTTGGCTGGGGGGCATGCCCATGGTGGATGGGCTGCCTGCGGGACATGAGCAGGGGTGCAGGGAATTCCCCTGTGGTGTGGGCTACCTGCAGGGGCCGTGGAGGTTGTCGAGCGTACACCTGGGAGGACCCACACGGCCAATTCACGTGTAGTACTCCCCAGAACCCCTGAAATTCACATACCCTGCTGAAATCGCGTGTGGAACTTCCCGCGCACCCCTGAAATACACGTACCCTGATGAAATCGCGTGTGGAACTTCCCGCGCACCCCTGAAATACACGTACCCTGCTTGCACGTGGCCAATCGCATGTGGAACTTCCCGCGCATCCCTGAAATACACGTACCCTGCTCGCACTGGGCCAATCGCGTGTGGAACTTCCCGCGCACCCCTGAAATACATGTACCCTGATGAAATCGCGTGTGGAACTTCCCACGCACCCCTGTAATACACGTAGCCTGCTTGCACGGGGCCAATCGCGTGTGGAACTTCCCGCGCACCCCTGAAATACACGTACCCTGCTCGCACGGGGCCAATCGCGTGTGGGACTTCCCGCGCACCCCTGAAATACACGTACCCTGATGGAATCGCGTGTGGAACTTCCCGCGCACCCATGGAATACACGTACCCTGCTCGCACTGGGCCAATCGCGTGTGGAACTTCCCGCGCACCCCTGAAATACACGTACCCTGCTGAAATCGCGTGTGGAACTTCCCGCGCACCCATGGAATACACGTACCCTGCTCGCACTGGGCCAATCGCGTGTGGAACTTCCCGCGCACCCCTGAAATACACGTACCCTGCTGAAATCACGTGTGGAACTTCCTGCGCACCCCTGGAATACACGTACCCTGCTCGCACGGGGCCAATCGCGTGTGGAACTTCCCGCGCACCCCTGAAATACACATACCCTGCTGTAATCGCGTGTGGAACTTCCCGCGCACCCCTGTAATACACGTACCCTGCTGATTTTGGTGTGGAACTTCCCGCGCACCCCTGATGCACACGTACACAGGACAATCGCGTGTGGAACTTCCCGCGAACCACTGAAATACACGTTCCCCGCTTGGCGTTTGCTGTTTGCCAGCCGGTGAACTGGTCCAGGGTTAGCGCAGCCCTTTGCGATTATTTAGGGATTTTGAAGGCTTTTCCTTGCGCGAGGGCGTTCTTGGGGGCCTAACTGGCGCTGCTGCAGGGTCGCTGCGCCACGGCTGGTTTGGGATGCAAAAATCCATGAATGCGCTGTGCGCGGAAATCGATTTTAGCGCACGCGGCTGGCGCAGACAATCGCACGCGGACACTCTGCGCCAGCCGCTTGCGACACTTTTCTGCGAAATTCTATGAATTACCCTGTTAGTCTCCCTAAGGATCAGCAACATGAATATGTTAAGAACGGTTTGTTCTTTCGCAAGTCTTCTGAGATAGGATTTTCTACCAAAATGTGTCTTTTCTAAGGATTTTCTGCCATTAATAAAGATGTTTGTAGAGCACTTGAAAGGGGCCTGCATGTTATTTGTGTGTGCAGAGCTCCTATCCGCCAGAAAAGTGTGCAGTGCCAGTGACCACAGGACCCACAGGGCTCACGATGATCTCACTCGCCTGATGATTGCCACATGTGCCTGTGAACATCACTGACACATCCAGACCAATGTCTTCACAGAACGCGTGCACTCATGCCTCATTGCCCGTGATTTTGTGGTTATGGGAATGCATTATAACTGCAGTTGCACATTCCCAAACAGTTGGAAGTTGTCCTGTAGACCAGTGGGAAGGAACCTCAGCTTTATACACAGACCCATTCACAAAGTTTCTTAATACACATAGGTTTCATTGAAATGTTAATTAAAGCTGCATGATTGAACTTAACACTGGTAGGAAGTGAAATTAACAAAATATGCATTCGTTCCAAATCGTTATTTTTGACTTAGAATATCGTTCACAATAATTGCCGTTTATCAAATTGAAAAGCTTTATTGAAAACTGTAATTTGTGTTCATTTTTCAAGAGTCGAGTGCCTAGATATCTGGCAAAATCTCCAAACTCCTGGGCACAGAGATGAGAGACACATTGAGACATCTCCAGTATGTACACGTGCAACGTGGCATCATGTTCACACTGAGGATATACACCACATTACTGAAGGAAACTTTAGTTTTCATACTCAGTGCCTGCACATTAGAATGGGCAGCACACAGTGGTAGAGCGGCCTGTTAACCCGTTGGGGTGTTACTGTGAGCCAGTGCACCGTTTATGCTAAAACTATCAACATAGCTCCTTATGAAACTGATAGGAACTCATGTTCCACGAAAGCGTAACGTGAATGAGAGGCGTAAGAGCAAGGCTTTTGTCTGATTCATTCATGCCATGCCACATTTTCATTCATGTCTATGGCAGAGAGAGGAGTGGCAGAATGCAACTTGGGTTTCTGCCCCCTTCCTTCCTCTTCACCATACAAATGCTCCAACATTTGTGCAGGCATGGATCCCTATGGGGTCCACCAGCTTTATGCACCAGCATAAAGCATATGTACCCCTTACGAATCCATTGTAGATGCTGCTTGCTGCATTTGCATGGCAGGCAGCTTGTGGAATTACACTTAAAAGCTGTCCGACATGCTCGCATGTTTGGGAGTGTTTAATTGTACCTGTGAATGGTGCCTGACAAGCGAGCATGGTAAGCAGCATTCACAATTAAAAGTAAATGCATCCTGGAGTGCGAGCAGGGCAGCCAGCGTTTACTCACTTTGCACGGTGGAGTGCAAAATGTAGGGCAAACAGTGGCATACACATGTTTACACTTAGCCATGCTGATAATGAAAAATGTGATGGTGGGGACCTGGCTATGCCTGAGTGCAAATGGACCAGGTACCGTCCATCAAATTACGTAGTACAGCAAAATAAGCTCCAACGTATTTACAAGGTTACCCGGGTACCATATTTTGGACGGTGCTAGCACTAACCAAACAGTGGCTTTGTTTCAGGCTGCACCCCAACGGTGTCCCCAAAGAGCCCCTGCTTGCCCAATACCAAAAGGCAACTTGCACAAGGAGTGTGTGCAACCTTTCCAATGGCATACACTCAGCATACTCCCTGGCGGCCTACTAGCCTATTCTAATTACATGATTAACCAAACGTATGCATGGACAAATGAGAACAGCATATGTGCATGCCCTTGTTTATGTGAACAAACAGTGCTCTCCTAACCGAGTCCGTTTTGCATTTCATTTCATTTTGTCATTTGTATAGGACTTTTCACCATGGATATGGACCCAAAGTGCTGTAGGTTGAATGCCCTCGTAAGGACCGAAGTCCAAAGACTGTGAAAGGTTAGGAGGTGCTAGTATGCGTGTGTGCATAATGGTCATTAAATGTTATGAGGGCTTAGCCGAGTCCCTGCTAGCCAACCATGTCTAATTGGCATGTGTATGGATGGAGAGAGGTACACTAAGGAAATAAGAAGGGTATGTGCAGGAGGATAGTCAATTATGTGTGCAGCTACAGTTAAAAGTTTTGTCGTGAAAGGTAGCAACATTCTTAAGGCAGCAGTGTTGTGCAGAGTGTCATTCGAGTTCTATGTGAAAGCAGATGCCTGCAGAGTCAGGCTGCGCTTTTGGCTAATCCCAACGGTGCAGATTGCGAGAGGAAGAAAACATTGGTTATGATGAAGTGAAAACCAAGAATGGGTACATTCAGCATAGTTCTGATACATCTGTGTTGATATGTTACGGCGTGATCATTCTGCACGCAACCCGCTATCATTAGGTTTTCACCATCAAAACCCCTCTCAACTCTTATTCAGAATTATTCGACACTCTAATATTCAAAGTCAGGATACAAGTCCTTTGCCCAAAGCTGGTGCCTCTCATTCAAAAGCACCACATTCAGGGATATTCATGTCAGAAAATAAGAATTTATTTATTAAATTTGCAGAGGTTTTTAAGCACAGACGCTGGGATCGAACCTGTGTTGTTCTGTGTCATCTTGTTTCCAAGGCGAGCACATTACCGCTGAGCTATCCTCCTGGGACAAGTTTAATGATATCTAATTTACAACATAGAAATCATTTTAGGAAAGTGAATATTTGAACGTTTGTAATAATTGATTATAGAAACAAATAACTTTTACCAGGTCATAATCGCCCGCACAGATTGAGAATGAATCAAGAATGCAAGAGTTCAAGGTATGTTAGAAGCCATAGTTGGTCTTTCATGTGACATTGATAAGGCCAGATAGTAGCATGCTACCACTCCTGTTATGCCTTACTTTATTTTATTACCTTAAATTGATTGACTACCCTCCAATGTCTGAGTCTGAGAATCAGCTTCTTGTGATAGTGGCTGGTTATCATGGTGCTTCTGCTTCATTTCTCCATTGCCACTTTAGGAACAGGCCATTCACCATTCCTTCCACCTAGGTTGTACCAAATGTTGACATACTTTGAAGATACATTTTGAGCTTGAAATTTCTCTCCTTTTCTTCACTTTTCACTTTACTCATTTTCATGTTTTCTCTAAAAGGATGAAGGGCCATGAACATATAGACATAGAGTTGTAATACCCTGTGTTGCTTGCCCAATGGCAGAAGGGTCATTCTTAATAGGACATTTTATCATCAGAACTATTTTAGGAAAAGTAAAATATTTGTGTCATTGTCTTGATGGTTTTGGGTGATTTTAATATTTGTAATGTAATGTAAAGTGGTCTTTCATGGTACTCTTCTGCCAATAATGTTGTCCTCGCTGCTCAAAGGAAGGCAGGGTGTGTTAGTGAGATAGCAGGAAGGCATATGTAGAAACATTTGATGTTGATGGATGCAGGTCAGAAGTACATGTTGCCTGTGTGTTGATATGAAAATCTATAAGTTGTGGTTGGTAACGACTGGGCAGGTAATATACATGGGCATCCCCCAGATTGTAGAGTGCCATAATTTACAGCATGGTTGTTGATAGACGATGGATAGGGTCTGACTCGGTTAAGTACACTAGACCTAGGAGATTGTCTGTAGGAGTGTGGGAGGTTGAAGGCTGTGTGATTTTAGAAGTGAAGAGTTAGTTGAGGGATGAGGGGGTGGATAGTGGGTACAAGGGTGTTGTCACTTCCTTGCTTTTGGTGGTCGATTTCACTGAGATTAAAGGTGTGGACCAATGCCAAGCAGGAGAGGTTCCATGAGTCAGGTTGGTGTGCGTCTCTTGTGCTAGATGGGATTACCAATAAATATCTAAAACCAAATAACTGTCCAGACTCAAAGAAAATGGCAAAGTACTACTTTATTCTCAATTCTTTTTTTTTAATTCTCTTTATTGAATTTTTCAACAACTTTAACAATGCCCATAACTCCCCCCTCCCTGCCTTCCCCCCTCACCCTGGTGCTGTTCCAAAGTCTCCGTAGCTCCCTGTCACCACAAAGTGTCTAGTCGGGGTTATTCCAGGTCCAGAAGTCTTAAACGTTGCGGGCCCCACGCGATCCTGAAATCGTCTCTGAGAAAGGAAAGGACCTCACCCCACTCGCCCGCAAAGTTTTGTATTGTGTTGTTCATTGCATAGGAGGCCCATTCCATCGCTACTATCTCCCAGACTTTACGCAGCCAGTCTTGAAACATTGGTATGTTCGGGCTCTTCCATCTCTGGGCTATGATTGTCATCGCTGCCAGAGTGAGCATCACCCTCGCTCTTTCACTGCCCCTCGAACCCGCAGGCCCTTCTGCTGGCCTCAAGCCTAATAGTGACCATTCCGGGGGTATGCCTCCCTCTGCCCCAAACATTTGTTCCATCGCCTGCTTGATGTCTCCCCAGAACGGGACTATTTTTGGGCATCGCCACCAGATATGGTCTGCAGTGCCCTCCTGGCCGCATCCCCTCCAGCAAGTTCCCGACGAGTTCGGTTAGATCCCACGCAGCCGAGCGGGGGTATAGTGCCACCCATGTAATATCTTATACCAGGCCTCCCGGGTTTGTGAGGCTCTCGCTAGTTTGGGGATCTTCCTCCATAGATTTTCCCACTCTGTCTTCTCTATTTCCCTGCCCAGAATTTTTTCCCACCTTCCCATGTATGCCCATTGCGGCCTCGGGGTAGCCTCATCCAAGATCTTATGAAGCTGAGAGATAAGGCCTTTCGAACCATCGTTGGTCATCAGGAATTTCTCAAAAGGGGTCGGTGATCTAGTGGCCGCCTCCTTATTTAGGGGGTGTAGAAGCCAGTGTTGCAGCTGTGAGTATCTCAGCCGTTCACCTTCCCCCAGTGCGAAGTCCCTTTTACAATCTACAAAAGAACTGATCTCCCCTCCTATAAACATGTCCCGCATCCAACGGCATCCTCCCTCCCGCCAGTTCCGGAATGCCCCTCTTTCCAACCCCAGAGTAAAGTTTTTATTATTGAAGATGGGGGTGAAGGGGGACGGGTAGGTTGTAATTTCCTTCCATTGGACCAGTCTGTCCCAATTATCTTCAACTAGTTTTGTGATCGAGCTAAGGTACATATGGCCCGGACGGTGCTGTCTGGGTAGCCACAGAACCTCCCCCAGTTCATGTCGCGTGACCGCTCTGTCCATCTGGACCCAGTGTTTTCCTTCCCCCTCCCGCAGCCATTCCCTAATCACCCTTAGTTGGGCAGCTTCGTAGTATTGACGGAAGTTGGGACGAGCCAGTCCCCGCCCCTTTTCTCGGGGCCATAAGTTGCATCCTGCTCACCCTTGCCCTTTTTCCCTCCCATATAAACTTGTTTGTTGTCACCTGGAGCTCCTTGAAGAAGCTGGCTGGGACTGCATGAGGGATAGCTTGGAAGAGGTAGAGCAACCTCAGCAGGGTAACCATTTTAAGTGCCTCTAGCCTCCCCAACCAGGAGATCGTCAAGTTCCGCCACTTAAGGAGGTCTTTCTTAATTCTTTGCAGTAGTGGGGGGTAGTTTGCTGCATACCATCCACGTAGTGCCGGAGTGATTCTCACCCCCAGGTACGTAATTCCCCCGGTCGCCAGGCAAAGAGCGTCGTCCTCCTTAACTCCTCCCTCTCTTCCCTCGCCAATGTCAGGTCCATCAATTCGGACTTGTGCATGTTAATGCGTAGTCCGGATGCTTCCCCAAAGTCTTCTAGTAGTAGCCTGGATTGCGTACTCGACTCTATGGGATTAGTCAGGGCAAGCAACATGTCGTCTGCGAAGGCCGCCACCTTGTGCTGCCTGCCCCAAAACGGTTAAGGCCCCATTAACCACCACCCTCGCTCGCGGGCCCTCGTAGTTCGCCTTGACTATCTGTAAATAAGCACCTCCTAACCCCATTTTTTCCATGGTTTTGAAAAGGAAGGACCACTCCACCCAGTAGAACGCTTTTTCAGCGTTTAAGGACAGAAGTGCTGCCGGTGTACCAGTCTTTTCTGCCTTTTCCACCAGATGGGCCACCCTTCTAATATTATCCGCTGTCTGCCTCCCCTTCACAAATCCAGCCTGATCCTGATGGATCAAATCCGGGAGGAGCCCCTCGAGCCTATTCGCCAGGATCTTAGTGTAGATTTTTGCGTCTACGTTAATGAGCGCTATTGGCCTATAGGAGGATCTTTCAAGGGGGTCCTTGCCCTCCTTCAGAATCAGAGAGATCTTAGCTTCTTTCATGGACGGGGTGATTTGTCCACTACCTAAAAAAGAGTTGAAAAGGTAGGTCAAGTGTGGAACCAGCACTCCCGCAAAGGTCTTATAAAAGGACGCAGTGTGCCCATCAGAGCCAGGGGCCTTACCTGCGGGCAGCTTCCGAATAACCCCCCTCACCTCCTCCTCCGTTATCTTTTGTTGTAAACCAATCTGGGTGTCCCCCTCAATTTTACACAGGTTAACCCTTTCCAGGAATTTCTCTTGGGCTTGGCCGCAGGGGTGCTGTGAAGCATACAAGGTCTCGTAATATTTGGCCATGGCAGCTTGAATATCTTCTATTCGAGTAACCCTGAGTTTAGAGCCGTGATTGTGTTTCTAGAGGCAGCTCCCCAAAGGAGCCGAGCCAGCAGGGCGTCCGCCTTATTCCCTCTTGCATAACATTTTTGCCTCACAAAAAGCAAGGCCCCCTCCGCATTTTTGGTCCAAAGGATCCCCAATTGTCCTACTGCCCTCCTGTAGTCCTTCTGGTTAATCCCTGCCTCTCGCATCCTCAACTTCCGCTTCTAGCTGGGACTCCAAGGCATGTAGCTGTTTCTGTCTCTGTGCCTTAACTGCTATAATTTCCCCCCTCAATGTGGCCTTAAATGTGTCCCATCTTATGTTTTCACCCATGTCCCCTCTCTTGTTGTTATCGAAGAACTCTCTCATCATGCCCTCTATCTCCTCTCTTACCACAGGGTCCCTCAGCAGGTGTTCCAGGTATTTCCAACCCCACAGCCCCCTCCTCCTCTTTCCCAGTTCCAGCTGCATCGACAACATTTTATGATCTGCTATTCCCATGGGCCCAACCTCTATCTCTTTGACCTTACCCACCAGATTGGCCAAGATCCAGATGTAGTCAATTCTGGACTGGATCCCATGAACTTCGGAAAGGAATGTGTAGCCCTCCTCGTCCCCCTTCAATTCCCTCCAGACATCCCTCAACCCTACGCTCTCCACTTTGTCCCGGAGTTCCGCCGAGGCTACCGCCCCTCCCCCACGGCTTTTAGTCCCTCCTGACCTGTCTTTAACCTTGTGTCAAGCTATATTCAGGTCCCCCATTATGATTATCTGGCCTCTTGCCCAGTCACCTATTTTCCCCATGAGACCACAGAGGAAGGAGTCCTGCCCTGTGTTGGGCGCATAAATCACCCCTAGATGTATACATCTCTTCCGCAATTATGCCTTTTACCACAACAAACCTACCCTCCTTGTCCTTTAGGGTGTCCTCCAAGCGGAAGTTCACCGTGCCCCTGATGGCCAGCGCCACCTCCCCCGATTTCGTGAGACCAGACGCCTGAAACACCTGATCAAACCCTCTCAACCTTAAGCGACTCTGGTCCTTGCGAAGCAGATGTGACTCTTGTAATCCCAGAAAGTCCGGTTTTCCCCGCTTCGTAAATTGCTCCAGCTTTTTCCTTTTCAGCGGGGTATTTAGGCCCCTAACATTATGCGTTACCCACTTGAATTGTAATTAAACACTTGTCCCGGCCGTTCAAGAACCCCCAACAGCTCCCCACTCCCACTCATTTGCCCCATGTCTGTTACCCGGGTGCGTGGATCACTTCTAGTTCTCCCCTCGTGCAGCACCTGAGGATCCCTCCCTCCCTTCTCCCCCTTTCCCCTGCCCCCCTCCCAGCCCCTAATGACCTTAAAACTTGGTCCACCCGCCCCCCCCCTCAACATCTTCGCCCTTGGTGATCCCATGATGTTTGCTCTTAGCACCCTCATCCCTCCTTGTAATCAAACAGCCTTTGTGTCCACCACCCCCTGAGATTATTCAAGTACCTGATTAGTTCTCCTCTGGTCCAGCTCACTCCAACGCTGCTGGCTCCGCATCAGGTCCCTTACCGGGGGGCCTCCGCCGCACGGGCCTTCTCCTCTTCCCCTCTCCGACCAGTGACCATTCCCATGGCCTGGTTCAGGCACCGCTTCCCGCTTCCGAGGAGCCGCTCAGGCCCGCCACCCTCGATTCCCCACACAGTTCTTGATCCAGTTCTAGTTGAAGTAGTTCCGCTCCTTCCTGCATCGTGGTTATCTGCTTCTGAGAACCAGCCCAATCGAAGACAAGTCCAAAAGGGAAGGTCCACTTATATCTAATCCCCTTTTCTTTAAGCTTCAGGGTGAGGGGGCTCCATTGTCGCCTCTTGAGCAAGGTGCAGCTGGCGAGATCCTGGTACAGTTCAATACGTTGGTCGTTAAAGGATATCAGCTCTTTTTGTCTAGCGGCCCTGAGTACTGCCTCTTTTTGAGCATATCTTGTAAATGCCGCTAACACGTCCCACGGCCTAGACTTCGGGTTCCTATTGAGGAAGCCCACTCTGTGGGCCCTGTCCAATTCGATCCAATCAGGTGAAGACTCGCCCAGTAGCTCCGCAAAAATTCCTTGAACCGTTTCCTTCAGGTCCCTGTCTTGCACCGTTTCCGGCAGGAGCTTCAACCTGATGTTGATCCGCCGAGACCTGTTTTCCATGTCTTCCATTCTTATTTCCAAGTTCCGCTTTGCCGTGTCGAGCCTCTCGATAGCTTCACTGTTCTCCGTGGCCTTTCTGCCTATGTCCTGCAGGCCTTTCTCGACTATGTCCGTTCTCTCCCCCAGTTGCCCCACTTCCTGCTTGATTTCGGCCAGCGCCTGGTTGATGTCAGATCTCATTAATTGAAATTGCTCTTGAAAGGTTTTCCCCAAAGACGCTTGAAATGAAAGCAGCTCCCCGTGCAGGTCCTGGCGTGAGATCTTAGCAGACGCTTCAGGGGTCTCGGCGTGCTCCTGCTCCATACTTCCCCCCTGTGTGGCCCTGCGTTCCTCGGCTGCGTCCTTGCTTGCCCAGAGGGCCATGATGGGGCCTGAGGCATCCGGCTGCGACTGCCCGCTCTTATTGGCCTTGCCCTTGTTTTTAGCCACCGTATTTGTGGCTCGAGGGTCGGGGGGTCCCCCTTGGTCCCAGGGAGTCACTCCTGACCGAGTCTGAGTTCCTTGCCTCGCTGTTCCTGACCAGGCCTGAATCCCAGGCCTTGCAGTGTTTAACGTTGCCTTGTGTGTGGTGGGGCAGTTCCTCCGTGAGGCCATGCGGGGCACCGACGCCAGCCCTGAGCAAATGTCACCCGGGCCCCGCTCCCCTCGCCGCTCACCTCACTGCTCTGGTCGTTTCCACTCACTGCCCGGGGCCGTACTCCGCTTCACAGGCCGGGGTTCCTGCCCGGAGCTCGCCACCGCTCTAAAGGACCTGCGCGGGCCCCCCTGGCACGCAGCCGGCCCCCACGGACCTCCGATCCGAAGCTCCACCGCTGGGCCAATAACCGCTCCTCCGGTGTGCCGCGAAGGTACCTTCTTTCCTGGGGTCTCCTCCTCCTCCCCGGCTCAGCCAGCCACGCCCGCCTGATGGTCGGTGGGAGAGCCCGCTGTGCGGCCAAGAGCACGTCCGCTTCACCGAGGCTGCTCCACTCCGTCCGTTCCCCGACGCAAGGACGGGGACGGGGCTGCGATCTTGTTCCGCCTGGAGAGCCCCCTCTCCTGCCTTGCCTAGTAGGCCTGATGCGTCTCTTTTCACCCGCGGGCCTCCGGTGCGCGCCACGGTTATTTCCCTTTTTCCTGCTGGGTGATATAGCAGCTACGGGTGGTCGAAGGTACGAGGGGGCGCCGGCTGCTGTTTTCCTGAGTTCCTCGGAGGTTCTGGAGCGCCGTCGACACACGTCTACCTGGTGTCGGCGGCCATCTTGGAATCCTTTATTCTCAATTTAATAAAGCAGGGTCAACTGGCAGACATCGGACTGATGCATGGACACTCACACACAAACTTATTTACACAGAGGTTTATATACTCCAATATGCATCATCTATGACATCATCCTGCATGGCAACTGAACAACCGATAGATGGGAGGGATTGTTTAGGAGAACATATCTACTTATAGAATACATATGGGTTAGTACTTCATTGGCTGTCTCTTATCTGTCGGACATGCCTTGAATTAACTCTAAATATGTATAATAATGATTGTAGTGGACAAAATGGCAGCAGATTGCTCTATGCAAGATTGTTTAGCAGATTGCCCCATAGATCCACCCAACCTAGCAGTACGTAAGCAAAATGAAACCCAGGTGCTTGAGTCACATCAGATTACTCCCCACTTTCCCAATTAGTCCATCATCTCTCATCAGTCAAGACATGATCCAGAGTTTCTCGTTTGTAGTTGACCTTGTAGCCTGCTCTCTTTTCTGGGACCTTCAAGTGAGTGTAAGCAGATCACTATCTTCATCCACAGCTTAATGAATAGCCCTTATTTTCGACTTCTGGATAACGTGTGAGGACCACAAATGTGTCCATTTCGACCTCCTATTGTCTGCTATTTAATTTGATTATGCTTGGTGTCATTGCTCCTCTTGACCTCTAGAGACTTGCTCACTCCGTCTTGTAGGAGCCTTATTCATTGTTAATTGTCCAATACTTTCCTCTTGAAAATGTTTTCATCTTCTTTAATCTAAGAGATATATGTCTCAAGTCCATAGCTTATCCGTCTGCCTCCCTTTGTACTTTGCAGCTATTCCTTGAAATAGCATCCTTGATCCCTGGCCAACATAGATTCTGCTTCGTTTTGCACACAAAGTTAATTCTCCAACGGATCCTGACTCTGCAGCCCTGGTCTGTTTCTGAAGTAGCTGAATCCAATCTTTGCATGAGCCAGCGTCCATTGTCCTATCATGGCCGTCCTTGCCACGTTATAATCTCTTCTATAGCAAGCTTTTATGTGTCTCATCTACCTTGCATTGCTGCATATTTACACTGCAACATATGGTAGTGTTGAGAGTTTCAAAAAATGCTTGTCATATATCTGTACAAAAGTTTTCTGGTGCACAGTTTTTAGACAGTTGCTATTGTTTTTCTGGTGTCTGGTTATTAAGTCATATCTTGAGCTTTTTCTTGAAAGTAAGGTGGTGTGGGTAGGATGTTCCACAGTTTTCCAGCTAGATCTGAAACTAATGATGTGCTATGCACAAGGTTATAAAATGCACCCTTTCTTGATGGGAAGCCAGTGGAGTGTATGTAATGCTGGTGTGATATATTCAAATCGCTTCATTCTGAAAAGTACTCTTGCCACTACATTTTTGACTCTTTGAAGTGACCTCATTAGGTAATCATTAGGTAAGATAATGGTTGTTTGCAAAATCTAGTTTGGATAGTATTTAATAAATAATGGCCATGGCCTTTTATGTGAATTGGAAGTACGATTAAGATGTGGCGTTGAATGCACAACTGGGAGATAACAGTTTCTTATGCTGTCTTTGACCTGTGGATCAAGAGTGTGGGTTTTGCACAAGATTTCTTACCATGATTGACAGGTTTCTGAAGAATCGAATCTCTTCAGGCCACGGGATTGTGGTGGAGTAAGAGCCTGTAGTATTACAGAGCATCAACTCTTTTTTGCTAAGGTGTAGTTTAAGTCTGTTAGATGTCATCCATGTTTCCACCTGTGCAAGGCCGTTTTGTCTAGGGTGTTTGGTAATAAGTGGTTTACACATTCGCAGAATATTTGTGTGTCATCTGCATAGTTGTACCTGGGGATACCAGATTTATTGATGATGTTAAGTAGCAGTGCTATGTAGATGTTGAAAAGTAGAGGTGAGAGTGCGGACCCTTCGGGTACTCCGCAAGTGAGTGGGTGAGGCAGGGATTTATAGGGGCCCAGGATTTTGGTTTCCGCTCTACCTGTGGAAGGATAAAGGTGATACAGTATAGAGCTGAATCTTTGATATCAATATCTTCCAGTCTTTTAGGAGGATCTTGTTACCGATGGTGTCAAAATCTGCAGAGATGTCAAGCAGGATGAGCACTCAAAGAGTTTTCATCCGCATTGTTTTTAAGTGTAACCCAGATGAAGCACAGAGCCGATTCTGTACTCCTAGAAGGTCTAAATCCATGCTGTACCTCATTCAGGAGTTGCTTTGTTTTGATGAGGTCCCAAAGTTGGTGATATATAAATGTTTCCAGAAGTTTCCCAATGAAAGGCATGTTAGAGATGGGGTGATAGCTGGCTGGCTCGTATAGGTCTGCTCTGAGCTTTTTGAACAAAGTTCTAATGTATGCATATTTCAACTGAGCTGGCACTCTTCCAGTGCTGATGGAGTCATTGGATGGAGGATGATAATCATTTGGAGTCTAAACATTGTAATCATTTGGTGTGGTTACACAGTTTTGATCACATATCGCCTTTGTCTCATCATGTCAGAGTTCACTGTCTGGATCAAGTATTCTTTAGCTATTCTTAGATTACTTTTATAAAAAATGAACCATTCTCTTGGTCAGACCACATTTTGAGATTTCTTTTAACTTGCACACTCCTCTGCCTGCTTGTGCAAACATGAGTGTAAAGCAGAAAATTGCTACTGGAAAAGAAAAAGACATACATTGTTATCTTCCAATATGAAGGCAGAACTCTAGTCATGCTTGTCACGAATAAACTAACAAGCTTTTTTACTCCTTAGTAACATCAAATCTACTTTATTAAAAGCAATACAAGAGGTGGAAACAACAACTTTTTGAGGATTTATTAAACATATATCAATCAAACAGTGAGAATGTGAAAACAGTGATTTTCAGGACTAAGAAGGATAATTTGTATGAGCAAATTCTCAAGGCTATTAATGTCCTTTTCAAACTTTTCCAAACCATTTCCTCTATTCTGAATCCTATTCTAATGTCTCACTGACTTCTAATCTTAGAGGAACTATGAACTGCATTGAAGGAATACTTCAGTTCAACAATTTTGGACATTCCAACAAACAATGCAACTCTCAAGAAGGATAGGAGCCATCATAAAATGCTCAGGCTATTATTAGCATGGGCAACCCACTGAATGTCAGATTCTAAACAGTTTTTTGAATTATGCTGAGTGTCCTCGAAGGAAACTACTGATCGGTTAAAGAAATGAAAACCAAATGTACTTTTTGTGGGTCCTCTGCCAGCTTTGACACCAAGATGTTTATCAGATTCTATTGCAGAAATCATTGCAGAACGTATGAACAAATCCTTATTCGAAGGGATAGTTCCTTCGCAGTTAAAGGCAGCCACAAGCTTACCCCTATTAAAAAGGCATTTTTAGAGCCTTTAGAAGTGGATATAGACCGGTGGTAGGTCAGTCCTGGCTGGCTAATATTTTAAAGCAAGTGGTCTCAGTCCACTTACAAGACTTTGTGGAATCCATTTCTTTACTGATGGTGTACCAATCTGGTTTTCACCAGAAATTTGGCACAGCGACAGCTCTTCTGGCCATTTTGGATGATATATTGGAAGAGGCTGATAAAGGCAGATTTACCCTATTGGTCGCACTGGATCTGTCGGACAGCCTGCCATATGGTGAATCACAACATTCTAATTCACTGACTGGAAAATCTTGCAAACCTCTCACATCCGGTGTCCAAATGGTTTCAACCTTTCTTAACAAATAGGACCCAACATAGGTGAAACTGTGTCCTTACCGGTCCTCAAATTAATCAGCATCATGCAGGGTCAAAAAGGGATCGCCTTTGTCCCGGCTTTGGGTTAGTATCTATATGAGGCAACCCTATGATATATTTGAAAAATACAAGATTGGTTTTCATGCTAACGACACACCGACATATATCAAACTTGATCATTTTATCACTGGTGTAAGATGGTCTGGAAAACCCCAGTTTAAGCAGGAACGAGAGGTCGGGAAATCCTGCACTCAATAACAGAAACAGTCAAAGTGAAAGGCAAAGACTGCTTTATTAACAATCCAACGTAAAGCAGGTACTGCTTACAAGCATTGAATTCTCATAACTCTCAGAGCTCTCATGCAAAACAATGGCTTACAGATCAAAAACTTGTCACTACTGACGTCATACTAAAATCTTAGTTACAAAAACCTATGGGGTGAAGGGATTGTTAAGGGAATTGACTATATATGCATTATATAAGTGATAGTCTTCTAATTGGATGTACTATACAAAAAGTGAGACAACTGATTACCCTGCTCTATGTTAATGCAGGTCCAGGCGTGGTGATAAATTGTAATTTCTTAGATGTTAGTACACACCTCACATGTAGGTGGCACTAACAACTCTTAATATTAAAGTTACCTAATGTTAACTAATGTAACTGATACCACACACTTATGAAAAAAAATAACCACATCTTTGTTGCACACTCAAAAATACCCAAAATTTAAGGCAAAACAACAAATCATGAATACGTCCATACAAATGTATTCATTTTAAGACAAATTTAGAAAAGTTAAAAAAGAGAGAGAGCAAGATTTAACATGTATGTGACAAAATTAACAGTAGATGATCTTAAAAACAGTATCATCTGTAAAGGGGGTAGTTGGATCAATGAAAACTGACTATATTCACTTAAGCAGTGTTAGATATAAGACTTCAATAGGTCATAAGTCTGTTGTCAATTGTCAACATGTTTCGGCCTTTCTGGATTTTAAAACACTATCTGTAGTGTCTATACAACCATTGATTTCTCACGGCCTTCTTCAGGACAGACCATTTCTTTAGATGTAGTAGTTAAACTCTTTCATATACCCCATAACACGTTTGACAATATCTAAAAACAAACAATACACAGTGTTACATACAATCGTGGTTCTAGCATCTGAAAGCTTTTTTTTAAAATAGTACACAGATCTAATACATTGATGTAACTATACATTTCGTAGTCAATAGTTTTCAAAGTGGCACATCTCTAAACAGCGTATCAAACTATTACACTATATAAAACACATTGATAAGTAAATATCGCCAAGCCTTTAGTTACATCCTGAACGGACATGAGCTCAAAATATGGCTCAATGGTAGCCGTGTAAGGTTATTTTCTTATAAACGGGTTTTCGGAATGTCACCCACGGTTCATTTGCGTCCCAGACTGCGTTTGAGGCCTGTAGTGCATATCAGACTAGGATTGTTATCCTTTGTCTACATTTTAATATTTTAATAGTGGCCAGTTATTTCAAAAGCATTTTGCTTTGCCACTTCATTTCAGTCAGCTGACATGCAGATGGACACGAGGTGGAATTTAAAGAAGTTGTTAAATTAAACAGGGGGCCAAATGTACAGTTGTTAACCCAAGTTGACCAAGGAATCAACTTACTTAGGTCCCAATTAATGTTAGCACATCTCAACCAGAGACGTGTAGTTGTGGATTAAGACTACCACAATCTTTCGTCAGTGGTGGGAGTCTAAAACGCCAGACACTTGCGTGTGAGCTCAGCCACAGAAGTTTGTCTACAAAACACAACAGCAATATAAACGTCACACAAATGTGTGTCCACGTCTCTAAAAGTTCTACTGTTCACTATTTAACACTAAACCGTTTCATGTGGATGGTGGAGTCGAAAACCACAATGTAACGGCTCCGCTCACGGAATCAGAACAAACCCATTTTCAAAAAACCTTCTAAATATGTGCATTTTTGATCAAGGCATCATAACTGCGAAGGAAAAAATAAATAGAGATTCCCTGTTCGTTTTCGAGGAGCCGTCATACAGACTGCAAAATGGCTTACCTTACTTTCGGGGTCGTCTCAGAGACACAAAACGAAATGCAACCGATCAGTCACGTCCTAGCTGTCTAGTACCGCTTAAGATTTCGCTGATTTTTTATTAAGGAAAGGGAGGTTTTTTGGGGGAACCTGATCTGTCACGTGAACGGGTGCTTCAGCCACCTAGACATTTAAAGTGACAGCGCTCTTTATACAATGGAGATTATCAGTTTACTCCTTGCAAAGCAGAAAAGTGAAGTTGCACTGAATTTCGGAACAGCACATTCGCTCCATGACATACGGATGATGGTTTATGAACAATATTAAATACAATATTAAATACAGGGGCCCTGGTGCCACCATGCTGTCACAGGCACTTTTCTTATCTGATGGAGAAAACCCACGTGTAGGCACGTGTAGGCTCGAAAAATTGGAAAAAATATCCTTTAACTGACTTCATATCAGGTGTTTGGGTATTAAAGGGGTCATGATAAAGTTACAATGGAATTCCATTCTACAGCTGTATTGATGCCCATTGTGGCTGTATTTAGAGAATAGATCCACCGTTGTTCACTCATACTGAGTAGCATTTCTCTATTGCCACCTCTTTCTGTTGCAGGAATGATTTGTAACACAAACCAGAAAATATCAGTGTATTTATGTTTTTTCATTTCATAATGTGCAACTAAGGGCCTCATTACACGGATGGCGGTAAGGGTTTACCAGTATTTTACCGGTACCAGTAAATCCTTACCGCCTTACTACGAGGTCCCTTTCCGGGTTGGGGAATTTAACGCCTGTTTTTTGCAGGCGTTAAAAACCAACCCGCAAAGGGACCCAGGGAGCTAATTACGGTACTGCAATTTGCGGTACCGTAATTAGCGCCTTCCCCATTCCCATAGAGCCCTATGGGGCAAAAATAGGAATGGGGAAGGGCAATGGGGGAAGAGGAAATTACCGCCCCGCCAACCTTGGAATGGGGCGGTAATTCCCCTTTCCGCCAAGGCGGTGCCGGTATTTTACCGGCATGAACCATGGCGCTAAGAGCGCCATGGTTCTCCGCCATCCGTGTAATGAGGCCCTAAGTGTTTGTTAGCTACCTTATTTTTCAAAGAGGATTTATGTTCACATATGCGTTGTTTTATACACCTCTTAGTTTTACCTATGTATATTAAATTACAAGGGCACTTGATTCCATAAATCACCCATGATGATCCGCAGTTGGAATAATTACGTAACACCCAATCTTTTCCATTGAGTTCAATGGATTTCAAATTGGTTGTTAGTGGGCATACTACACATTTGCCACATTTAAAGTGGCCGATGATCAGAGGAAGGTGCCACAGGGTGGTTTGATTAGATCTAACCTCTTTTTTGGGATATGTGTGGACTAAAATGTCTCTAACATTCTTTTGCTGTTTACATGCAAAGCATGGTGACGTAGGCTTGAAGTCTGTAGTTTGTAAAACGTGCCAGTTCTTTTTTATACTTCTTCTCAATTTGTTGCTGATGGGGCTGAACGTGATCACACATGTCATTTTGTCCTGTTTAACCTTTGGTCTGGATGTAAAAATCTTTCTCTATTCGAGTGTTGAGCTCGTTTGAAAGCGGCATGTACTATCTTCTTAGGGTAACCTCTGGTTTTTAACCTTGCTTTCAAATATTTGCCTTCTTTTACATAATCAACGATGTTTGAACAGTTTCTCCTAATTTTCAAAAATTGCCCAATGGGGAGATTGTCCCGTAGGGCCAATGGATGAAGCTGTTGAATTGGAGAAGGGTATTTTTATCTGTAGGTTTTCAGAACAGAGTTGTGGACAAATATCCACTATCGGATTTGAAAATTAATAAATCGAGAAATGTAATAGAGAAAGGATCAAAAGACATAGTTAATTTGATGTACGTGTTCTGATTGTTTAGCCAAAGTAAGAATTTGCTCAATGTGATCTCATCACCCTTCCAAACCATAAAGACATTGGGCCTCATTACAAATCAGGCGGTCCGGAAATAACGGTGGCGGTAAACCCGCCGCCACTGTTGTTTCCGGACCGCCTGATCCCTACTCCTGCAGGCGGGAGGTGATGTTTCCGCCAGGTTTGACCTGGCGGGTTTAACACCGCCCACCTGCAGGCAGACGAGGAAACACCGGCAGCATTACGAGATGCTGCCGGTGTTTCCATGATCCCCATTCCCATTGAGTCCTATAGGACTCAATGGGAATGGGGATTAACACCATTCCGCCTCTGTGATTCCCAGAAAACTGGGGTTGTAATGCCCCGGTAATTCCGGGAATCACGGAGGCGGAATGGTAATACGAGTCCGGCGGTCACCAGGTGGTTTTACCGCCTCGGTTACCGCCGGACTCATAATGAGGCCCATTATCTATATACCGATACCATTGCCCTATCTGTTCTTTAAACGGGTTGTTGGTATGGTATATAGACATGCCTTCATAGTGATCCATGAAAAGGTTTGCTAAGTCGGGGGCAAATATTGCCTCCATGCTTGTTCCATGAATATGCCAAAGAAACACTCCATCACACAGAAAACATTTTCTGTGAGTGCTATTCAAATACACTCAAGGATAAAAGCTATTGGGACTTGCTCTAGAGTGGATGTGCGTTTATTCAGGTACTCTTCCATAATTCTAAGGCACTCCCCTTACGGTATACTCGTATATAAGGATGTCACATCTAATGTTACAATAAAGGTGTTGTTTTGACAAGGTAAATTGTTAACAATATTTACCATACTCGTAGTATCTTTTACAAAAGACTTCATGGTTCTTACGAGAGGTCTCAGGAACTAGTCTGAGTAGACTGAGGGGGGCTCCAAGATTGAATTTATCGCTGACATGATCGGTCTGCCCGGTGGGGTAACATAATTTTTATGTACTTTGGGTAATAGGTAAAATGCTGGTATGGTCGGATTTGTTTTTTTACCAAGAACAACTGTTCTTCTAATTCAATCCACCCTTCGGACAGTGCATGGTCTATAAGACTCTTAGGGGCCGATTCATAGAATTCAGCGCACAAGTGGCGCACGCGGCTGGCGCACAGTGTGCGCGTGCGAATCCCTGCGCCAGCCGTGTGCGCTAAAATCCATTTCCGCGCACAGCGTATTCATGGATTCCAGCCACCAAAACCAGCTGTGGCGCACAGTTGCGCAGCGACCCTGCAGCAGCGCCAGTTCGCCTCCAAGAACGCCTCTCGCGCAGGGAAAAGCCATCAAAATCCCCAACCCAGCGCAAAGGGCAGCAGCAAACGCAGAGCTGGGAGCGTGTATTCCAGGGGTGTGCGGGTGTTTCCATACGCGGCTGGGCTGGGAACGTGTATTTCAGGGGTGCGCGAGAAAGTCTACACGCGATTGGCCTGGGTACGTGGATTTCAGGGGTGCGCGAGAAAGACTACACGCGATTGGCCTGGGTACGTGGATTTCAGGGGTGCGCGAGAAAGTCTACACACGATTGGCCTGGGTACGTGGATTTCAGGGGTGCGCGAGAAAGACTACACGCGATTGGCCTGGGTACGTGGATTTCAGGGGTGCGCGAGAAAGTCTACACGCGATTGGCCTGGGTACGTGGATTTCAGGGGTGCGCGAGAAAGTCTACACGCGATTGGCCTGGGTACGTGGATTTCAGGGGTGCGCGAGAAAAACTACACGCGATTGGCCTGGGTACGTGGATTTCAGGGGTGCGCGAGAAAGTCTACACACGATTGGCCTGGGTACGTGGATTTCAGGGGTGCGCGAGAAAGACTACACGCGATTGGCCTGGGTACGTGGATTTCAGGGGTGCGCGAGAAAGTCTACACGCGATTGGCCTGGGTACGTGGATTTCAGGGGTGCGCGAGAAAGACTACACGCGATTGGCCTGGGTACGTGGATTTCAGGGGTGCACGAGAAAAACTACACGCGATTGGCCTGGGTACGTGGATTTCAGGGGTGTGCGAGAAAGTCTACACACGATTGGCCTGGGTACGTGGATTTCAGGGGTGCGCGAGAAAGACTACACGCGATTGGCCTGGGTACGTGGATTTCAGGGGTGCGCGAGAAAGTCTACACACGATTGGCCTGGGTACGTGGATTTCAGGGGTGCGCGAGAAAGACTACACGCGATTGGCCTGGGTACGTGGATTTCAGGGGTGCGCGAGAAAGTCTACACGCGATTGGCCTGGGTATGTGGATTTCAGGGGTGCGCGGGTGGTGGGTGTGCGGGAAGTTCAAGACGTGAATTGGCAGTGTGGGTCCTCCCAGGTCTCCCCTCTACCCCATCCACGACCTCTGCAGGCATCCCACACCACAGGGGACTACCCTGCACCCCATGTCATGTCCCACAGGCAGCCCATCCACCATGGCCATGCCCCCCAGCCAAGCCACATGTCCCCTTGCACCCCCACCCCCCAGCACTGTGGGGCACCTGCCAGCAGGCCCCACCCATGTCTCCCAGCACCCCCACCCCCCAGCCACCAGGGGCACCCTCCACCAGGCCCCCACCCATGTCTCCCAGCACCCCCACCCACCAGCCACCAGGGGCACCCTCCACCAGGCCCCCACCCATGTCCGACTCATGTCTCCCAGCACCCCCACCCCCCCAGCCACCAGGGGCAGCCTCCACCAGGCCCCCACCTATGTCTCCCACCACCCCCACCCCCCAGCCACCAGGGGCAGCCTCCACCAGGCCCCCACCCATGTCTCCCACCACCCTACCCCCCAGCAGTGCAGGGGCAGTCTCCACCAGGCCCCCACCCATGTCTCCCAGCACCCCCACCCCCCAGCCACCAGGGGCAGCCTCCACCAGGCCCCCACCCATGTCTCCCACCACCCCACCCCCCAGCAGTGCAGGGGCAGTCTCCACCAGGCCCCCACCCATGTCTCCCAGCACCCCCACCCCCCAGCCACCAGGGGCAGCCTCCACCAGGCCCCCACCCATGTCTCCCACCACCCCCACACCCCAGCCACCAGGGGCACCCTCCACCAGGCCCCCACCCATGTCTCCCACCACCCCCACCCCCCAGCCACCAGGGGCAGCCTCCACCAGGCCCCCACCCATGTCCGACTCATGTCTCCCAGCACCCCCACCCCCCCAGCCACCAGGGGCAGCCTCCACCAGGCCCCCACCCATGTCTCCCAGCACCCCCACCCCCCCAGCCACCAGGGGCACCCTCCACCAGGCCCCCACCCATGTCCGACTCATGTCTCCCAGCACCCCCACCCCCCCAGCCACCAGGGGCAGCCTCCACCAGGCCCCCACCCATGTCTCCCACCACCCCCACCCCCCAGCCACCAGGGGCAGCCTCCACCAGGCCCCCACCCATGTCTCCCACCACCCCACCCCCCAGCAGTGCAGGGGCAGTCTCCACCAGGCCCCCACACATGTCTCCCAGCACCCCCACCCCCCAGCAGTGCAGGGGCAGTCTCCACCAGGCCCCCACTCATGTCTCCCAGCACCCCCACCCCCCAGCCACCAGGGGCAGCCTCCACCAGGCCCCCACCCATGTCTCCCACCACCCCCACACCCCAGCCACCAGGGGCACCCTCCACCAGGCCCCCACCCATGTCTCCCACCACCCCACCCCCCCAGCCACCAGGGGCAGCCTCCACCAGGCCCCCACCCATGTCCGACTCATGTCTCCCAGCACCCCCACCCCCCAGCCACCAGGGGCAGCCTCCACCAGGCCCCCACCCATGTCTCCCAGCACCCCCACCCCCCCCAGCCACCAGGGGCACCCTCCACCAGGCCCCCACCCATGTCCGACTCATGTCTCCCAGCACCCCCACCCCCCCAGCCACCAGGGGCAGCCTCCACCAGGCCCCCACCCATGTCTCCCACCACCCCCACCCCCCAGCCACCAGGGGGAGCCTCCACCAGGCCCCCACCCATGTCTCCCACCACCCCACCCCCCAGCAGTGCAGGGGCAGTCTCCACCAGGCCCCCACCCATGTCTCCCAGCACCCCCACCCCCCAGCAGTGCAGGGGCAGTCTCCACCAGGCCCCCACCCATGTCTCCCAGCACCCCCACCCCCCAGCCACCAGGGGCAGCCTCCACCAGGCCCCCACCCATGTCTCCCACCACCCCCACACCCCAGCCACCAGGGGCAGCCTCCACCAGGCCCCCACCCATGTCTCCCACCACCCCCACCCCCCCAGCCACCAGGGGCAGCCTCCACCAGGCCCCCACCCATGTCCGACTCATGTCTCCCAGCACCCCCACCCCCCCAGCCACCAGGGGCACCCTCCACCAGGCCCCCACCCATGTCCGACTCATGTCTCCCAGCACCCCCACCCCCCCAGCCACCAGGGGCACCCTCCACCAGGCCCCCACCCATGTCCGACTCATGTCTCCCAGCACCCCCACCCCCCCAGCCACCAGGGGCAGCCTCCACCAGGCCCCCACCCATGTCTCCCACCACCCCCACCCCCCAGCCACCAGGGGCAGCCTCCACCAGGCCCCCACCCATGTCTCCCACCACCCCACCCCCCAGCAGTGCAGGGGCAGTCTCCACCAGGCCCCCACCCATGTCTCCCAGCACCCCCACCCCCCAGCCACCAGGGGCAGCCTCCACCAGGCCCCCACCCATGTCTCCCACCGCCCCCACCGCCCAGCCACCAGGGGCACCCTCCACCAGGCCCCCACCCATGTCTCCCAGCACCCCCACCCCCCAGCCACCAGGGGCAGCCTCCACCAGGCCCCCACCCATGTCCGACTCATGTCTCCCAGCACCCCCACCCCCCCAGCCACCAGGGGCAGCCTCCACCAGGCCCCCACCCATGTCTCCCAGCACCCCCACCCCCCCAGCCACCAGGGGCACCCTCCACCAGGCCCCCACCCATGTCCGACTCATGTCTCCCAGCACCCCCACCCCCCTGCCACCAGGGGCAGCCTCCACCAGGCCCCCACCCATGTCTCCCACCACCCCCACCCCCCAGCCACCAGGGGCAGCCTCCACCAGGCCCCCACCCATGTCCGACTCATGTCTCCCAGCACCCCCACCCCCCAGCCACCAGGGGCACCCTCCACCAGGCCCCCACCCATGTCTCCCAGCACCCCCACCCCCCAGCCACCAGGGGCAGCCTCCACCAGGCCCCCACCCATGTCCGACTCATGTCTCCCAGCACCCCCACCCCCCCAGCCACCAGGGGCAGCCTCCACCAGGCCCCCACCCATGTCTCCCAGCACCCCCACCCCCCAGCCACCAGGGGCACCCTCCACCAGGCCCCCACCCATGTCCGACTCATGTCTCCCAGCACCCCCACCCCCCCAGCCACCAGGGGCAGCCTCCACCAGGCCCCCACCCATGTCTCCCACCACCCCCACCCCCCAGCCACCAGGGGCACCCTCCACCAGGCCCCCACCCATGTCTCCCACCACCCCCACCCCCCAGCCACCAGGGGCACCCTCCACCAGGCCCCCACCCATGTCTCCCACCACCCCCACCCCCCAGCCACCAGGGGCACCCTCCACCAGGCCCCCACCCATGTCCGACTCATGTCTCCCAGCACCCCCACCCCCCCAGCCACCAGGGGCAGCCTCCACCAGGCCCCCACCCATGTCTCCCACCACCCCCACCCCCCAGCCACCAGGGGCACCCTCCACCAGGCCCCCACCCATGTCTCCCACCACCCCCACCCCCCAGCCACCAGGGGCACCCTCCACCAGGCCCCCACCCATGTCCAGGAACAGAGACTTCCATGCTGTCATGTGTGCAATCTGCACAGGGCTCCCCATGTCACATTCAAACACATGCAACAACCATGCGGTTCACACATTACAGGTCGCACATGCATTACCATGATGTCCCTGCACACATACATGCGTACATGGCCTATGTCACACATGCAGGCAAGTATCAGACAACCAGCACACTGCAACATGCCCTGTCTCACACAGCAATGCTTGGCCACTTACCGCTCAACTCCAGACGGGTCTCCCTCTCAAGGACCTGGCTGTGGAGCGCTGGGTGTGCGCGTTCCAGGACCCTCAACTGGATGGAACTCATGTGGCCCCGGCCCCCCTCCACAAGGCGCCGGGCCTTCATGAGGGTCCTGGACCTCAAGTCCTCCCAGCGCTTCTTGACCTTCTGGATGGTGCGGGTTGCCACCCCCTCCGCGTCCTCTCCCGTCCTTCCCTGTTGGCGCGGGACGATCCGAAGAGGGCATCATACTGCCCCAGGACATGCTCCACCAGGACACCAACTTCGGTGGCAGTGAAGCTGGTGCCCCTCTGCCCCTCTGGCCGGGGGTTGCCACTGGTGTCAGATGTGGATGTGCTCGACATGGCAACCCCAGGGGCAGGAGTGGGTGACCAACTGGGTCCTGGGGCTGGGCTGTGGAGCGATGTCATTTGAGTCGGGACTCTTCTGTACCAGCAGGGGTGGACACAGCAACTGGACCCCTGCAGATGGCTGATGTGCAGGCACCAAATGGCAGGGCATGGTGGCAGCAGGCAGGCAGGCAGGCAGGCAGGCAGCAGCAGATGGCATGTGGGAGGCTGCTTGGGGCACTGGGGGCCAGTGAATTGGCCTTCTGGGCAGGAGCGTGGTCTTCCGTGTGTTTTCGCGTGGCCAGCTTCATACGGAGTGATTAGGCACGTGAAAAATCTGCACGCTGCGTGTAATGCGCGTAAGCGCGCGTGAAAAACTGCACGTCCGCGTGTAATAGGAGGAAAGGGCCCATGCATAAGCGTGCGCACGTGAAAAACTGCACGTCCGCGTGTAATGCGCGTAATCAAACGTGAAAAAGTGCACGTCCGCATGTGACGTGACGCGCGCGTGCGTTTCCCTCAGCACGGGTTAAAGGTGAGCGGGCCCAGCAGTTCGCTGTACGTGCCTTTCGTGGAGACCGACGTGTGTTGCTGCTTCCAGTTGTTTCGCGCGCCATCTACTTCACAGCTCTCAAGGACGTATCTCTTCTTTTGGCGGGGGTATTGGCTACGCGTGTTTTTCTGCATCGCGCTAGTCAGACGGTGAGTCGCAAACGCTCCTTTTCCCACTGCGGGTGCCCCTGTGTATCGCACCCATTTTCGATGTCATTGTAGCCTGCGTGTCCCACGCGTACGCGTTATACGTGTTACTGGGTGCCACCGCGTACTGCGGGAGGTTTAATCCACGCACGTAGGCTGCAGGGTTGCGTGCACGGTTTTACTGCAGTTTTGGGGTGCCTGAGCGTTGCGTGACCCGTCAACACATCACCGGGGTCACATACAGCCTTGCAGGTGCAGGGGGGCTGTTAACATCTTGCTTCCCACCCCCTTCACCCCAATTGCCCAGGTCAATTGTGCTGTACACCTCCCATTGGCACCACTCCATCTGTGCCAGCACTATTACATCTGTGCCATGGTAGGGAGGCTACCAAAGGTGAGGGGCGCCTCAGCTGGGCGTCCTCCTCGTGGCGGGCGTGGTCGGGGACGTGGCCGTGGTGACCAGGGAGTAGGGGGACTCCAGGGTGTCCAGGGCAGCCACAGAGGGGGAAGAGGCAGGGGTGCGCCACTTGAGCACAATGTTGTGCCATGTGTTGGTGCAGCCATGCCACCACCCCCTGTGGTTCAGGGGGATGCAGCTCCTGCATCTGGCACTGGCACCCGTATGACCCGGCAGTCCGTTTCATCGACTGCCACGGGCCCAAGGGTAGCGGTAGCTGCAGGTGCAGCTGTGGACACCGCCACCCAGGCTCAGGGTCTGCCAGCGCAGGCTGCGTTGGCACTTGAAGAGCCCTTGGTAGATCTCCAACAGGCCAGGGGGGAAACCATTGGGGCAGGCCGGGCTGCTCAGACCAAGACACGTGTCCCTGGGGCAGTCATGTCATCTGCTGCCCCGAACAGCCGGGTGTTGGCAAGTGCAGGGGCAGATGCACCCAACAGCACCCTGGTTGTGAGTCTGCCAACCAGGACCGTTGCGGTCAATGACCCTGCCACAGCTGATGTTGCTGCGCAGGGTCCATTAGTGGGCACCCAGCTGCCACTGACACAAGTCAGGCCTTTGGTCATCCCTCCACCTGCCACTCCCTCGGCTCAATCCACCCAACCCACTGGCCATACTGGTCAGGGCGGCATTAGCCAGCCAGGGTCTGCGCCACAGTCCAAGAGGAGGAAGGTTGCATCTGCAGCACAGGCTGGGACCCCACACACAGCCACGACCTCCTGCACGTCGAGGAAGAAGCCTTTCTGTAAGCAGGAACTGGACTTCCTCGTGGACTACGTGCGGGGACACAGCCGTGACATGCTAGTGGGTGCCAATAGTCAGACTACGGCTGCCCAACGTGACACCCACTGGAAGCATGTGGCGGAACATGTCAGTTCATTCGGCCATGAGGTGCGCACGGCGCAGGAGTGCAAAAAGCGCTGGAATGACATCAAGCGCAGCACTAAGGCCAAGCGTGCCTCAAATTACAACTTGACTCTGGTGACTGGCGGTGGGCCTGCACCAGAGGAGGAAGAACTCACTCCGCATGAGGCTCTCGTTGCGGAGTTCATACCACCAGAATTGGTCGAAGGTGTGGGAGAGATGCTGGACTTTGATGCCCAGTCCAGTGAGTGTTGATGCGTAGTTGTTGAGGACGTGTGTGTTTCACTTGTGGGATGTGTTGTGCATGATTGCTGCTACATGTGACGTGTACATGGTTCTGATGTGTAAGTAATGCAATCCCACCGTCATGCATGTCTCCTCTGCCTGCATGCGGGACTCCATGTGGCCATGCTCCCTTGCCCCTCCTCCGCCACTCTGCACCCCAGTTCCACCTTTGCACTGGTCTGCTACATTCTTGCCAATGTGTAGTTTCATGTTCATGTGTCCTGTGTAGATGCTAACTTCCAGCTTAGAAAGTGCCAGACATATGCCGTGTGGTACAGCCTTAGTACTCGATGCAGGGCATCCCACTTGTACTGTGCATGGGTCAGATGTCCCGCAGGGACATGAGTGCCCATTCATGCTCCATGTGCATTGCACGCATGCCCCTATGTGTCCTTGACTGGATGATCACTGTAATATGAGTCCTTGGTTACATACATTGCCTGCCATATTATCGGCCTCCCCATGTCAACTGTGGCTCAATCCTGCGTTGCACACATGTTTAGGCTCTGACAATCTGTGCGGCTCACAGGCCTCAGCCTGTTCAATGGCCAATGACTCTGTCCAACTCTTGTTGTGTCTTCTTCACACGTGGCCGGCCTCCGGATCTTCCATCATGTGTCCTGCCCACTGTCCCAGCATCATTTGCAGTGTTGTAATTTCAATCACATTAAGCTGTTGATGCCAGTCAACACTGCTTGTCAATACACAGGTGTATGGTCAGCCTTTTGATACCATGCTAGGCATCCCTGCTTTGGTACTGGGGTGGAGGGGTGCTTGCCTTCTAGACATGGTACACATTGAATACACAATGCACGTGATGTCTGATTTTGACATTGCACTGCCTTCACATTTCCTGGCACACACCATGGAGTGCTTGTACATGTAGGTAGTGAGTGGCGTACACATTTTCTGCACTGCATAGACCCACTTCCATGCAAACTGCCACCTTTCGACAGGTCTGATCACAGAAGCTATTCTAAGTAGACCCAGCATGCATGCAAGGTCATATGTTGTGTGTCACATGTCTGCCGGATGCCTTTGCTGTCGGTGTGTGTGTGTGTGTGTTGTGTGCTTCTGACATGTGTACTGACCTTTTCCTCTCTATTTTTCAGGTGATGACGCAATGGATGCATAGGATGGTGTTGTCATGCCAGACACAGGGTTGGTAAGACCACATCAACCCGGCACTAGTGGGGGTCGTGGGGTGGTAGGCCACGAAAACCCCCAAGTGCTGCAGTCCATCCTGTCACTGGCTGCCTATGAGTCCAGCCTTGATGACGACTCTGACGTCCATGTTGAGTTGGATGAGCATCAAGTCCATGTGTCAGGGGTGAGTGATTCTGATGTGGACACTCCTCTGTCTGCGACCCCTGCAGTGAGGGATCAGACAGTCTTGGTTCCTCCGCCCGTGGTGGATCGGGACGCAGGGTCACCCTCCACACCAGTCACTGATGTGCCTGGGACATCACGTCGACGGGGGCATGTAGTCGTGCAGCCGCAGGCGGTGCCAACACAGCGAGGACCCCCGGTCCTTGGGTCCCGCAGGGGTCAAGCCCGGCAACGCAGTCGCCGCGCGCAACCGCTGTATACTGAGTGGGAGCAAGACATGACTGCCAATTCAGAACGGCAGGGGGCAGCAATGGAGAACATCGCTGACAGCATGGAGCGTGTGGCCCGATCTGTGCTCCCCCCTGCTAGGCAGGTGCTTCTCCAGCAGCAGGCGGCACGGTCTACGGCCCGCTCACTCAGGCTGGGCATGGCGGCCTCAGACAGGGCACGCCAGTCTGAAATGTCGTCTCTGCGTCAAGCAATTGCTGCTCACGCAGAGGCGCACATGGATGCCCTGAGGGAGGAGTATGCCTCCCTCAGATCCACTCTGGGTGTCCTTATGATGTCCCAGAGGCAGCGGGCAGAGGAGAGGTTTGCACAGCTTGAGCGCACCATCTCGGCTGAGCTACAGGCTTGCCGGGAGGTGCAGCGGTTGTCCAGCCAGGCCTTGCAGGAGGAACTCCGTGTTACACGTGCTACCTTGCAAGAGGAAGCACGTGTATCACGTGAGGTCCTGCATGCAGACCTATGTAACATCGCCACACAGAACCAGGCTCACCTGTCCGGCAGACTTGCTGCCGACGAGGGGCAAGCTGCGGCTAGGCGTGGCCAGGCTACTGTGCCACGTCCTCCTTACCAGGATGAGCCAGACTCGGACGACCATCTATCTCCCACATAGGTCGTGCTGTGAAGGCGTTGAGCCCATGGAGGTATTTTTTTTTGGCTCAGCATCATCGCATGTGGATGTTGAGCAGCACCCTGTACCTCCCCCCTCCTGGGTGCCTCCCCTCCCCCCCGGGTCGTATGTGGCCATTTTTGATTTTTCTTTTAGTTTAGTTAGTTAAGTTTCTGTTTGATAGTTAGTTTAAATAGGTAATGTAGGTTTTCCATAGTTAGTGTAATTAGTTAATAGTTGAGTTAGTTTAAAATTTGTAGTCTATTGTGCTTACATGTGACAGTGCGGTGCCTTGTGGTTTTTGAAGGCATCCACTGTCTGTTCCAGCTGGGCCCTTCATGGTTGTCTTGTGTATGTGTTTGCTGCTTGGGTTCCTTGACTCACATATGCCACTCCTGCCTCCCTTATCCATGGGCTCGCAAGGATGGTTCGGTGTAACAGAATTTTACACAAGGGCTTTGGACTGTCATATCTGTGGCATGTCTGGTGCTTTTTGACTTGTGTTGACACCCCTAGTGGGGATGATTTAGGTGTAATTGTCCACTGTTCAGCTTTTGCTAGATGGGGCGTGTCATGATTAATGTGGACATTGATTGCTATGCATTGTGTATTATGTTTCATATCTTTCCTGTACACGTGCTTGTTGCAAATCATGCTGTAGATAGTGTTCCACACTTTGGAGGTGAAAGACGGACTGATGGTGTGATTTGTGATGTGACTCTCTGACATGGTCAAGTAATGAGATGCCTGATGAGACACACACAGATCACTTTGACGCATTAATCATGTGTTTCATGCACTTTCTGCAGGGGGATGAGGCACCAGAGCACCTTTGCCAGCAGACATGGCCCATTGGACGACGTAATTCCTGACCCGTTTGTTGGTGCCCACATGCACATGTGTGCACAAGCAGAGCCACAGTGATTGCAGACCCACATCCTAGAACTGCTGACATGTTCCAAGGAACTCCAGGCAAGGTGAGCATCACAGGGGGGCCACGAGACAGCAAAGCTTGCACCAGGCGAGTTGCACGTGCAGGCTTAGTCACAGCACTGAGGGTGAGCTTAGACAAATATTGGTATTGAAGCACACAATGCAGCTCAGATGTGTTTGTGGACTGATGGCTGTTGATAGTAGGGTTGTCTGGGACACATGCGGGGGCAGTGGCACATACCCTGCGGTACACCAAGGTTCATTGAGGCACTTGTATCAACCATGTAGCCTTCCAAGACATGGAAAGGGGCAGCTCACAGGGACATACAGCAAGGGACATACTCGGGTGCAGTGCATGTCTATTCCACGTACTTCATGATAAATGCACTGGCAACTTTGTTTTGGTCATGGTGGTACGCAACTTGCTCTGTAGTCATGGCTTGCCATATGGGTCTGTCTGCTTACCCAGGGAACATTGCATGTTGTGTGAATTGTGACACATTGGTGTTCCATTTGCCACGCACCCACCAGCGGCTGACTTACTGCATTGACTGTGAATGACCCGTCACAGGGGTGATGTTATATATGGGTACGAAGCATGGAGCACAGATTGTCTGTTTGTAGAGTTGTATGTTGTTATGGGGCATGTTTTGTGTTGTGTTTTTGTGTAATTGGCACGTACAGGTTGCTGACTGTGTCTCTCTTTGCAGCATTGCAGTGCTCCTGTAACCGGACCTGAGAGTGCGCAGGCAGGAGGCCAGCACTCAAAACCAGAGCTAAGTGTCTTGTTGTATTTTCTTACAAACTGCCCTGCATAGGCTTGCTGGGGAGTGTACTGATGCATGGATGTATGTGTGGTCCTATTTGGTATGTTTTTTACCCTAATCACCCGTGATCCTATGCAATTTTGAAACCTGTACCCTCTACCCGGTGTTCCTGCTTCCCATGCCTATCCAAGCAATGTTCCCTGACCCTCTTTCCCCACTGGGGTTGCGGATGCCTGTGTAAGCCCCGAACTTGCAGGCGCCAAAACCCTAGAGGGGGTGGTTGGTTCGTACCACTCCTGAGCCTGGACTTCAGAAGGCCATGACAATGATGTCCAAGTTTGTTTGGATTGTGCATGTGTTCATGCAGGTTGTACATTTTCGTGCATTCCCTGGTTTCATGTTTCATTCCTACTCCCCTCACCTGCCACGCATTCCAGTCATCCAGTGTGTCTACACCTGTCCCGACTGCATATCCCTGAACCTCATTCCCCACCAGGATCTCAGGGGCCTGTGTGAGTTTGACCTTGCAGGCCCCCGGGACATGGTGTGGGTGGTTGTTTCATGAGACTCTGGCGCCTGTACAGGGGACCCGTGACAGTACACATCCATTCATGGTGCATCATCCTATGTCATGTACCACACATGTCTCACATCCTGTCGTGACATTGTTTTGCTGTGCTACCTTGGTTGTTGCATCATTGTGGTAGTACTTGGCCTTTGAGACGTACTGCTACGTCAAGTCATCTACTGGAGGGTGTTTGGGTTCCTTTTCATGCCTTGGATTATGTGATTTAGGAAATGAGTGTGGATTCTGAGGGTTCAGGCATCTCTTTACACACATGGTGGGAGATGGACACGAAGGGTAAAGGTGATCCTGTGGCCAGGTGGGAATGAGGGTTGGAGGCTCCATGACCCAGGTGCAGTTGTTCAGTGGGCATGGTCATTTGCGAGGGGGGAGGGGGGGTTGTTGTTGATAGTTGCGTTGCCCTGCAGTGTGATGGGAACTCTGACATTGTAATGTTGTTGTCCTATGTACATGTAGTGTTCTGCTGATCAATGCCTGTTCATGTGTTGTGTTTTCCTTTCAGGTGCGAGGGGATAGTAGTGGTTTGACATGCTGGGGTGTGCACATGGTGGATGTTCACATGTGATGTGTAGGGAACACTGATGGTTACTTGAGTGCACATGCATATGTGGAGTGCATGTCCTTGCAGAACCACACACTTGCACTCGGATGCACTCCATGTACTCCCCCCCCTTGCATATCCACGTGTACACTGTTTGCCTTCTGGTGCCCACTGTGTCCCGGCAGCACATGTTCTGTGACCGGTTATGGTTCCAGTACATGCCTAATTTGATGTTTGATGTAGTCTGTCACTTAGATGTGATGCTCAGGGTGTGCATCACACGCAATGGCTGTTCACTGTGCTGTGCGCTGAGCAGTGTGATGCAGGAGTAGGACACTGCACACATGAGCTGCAGTGTTGATTTTGCAATGCATAATGTGCATATTGACAGGCATTCATTGTGATGTTACGTCTACGACTGTTGTAATGCATTTGGAATCGACGTATTTTGGGTGGGACTTTTTGTTGGTCTGTCATTTCATCGGATTCCGGGTCAGGCATCATTGTCCGATGCCACTGTACATTTAGGACATGGCAATGTGTACCTTATCGTTACTGGGTCGGTGTATGGGTATTGCTTGCCATGTCATGTTGATGTTTGGGAGGGTTTGACTGACATGACAGTGATGGCCCTGGCCTGTTTTGCAGGTGTGTGTGATGCACACCTTGCATGTCCAGGTCATCCGCTTCTCAGAGCAACTAGCTGGGGGTAGGTTTCTCTCCGCAGCAGGGCCCTCCCCCTCGAACAGACTTCCTGCCTGACTTGAACTTGAGGGTAACCATCTCCAGTTCTGGAAGCACCTCAAGACCTTCCTCTTTGCTTCTGCTTACTCTCTGCCTCTCCCTTGCAGAATTCTTCACTGGAACTGCACAGGAGCTGCAACTGGGACACTCTCACCAACCTCGGTCCCTGGGCCAGCCACTGTCCACTTGCACTGCCACCCTGGCAACCCCTGCACTGCGGGACTGTCTCTCTATCCCTACAGCCCTCCCTTCACAGCACTTGTCTGCACTTACCTTTGCAGTTGCCACCAGGCGAACTATGTATTATTTTTTTGGCCTACTTCCCCTGTACTGGACTCCCCCCACCCTTCCCCTTGCACTTTTCCCTTCCCCCTACCCCTGCACTTGCACAATCTCAATGACACCTGGCCTAGTAGTACCTTTCTCTGTGTTCCCTTGTTCCCCCCCCACTGCCTCATTGTGCCTTTGAATACTTGTGTATGGCTCATGTCATGTCACATGTCATATGTGTGCATTTTGGTTGCACAGGATAGCTTGTGTTTAAGTAGCTAGGGATGCAGACGATGTGGCACTTCCATGGCAACTATCTCAGGGTGGTAGGGTTGTGACAGTTGACTGTCACTTTGTCATCATCGATTGTCACCTGGTATGTGCCAGGCCTGTGTGCACTCCGCAGGGGTGGGAGTTTAGGTGAAAAATGTGGCCACAAGCTGGGTCCGGGCTACCTCACCACGTGCCCTGTCCCCTCCCATGGGCAGCGCCTGTGCCTGTGGTTGGGGATGTGGGGGCACCACCATGTCCACCGGGACACCCTGCCGTGTTGCAACATTGTGCAGGACACATGCTGCCACAATAATCCTGCACACAACTGGTGGTGCATAGAGTAGTTGCCCACCAGAGCGGTCAAGGGAGCGGAAACGTGACTTGAGCACTACGAATGTGCGCTCCACTATGGCCCTGGTTGCAATATGGGCAGCGTTGTATCTTACCTGGGGTGGTGTGGTGGGGTTCCGGATTGGCGTCATCATGTGGTTGCTCAGAGGGTAGGCACTGTCCCCTGGGGAGGTGATAATTGTTGAGATTATTAGGGTTGGTATATTTGTCTGTGTGTGACTTGCATGCATGTGCAAGGGCATTTGTACTCACCTAGGAGCCATGTGTCGCCATGCTGCCCAGCTTCCAGGGCCCGGCTCAGGGCGGACATTCTGTATATGAAACTGTCATGGGTGGAGCCAGGGTAGTTTGCATAGACAGAGGTGATGATTCCCTTTGCATCGCATACCACCTGTACATTGATGGAATGCCAGTGCTTGCGGTTTCGGTAGATGTGCTCAGTGGCCCTAGGTGGACGTAGGGCCACATGGGTGCAATCTATGGCACCGAGCACTTTGGGGAAGTGTGCCACCCTGAAAAAATCCAGGACAACGGCCTGCCTTTCTGCGGGTGTTCTGGGCATGTATATGTGCCTGCGGACTGAGGGGCGCGCTGTCATGATTGCTAGTACCTGGTGTAGGCAGTGTGACTGCGTGGCCTGTGAGACCCCCCCCACTATGGCAGTGGTCCGCTGAAACGACCCAGTGGCCAAAAAATGCAAGACATTGAGCAGCTTCTCCAAGGGGCTCAATGCTTGGGAGCAAAGGGTGGGGGATGTGAGGTCATCTTCCCACTCCCTGACCAGGTCTAGGATGATATGGGGTGGAAACCTATACCTGCCGTAGACCTGGTCGTCAGGCATCCCAAAAAGGCTTGTCCGTGGTGCAAAAATGCGTGCCCTGGCTATTCTCCTCCTCCTGCGGTGTCCCACAATCAGTGCAGCAACAAATGGGGCATTCATCGTCGCTGTATATACGCGTTTGTTGTTTGCGGGCACTTTTATGCTGTGCGCGGGCGCGGGACGCCTCCGTGTGGGCGGACTCGTTGGTTTCCCGTATTCGGGTGTCATCGCGTGTGATCGGAGGGGCCTGGCCTGGGTACGTGTGTTTCGGGGTGCGCGGGTAGTTCCACACGCGATTGGCCTGGGTACGTGTGTTTCGGGGTGCGCGGGTAGTTCCACACGCCATTGGCCTGGGTACGTGTGTTTCGGGGTGCGCGGGTAGTTCCACACGCCATTGGCCTGGGTACGTGTGTTTCGGGGTGCGCGGGTACTTCCACACGCCATTGGCCTGGGTACGTGTGTTCCGGGGTCCCGTGAACTTTCACACGCGATTGGTTGGAATCCACGTGTGTACTGTCATCACGTGCAATGAGGGATACTCCCTCGCACGTCACGTCACAGACGCGCTCACGCGCTGAGGGCCTTTGGTCCAATGAAAATGCGCATGCGTGCAGACGCGCTTACGCGCTAAGGGCCTTTCCTCGAATTACACGCTGACGTGCAGAATTTTCACGTGCCAAATCACTCCGTATCAAGCTGGCCACGCGTAAGCACACGGAAGACCACGCTCCTGCCCAGAAGGCCGAACTACTGCCCCCCAGAGCCCCGAGCACGCTCCCACCTGCCATCTGCTGCTGCCTGACTGCCTGCTGCCCACGTGCCCTGCCATTTGCTGCCTGCACATCAGCCAGGGGTGCTGTTGGTGTGACCACCCCTGCTGGAACCAAAGACTCCCGACTGGGATTCCATCGCTCCACAGCCCAGCCTCAGGACCCAGTTGCCCACCCACTCCTGCCTCTGGGGTTGTCATGTCGGGGCAAACTCCATCTGTGACCACTGACAACCCCCGGCCAGAGAGGCAGAGGGGCACCAGCTTCAGTGCCACCGAAGTTGGTGTCCTGGTGGAGCAAGTCCTGGGGCAGTATGATGCCCTCTTCGGAAGTTCCCGCGCCGACAAGGAAGGACGGACTCGGATCTGGACTGACATCGTGACTGCCATCAACGCGGAGGGGGTGGCAGTCCGCGACTTCCAACATGTCAAGAAGCGCTGGGAGGACTTCAGGTCCAGGACCCTGAACAAGGCCCGGCGCCTCTTGAAGGCAGCGGATGCCAAGGGGCGCCGGGGCCACTTGTCGGAAGAACAGATGAGGGTCCTGGAACGCATATCCCCAGCGCTCCACGTCCAGGTCCTTGAGAGGCAGACCCGTCTGGAGTCGAGCGGTGAGTGTACATGCATCCTGATTGTGAGCAGTGCGTGTGGTGATTGTTCAGTAGTGTGCAGGTTGCACATCTGTTTGTATGGGGTCGAGTATGGGTGCAGGTGTACAGGGCCGTGGGGCTGACACATGCGAGGGCTGTAATGTGTGAGACTTGGATGGTGCCTGTGTGTGTGGGCTTGCATGCCATATGCAGTTGTGTGGGCACACAAGTTTGTATGAATGTGTATGTGAGTAGACATGTCCGTGATGTCACGCATGTATGTTGTTTTCAGCTGCATGTATCAGCGCTGTGTACATGTGCATGTGTGTGTATTTGACAAGGGTGCAACAGTGATGCAACATGGATGCATGTGACAGCTTTAAGTGGAAGCCTGATGGGCAGATGTGACATGGATGCCCGTCTGAACACTGCGACACTTGCAGATGTGTACACATGCATGCAAGTGTGGTGGTGTGTGTACATGTGTGGTGCACTTCATGTGTTGCATGTGATGTCTGGCTCACCTTTGTCTGCTCATGCTGTTGTATGTGTATGGATGGTGTTGGCAGTTGCGAAATGGCTGTGGTATGGCTCGTGTGTGCGAGTTGTAATGACATGTGTGTTGGTGATCGTGATGACATGTCTGAGGTTTGCCAATGCCACTCATGTGCAACTGTCATGTGTGTATGTGTCCATTGTACAGTGCCCTGATGCGTGTGTTTTGTTTCTCCCTGTCTGCAGCGTCAACTGATGAAGAGGGCGGAGAAGGTGCTGTGGAGCACAGCGGCGGGGATCCCACCGCCAGCCGGAGACGCAAGGCCCGGCTCCCCTCCCATGTTGTCATCTCGTCGGGGAGTGAGGAGTCCGGTGCCGCGTCCCAGGCCGCAGCTGCCGGGGGGAGGTCCAAGAGGCGGAGGTTGCAGTTGGACTCCTCGGCAGCAGAAGGGGCAGCTGGGACCCCACAGGGCCCAACGGGGGAAGATGGCACAGAGTCATCCAGGTTGGTGGGGGGTTTGGTGGAGGAGGAGGCCGTGCAAGCACCGGAGACGGGGTCTGGGGGTGGGGATCCCACTGGTGCTAGTGGTGCAGTGCAGGACCAGGGACAGGAGGCAGCACAGGCCGCCGCGGAGGTGCCTGTGTGCAATCCTGTCCCTGATCCTGTCCCTGCATCATCTTGCACCAGCAGGGATGCCTATGTCCAGACCAGTTTTCAGGCAGGGGATGAGCTGACGTCAACTGGCCTTCCTCTGCCTGCGGACGTGGCTATCCAGGCCCGGGTTGAGCCTGTCCTGGCTGGTGTGGCGTTGCGTCAACGGGCCATGCGAGGTGACCTGCAGTCTTTTCATGAAGAGACTGCACGTCATCTCGAATGGCTCGTTGACCACGTCAGCCTGCTGGGACAGGTCACCCAGGCCGGATTCCTCCGTCTGATGGGCCTTGCCACGACCCCCTCCTCAGCTGGACCCCCTACGCGCCAGTCGTACCCTGTGCCATCTTCCCACCCATCAGTCACCTGGGTGCCCTGTGGAGCTGCCTCTGACGGTGCGGCCAGGCTGGTGGAGGAGGCATCCCTGCCACAGTCGGGAGTCGGACGTCCAGCAGGGGTGGCCACGTCAACGACTGCACCCCAGCCGGCGGAGGATGTGCAGGCAGCAGGAGGCAGTGCAGGGGCAGAGGCACAGCAGCAGCAGCACCATGGTGGGAGCCATGAAGGCTCGGGGCCTTCGACATCGGAGGGGCAGGCATCGGCCGGAGGGCAGGAGGACCCAGGACTAAAAGTGTCTTCCGTGTGGCAGCGGTTGGGCCACGCCATAGATGCGGAGCGGCAGCGGGCGGAAGAGGCACGGCTCTCTATGGTCAGGGCGGAGAACTCCATGCAGAGGGCCCTGAGGCGGGTCGAGTGCCTCGAGGCAATCCGCAGGGCTTTGGAGGTGGACACGTCGACGGCCCTGCCGACCCTCGGGGCCATGGAGGAGGACCGCCTCCGGGACATTGAGGAGGAGTTCGATGATGCCCTGGCCCGGCACATCCAGAAGTGAGCCGTGGAACTAGCCCGCTGCCCTTGTACATAGTTATGTAGATAGTGTTAAGTTTCATTTTTGTTTTTATTTCATTTGGACCTTTTGGACATTGGCCACATTTTTGTATATAGTTTTTTTTTTAGTTAGTGTAGTTAGTTAGGTTTCCTTTATTTTGTTGGGATAATGGACCCTGGCTTCTTGCATTGTACATAGTTGTGGACTTGTACATACTTTCTTTTTTAACATTCTCCATGGATCAATGGCTTATTATTTTTATTTCACATTGGATTTTGTTTGGTGGACATTGACTTTATACTACATTACTTTGGATTTCTATATTCTTTATTTTTTTAAGTTTTGAACGGACATGCTTCTTTTCATTTTTTTCCATTCACATTTCTGTTTCTTCATTTTTGTTTCTATTCATCTTTCCTTTAATACATTATTTTTTTGTTGAACTTCAATGTGTGGTATCTCATTGTTTTCATGCATTTCATGTTATGTGTTTTGAGAATCACTGACACCCATTGGTTGTATGTGAGGGACATGTGTTTGTTTTGGAACTTGCAATTGGTGTTCTGTGATGTAATTGCAAAATATGAGTGGGTGGATGCAAAACTCGGGTGGGTGTTTTGCATTTGGGGGCTGACCATAGAGACCAGGGATCTGGACTGTGATGACATGTTGGGTGGGGAAAATTAGTTGGACATGGGTGGGGGCCTGCTGGCAGGTGCCCCACAGTGCTGGGGGGTGGGAGACATGAGTTGGACATGGGTGGGGGCCTGCTGGCAGGTGCCCCACAGTGCTGGGGGGTGGGAGACATGAGTTGGACATGGGTGGGGGCCTGCTGGCAGGTGCCCCACAGTGCTGGGGGGTGGGGGTGGTGGGAGACATGAGTTGGACATGGGTGGGGGCCTGCTGGCAGGTGCCCCACAGTGCTGGGGGGTGGGAGACATGAGTTGGACATGGGTGGGGGCCTGCTGGCAGGTGCCCCACAGTGCTGGGGGGTGGGGGTGGTGGGGAACATGAGTTGGACATGGGTGGGGGCCTGGTGGAGGGTGCCCCTGGTGGCTGGGGGGTGGGGGTGCTGGGAGACATGGGTGGGGGCCTGCTGGAGGGTGCCCCTGGTGGCTGGTGGGTGGGGGTGGTGGGAGACATGGGTGGGGGCCTGGTGGAGGGTGCCCCTGGTGGCTGGGGGGTGGGTGTGCTGGGAGACATGGGTGGGGGCCTGGTGGAGGGTGCCCCTGGTGGCTGGTGGGTGGGGGTGGTGGGAGACATGGGTGGGGGCCTGGTGGAGGGTGCCCCTGGTGGCTGGTGGGTGGGGGTGGTGGGAGACATGGGTGGGGGCCTGGTGGAGGCTGCCCCTGGTGGCTGGGGGGTGGGGGTGGTGGGAGACATGGGTGGGGGCCTGGTGGAGGCTGCCCCTGCACTGCTGGGGGGTGGGGGTGGTGGGAGACATGGGTGGGGGCCTGGTGGAGGGTGCCCCTGGTGGCTGGGGGGTGGGGGTGCTGGGAGACATGGGTGGGGGCCTGCTGGAGGCTGCCCCTGGTGGCTGGGGGGTGGGGGTGGTGGGAGACATGGGTGGGGGCCTGGTGGAGGCTGCCCCTGGTGGCTGGGGGGTGGGGGTGCTGGGAGACATGAGTCGGACATGGGTGGGGGCCTGCTGGAGGCTGCCCCTGGTGGCTGGGGGGTGGGGGTGCTGGGAGACATGGGTGGGGGCCTGCTGGAGGCTGCCCCTGGTGGCTGGGGGGTGGGGGTGCTGGGAGACATGGGTGGGGGCCTGCTGGAGGCTGCCCCTGGTGGCTGGGGGGTGGGGGTGCTGGGAGACATGGGTGGGGGCCTGCTTGAGGGTGCCCCTGGGGGGTGGGGGTGGTGGGAGACATGGGTGGGGGCCTGGTGGAGGCTGCCCCTGGTGGCTGGGGGGTGGGGGTGCTGGGAGACATGGGTGGGGGCCTGGTGGAGGCTGCCCCTGGTGGCTGGGGGGTGGGGGTGGTGGGAGACATGGGTGGGGGCCTGGTGGAGGGTGCCCCTGGTGGCTGGGGGTGCAGGGGGACATGCGTTGGTGGGCAGTAGTGCTAGTTGATATGTGGGTTGGCTGGTGGGCATGGGCATGGTGGATGGGGTGCCTGCAGGACATGTGCTGGGTAGGCCCCTGTGGTGTGAGCCACCTGCAGGGGCCGTGGAGGGTGTAGAGGGTACACCTGGGAGGACCCACACGTGCAATTCACGTGTGCTGCTCCCCGCGCACCCCTGTAATACACATACCCCGCTCAATCGCGTGTGGAACTTCCCGCGCACCCCCGGAATACACGTACCCCACTCAATCGCGTGTGGAACTTCCCGCGCACCCCTGAAATCCACGTACCCGGCCAAATCGCGTGTGGAACTTCCCGCGCACCCCTGAAATCCACGTACCCGGCCGAATCGCGTGTGGAAATTCCCGCGCACCCCCGTAATACACGTACCCGCTCATTCGCGTGTGTAACTTCCCGCACACCCCCGGAATACACGTACCTCGCTCAATCGCATATTTGACTTCCCGCGCACCCCCGAAATACACGTACCCCGCTCAATCCCGTGTGTAACTTCCCGCGCACCCCCGGAATACACGTACCTCGCTCAATCGCGTGTGGAACTTCCCGCGCACCCCTGAAATCCACGTACCCGGCCAAATCGCGTGTGGAACTTCCCGCGCACCCCTGAAATCCACGTACCCAGCCGAATCGCGTGTGTAACTTCCCGCGCACCCCCGGAATACACGTACCTCGCTCAATCGCATATTTGACTTCCGGCGCACCCCCGAAATACACGTACCCCGCTCAATCCCGTGTGTAACTTCCCGCGCACCCCCGGAATACACGTACCTCGCTCAATCGCGTGTGGAACTTCCCGCGCACCCCTGAAATCCACGTACCCGGCCAAATCGCGTGTGGAACTTCCCGCGCACCCCTGAAATCCACGTACCCGGCCGAATCGCGTGTGGAACTTCCCGCGCACCCCCGGAATACACGTACCTCGCTCAATCGCATATTTGACTTCCCGCGCACCCCCGAAATACACGTACCCCGCTCAATCCCGTGTGTAACTTCCCGCGCACCCCCGGAATACACGTACCTCGCTCAATCGCGTGTGGAACTTCCCGCGCACCCCTGAAATCCACGTACCCGGCCAAATCGCGTGTGGAACTTCCCGCGCACCCCTGAAATCCACGTACCCGGCCGAATCGCGTGTGGAACTTCCCGCGCACCCCCGGAATATACGTACCCCGCTCAATCGCGTATTTTACTTCCCGCGGCGCAACTTTTTTGATGCGCTGGGACTCTACCGCCTGCTTTCTTGTGGCGGCCGTGTTTCAGCTTGTGCGTGGCTTTGGCTGTGCGTGGATTTGCCCTATTCCATTCCATGAATACGTGTGGTTCGAGTGCGTGTGGGCGTTCCCTCTGCTTCCGTGCAGTACATCCCCAGTTACGCCCTTATTTTCACATGTTGTTCCCCATTCCGCGCGTTACGCCCCATGTCCCGCCCACTTTCTGGTGTGTGCGCTGAGGTTGTGCGCTTTCACTGTGTGCGTCGCGCACCGTCGCGCACGCCTTTCGCGATGTTGCAGTGACTTGTGCGCCATGCACGGGTTTGGCGCACATCCCGCGGTGAACACGCGCAGGGACTTCCATGAATCGCACGCGTGCGTGTGCGCCTGTTTTTTTCCGCTTGCGCATGCTTGCGCATGCTTGCGCCTAGATTTTCGGCGCACGTTTGTTCCATGAATCGGCCCCTTAATTTCATCTTTTAGACGTGGTGTAGGATCTCTGTCTAACTTACGATAGAAAAAAGGGGTTTTGAAGTTGTATCTCGATTTCCCTATCATAAAGTGTTTTATCCCAAAGTACAATACCTCCACCTTTGTCAGCTGGTTTTATATGAAAAGACTGGTTCTTCTGTAGTGCTGTCAGAGCATTCCTTTCTTCTCGGGTTATGTTTTCTTTGTGTTGATTATTAGATTGTAATAGTTTTTTACCTCGTCAATGATTTTGTTTTCGAAGGCTACTATAGCAGGAGATACCATGTTGTTTAATGGAGTAAAAGTTGAGGGAGGTTTTAAACCTGTCAAACTCGGTTTCTTATTAGATACTGGTGACTCTTTAAAGAAATATTTGAGTCGAATCACTCTGAAGAACTTTTGTAACTCAATTTGTGTTTTGAAGTCTCTAGCTTTTGTGGTGGGCACGAAACTTAGTCCGTTCTGTAGAACTAGCATTTCAGGATCGGTAAGTAGATGGTTGGACAAATTAAAGACTGGAATTACCAAGTTGTTGGGGGGGCCTCTCCAGTTGCGTGTTTGCATTCTGGGTGGCCCCTGGTGCCAATTGCGCGGTCTCCTCCCTTGGCCCCTCTGAAAATGGGGCTGGTTGTTGGGGTTGCTGTTACTCGCAGAGTTTGTACTATCGGAGTCACTACTCGTCGTGTTGGAAGTATTAGAGAATGTTACAAATGTATTCCTCTGTCGGTTGGTGTTTCTTCCTCTATTTTTTAATAATTTATTTTGGTCTTCGTAGTAAGACTCTATCAAGTAGGGGTAGGTAACAAACAGGGAATCTCTATTTATTTTTCCCTTTGTTCGCAGTTATGATGCCTTGATCTATGTGATTTCACATTCTGCGACTCAAAATTGCACATATTTAGAAGGTTTTTTGAAAATGGGTTTGTTCTGATTCCGTGAGCGGAGCCGTTACATTGTGGTTTTCGACTCCACCATCCACATGAAACGGTTTAGTGTTAAATAGTGAACAGTAAAACTTTTAGAGGCGTGGACACACATTTGTGTGACGTTTATATTGCTGTTGTGTTTTGTAGGCAAACTTCTGTGCCGAGCTGACACGCAGTGTCTGGCGTTTTAGACTCCCGCCGCTGATGAAAGATCGTGGTAGTCAGAATCCACAACTACATGTCTCTGGTTGAGATGTGCTAACATTAATTGGTCCCTAAGTAAATCGATTCCTTGGTCAACTTGGGTTAACAACTGTACATTTGGCCCCCTGTTTAAATTAACAACTTCTTTAAATTCCACCTTGTGTACATCTGTATGTTAGCTGACCAAAATGAAGTGGCAAAGCACAATGCTTTTGAAATAACTGGCCAATATTAAAATATTAAAATGTAAACAAAGGATAACAATCCTTGTCTGATATTCTCTACAGGCCTCAAAAGCAGTCTGGGACACAAATGAACCGTGGGTGACATGCCGAAAACCCGGTTATAAGAAAATAACCTTACACGGCTACCATTGAGCCGTATTTTGAGCTCATGTCCGTTCAGGATGTAAGTAAAGGCTTGGTGATGTTTACTTATCAATGTGTTTTATATAGTGTAATAGTTTGATACACTGTTTAGAGATGTGCCACATTGAAAACTATTGACTGCAAAATGTATAGTTACATCAATGTATTAGATCTGTGTACTATTTTTAAAAAAAAGCTTTTCGATGCTAGAACCACGATTGTATGTAACACTGTGTATTGTTTGTTTTTAGATATTGTCAAACCTGTTATGGGGTATAAGAAAGAGTTTAACTACTATATCTAAAGAAATGGTCTGTCCGGAAGAAGGCAGCGAGAAATCAATGGTTGTATAGACACTAGAGAAAGTGTTTTAAAATCCAGAAAGGACGAAACATGTCGACAATTGACAAAAGACTTATGAACTATTGAAGTCTTATATCTAACACTGCTTAAGTGAATATAGTCAGTTTTCATTGATCCAACTAACCCCTTTACAGATGATACTGTTTTTAAGAATGGATTGAGAAGATCATGTAATGTTGTCACAGACATGTTAAATCTTGCTCTCTTTCTTTTTTTAACTTTTCTAAATTTGTCTTAAAATGAATACATTTGCATGGCATTATTTATGATTTGTTGTTTTGCCTTAAATTTTGGGTATTTGTGAGTGTGCAACACAGATGTGGTTCTTTTCTTTCATAAGTGTGTGGTATCAGTTACATTAGGTAACATTAGGTAACTTTAAGATTAAGAGCTGTTAGTGCCACCTACATGTGAGGTGTGTACTAATATCTAAGATAATACAATTTATCACCAAGCCTGGACCTGCATTGACATAGGGCGGGGTAATCAGTTGTCTTACTTTTTGTATAGTGTATCTATTATTGTTCTCCCGTTTCGAGAAACTGATCCCCCTTAACAAAAAATCTTGGGAAATTACCTTTTGTGTAGGTAAATTCTAATTGGATGTTACATAACTGATGGTTCCACCTGAGACCACCTCTAAATTGATAATGTTGAATACATAGCATCTCTACCGTATGTGATTGGTTAGTGCAAAATGCACTGGGTGGCCTAGCATTCAGGATTTTCATTGGTTGGCATCTTACTGACCAACCTTGGGCAATTGACTGGTCATCAACACATGAGCCAGACGGGAGTAGGGGGATAGAGGCCCAGGAACTGGTTTCCTTTCAATTAAAAAATATACTGGCCTCATTCTGGATACCAGCAAATGTAGATATTGTTTCTGGCACTCAGTCCGGTAATGAGGGCTGGCTTACTTTCAGCTATCAGCTGTCGGCAACCATTGTGCCCCACCGGCAAACCCGGATTTGGCCGGTCCAGTAGAGTTTCAGTATCCATGAATACCAGCACTTTTTTACCGGACCTGACCAACTCAGAATGAGGCCCACTATCCCTTATTCCTAGGCCATGAGCCAGAGTGACTTCTTTATTGTTAACCTTGTAAGGTGCCTAATTTCTGACACTATATGGGGAGTCGTGGCAGGGGCCTATCTATGTCCGCAGCTAATAAATAAACAGTGTTCTTGAATTGTGGGTCACATGTGAGAGGACTGTGTTTTGAATGATTTCATCCTGCATTTATTGGGATTTTAGCTAATATAAGTGTGAGTGTCATTACTTTCTCGGCCACTAGGGACTTGGTTATCCATTTCATATGAAGGTTTTTGCTTATATTTATTCTGCACCTGGCATTCAAAAGCAGGTTGTTCTTTAATTCATCTTAGGAAAATATGTCTTGTGCCTTGGAAATTATTATCCTCTGTTCTCTCCGAGCCATCCAGACCCTCCCTAATTTCTCAGCTGTGTCTGCACAGCTACTGTCTATGCCGTGCACTGTTCTGTATTTCAGTAAATCCAGCAGTTTGAGTTTTCATGAAGCCTCAAGGCCTTTCATTTGTTTGAATCTGTGCTGCTGCTTCCCTTTTGAAAAAGATGGCTGCTCAGTACTGTTGTGTTTCTACGTTATTGAGCTACATACGTAGGTATTTCATGTTGCAAGGAGCTGGCCAATCCTGCTGCAGTTTCTACTTCTCCTGTCCCTCCCAGGCTCTCTGCATGGCCCTGGCTTCTGATTTCATCTAAAAAACTCAGGACATCATGTCCTCTCTCTCTTCCCCTCCTCCCCCCTCTATTCCCTGCTCTTCCACTGGCCCTTCTTCGGCCATCTCTCCTCCCTCCTTCTCTGCTTTTCCCTTGTTCTCCCCTGACAAGTCTTGTCAAAACAGAATCACCCCTGTTCCTACAAAACCATCAAGGTCCACATTGACACCTTGGCCCCTGCTCTGGCTGACTTATGCAACCATTCCTCTGCCACTAGTGTCTTCCCCTCGCCCCTGAAGCACTCCCTTATGCACCCCCTTCTTAAGAACCCCTCTGCAGACACGTCCTGCCCGGCTAACTAACGCCCAATCTCCATCACTCCTTTCATGGGCAAACTCCGGGAAAAGCTGGCCATCTCCCGGCTTAATCTTCACACTGAATCTGTTGGTAGTCTCCATGACCATCAGTCTGGCTTCAGAGCTGCCAGAAGCACAGAAACTGCTCCACTGAACCTCCATGAAGACCTGCTCTCCAACCTCGATTCCTACACTGCCTGTGTCCTCATCTTAATTTATCTCTCTTCTGCCTTTGACATGGTGAGCCATGCCATACTGTTCAACCATCGCCATGAAACCTGGCTATCACCAATCAAGCTCTGGCTTGGCTGACCTCTTTCCTCTCTGATCGTCCCTCCCAGGTCCAACTTGGGTCCTTCCTCTCCTCTATCTTTATCTGTACCCATGGTGTTCCCGAGGGGGCTAGCCTCTCTCCCTGGCTTTTCAATTAATACCTGCTACTTTTTGCCTACTGCATTGCTGCTCTCTTTCACAACTTTCAGTACTATGCAGATGACAGTCAGCTCATTTTCAGGCTCCCTTCCACCACTTCTTCTCCTTCTATCATCTCTGACTGTCTGTCTGCAATACAGGAGTGGTGTGCTGCCAATGATCTCTGCCTTAATGCCAGCAAGACTGAGATTCTCCTCATAGGCACACCTGCACCCTCCTTTCCTGTCACTCTCTGGCCAGCCTCTCTTGGACTTCTTCCTGCTCCCACCTGTGAGGCTAAAAACCTTGGGGTCATCTTCGACTCCACACTCTCCTTCTCTCCTCACATCACTGATGTCTCTAAGAAGTACACTACCAGCTGCACCTCCTCAGAGGTATTCTTCCCTTCCTCTCTTTCCCCCAGAAGCTCAGTGTCTCCAGAGCTCTGCTTCTCTCCAGGCTTGACTACTGCAACAGCCTCTTTCTAAATCTGCCTGCTTCTACTCTCCGCCCTCTGCAACTCATCCAGAACAGGACTGCTACACATGTCCTTGGCCTCAAGCCCAGGCATCGTATCTCTCGAGGACTGAAATCTCTTCACTGGCTCCCAGTGGCTGCGAGAATTAAGTTTAAAAAACCCTCTCCATTGTCCACAAGGCCTTCTGGGGCCTGGGCCTCCATACCTTTAACTCCCTCTTCCTATATATCTTCATTCTCGAGCTCTTCGCTCATCTGCCTCCAACTCCCCCAGTCGCTTCTCCAAGCAATGAGTTGGTGGTAGATCTCTTTCTTCGGCTGGGGCCACCCTCTGGAACAGCCTCCCTGCCTCCCTGAAACTTGAGGAGAACCATCTCTGGTTCCCTAAGCCCCTCAAAACCTTCCTCTTTGCTTCTGCTTTCTTTTCTCCTCTCCCCTGTGTAACTCCTGGCTGATACTGACACTGCACCATCACCTGGCTACCCGCTGATCTCGGGCCCAGGTGCCCTCCCCCGCCATTTGTACACCTGTAATGCCTCCCTGGCAACCCCTGCACTTGAGGACTGTTTCTGCATCCCTACAGTCCCCTACCAGCTCTTGACACCTGATTCCTGCATTTACCCTTGTATTTGCCACCAGCTGGCTGCATCCCATACTTATTGCTTATTTATTCTATTTATTTTTACGGTCGATCCATGTACTGCACTCCCCCCTGCACTTTTCCCCTGCCACCTTCCCCTGCACTTGCGCGATCTCAATGTCACCTGGCCTACTAAGATTGTTGTCTGTCTTCCCCTGTTTCCCCTCTCTTGACTAGTCGCACATTGAAAAACTTGTGTATAGGTGCATTATAAATACCATATCATATCATATCATGTTGCATTCAGCTTATACATTGCTTATGTTATGTTGTTCATGTCTTTATGGTTCAATATTCTTTGTGTGTAAATGCATATTTGACCTAGCAGGGATGTTTCTTCATTGTGAGTACATCATTGCCTAGTGTCTATTGCATGCAAGTATGTTATCTCACTGTGAGTTTGTTCCTTCTTGCCATCTATAGTTATATTATGTACATTTCCTGCTGTACCTGCCTGGGATAAGGGTGGGGCTGTCACCTTAATGAGTAATGTTTCTCACCTGTGCAATATTGGGGTAAGGGAGGGGCAATAGCTATGACAGACCTATTCATCTGCCTCTCAACATTCCCCCCTCTGATCGAGTCCTCAACCACAACTCCTTCAGTGCCCTTCCTCCCCTTCATATGGTACCTTGGGAATCCATATTTTAGTCACCCCTCTCAGGTTGCCTGCACGTTTAATGTGTAAGTCCACACTGTCATATAGCAGCACTCAAAACTGAAATTGCACAATACCCATCATACAATGTAATTGTGAGGGTCCTGGGAATAAGTACATTTTGATCCTGAAGGTGTAATATGGCTTTCCTTCACTTTGACACAAAGTAGGTAATCTGTCTGGGCATGCTTGTGCAGTAGCATTCAGGTCTATTACTATTTCCATCCCAACTGCTCCTTTGGCGGTCTTTTTACAACCACCTATTGCCATTTTTAGAACGCAGAAAGCCTGTAGTATCAATAGTACTATTGCTAGCCAGGTGAATATCCACGAGTACAGGTAGCTGAACCAGTCATAATTTTCAGGCTCATCCACCTTCTCAACTATCCTTGGGTGCTATTCTGGTAAAATGGCTATGACCTCTGGGAAGTTTCCATTCTCTTCTATCGTGGACGGGTGGGTACATGCGGCAAGATGACCCAAATTCTGTGCACATGCCGCCCTTCATGTCTGTTATTGATTTGAGGACATACCTATTCTGGAGTTTCATGATCCACAATGCTGTCAGTTATTCCTTTAATGCATTAAAACCCTTCACAGCAACATTTATCATCTGCAACAGCTCCCATCTGGTCATTTGCAAACCAGAAACAAAGAGAGACGTAACGAACATTGTTGCACTATTGAACAGTTTGTGTTGATCTGGAACGTCATTAAAGGCCACTTTTGATTTAACAGGAACATAGTTCTCTCTTTTACTATGTGTGAGGGTTGTGCATTCACTCAGGGAAAATGCAATTTTTTACTTCACTCTGGGGTACTTCTAGTGCAGGTGTCCCTTGTGTTACTATAGAACACAGAACTTCCCAATTCAGAGGGAGGTTTGTGTAGGCTCTTGGACCACAAGCCCAATAGTGGTCCATTAATACCACAGTGACTATCATCATCCTAGGGAAAACATGAGTCTTTTTGCACCCTTTATTTTCCCCTACTTTTATTACACCTGTATTCCATATGCATAGAGAGGCATTAATCAAGGGGAGTGTGTGCAGCACACCTGCTTCATTCTCTACCTACATTAGCATTCTACTTTACTTAGTCCATGTGTGGAGGCACTCTTCGTTTACCTTGTTGACAATCAACTGTGGATGCTCTATAAGTATATCTGCCTTACAACCAATCAGTCAATCGGTATAGACATTTAGGGTGAAAATCTGTCCTTCTATTTGTAATTGACCCCTCTCCCAAAAGTTGGCAATTTATTTTCCTTGTTTGTTGATACAATTCAAAAATGTGTGATCTTCTCTTATCATTTCCCCTCTGCTCAGGCCTGATAATATATAACGTGTTACCTCATGTTGTGTTTTAAAATTTCTCATACTTGACACCTCCTTTATAAAATTATCTATGTGTGGGGGAATCTACTTTTGTTACCCATTGCATAGAGGCCCTTTCACCCTGAAATAATTTCCCTCTTGTCATACATGTTCCAAGATGTGCCAGGCAGTGTTGTGTCTGTGGGTACTCCTGTCACTATAAACACTCTGGAAGCGTTCATGCAATAGGGGAATAAGGAGCACACATAACAGCTCTCTACAGACATCTCCCTCCCCACTTGGCTCATGTGCTGGTACCATACATTAATAGTGATTTGAGCAGAATTGGTCCTATATGAGTTAATGAGCTCAACGTCATACATCACACTTCATTCAATTCTTTCATTACCATTTAATCTGTTATGATGATAGGAGTTATAACACTGTATATTCGTTTGGATACATTATAATGGACCAACTCTCTTAATGTGATGAGAATAATTAAATAAATGCTGCAAAATGTAAAACACTTTAATATAAGCATTATTGGCAATGTAACAAATCTTTGCAAATAACAATTAGCATTATTACATCTATGTGCCAAAAAGCGAATATCTAACAAAATTGAAAAGTCACATTTTCTTCCCCTCCCAAAAGTTTCTTTCGGTTTCTTCAAAAAGTCACTGTTGACAGGAAAAAATTGCATCAATGCCGCAAGAAAATTTCTTTCAAAAATAAAATATGTCAAAAGATTTATCACAAGAGCAGTGAAGGTTATATTTCTCACTCCTAGAGCAGGATATGTGTTTACTAAGATAAAGCCATAAGAATTATAATTGTTAGAAGAAGAATTTTGTGTATATATAATGTTTTTCCTTTTTGTTAATGTGTTACTTTTTGTCTCATGCAGGAATGGTTTGAAAAAGTGTCCACTAAGTCTGCTCTGTTTCTGTATATAACCACAAGAAACACTGTCTCTTTATCGTTCTGGTTGCTGGCTTGTTCTGATTACTGATCTCATATGTACTCATCTCATCTTGAAATTCAGGGGGTTGCAGCAGGGCAGACCCTCCTTTGTAGGGTGTGATGTCACTGAGGTGCAGCCACGCCCTTCTTCCTACCACCTTTACAGCTGTTGGTGTCACTTTTGCCATGACAAAAGGTCCTTCAAAACGCAACTTGTGCCAGCAACGGGTATAACTTTTGTAGAGGATGTTGTCCCCTGGGTATAGAGCAAGAGGTTTCAAAACAGTTGTAGCATGCATTTTTTCATTGTCTTCCTCAATTTTCTTTGACCACCCCTCGAAGTTGTCAAATATTAAAAGTACCATTCACCTTCAAAGCAGTCAAATAATCATGCTTTTCAGTTCCCAATAGATTTGAAACACTATGGGCGTCAGTTTGTGCTCGAGTGGGGGAGAAAGAGTTGCAGGCATACAGCATCTCTTCACCAGCTCATAAGGAGAAATGTTATGGTCTAGGAAAATAGGGCTAAGGGTAGTCAATGAAGCCATCCTTTTGTAGGCTCATTTTTAGTTTGGGATTGCTCCTTGAGGAGGCTGTTCAAGCATTGCAAATACCGTTTGCTTGTGGGTGGTAATCGGAAGAAAATGTATGCTTAATACCCAACATAATTGTAATGTGTCAATACACTTCATTTACAAAATGTGGTCCTTTTTTAGACCTGAGCACTTCACACACTATCCACCTTGGGAAGGCCTCACAAATGAGGAATTGCACATGTTGCATCAGGATGTGTGCATGGATTTGCTTCAATCCATCGGGAAAAGGGACATATGACTACTAGCATACACCCACAGCCGTTACAAACATGGAGCATATCTTCATAGTCTACATGCAAACGCTGGAAGCATACAGTATGATGGGGTGTTTCTCCTCTCACTGTTCACAGCATGTGCCCAGCAGTAAACTGCGAGTATGTTAAACAGTGCACAAAGTGTTGTGTGTGCTGGGTGATGAAATTTGTCTAATGCTACTTACATTAATCCTAAGGGCATAACTGGTTTCTCGGTGCTGTCTTGTCACCACATTGAATGTGTGGGGACAATGAGCACCCCCTTCATTTCCATAATTCTTGTTAGTCTGGTTGTGCTCTTGCCTGCAACTCAGTAATGTTGGCTGTGGATATTGTATTAAAGCCTTCCTTCATTACCATGTTATCTGCATGTGTGTACTTATTTGGTGCAATGTCAAATTCAGATATCTCAGGAAAATATGCTACTCTTTTTGCTTCTTAATCAGTGGCCTTGTTGTCATTGGAAAGTAAATATGTACCTTTAGTGTGTGCTGCACACTTCACCACAGCGCTGACCGATGGGAGTTGAAGTGTTTGTATGAAATTGTCCAATAGTGGTGCATGCTACACTGGTGTGCCGATTGCACATAAGAATCCACACCTCTTCCAAAGTGAAAACCCTATGTGCACTGTTGACGTCACATAGGCAGAGTCAAAATACACCATTACGGCTTTGTTTTCATGCATTTCAAGTGCCAAAATAGACGCTACCAATTCTGCTTCTTGTGCTGAGAAATGCAGTGACAATTCCACACTTATCACCGTCTCAAAGCGGGCATTCAGTCTTGCTTTTACCACTACAGTTGCAGTGTGCCTTTCACCCGTGCTCTGATCAATTGACAAGGACCCATCAATAAAGAGGATTGTCCCCCCCAAGGCATTTTCTCTAATGTGTGGTATCGCATCATGATATTCTGGGTACTTGGTGCAATCATGCACCAATGGGTTTGATACAATTACCTCATAACCGAAGGCTCTCTGTGTGGTCAATGAGCTTTCAAGCATTTCTAGAATATCAAACAGGGCATTCTCAACATATAATGCTACTGGACACCCCATTGTGATGCTAGCAGATTTCTCGATTGTAAAGGCAGCTGCGGCCAATGCTTGTTCTCATGGAAAATGGAACAAGTCGTCATCTGTCAAATCAGTCAGTCTGTGTCCCTCGTCAAGAGCCATCACTGTCCTCAAGTTTGTTCCCTCATTTGTTCCCTCATCAACTCCATGCAAAATCACAGCGTCTTCCCTCACTATTGCTGCATCTAGCTCTATTGTAATTACTTGCCCATCTTCCTCATCCATAGGTACTGCTGAAATGAACAAAAACTATGTGAGCAATCGCAACAGCCTGCCATTTATTCTTGTAAGCCATGCTTACAGTATGTGTACTCCATAAAGAAATACATCTGGGTCTAATGGCATGTCCCTTTGTGCTTTCTGGCCATAGAATGCTGATATGAAGTCTTGTGCATTTACATAATGGATTCCTGGAGTAGAACAAGCTATTCCCTGGTCAGTAAATAATGTTAGGTTTGCTCCCTAAATCTCTCTCCAATATATTGACTGGTGCCTTGCGGGAATACAATAATGGCACGGACAGATCATGTTCTCCTATAGTAATAGGTAAATCATCAGTAAAAGGAACTGTACTTGTTGTCCCAGATAAACCTTGTGCATTCATGACAATGCATTACATTGTGTATTTTCCCCTCTCTAACACAAGATCAAGTCACTCCTGTATCTACAAGGAAGTAAATTGTTTTGTTGCCTATGGTTACCCGGACTCTCGGTTCCTCTTGAGGGTCTGATGTAACTGATAGGATGAACACACAAAGTCTCTCTGTGGACTGTCATATTGTGGGTAAAGGTTCAGTCCTGTTCAGGTGAAAGGGTTCCCTCCCAATACTGTCACACCCCGTCTCCTGGGTGTGGGAGTATGTGGCAATATATTAGCATTGCATGATGTTACTCTATTGTGCTGTACAGGTGCTTGTGTTTGCATCAGCATCTGCTTTGTCTATATGGGGGCTTGCTCTGCTTGCACTGGTGTTTTTGTTTGCATTGTCCTTCCTTGCTGTGTAGGTTGTATTTGTGGTTCTTGTGGCTGATACTGCTTGTGATCTTGGGCATAATACTCAGATGGTCCTGTGCTTAAAATGGGGCATATGCTGCCCTCCCTCTTTGATCTGGACAATTCTGTTGCATTCATCCACTGCTTCTACAAACCTGGGAAATTTGCCCCATTTTTCCACATGTCCAACATTGCTGGGTCTGTCCTCCAAACCCGGGTTGTCCACCATGAAATCCTTCTCCCTGTGAAGCCTAAAATCCTAATCCTCTGCCTCTGTGTGCACCCCTCTTCTTTGTTGGAAATAATTAAACCCTCCCCTTCCTGCAACAGTTCTGTTAGCTATTGGTTCTGTGTGCTGTGTTTCCTGTGTTAACCCATCCAATGGTTAACATGGCTCCTTCGACTGAAAGCTTTGATATTGTTTTCTGAACTAAGTTTGCCTCCTCCAACTTTCTTTTCTCAATTTTCTTTCTGCCTTTTTTCTTGTTATAGCTGACAGTGCTGAACTATAGTCAACTGAATGTATGGCCATGGTTTTGCAATCTGTTTTCATTGACTCTGCACTGCCTCAGGCAGCCTCTGGCACAATATGTGAAACACATAGATATAGTTTTGTGCCAGGGTCTTAGTCATCATTCATTTTACGTGTCATGATTGTGCTCATGTCTGATGAATCACGATACTGTACCCTTAGTGCTCTACATATATCAGCCCTACAAATTTTTAAAAAGTGCTCCATCATGAGTGGATAGCCTGCTCATTTCAAAATGTCATCTGCCTTCTCTCCTATTATGGCAGCAAACAAGCTTTTTATGTCACCCACCTCTTACGTCATTCCTGCTGTCATTCTTTCTAATTCATAATTCCACTTACCGGCTCCTGATGTCAGTATTGGTAGCTTGCAGACTATATTGTTGTTGTCCTTCTGTGGGCATGGAATACATTGCGGTCGTCATCCCGCTTTCTCCAAAAATGGGAACTGCGTCAATTTTGCCCCTTAACCTAGTGCAGCTGCACACTTCGTCTTTATAACTGCGTGTGTTATGCTTACTTTCTTTCACCCCAATAAAGTTCTCAACCTATCCAAATCTGAGGTACTTTCCTCCAAACTGCTTGATCACATTTTTGGAGATCTGGGATTTACTACAGGTTCTGACTTTCTCGGATCTGGGTCTAACAAATCTAACTATGCTGTCGCTTTCCCAGTTCTCGTACTTGCAGAGAAGGCATGTGTACCCCTTTCCTCTTCGCCTTCCTCCCCATATATAAACAATGGGGAAACAATATATCCTCACTTCATCTCCATCCTCGTCCTCCCAGTCCTTAAAATCTAGTCTTCAAAGGGGACTTGTTTCATGTGTCCCACTCATTACCTCTTCCAATGCGTTCCTTCCCTCGCCATGCAGAGAACCTCCTCTTGTCTTTGCTATGTTATTTTCCCCATCCCTTCTACTCCTGTAAAATTGCCAATCCTTCTTCTCATGGCTTCTTCCTCATCTCATCCACTTCTTTCCTTTGTCTTTCACCTCTCCTTTGTCTTTCTATCAATTCCTGATTTTTGTCTCTCTCCTTATCCAGGACGTACGTCCCCTGATATTCTTGTCTATCTCTCTTCATCATCTTTCCTTACTTCTTTCAATCTCTTATTGTCTCTCCCTATCTCTTGCTTCCTCTCCTTTCTTTTCCATTCCTTTCTCTTCCCTTATCTCGTTTTCTCTCCTCTCTGTCTGCCTCTTGTTTCTTTTCCTTTTCTTCTTCATACCTTCATTCCCATTTTCTTTCTAATTCTCTTTCTCTTGTCACCTGTTCCTTTTGTCTTTCTTCTTCCTTCTTCTGTCCTTCTCTGACTTCCCTTTTTTATTCTTTAAATCGTCCATACCCTTTCCATCTAATTTAAGCATTATATGTCCTCCCACCTATTTGTTTGGGGCAGTCGTAGTCTCCTCCCTATTACACTGCCTGCCTCTCTTTCTCTGAATCTGCTCCTCAGTCTCTGTCAGTTTTGCGTTTAACTCACAACATTCACCACATTCATTGCATGTGGACACATTATTTTGTTTATTTATTTTTACTCCTGTTATAGCATCTTCACTGCTGCAGGCTGGGGGCCCATATGTGGGGTTAGTGTATTCTGCTGCTGCTTTTAATTCTTGTAATTTGTATATTCCCTACATTTTGGGAAGCAGATTGGTACTCTGGGGAGGAGGAGCTGAGGGTGCTGTGGCCTCCCGTTCACACTGATTAAGCATCCACTCTTTCGTGGGTTGTTCCTCCGTCTCATCCCCATACATATTCCACAGTTCTAGAATGGCTAATTGTTTTTCTAACTTCTTCCCTTTGTGTGCGGCGTGTAAATATGTCATCATGTGTTGCAGTACTGATCTCGAAAGAGTGCCCTCCTGTGGCCAAGTCATAAATATTTTGCTTGCAGTGTCCCTAACCCACTGGACGTGGTACTTGACAATTTGGTCCTTGCATCGGGGTCATTCTCTGCATAAATGAATAAGGGGAGTGTCTTCCATGATGGCACATTAGAATTTAGTCTATCAATACTTAGGAAACTTCCATTCCGGTTCCACTTTTCTCTATTTGCCACTCCTTCACACTCTGCCCCCACAATGTTTCCCTTTACTCCCAACACTTCTAAGTCCCTCCCCAACACTACAGCACTCTACATTCACAACAAACTAACCAGGCAACATCACAAACACTGCCCATGCTCTGGATTGCACCCTTTGGTCCAAACCACAGCTTCACGCTCTCCACAATATAGACCAATACACAAAAATGTACTTTTCACAAAACGAAACCATCTCACAAGCAAATGAATACACTTCAAATACAATTCAGCCATCTTCTCCACTCCTAGTGAGGAAATCCAAATTGTCAATATCAGCCCATCAATAGGTGTATTGTGTAATCTTCCCTAACCTTGTCCCAGGATATCTCATCACCATTAGTACCTTGTGTGAGGTGTATTATACAATCTTCTGTGACCTTGTCACAGGCTATCCATCTTCATTCATCCTTTATTTTGCCCAAATTCCCCCAATATTCAGACACTTCCCACACCGTTTCCATTTTTGTCACGCCAATACTTACATCCTTGGATCAGCCAAGGGCCTTTGGCATCATGCTCCCCTCAATCGACCATCTGCCCTCCGCCATATGGGGCGGCCCACAGGGATCGGACAGCAATTTCTCCAAGGGGGTTCCTGCCAACCTCCCTCAGTCCACATGTGATACTAGTCTCCACAGGGTGCCTCGCTGTCTTCGGGCCACAGCAGGAAACTTGAACAATCTGAGTGCTCTGGGCAACCATCAATCTACTACCATATGTTAAAATGGTCTGCAAAACCTCTGTTTATGTTTAAGCAGAAATGAGTGGGCGTGAAATCCCACACTCAGTAATGGAAATGGTCAAAGTGAAAGGCAAAACCTGCTTTATTAACAATCCAACATAAAGCAGGGACAGCATACAAGCATTGAATTCTCGTAACTCTCAGAGTTCTCATGCAAACAAATGGATTATGAATCCAAAACACGTCACTGGTGACGTCATACTACAATCTTAGTTATATAAACCTATGGGGTGAAGAGATTGGTTAAGGAAATTGACTATATATGCATTATTTAGGGGTTAGTCTTTTAATTGGATGTTACATATGAAATGACTCCACCTGAGTCCACCTCTAAATTGATAATGGTGAATACGTGCAATCTGTACAGTAAGTGATTGGTTAGTGCAACATACACTGGATGGCCTAGCATTGAGGGTTTTCATTGGTTCCCATTTTACTGACCAACCTTGGGCAATTGACAGGTCTTCAACACATGAGTCAGACACGAGTAGGGGGAGAGAGGCCCAGGAACTGCTTTCCTTTCAATTACAACAGATACTATCCCTCATTCCTAGGCCACGAGACAGCATGACAGCTTTGTAGTTAACCTTGTAAGGTACCTCATTTCTGAGAATATATGCAGAGTCGAACAGGTTCCCTATCTGTGTACGGGGCTAATGAATAGACAGTGTTCTTGAATTAAGGGCCATGCAAGAGAGGACGGCATGTTGAATGATATCACCCTGCATTTATTGAGTTTTTAGCTAATATGAGTGCCAGTGTTATTACTTTCTCGGCCACCAGGGACTTGGTTGGTCCATTTCATCGGAAAGGTTTTAGCCTATAATTATTCAGCACCTGGTGTTCAAAGACAGGTTGTTCTTTAATTAATCTTAGGAAAATATGTCTTGTGCCTTGGGAATTATTATCTTGTGCTCTCTCCAGGCCATTCAGACCCTTCCTAATTTCTGAGTAACCTTGGCTGGGTCTGCACAGCTACTGTCTGTGCCCTCCATGGGTCTGTATTTCAATGTATTTCTATGTATTTCAACATTGGTTTGGTTGGCAGACTATAATTGCGCCACTTTAATTACCACCATTGAACCACAAACTTGGACTGACCACTCATTTATCACCTTCACTATCAACGCTAATCGCCCAGTCACTAAATCTAAGATTATCGTGCCTCCCTTATCCACTAGAAACAAGTGCAATATTACAGCTGAGAAACTAACCCCTATCTTGATCCCAATACTGAATTCTACCAGCACTGAAGATCCTGAAGAATTAATATATCTCTTCAATAATACCATGACCATGGCGGCCTTAGAATCCATTGCTCCACTGAAACTCTGTAAGAGTAAACCAAAAGACCACCTTAATACTTGGTTTACACCACAACTGAAAGCCCTCAGGTCAGAAAAACAGAAATGCAAAGCCATATGGAAAAATCTACCTTCCAAGGAGAACAAAGACATAGTAACAGAAATCTCTGCTCGCTACAAAGCAGAGATCATTAGAACCAAACAGGAAATCTACAATGACAGGATTCAAAATGCCAGTTCCACTATCAAGGAACTATTTGGAATCCAATAATGATTGATGCACGGGCATCCAAAATGCCCTGGCAAACAAAATCACCACCCTTCAGAAGAAAATCAGAAGAAAATCGCCACAAAGCGACTCAACATCAACAGCATCGACACAGCTCAGAAACCTGACACCAACCTGCTTACCAATACCTTACCAGAATTTTAATTTGCCCAAGTCACAACAACAGAGGTCAAAAAAATCATATCCTCGCTGAAACCTTTGCGCTGTCAAGGCAACATCTGCCCTGCACAAATTATAAAAGATGCAGCCAGAGATCTCGCCCCTTTCATTACCAGGTTAATAAATGCATCCTTCAAATCATGCCAGGTTCCTACTAATCTGAAAGACGCCTGGGTACTTGCCTTACTTAAAAAAGCCTCCCTCGACCCTACCATCCCAACTAATTACAGACCGATAACCACAGTCCCTTTCCTACTCAAAATCATTGACAAGTCAGCCTACCTCCAAATCCAGACTTACCTAGAGGTAAATAGCCTCCTAGGGCTTAGACAATCCGGCTTTAGACCCCTTCATGGAAGTGAAACAGCTCTAATAGACCTAAAACACAAATAGACCTCATAAAAGACAATAGACATTGTGCATTACTACTTTTATTAGACCTCTCTGCTGCCTTCAACCTGTTGGACCACAATATACTTTGCGAGCATCTGTCATCAGCAGAAAACTTCTCACCCCAGGATGCGACCTGGATGAAATCCTTCTTATATAATAGAACAATGAGAGTCTTCTCTCCATCTGATGCTGCCGACCCTATTCCCATCACTTGCGGAGTGCCACAAGGCTCTTGCGTCTCCCCCACATTATATAATGTTTTTACCAAACCCATATTCGACATCCTGGACTGTATGCGTATGATATGATATGATAGGTTATTTATAACACACTTAATACCCAGAGGTTTCTAAGCGCGGACCCAGGGATCGAACCTGTGTTGCTGCGTGTCGTCATGCTTCCAAGGCGAGAACGTTGCCGCTGAGCTATCCTCCCGAGACATCTAAACGAACTACGCAGATGACACTCATAAACTGATCCAACTATCTGGCAACTACGACTCTGACAACGACTTACTAAACAAAAGTTACCTCGTCATGCAGGCCTGGATGGCCACCCATAGTCTGTGCCTGAATGACGAGAAGACTGCAATTCTCATACTAGGCGACCCCATTTCTCTAAAAAAAGTCAACCCCAAATACACAGCGTTCAACATAGACGGTAATTTGATTATAACGGCCAAGGAAACAAAAAGCTTAAGCTTCCATCTCGACTCCGCCCTGAACCTTAGGAAGCAAGCCAATACCACTGAAACGGCGACCGCCTATATCTGTAAACCTATCCATGCATGTAAAGCCTATCTATTCACAAACAGCCGCATGATCCTAGCACAAGCACTAATAAGTCCAAACTGAATTACTGCTAGGCACTCTATACAGGAACAAACAAACAAGTGCTAAACAAACTTCAAACCTTGCAAAGTAATGCATTAAGAACCGCCTTGGGCATTCCAAGAAAGGACCACATCTCTGAAACAAGAAGGCGCCACAAATGGCTCTCTATTCAGGACAGAATCTACTTCAAACTTTTCTCCATCTCCCACAAATGTCTCAATAATGCTGCCCCTAAATACCTGATAGATAAAATCATTCCAAAATCATCATCCGGACCTACAACATCAGCTACTTCCTTCTGCATCATCTCCCCGCGCTTCAACTTAAAAAGAGGCGGAGGTACTAGCTTCCCGGTACAAGTGGCCCTAACCTGTAATGCCCTCCCACTCAACATACGTACTGACCAAAACTTCCATAGCTTCAGGTTCAATTCCACAAAATGCCTCCTCACCAGTGACACCACTGCCTCCATGGCCTTAGTTCGATCAATCAGCTATCACTTGTCCCATTAACCCAAACTTATGATCACTCCTGCTGACACAAACTCTGATGCATTTCACCTCCACACTGACAAATGTAGTCCTGCAAGCCTAGCTGTGTGCATTTGATAATGTACCCACTGTTATGCTTCCACGTACCTACTACCCTCCCCCATTATGATCTATTATGTATTAATCTATACCTGTATGTACTTATGTAACCAAAGATGTCTTGTATTCAGCAGTTTGAGTTTTCATGAAGCATCAAAGCCTTTCATTCTTTTCAATGTATGCTGCTGCTTCAATATTTAAAAAGATGGCTGCTCAGTACTGTCACGTTTCTATGTTAGTGAGCTATATGCATAGGTAGTTCATGTTGCATTTGGTTCATACATTGCTTATGTTATGTTCTTCATGGTTGATGTCAATATTCTTCGTGTATAAATGCATATCCATGTTTCTTCATGGTGAGTGCATATTTTCTTTGTGTCTATTGCATGCAAGTATGTTATCTCACTGTGAGTTTGTTAGTTCTTGTCAACTTTAGTTACATTAAGTCAATATCCTGCTGCTCCGGCTTGGGATAAGGGCGGTACAGTCACCTTATTGAGTAATGTTTTTCACCTGTAGGATATATAGGGATGAGGTGAGGGTCAGTAGCTATGAATGACCTATTCATCTGCCTGTCAACAATGGCATTGACCCTCTCACCAATTGTCTATTAAACATAGACTCCTCAATGCTGGAAAATGCACTCCAGCTTAATCTGAATAAAACAGAGGTTATTTTATTGGGGCCAAAAAATACATTCTGTAGCCCAGATGAAATCTGTACATCGCTAACATTATTCAATATGTTAATGAAGTATGCATCCGATTGGAAACAGGATCTATGTGATCTGACCGCGGCCGTAAAGTTTGCATGAGAAAGGTGCGAACCACCAAATGTTTGCACCTTTCTCATGCGAACACACGTACATACCCACACCCCCACCCACACCTACAACACACCCATGACACACCCCCCACCCACACCTGCAACACTCCCCCACCCACACCCTCAACATAAACAAACCCCACTTACCTTTTTCTTCACGCTGAGTCTCTGCGGCGTCAGTTCCCTTTCACTTCCATGATCGGGAACCGGCGCAGCATGGTCCTTTTCTTTTCTTTTTCTTTTTTTTTTACGAGGGCTGCAGGGGTTTCCCCCACAACCCCCGCTCACTATAGTGTGAGGTATAGTGAGCGGGGAATTGCGGGGGACACCCTCGCAGCCCCCGCTTTTTTTTCACGGGTGGGCTGCAGGGTTGTCCTCCGCAACACCCTGCTCACTATACCACACAGTATAGTGAGCAGGGAGTTGCGGGGGACACCCCGTCAGCCCCCACAGTCTTTGTTTTCTTTTTTCTTTCTTACCTGCAATGCTATCATCCAAGGTTCAAACTTTTGGTGTTTGAACCTTTGGTAGTAGCATTTTTAAACCTTTTTGTACGTGCGACCATTTAGATACGGTCAAAACATACAATACCTGGAAACAAGAGCTTAGCTTGGATAAGCAAATCATTCAATTTTTGAAATGTTCCTATTTTACATTTCGGCTGCTATGTAGATCCACTCCATTTATTGAGTGTGATCAACTCGCAGCTATCCTAGGTGTGCCGATTCACTCAAAAATTGATTATTGTAACTCATTGATTGTAGAAATTCAAGACCATCAGATTAAGCAATTGCAACGAGTTCATAATGCAGCAGTTTACCTGATTGTTAATCTTTCATGTCATGATCCTATTTCTGCCTTCTGCTGTTTCCTGCATTGGTTACAGGTGAGAAGACGGATTGATTTTAAGATTCCTGGTCTAACCTGCAAAAGTGTGTATGGACTTGCCCCACATTATCGTCAAAATAAAATCAATAATTATTTTCTTTCGAGATCTTTACACTCTAATGATTAGACGTTTTTGTAAATCCCTGCCTCAAGGTTTCTGCATACAGGGTACTATAGGTTCTTATTTGCAGCTCCAAGATTACAGAATTCTCTCCCCCAGAATATCTGTGAGATGGAAAACGTTCTGCTATTCTGCAAAGCCATTACGGCCTTGCATTTCTGTTAATGTATTCACCCATAACTTAGGAGTATATACGTCCTAACTTCACTTTGCCCTATATTCTGGGAATTGATGCAGTTTAGTATGGCTGTGGGGCATTATAACTGCAAATTACAATAGCAAAGTTTCAATGTCCCCCACTTCCCATCATTACTGAACAGTGAAAACGAGTTAGTGACTCTGTTGTCTACAGTGCTTAAAATTCAGGACAGTCTTAATTCAAATTGTTCAGTGATTTTGCAGAACTCAAAATTTTGAATATAAGAACTGCGCTAGTAAACTAACTTAGAAGTGTAAAATTGCTTTCACTCACTTTGCTACAAACTTGTCTAATTCAACCAAGAGGTTGTTGTTGGCAAATATTCATAACCCAAATGTGTGGTGAATTACAAATGCTTATAATTCAAATTGATATGTGATGCAACACAACAGAACTCGGATAAAATTGAGTATAAAACAATACGTTTACGGATAAGTTGCTAATTCCTTTTGGTAAACAATTCACGAAACTGAGCGCCATTGTGGGTTGACAAACATGTTTTTTGAGTTGCTATAATTTAAAATAGTTTTGCCTGTTGTTAACGACTTTTAAGTAATTATCCCAGTGAAAAAATCAAGTGGGTATTTCATTTCCCTGCCTTCTCTAATACAAGAGTACTTTCTGCAGTTTGCAAATCTGAATGGAAGGACATAAGAAGAATAGGAAGACAACAAAAGTATCACCCTGAAACATGGACAAATGGCAATGACTGGACATGTTGAAAGGTACAGTAGTGAGTATGCTGTATCCTTTTATCATTTCTGAACAATAACAGTGGAAGAGAAATTCTTCGCCAACCACAGAGAAACAATGGCCCTCATTACGACCCTGGCGGAAAGGGGTTTACGCCGGCGTAAACCATGGCGCCCCTTTCCGCCTGACTACGAGTTCCCGTAGCGCCATGGTGATTTTTACGCCTGCTTTTTGCAGGCGGAAAAATCCATGGCGCTAAGGGACCTTGTTGTTAATTACGCCACCGTAATTTACGGTGGCGTAATTAACGCCTTCCCCACTCCCATTATACCCTATGGGGCAAAAATGGGAATGGGGAAGGGTAAATGGGGATTGGGGACTTACCGCCCCGCCAAGGTCGGAATGGGGCGGTAAGTCCGCCAACCACCATGGCGGAGTTGGCAGCTTAGCGCCATGGACCATGGTGCAAATAGCACCATGGATCTCCGCCAAGGTCGTAATGAGGGCCAATACGTTTAAATCTTGCATCTTGTAGAGAGGTTACAGAGTTGGGAAAAGTATCGCATATTGTATTTGCACATTTGAAAGGTTAGCTAAAATATATTGGCTGTACGCCATTGTGCCATTCAGGTACTAATCCAACTCCCTCTAACGCCTCATCTGTAGACTAAAACTGCTGTCGTACTGCTGAGCCACTTTATCCTGAGGACTCACACTGATAGATTTTACTGTACATCATTTTGTGTGTTTATACCCAAAACCAACCCTGTACTGTTAGGTAAGCTGGGTGTACACCTGGCAAGTCTTAACCACTAAGCTATAAATACCATGGGCCTCATTACGAGTCCGGCGGTAACCACGGCGGTAAAACCACCTGGTTACCGCCGGACTCGTCTTACCATTCCGCCTCTGTGATTCCCAGAATTACCGGGGCATCACAACCCCGGTTTTCCGGGAATCACGGAGGCGGAATGGTGTTAATCCCCATTCCCATCGAGTCCTATGGGACTCGATGGGAATGGGAATCATGGAAACACCGGCAGCATCTCGTAATGCTGCCGGTGTTTCCTTGTCCGCCTGCAGGCGGGCGGTGTTAAACCCGCCAGGTCAGACCTGGTGGGAACATCACCTCCCGCCTGCAGGAGTCGGGATCAGGCGGTCCAGAAACAACGGTGGCGGCAGAGTTATAATGAGGCCCCATATCTCCCTAACCATGCGCTGCACATTGTTTAATGTACCTGCATTTAACCTCTTTGGCTAAACATATTCTCGACCCCTTGTTTGGTTCAACTGTCACATTGATCTGCACCACTTCTGATGTCAAGCCTTGATTGGGAAAGCCAAAACTAACATGTACTATTAGTTTTGCTCGGAACATTGTTGCACGTAAAATGTTTTCAACCTATATGTCTAAAAAATGTTTAATTCCCTTATGTTTTACTTTTTTCCATTAACCTGACAAGCTTTTGGTAGCCATTACTTCCTCAATGTCAATAAACGTGCTACCCTTATCTACATTAGCATCTATTGTTTTGTACTTCTTGAGTGGCATCTTATCTACTTGATGATTTGGAAATGTGTCTCTGTGTGCTGCTAACACATTGTATGACTTTATGTGTAATGCTGACCAAGTTACAAAACGTATCATATATGTTAGGATGTCCTTACCTAAGCAGACCTTGTCACCCCAAATGTCCTCAACCATTGCTGTATCTGGCCTGCATGGCTCTATTGTGCTGTCTACCTAGAAGGTGAAGGCCCTGTTACACTAATGTGGCTGTAGCGCAGGCACCCTGTCATAAGTTCCTGTAACATTGCTGTTTTTCTTTTGAAGCATGTGTGATGTTATGCACCGACCTGTAGGTATGAATCCTCACTGCTTCTTGCCTGCAGAATCTATCTCCTGAGGTTCTGCTCCCCCTTCACCATCAGCATCTCCCCTACCTTCACTAACTGCTTTACTGTTACCTAGCCCCTGGACATAACAATAAAACAGGCATTGACAAAATGGAAAAGGGCAAACTTGCTACTCCTATTGCAGATACCTACATCAACTTTGTGTCCAGAAAAAATGACAGATTCCACCAAAATCAATGGAGGCATTAGATGAACATTTACGTAGGATCCTTCCACTGGTCATCAACTTCTACCAAAATGGATCCTTCCACAACTTGAAGGTGATTATCAAGATCTACCAAAGTGGATCAAATGTTGACAATGTGGCAGAATTAGGTGTCACTTCCCTGGTATTGAAGATAATCCATATTATCAACGTCATTTTTTGTATGGTTTAAGTTAATGGCCACTTCGTGTGTAACACAATCAATGATCATCATACAAAAAAATCTAATAAATATATGTGCTAGTCACAATTAATACAAAAATCTGCACATTGTACACAAAGTGATGACTTTATACTTATTGCTCTATATTTTTAGAATTTTTATACACATCATTCTAATAAAAAAACACCTCTCCGTGTTGCTCTTGTACACTATTTGTTATTTCTGTACCACCACATGTTTCATTACCTCCTGTCACTATTTCAATGTAGATTGTTGTCAAGTTAAATGTTTGAACCATTGTTTGTGAATTATTTTCTTGATCTTGTGAATGTCAAGGATAACAAGTTTAACCTAATGAAAATATTCTTGTAATTACACTATTTTTTCATCTATTGAAACATTAATTGTTCCATTCCATTGAATAGTCTATTCACGCACAATTGTCTGTCTGTCATCATCAGATTTGCAACTTGATTTGTTGTTTGTTTCTTTTCACATAACACAAAATATACACAATGACATTTTTATCTGCTGGTTCTTTGTTTTGAGAATGTCCACCTTAAAACAATTAATGTAGAAAACCTTCCTAGAATTAAAATCAATTTCTTTTCAGACCCAGGGTTGCGTATCAATCTGTTCCATATGGCTTATGCATATCATGTTTGAAAGATTTTTGCTTTTTCTGTTGGTTGACTTTCTAGTGAAGGCTAGGTAATGTTATCTAAACTAAAATCTGAAATCAAACACTTAAAGTTGTATTGTATTTTGACTCTGATTGCAAAACACAACCATCCTGGAAATAACTTAGCTTGTCAAACTCATGAACGCTCTGCTCTTATTTATTACATTGTATCTAAAAATGTGAAGATCCTTCCTTATGACATGGATGTTAAAGACATGTAAGATGCATTCTGATTCTATTCACAATTTTGCTAAAATGAAAATGTACACATAAAGCTATTCTATGTATTCAATTTTGAACAACCTACTTAATAATAAAAGCCCAGACGTATTTTTGTCTGATGCTGTCATGCACAATAGAGACTTCCCGAATGCACAGAATTCTCTTCTAGAGGGAGGTGTTGCCTTAGGATATACAGTGGTCCAATTCGCACAGCTTCGCCTGTTCTCACGGCTAGAGGGAGCTATAGGCTTAGGATATATAGTGGTCCTACTATATGAATGAAAACCTGCACTTTGGCACATGTATGCGGGCCTTTACACTAGTTAATATTTTTTGAAAATAAGCGAATATTCTACTTCAAATGCTGAAGTTTATATTTTGTCAGAGGCAAACACATAAAACAATTATAGTGAATGTTTAATACATTTTAACTTGCTTCTATGCGTTTTACCTGTTTCTGAACTGTTTGTTTTTAACCTCCATTGAGTCAATTTAGTTTTTCTTATGGTTCTTTGTTCAAACTATGTCTGCCCGTAATGTTGGACACGTGAGCACACTATGCTTTAGTGTAATTGGTAGATTGCATCTGTAATGTGATGAGCCTAATTTGTTTGTTTGTTTGTTTTGTTTGTTTTATTATTTATAGTGTGCACCTGACCCAGAGGTATTCGGGCGCGAAGGCAAAAAGAGGGTTGTTAAGCTTAAGTTACATAAATTACATGGAACACAGGAATTAGTACAGCTGAGGTTACAATGCTGTATGTATGATCAACAATGATAGCAACATTCAGGGCAGATAATAATAGGTATATACAATGAGAGCCAAAAATAAGTGAGAAGCGCATGCACATAGCAAAGAACAGTGGAGTCACATATATACAGTAAGTACTGTTGGAAGTTTGCAGATAAGGTGAGCACAGACATCATGTTCCTTTAGCCAGTGAATAAGGCTAGATCTGAATTGTAGGTATGGTAAATCTTCCCTTAGGGCGGGGGGAGGGAATTCCAATATTGTGCTGCTTTGACCCGGAATCTGCTCCCTCCAGATTTAGTGAACTTAAATCTAGATACTAGCAGTATATTCGAGTTAGTTTTTCTTAGGGGCCGAGAGGCTGTTTGTCTAGTGAATCTGGCTGTGAGGTATTGTGGGGCTGCTTGGTTGAGACATTTGTGTGTCAAGGATGCAGTTTTGAGGAGGATTTTATCTTTCGTAGAAAGCCAGTTAACGAATCTCCAAAGGTCAGAAATGTGGTCATTTTAGCGAGATTTAAGGTGGCTCTCAAGGCATTATTTTGCAGAGTCTGAATTTTGGACGTAATATATTTGTTGCTGCCTATATATAGGGCATTGCAATAATCCAGTTTGGATAAGATTAGGGCTCTCTCTAGAGTGATGCAGTTGTTGGGTGTGAGGAAAGGCTTAGCTGCCCTGATCAGCTTGCAGGTGTAGGAGGTAGCTGACGCCATAGCGTTTACTTGTTTACCAGAGGTAAGCGTAGAATCTATGTAGACGCCAAGAGTTTTAACTACCTTGGCCATGGTAATGTTATTGTTGTCGATTATGAGGGAGGCATAGCTGGGACCTAGTTTTTTAATGTTGGCTGGTGTGCCTAGAATGAGGAGTTCTGTTTTGTCATCATTCAGGCATAGACCATGAGAGGCCATCCATGCCTGGATGATGAGGTAGACTCTGTTCACAAAGGCCAAATCCTTGTCATAATCTCCCGTCAACGTGATGAGGATCTGTGTATCATTGGCATCATTTGTGTAGGTGATACCTAGACCATCTAGATCATCGAAAAAGGGGCTTTGTGAAAATGTTATACAGGGTAGGAGATACGCAGGAGCTTTTGGGTACACTGCATGATATGGGCGCAGGGTCCGCAGCTGCTAGAGGAGAGAAGACTCGCATTGTCCTATTATCAAGGAACGACTGGATCCAGGCGACTGCCTCTTGATAGAAGCAGGCTGCTGAGACCAGGTGGTTTGCAGAGTATGGAGTGGTCTACCAAATCAAACGCAGCTGAGAGGTCAAGGAGTAGCAGAAGTGCCGTCTTACCTTTGTCTCCCAATGTGTCTATTTGTGCCTTGAGGTCTATGAGTGCAGTCTCAGTGCCATGCTGAGGTCTGAAGCCAGATTGACACACTCCTAGGAGGTGATTTTGTTCCAAGTGGTGCTGGATTTGTAGATATGTTACTTTATCCAAGATTTTCAGTAGGAATGGCACAGTGACCTGAAATGTATCAATATATAAAATGCATTGCAGAACATGTCTGCAATCCTATGATGAAAACATCATATGAAAACATGAAAAAAATACATTTCTGTAATTCAAACTAAATTCATGTGTTAACACCATATTTTGAATAAGACCTTTTTCCACAGTCACCCAAGTAATTTGGCTCATGCACAATACACATTTTGTCCACAATATCATTGCATGTACACACATTTCTGAGGATGATCTCCATCTGCATGAACTTTGATATATATAATTTCTTCTCAGTATATCTACAACTCTAATGTATGATTTCCTTCAGTGTGTTTGAATATACTTAATAATAATTCGACAAATTGTCAAGGTGTATGTACGCTCAATTCAAAACTATCGTTCAATATGTGTAGATATATTTTGATCTTACTAGATTACTTTAATCACCACAATAATAATTTGATTCATACATATTCAGAATGTTATTGGCAACATCATGTGTGTGTACTCACATTTCACTAAATAGTTTCCAAATGTAGAATACAAATCCTCCATTTTAGAAAAATCATTATCATATATAAAACATACAAAAATGCCACAATTGGCATTGTGTGTGTGTGGGTAGACATTATGAGCAGAGACAATGCACCAAGGAATGCAGCTTGTCTCAGTACAGTCACCCATGCACACAGCAAAGTTAAGTATTATTGAATAGTTGCACAAACGTGCATCGCACCTCCAGTGCAGCTCAAACCCAGTGTCCCCAGCACAGAAATAAAGCATTGCTGGCAGGGACTGCCCAGGGCACTGCTTCAAATTAAGTGAAAGATGGTCTTTCAGTAGTAAAGTTAGAGGGAATGAGAAAAAACGTACCTGTGGAAAATGCATGTTTGGGTGGCTTCAAAATACACCTCACATAACCCTCTCAGAAGGCAAAGGCACCAGTATGAAAACTCAAAATGCCAATGCCAGTATTAGCTTTTAAAGGTCCAACAAAACAGGGGAGGGATTAAGACTCATATTCCAAACATACAAAAAAACTGAAATTGGTACAAATGTGTAGGTAGAGGACATGGTTTTATCTTTTCCCCAAGGTATGCTGTTCTTTGTTTACAGCTTGCTAGAAAGTATCAGTATGATTGTCCTTTGGTAAAACAGATCTGAAGCCTGATTTTTCTTATGATAAGATGGAATTCCCAAGTTAAAGCTGATATTAAGTGGATCCAGAATTACATTTCATTGCAGAGCTTCATCATCCTCTATGGATATATATAGCTGAGTGCAATATATAAATTCAACTGATATTCTTAGTCGTCCTGATACTGTTGTCCATTCTGTAAGAAGAACTTCTTAGGTTTATAGTCAACCATCAAGTTGCTATATCTAGAATGTTGACATGGCACAGATGAAAGACATTTTTATAGACGATATAATGAAAGATTGGTGACAAGGTATATTGTGAATTTTGTTTTTAGGATTAATCCTTACTGGAGGTTGCACGCTTTTCTTCACTTTGATATGATTCTGCATCTGAGCTCCGTGTTGTTGTTAGCATTGTGTTTGTGCCAATCTTTCCTGATATATTGTCATGTTTTGGTTGCACTGTAAATACACAAAAACATAGTGCCTTTTTTCCACTAACATTTTTCTCACCTTTAATGTCATCCTCTACATGACGGAGACGTTAAATTGAGATACATTACTTCATGGGGTGCCTGATTCCTGGGGGGCATTCTAACGTCGAAAATTCACTGGTTTGGTGCAGTACCAACAGTCACTATCTCCAAACTGAATTTCATGGGGCACAGCGTACCAAGAGAAAACAGGCCAACAACGGCATATGTTGACACTGCTATTGTGACTAAGTCTTATTTTATGGATTTTTGAATCTATTAACATTTGCACAGAATTCTATACTTTTTTAAACATATATCTGAAATATTTGACAATTGCACACTTGTGTTAGAAAGCTAGACTACTACATGTGATACTTACTCTATTGGATCCGCTTTATTAGTGTGAATCACTCAGAAATGGTACCCACGGACACATATGCCACACACCTGTCTGAGCAGGTGATGCAAACATACTGACGGTGTGCTGGCGGCACTCAAATGTTTAGCCAATCAGAGTGCCTACAAGGTGTAACGGTTTATTGAGAGCCACCCTCAACACAGGGAGATCCTTCCCTTCCCACTCAAGGTGTCGCGCAACAAGCTGTTCAACCTATTCTTTTATTCAGTCGCATCTCCAATTCATATAATACCCCTAGGATCCCTCTCCTGAGCTGCCAATGAGATAAGAACCATGCCGGTGTAAAGGAAATATATTTATGTTTATTAGAATTAGATGTTGCAAAACTTGCTTTGAAATGTCAAACACCAATTTATCCGTGGCACAACAAAATAAACTTCTCTGAACATAAATAAATCACACAAGTGAGTTGAAAAGAACACAAATCACAATTATTTAATTTCTACAAATGTCACTTCAAGAAATAAGTAGTGATGGTAAGTGAACACAATTTACAAATGTATTGCTGTGCAATTCTGATTTCCCTGCACGCTTAAAAGGCTAGCGGTTTAGTTTTTCCGATTTCGACAAATGCATATGGTCATTATAATTTCACCCAAAACTTTGGTTTAAAATAAACACAGGGTGAGTTGGCAGTTTATTTTTAGACCCACCCTACTTCGGTCTGGGTTGGGGAAGTCTGACAGAAAAATTAGGATGATTAACAATTTTTAGATTTCAGATCCCATCCACTGAAAGGCCTGTGATGGGGAAAGTTGGACAAATAGTTTGGACTGATTTAAGATCAAAGACACCCCTTCCTTAAAGAAGTCGGGGTCAACAGGACAAAAAGGATTAACCAATAAATTATAGGCTATAGTTTGTCAGCACACAATGGAAAGTGAGCATTGATAATTTGCAATTTTAACAAAATCACCCCATAGTGTTATGCCAAAGGGAATTGATTAAATTAATATGTTTTAGTTAAATAGGCTACGGATCTACACAGTTATGCCCCCCGCCTGCTATAAAGGCAAAGAATGTAAGCCCAGCAGACTCCACCACCTTTTGGTCTTACAGGTCTCAGTCCTGCTTACATAGAAAAGCCTTTGTTTAGAGTTGAGGAAAGCCAGCTGCATGCCAGGAACCTCTGGAAAGATATGGCAGGGGTCGGGTCATTCCAGTCTCAAGGACGATCCCCAGCTCTCCACCATAGGACCGAGTCAGATTTAAGGCCTTCCCAGAAATAGACAGTTCCACCCAGATGTACTGTCAACAATCTCCTCTGGTGTTTCCTTGCAGCTGACAGATGGTAAGTTTCAGCAGTTCTTTCAGATGGTACAATTCAGCAGCTCTCTCTAATGGCAATTTTCAGCAGGTTTGTTCCTTCCTCATAGTGCCTTCCATGACACCATCAAGTTTACAATCTTGGAGAATTACCCTGCAAGAGTTCTCGCAACTAGGATTGGACAGTTACCCTTTTCTCTCCTCCAAACTCCATTCCATCTATTTGGGTTGGTTTAAGAGTTTGGAGGAGACATATGGCAGCTTCATTTGCAATCCCCATTGGTTCTCATGTCAAAAGTTGACAAAAAACTAGTTATGTGGCAAAATTTCATAGTTTAACTCGCAACTGCCATAATATATTCATTTTCTGATTTGGCTAATCATGGGGAATTAAATAAGATGACAACCAGGTCCGCACCATTTTGCACGGCCGTGTGGCAATTTCTACCATTTTCACAAAAAGCATAACTGTTAGGAACATGAAATATAGTCCCCATATTCCTAAATTAATCCTCCACCTGTTCACCAACTCCCAAATTTGGAACATTTTCAGATCAGCCAGAAACCCGTTTTAGATGGCCATTACAGCTCGCTGAGTTTTAGGTGGATGAATTTTATATCACCAAAATCACCAGGAAATTACCTAAAAATGGCACATAAATAAAGATAATCTGATTTATGGTTGCTATGAAAAATGCTTTAATGATAATAGTCCATTTAAAAAAAATGGTAAGTCTTAATCTTGGAAAATTGGCAAACTATGTGCTTCAAGGCCGTTTGTTCGTACTAACAAGCCTGTAACCAGAAATTCTTTGCATTATTCTTTTTGTGTTTGGAGCTTGCTCTTTGAAGTTGGAGTTTCAGCCTCCCTTAATTGTAGCCCCTGTTTTCACACCTCCTGCTTACATTTTGGCCATGCATCAGCAAAAGGAAATTAGCCCTGCCTTCAAGGACAACACCTTTCAGACAGGCCACATTTTATTGCAGTTGTAAAATAGCTGGGGGCTTGTAAAACAGGCTTTCCATGGGGTTGGAGTACTTTGTGACATTTGTCCGACAGTAAGCAAAGGGTTTGCCTCGGGCCTAGAGAAACATTTAATGGAAACAAAGTGGGCTTTTCTTTTCAAATGTTTGCTGGTATTTTGCATCCAAAACATAATATACCTTACTTTTTGTAAACATGCACCATGGACCTCATCACGAGTATGGCGGTCTGAAAATAAGGGTGCCGGTAGCAACGTACCTGCACCCTTTCTGGACAGCCATTCTAAAATGATACCGATATTGGCCACGGATCCGGGTTTTCAGATCCCTACTGGCATAGTTGTCACAGAAGCACCAGCACTGTTAGGAACAGTGCTTCTGTGTCCTCATTTCCATGGAGTCCTATTGGTGGCGATTTACCGTTCTGCTGCCACTTGTGATATCACGGTGACACCGGGATATCAGCTACTGGAAACAGTGTTACAGGGTTGGTGGCAACCCACCGCTGGCACCAGCGGATTACTGCCAACCTCGTAATGAGCTCCATGTCTTTTCCTTTACATTTTTATGTTAGCAGCAGTGTATTTCTTCACGTTTAAACAGCTTTAACTTGCAAACACACATGCAAAGTCGTTTTTGTGTCAGTGTTTAAAAATCCTGTTTTTCATATGGAAGGGAACTTTTAATTTCTTCTTCCTTTGTGGATTCAAATGTTGATTTTCATTTGGTAATGACATGTAGGCCTTTTTCACATGGCCCTTCATTTTTAACTTGCAAATACACATGCAAAGCCATTTTTGTGTCATTGTTTAAAAATCCTGTGAAAGGGACTCTTGAATTTCTCCTTCGTTTGTGAATAGACAATGCTGCTTTTCCTTTGGTAATGACAGTCAGGCATTTTCATATGGCCATTCCTTGTGTTACTTGCAGAAACCACACAGTCAGCCTTAATAGGCCCATTTCTGGTGAGAATGATTGTTATACATGCTGGCAGGTTAGTTTCCCAGTGGGCCCTTCAGTTTGCTTGGTTCTGGGACTTTGATTACACCCCACATGCCCCACCCCCATGTTCTTCCTGGATTTTTTGGTGGGGAAGAGCAGGGCAATGTGAGTTTTCATTCAAAGTCCCCTTTTCTTTATCTTAGATTGTTGTTTTCATTGGAGCCCATCCGGATCAATTTCCCTTCATCAGAGAGTGGGCACCCTAGTTTACCCTTCAGTCTCTGGGTTGGGGGATGTGGCACGGCACCCCCTTTCTTCCTTCATCAGGGTGTGAGCCCTCTAGCCTCCTATTCCATCTTTGGGCTGGATGGTGTGGCATGACACCCCCTTTCCTTCCTTCTTCCTGGGGTCTCTGGGTTTCTCACCAGACTCTCCTCTTGCCTCTAGGCTTGAAATGAAGAAGGCTATTTATCTAACAAATAGAAAAAAGAGAAATTCAGTACTTTTTACACCGCCATATTTCTCCATAAAATGGATGTTGCATTCAAGAGAAAAATGTGACTTGGAAAGAGACATCACATTTCAATACTTACTTTCAAAATAGGGAAACATTACATCAAACTAGACACAGTATTTCAGAACATCCATTTTGCAAATCAGTTCCCAAAGAATGTTAATTAGCATACTCACCAGTTATAATTCTTCATGCCAGGTTTTCACTCCTCGGATGGCTCCTCTGCTTGAATTTCATTTGGCTCCTCAATCAGATGCAAAGCTTGTCTGGGGTGATATATTTTCAACTGATTGGTGTGGGCCCATCTTTCTTCTGTCTGGTCTCCTTTTGGGATGTGGATTTTGTAGGCAATGGGGATATTTTTTACAATCTCAAGACAGGTAGAAATGTACTTTCCTTGGCCTAATTCCTTTGAAAATTGTAAAAGTAAACCTTGTCCTCTACTTCATACTCTTTCTTTAGGTCATAATAGGTCTTCATTCCTTCAGCCGACTTTTCTAAATTGCACTTAGCATGCGCAAAAGCATGCTGGAGGTGCTTCCTTAAATTTTCAACGTACTCATGAGTAGTGGACGCATTTATCAGTGTCTGCTCCTGAGTCCTATAGAACAGATGCTGTGGAAACACCCTTTTCATCAGTTATGGTGGTAGACAATGTAGAGTTTTATTTTTACTTCTAGAATCTCCCACATCTTCGCCATCACCTCACTGGTAAAATTACTTCCTCGATCTGACTCAATCCTTTGTGGGAGGCCGAAACGAGAGAAGATGTGATTGATCAGTAATGAAGCAGCTGTCGCCGCCTTACAATTCGGGGCTGGAAGGCACTCTAGCAACTTTGTGAACAAGCATCTCAGAGTCAACATGTACTTGTTTCCTCTATAGGAGCAAATCACTGGCCCAATATAATCGACTTGCAAATCTGACCAAGGCAGTTTTATTCCCCTTTTTTGTAGGGGAGGTCTGTGTGTGAGTGAACTGAGTGGAAATTGAGCACAAACAAGACAATCTTTAAGTAAGTGACAAGGTCCTGGCCTGTAGATAACCTCACACAAGATTTCAAAATGTAGTGTGAAAACCCCTATAATCGGCAGTGGCTCTGGCAGGGGCTTGATTCAACTTCAGGCTAAGGAATGAGGTAGGTACCACCCACTGGTCAGAGCCAGATAGGGCTCTCCTTACCAAAAAAAGTCTTGGATCGGGAACATCTTGGAAAAGCCTCATCAACACCAATAGATCCTCTTTATCGGCAAAATCCAACTCTGTTAAAGGAAATCTCACAGGGTCTTCAATGTGTTGATAACACTTCACAATGATCGGGTCCTCTTTTTGTTCAGTGATCAAACCTGTATCCGGGGTATCTTTACTGACCTGGTGAGAGCAACAACTTGGATTTCACCCAGCAGACATTCTGTTTCTATGAAATCCCACATGCAGAGCTCTGGTTTTAGCAAGCTGGTCAGCCAGGTCTTTCACGGTAGTATCTGGCCACTCTTATCTTCTTCCAATTGATGGTCATCTCATTGGAGGTCACCGGACCATCAATTGACTGGATCATTTTGGAATGCTTCTATTGGCACAAACCATGCCTAATTTTTTCCAAAACATCAAGTATTCCACAAACCCATTCCTGACATAATCAGACTCAGTGGTTATGACCAGTTCATTGAGTTGGTGGTGCAATGCAGTGAGGATGGCTTGATAAACGGCCATCAACTCTGCAACCTGACTACTTCAGGGTCCTATTTTATAAACAGCAGAGGGTTCCGGTGCATCATTCACCAAGCCACCAGTTATTTTTCCCCTGTTGGTATCAACATTGTAGGAACACCCATCCACATAAACTGTGCGTATCCCCTGACATTTGTCTTCTTCATAGACCTTGTGTGGGGAAGTTATGTATGCCTCCATGTTGTGGCTGTTCATAAAACTTTCATCTTCAAGACAGTTTTCTTGAGCACAATCATGCAAGTCTGCCAACCCTTGCACGGGGGGACTCTTCTTGTTTTTGCCATATGTGACCTCCACAGGAAAGCCTTGCATGGACAGAATCAAAGTATTCATGGAATGACTGACTTTCTCCATCTGGATTCTGTCACTTTGGACATAATGCAAGGGTTGTTGAGGAGTCTTGACAATGATGTGCTCCCCCAGGATAAATGGGCAGTCATTTTTCAACACCCATACCATTGCTAGGAGTGCCATCTCGTAGCCATTGAATTTTTCCTCCACAGAGGACAAAGTCTTGCTTGTGTATGAGATTACTTTTTTGATCTTGGCTTGCTTTTGATACAACACTGCTGTTAGGCAAGTATCTGAAAACCCTGTATCCAAGAAGAACTCCTTGTTCTATATGGGGTTCACAAAACAAGGAGCCTGTGAAAGGCTTCTTTTCAGTTGTTCAAATGCCCCAGCTTGTTCCAGACTGCACTCCTACTTGACACCGACCTTTAATAAATGGACAAAGGGTCGGGTGACCTCTGTGTAGTCTTCAATGAACTTCTGACTATAATTAGTGAGTCCAAGAAGGCATCTTAATTCTCGCAGGGTCTTTTAATTTGAATAAGGCTTCCACCTTCTTTGCCAGTGGATTAAGACCCTCAGGAGTGATTTCGTGCACTAAGAAGTTCACTCAGGTATTATACCACTATGCCTTCTGAAAGGACAGTTTTTCTTTGGCTTTCTGCAACTGGGTTAGAACATAGTGGATTTCAGCTATATGTTCCTCTACAGTTGAGCTCTGGATCAGAACATCATCCACATAGGCCCGATTTCCCCTTTATTCCAAATCGGGCATGGCCTTATGTAGGAAGATGTTGAACTCATTGCCAGAGTTTATGTATCCAAAGGGGGTTTGGGTCCACGTGTACTGCTGCCCCCCCGGATGTAAAGGCATACTTGTACTGGTCTTCCCTACTCACGGGTACTGTACAGTAACCGTTGGCCAGGTCAATGGTGGTGTACACTTTTGACCCTCTGATCTGGGCCAGTCCTTGACCGATTTAGGGAAGGGGCCATCTTGACATGTGGAACATTTGTTCAACTTCCTCAGCTCTGCACATTGTCTCCATTGGCCATTTGGTTTGAGTATCTCTTTACCTGGTTGTAAAAGGTATCTTGGATCAAATGAATAATCTCATGAGATTCTTAGTTTTTACTAATCTCAGTGCGTATTTCCATGGATGCGAGAAGTAACCGGTAATGTTTCAAAAACATTGGAGCCATCTCAGGGTCCGTGGGTATCATGCTTGAATGAATGGATGTGTGTCTTCAGTCGTATGATTCCAAAGATATCTTGGAATTCCAGGAAGACCTATTTCAGACTTTGCTTTTGCTCCTGGGTCTTACAGGCATCAGCAAGATAGATCCTTTCGTCAACCATCTACTTGAAACCTGGAGAGACCTTGGGGTTGGCAATTTCAGTAGTATCCTCCAGTCTGATGGAGAGATCTCTTTCGATGTTGTTGACCTGGACAGGGGATTTGAGGTAGTGGTCCTTGACTTTGAACACTACCTCCTCGCTACTAATTTTAGAGGTCACCTCTTCCACCCTGCAGGACATCAACCACGATTCCAATAAAGGTGTCTGTGCCCAAAGTGATACTTCGAGGGTCACTGTTATGACCAATATTCGAATGGTGTCATGTTCTAGGTCTACTAGAGGTGTCAGATTTAAATACAAACCTTGTTGTTGGAGATGGGAATTTAGATTTATGTAGCCGTCCTGGTGTTTGAGGTTCTGTCCTCACATAATTTTGAGGGGGAGAGTATATTGTTGCACCTGCCCTCGGTTGGTAACCTCTTCTCGCACTTGAATTTCAACAGCATAAGGCAGCAATTGAGCTTTACCGAAATGCTTTTTCAGTGTTGTCAATGCCCATGGGGTTACCTCCCAGTCGGGACCAGGGTTTATTATTAATTAGGTCCAAATTGATTGTGAACCGATTGAGAATGTCACTCCCCAAATAAAAGTCGAAGGGACATCTGTCGTGACCCAGAAAGTATGCTCTATGCTTTTGTTACCAATGGACATTTTTAGCATACACCTGCTAGGCAGGAGATGTTTGGAATTTGGGGTTTCCCGTGCTACTTCCCATGTGTCAATCAATTTAAATGTGGGAATGGTCTGATCTTTTGGTAGTTTCCTGAATATTTCTTCGCTGAGGAAGCTCCTTCCTTCTCCTAGTCAGGCATACTCTGACGAGCACGCACTCCTCCCCCTCATTTAACTAAATGGGGAAAAACAACAGTTTGGCCATTTTGTGAATGTCTGTCAGACTTTGATCTTGTCTAGTTTCACGGGACACAATTTTTCTTCCGATTTTGGACTGGGGAACATTTTAGGGTAATGATTGGTCAGGGGGGTGAGAGCAACGGAGATGTGTGGCTTCCGCGCTGAACTTATCTTTTTCAGATCAATGCGTACTAGCAGCCTGTTGTAAGAATCCAATGGGGCTGTGCTCAATGCCCCAGGTGAATAGTTACAGGATGGATGTAGGATTCCTACGATATTGGCACTGTGCACACAGTTCATATGTAGTCTTGGATAGTCTTTGTGGTTTGTTTGTTCTGTCTCAATTAATGATAATGGGAGGAAGGTTGATTTTCAAAAATTGTCAAGGGTTCCCATCACCAGTTTGTTCCCCTGCATAGATGACAGTGATGTCTGGGACATGGTTATTCTGGAAACGGAATTCTACATTATCAGACGGTTGATCAATAAAATGACAGGTACCATTCCTGCTGACATAATTGGTAGTAATTTTTTATTTTATTGGTCAGTTAGTCTGTGTCCAGAGAACCTTGTTTACAAGGTGTGCCCTCTGGAGTCATGACTATTAACTTAATGTTGGCCATGTTTTATTTCCAGATCCACAGTCCCTTAGATAGAAATAGTATTCCCATTGAAATTTGGGAGGTGTTCAGGAAGTGGTGTGAGGGGAATTTCGTAGCTCTCTCCTCGAACTGGGTTTAGTTGGTCAAAGACCTTTTTTGGACAGGAGGTTGGCTTGGGATCAAGTATCCACTAGAGCTGATAGTTCACACTGACCCTGCACCTTTACCAGTGATTAAAGTAGACTTCTTTATCCTCCAAGAGTTATTTGACAGCCCGGCGGTCATTTTCTTAATATTGAACCCCGAAACTGTGTGATCTTGGCAATTGTCTAAGTCAGAGTTTGGGAATCTATAAAGAAAACTTTGTAACTTGCAATGGGAGTCATTGGGGAATCCTCCTTCTCCCCAGCTCCTTGGCTGTCCATCTTTTCCTGGCGACAGTTCTCAGAACCTGTTGGGAGAAAGGATACCCCCCATTTCAATTCTGTCTGGCTCACATGTTTGGGGTTGAATCATTACTTGTTCTGTGACCGTCTCCATACTTACCCTGTCCCACTCAGGATCTTTTGCTATCCCATTTTTCTTTGAGAGGGATCCCCACATTTTTCAAAGGGAATGTATGCTTTCCTGAATTCTCCAGGGATTCTTCTCTTTCGAAGGGGATAATCCGGAGTTCCTCCACAAAGTGGGTTCTTCTTTGGCCGCTCCTACTTACGCTTTGCTGTTTGGGTTCTAACATTCCAGGGGGAGAAGAGACACTTTCAGGCTGAGAGGTATTTAGGGGTTCTGTGTGGGTAAGAAAAGGAAGCTTCCTCTAAGGCTTGGCATCTCCCCTCCACCTGGGCCCTCCTCAGGAACCTGGGGTTTGTCATACATTTCCTCTCATCATTTCCCCAAGGCATTAGTCCTGGGTGTTGGAGAATTCTGGGAAGAAGGATTAGGTTGACAGTTCGACTGAGTCTTCAGCATGCATCTGAGGTCATTGATCAGTTGCTGGACCTGTCAGTCCAGCTGCAAGACCTTTACTGGGGGCGTCTCGAGTCCTCTACTGCTCCCGAAAAGTGTAACTCTCCCTTCTCCTGGAGTATCTAAGGTGCTGGAAATTCCCCCCAATAAGTTTCTATCCTGAATCTCCCTTCTCCCTGGTTCTATTGTCCTTGACCTGGAGAGAGAGAGGAGAATTATTTTGGAAGTTCTGGTTCAGGGGAAATCTGGGGAAAAAATTCAGATCGGGAGGTGGAGTTCTCTCCTGAGGGAGGTTTTGAGGTAATTTCGATTGGGAACCAATTATTGGTTCCCCCCCCTTGGGCCAGTGGAGTGTATACATACCCCAGGATTGGTTTGGTACCATGGACTTGTGTAGGCTTATATAGGTGGCACAGTCAGAGGGATCATTGTTCTGGGCCCCTGTCTGACTACCAATCGATAGGGCCCAGTTGGGGGTCCCTTCTGCCTTCCATTTTCCTTTTTGGCATAAGGGCTACTTTTAGGCCTACCCATATCCAGATCCAATGGAGGGGTTGTTTTTACCTCTGCCACCTTTGCAGCAGCAGGGTGTTAGATGGTTTGGGGGTTTTGCTGGTATTTTTACACTCAGCAGGTTTTTGGACCTAATTGATCATGGTGGCCTGTTCAATCCCCAATTCAGATTCCTGCACTCGTGAAAATCACGCACCAACTGAGTCATCATGTATTTGGGGAGCACCCACCGGGAAGTCTGAGCAAATGCAAGCTTTAGCTCCTGTACAAACTCCCTAGTTGCCTGATCCTCCCCACATTGCAAATGATATGCAGCCTTATGGACAGGCCTCTTGTGGGTTTCTGTGTGAGGAGAAATGTTTGAAAATGGTCGCCTTATAGGTGGATCATTTATAATGATCCTGGTCCTCCAGTCCTGCAAAGAAACTGGATTGCTCAGGTGAGAAAATCCATTTACCAAATGCTATACAATTCAAATCATTGCTGAACTGGAATGATGCCATCTTCTGCTTATAAAGTTCCAGGTGACCCATACTGAATATTTGGCATTCTTATGGTATGGGGTCAGGAAGCTCTTTATGGCCTTGATGTGTCTTGTTGGGTTTTTCACAAAACACTGGCTCTGTTTGCCTGTCTTTTTCTTCTTCTGCACTGGAGTCCATTCACCTTCTGGCTCAGAACTGCTAGTTGTATTCCCTTCCCTGTCTTCTAGATGCTCCGTATCTCTATGAGACTGGGCTAATCTCCCAGAAACACAGGGTCTGGATCATCTAGCCTGGGCAAAAGTGAACTCTCAGGTTCACTCTCCCTGTAATTACTTTTAGACCCAGGATAGGACACAGTTTCCTCCTTCCTCCTTCCAGGGAGCCTGGGGAATTCCCACCCTTCCCCTGAATGTATGGAGTTTTTTTAGAATGGACCTTTGGACTGGCGTTTTAAAGGTTCATCTCCAGCAAAGGGAGCTAAGGGATCTCTCTGTAGTCCCATCTTCAGCCAATCTAACTTCCTGACTTTATCATCATAAGAGTTTTCATGGTCTGAAGTACTTACAGCATTATTCCTTACTTCCCAGGACACACTGGTCTGGCCACTTTCCCTTCTGTGTGGTAGAGATAAATATTCATCAATATCAGACCAGAACTGGCCTTCTGGATCAGTTGGGTTCGACCTGGGTAAGTCTAACTGCCTCAAGTCGCCCTGTTCTGGATAAGTAGCATACATGAGGTTGGTTCACATATGCACATGGGAGGTTGTAAATAATTGGCATGAGTCCCCTGCTGGGAAGGGTGCCTCGCCTTGATCAGTGGGCCTTGTCCCATATCCTGATTGGTCAGGGGCCTCAGGGCCTTTTTTATAATTTTCAATTTCCTTGGTGAGGCTCTCACACCTGTGAGTTTATGGCCCTTTAGGAACGTGCATATGTAATGAATGGGATCACGCAGATACATTCTGAGTCCAAATAATCAAACCAACTCAGGAAGATGGCAAAGTAATGTTTTATTAACAATGATATAAAACAGGGAGTTACAACGATCATCAACGGACATATGCTCATTTTCTCCCAGCGATCTTCACACGAATCATAGTTTTATATTAAAAATACATCAGAGGTGACATCATACTACATAGCAATATTAAAAACCTATCAAGAGTCGAGATTGGTTAAGGGGAACATCTATGTATACTTTGTATAGGAATTAGGATTGTGATTATCTGCTCACTACAACATATGCCTACCTCTAAAAGATGTAATCTTTGGAAACATTAGATACCCAGTTTCTTATTGGTTTTCAAAATATATGTTTCTTTTTTATGTGGACTACTACAATTAGTTGGCACGTTTGTGCCAGGTCTGGAACATTTGGTTCACTTAGCAGCACGTAAGCCCAGACCCAGGTGCAAGGAGATAGGGCATGACACTACCTCCCCACCCAATTAGCCTAGCATCTCTCATCTCATCTCCCATGCCTTCTGTCATGAAGATTGTCTTTTTACTTGGCCTTGCACAGTATCCTTGCCTCTTGGAATCCATGGAATTGAGAGTGCTCACTATCGTGCTCTGGGACTCCAAGATCAAACTATATTTTCATCTTTTTTCTCACGTGACAGGAGACCACAATTTGGTCCATTTTGCAGCTTTTAAATGCTTTAAATGAATTAAACTTGACACTCTTGGTGTTCCTTCTTTGTACCTTAACAAGGGATGATTCGTCCTTCACACGTTAGCTCATTTCCAGAATAGATAGCTGAACTTGGCTGCTTCAGTCTTGACTTCAGGCCTTGTTTTGCAGCTCCACAATCCGGCTTTTTCTTTCTGCGACACAGCTTTCCCTTCATGCTTCATGGGTCCTGGCTTACTAAATTCATGATACCGATGTCCAGCTTCTATACAATGGTGTCTTGGCCTGCATTCTACCCACTACGTATAGCTAGCGTCTATGATGACTTAGTCTACATTGCGTTTCAGAATCTGTACATTTATTGGATGGTTGATTTTCTACAGCACTTCTTCCTTTATATTTGAGAGTTCACTTGATTCTTTACTTCATCAATAGTATTTTTAGGATCCATACATTCTCTTCAGTCAGTATCCTCAGATGTTGTGCATACTTTTTGTGATGTCACTGGCTTCTTTTCTCTGCTTCTCATATTCTTTCAGGGAGTTCTTCCCTCAAGTTGTCATCCTTTCGGGGATACATTCAGTAGGGTTGTCTAAATGGGTATCTTCTTTCGAATGCACATTGCAGTATCGGCACAACTATTGGTTTCAAACACAGCACAATCTTAGGTCTCCAAAATATGGTAGATAGGAGGGCAGAGTTTCCTGCAGAGGCATGCAACTGCTCCTCTACACCTGTGTCTCCCTTTCCTTATTTCCTGTTGGCAGTCAGAGAACTGTGTTTTTAATTCTGACACTAAGGCCTGATCAGCACCCTGCTCTGAGCTACCAAATGATCTTTTATTTGCAGCACCTCATGCTGTAGTGATTCATTTCTCCCTCTGTGAGCCTTGTATGCAGCATGCATATTCAAGGCACTTTTGCTTCAGGAGAATAACCTCTTTCTCTTGCTCATCCCTATAATTCGCTGCCTCTAACAGTTCAGCTCTATTTGTCTCAATCTCTCTACTAGTTCATTCCTTTCTGTCTAATTCTGGTCAGTTCCTGAGAACCTGAATTACTCTTTTCTACATTCATTTTCAAACGATGCACCTCCTGTGCAAGTACACTATTCTCCTGGTTTAAGAGGTCTTTTTCCTTTACCTGTTGAATTTTCTTTTGTTTTCAAGTATGTACCTGCTGATATATCTGATCAAAGTAATTTTGGGAATCAGCCCCTTTTATAATTAACTGACTCCTATAGTTGTAATTGAAAGTCCATAAGTTCATCTAACAGCCCTATATTATAAATAGTCTGCATATTAACCTTATGTTACAGTGTGCTCACATTTTACACACTCTACTTATGTGCCTTTTGCATTGCAGAAAACTGAGTTTCACGCTCTGCACTCTCTTGCTGCTGCGTTTTTAACTCATTTTGTGTTATACCATGAGGCTTTCTTGATTTAGCTCAAAGATATGGTCCTGCTGTACTTGATCTTCTTAATATTTGATTTCTTTCTGCACCTCATTTAGATTCTCAGTCTGACTATACAAACAGGCCTCACTCTTCTGCACTCGCTCTTCAACTAACTGCAAGTGGAAGTCTACATAAACTGTGAGTTGAGCCATTTGATTCAGTACTTCTTGAGCATTTTGGGTCATATAAAATGCCTCTAATGCTTTGAGCCATATTTGATGATGTAACATTTTGCACAATTTTAGCTTTCCAGCTCCCTTCATTCGCCTCTGTCCAATCACCACGAATGGACCGGTTTGTAGGGAAATGTCTCCTGCCATCATCTTATTCAATGCATATGCATATATATATATGTATATATATATCTTGCAATGTATATGCATATATATATTTGTTTTACCCTTCTTTTATTACATATGCGCCATTTTAATACACTCTGGGCCTCATTACACGGATGGCGGAGAACCATGGCGCTGTTAGCGCCATGGTTCATGCCGGTAAAATACCGGCACCGCCTTGGCGGAAAGGGGAATTACCGCCCCATTTCAAGGTTGGCGGGGCGGTAATTCCCCCTTCCACCATTGCCCTTCCCCATTCCCATTTTTGCCCCATAGGGCATAATGGGAATGGGGAAGGCGCTAATTACGGTACCGCAAATTGCGGTACCGTAATTAGCTACCTGGGTCCCTTTGCGGGTTGGTTTTTAATGCCTGCAAAAAGCAGGCATTAAATCCCCCAACCTGCAAAGGCACCTCGTAGTAAGGTGGTAAGGATTTACCGGTACCGGTATTTTTCCGGTACCGGTAAATCCTTACCGCCATCCGTGTAATGAGGCCCTCTATCTTTGTATGTCCCTCAGACAGAGAGATTTGATTTTTGGCCCTAGAAGAAGGCTCCACTTCTATCGAGCCGAAATGTCTGCAGCTACCGTGCCCACCATTTGGGCAGCGCTTTAGTCTGCCACCACATCCCTAACCTTAGATCTAGACGTTGACCATTCCAGAGGTCATACTTCTGCCGGGCATATGAGTACCTCCTCTGAGGTCTCTCAAATTGGATTCAAACCTGAGACTGTGTAACAAATACACTATCCGACACGGTCTACACATCACATGATGTTATGTTACGGTCAGTTTCTATGTTGAGTATTCCTACTGTGAATGTTTTACAGATTTTTGGTCATTATAGAGTCTACGAGAGACTGTGTCCCAGCATAAGTGGCACGACTGACTGATTTATTACTTGCTTAATTTCCTTTTCATACAACAGCTAAATAATAAAGAGCTGTAGAAGTACTACAGTTGGTTTTGTGTATTTCTAGGTCGAATATCCATGAGACAAAGTGTTGATTGCCCCATTGGATTCATGCAAGGGTACAATTGTTTCTGCATTAAATAATTGCAAAGATTCAAACTCTCGACGGTAGGACACCCCCCCTGTACATGTAAATAAATAAGATGACAGGCAGGTGTGTACCATTTTGCACGGCCGTCTGGCAATTATTTTGCCATTTTCACAAAAAGCAGAACTGTTAAGAACATGCAATTTATTCTCCATATTCCTAATTTCACCATCCATTCGTTCACCAACTCCCAAATTTGGAAAATGTTCAGATCAGCCAGAAACCCATTTTAGATGGCCATTACAGTTCTCTGAGTCTTAGGTGGATTAATGTTATATCACCAACATTGCCTGGAAATGACCTAGAAAGGGTCACATAAATAAAGTAAATCTGACTTATGGATGCTGAGAAAAATGCCTAAACGTTAATAGTCCTTTTAAATTAATAGTAAATCTTCATGTTGGACAATTGACAACTACCCTGCCTCCAGGCCATTTGTTTTCACTGGGCCAGCCTATAACCAGAGATTTTTTTTTATTAATCTCTTTGTGTTTAAAGCTTGCTCTTTCAAGTTGGAGTTTCAGCCTCCCTTAATTGTAGCCCCCAGTTTCACACCTCCTGCTTACATTTTGTTTGTGCATCAGCCAAAGGAAATTGTCCTGCAGAGACAGCCTAGCCTTTAGGGACAAAACCTTCAGGCGGGCCACATTTTATTGCGGTTGTAAAATAGCTGGGGGATGTAAACTAAGCTTTGGGGGGAGTCCTTTGTAACATTTGTCCCACAGCAAGCAAAGGGTTTGCCTCGGGCCAACAGAAACCATTTTATGGAAACAAAGTGGGCTTTATTTTCAAATGTTTGCTGGTATTTTGCATACAAAACATAATATACCTTACTTTTTGTCAGCATTCACCATGGGCCTCATTACAAGTTTGCCTGTCCGGGAACTACGGAGTTACCGGATCGACAAACTTTGAATTGTGCTCGCGGGTCCCTTGTCTGCCCGCCAGGTTGGACCTGGCGGGAAGAACGTCACCCGCGAGCCAGCATGTCAGATGCACCGGCACCATTCTGAATGGTGCCAGTGCATCCAACCTCCCCATTCCCATTCAGCCCTATGGGGCAGAATGGGAATGGGGAGTAATGGATTGCGGTCCCTGGCAATGAGGACATACAGGGTCTGCCAATGTTGTAACGACCCTGCATGTCCCCATTGCCAGAGGCCAAAAACAAAATGCAAGTTCGGCGGCAGCCTGCTGGTTTAACCGGCAAGACTACCGCTGAACTTGTAATGAGGGCCCATGTCTTTTCCCTGATGTTTTTATGTTAGCAGTGGTACATTTGTTACATTTAAACTGCTTTAACTTGCAAACACACATGCAAAGTCGTTTTTGTGTCTGTGTTTAAAAATCCTGTTTTTCATGCGAAAGGGACCTTTGAATATCTTCTTCCTTTGTGGATTCAAATGCTGCTTTTCCTTTGGTAATGACAGGTAGGCCTTTTTCCTTGCGTTACTTGCAGAAACCACACAGTCTGCCTTAATAGGCCCATTGCTGGTGTGAATGTTTTGTTATGAATGTTGGCAGGTTAGTTTCCCAGTGGGCCCTTCAGTTCGGTTGGTTCGGGGCCTTTGAAAACACCCCACAAAAGTCGGGATTTTGATCAGCACGGGTGATGATTTACAGCACATTATAAAATACTCCTCTCCAGTCTTGAAATCATTAAATCAAATGGAACTGCTAACAACCTTAGAATTGTGGGACTCTGAAATGTGAACCAAAGAAGGTGGGAGAGACACGCTTACAATCCTCTGAGTCAGTAAGACGTCACTTGAAGCATGTGATGAATATCAGATCATCAGTCAAAATAAGCTTTTGAAGATAATATTTTATTGAACTGTGAATTTAATATTCTTTAACTAAACGACACATAGTTAAATGATGTAAAATTGGCAATCTTGAATGAGATATCACATGATAACTCTTAACGTATGACTGCAGATGGAATAGGTACAAATGGGGACAGCAATTTAGTTATACACAAGGAACATTTAATTAATTCCAAACAACTTACAGAAGGACTGATGAGAGTTAATTTACATGTTAAATGCAATGGTATTGGTATATAGACCCCCATCCCTAAGGAAGACAACACATTTATGACATATGGAAACATTATTCCTAGATGCCCTAGATTAATTCCTTTGGTAGATGGTAACTATTGTTTGAATAAGAGCGCTAGTAAATAAGCATAGATGTATCTTGATCTCTTGGCAGGTATGGAAGTATATCAATGGGTGGTTGGAACAACACACATCAAGGCTCACACTGTACTATTTCACTCGATAATTAATGGGGGGCCAGGCTAGCACTTCCGTGTGTCTGGCCTGTCCACTCTCCTTTTCTGTTCATTTTACATAACAATACAAATAGCTTCATCAATGAGTTATAGCAGTATTTGAGTGGCAGACACTGAACCTGGTAACCAACCAGACCCCAGTGGAGCCTTTTTTAATGTACTCCCTACCATGTACCCTCTCTCTGACCCTGCACAATCTCTAAAACCTACACTGATTAATGAATAGATTTGTCATGTGAATTGCAGTGAACTGTTCCATTTAAAACTGCTCAGGGCATCAAAAAAATAATAATAATAGCTGATAGTCCTCTACTTTCTAGTCCATGTACTCACTGCATAAAGCAGAGGTAGGCTTTAGTTAAAAGTCACCCAGTTGGTGTTAAAACACAAGAATTAAGAGCAGAAAAAGAGATAATAATCATAAAAACACTATGACACTTCTCGGGCATCATATATAAATTAAAACATCCTATCATGGACCTTGCTTAGTCAATAGATTATCATCAACCACCCACTTATTCACTGCATCACTGTAAGAATTCAATTCTTAAACAAGTCTGGAGGTTTATACTCTAATCAAGAAACAGAGTCATCAGGATCCCATATGACCCAATGCTGATAAAGGTGTGAATCTAGGCAGCATCTTTATGTGCCAAGGTTTTTGCATGGTAATTAACACATCTCTTCAAACATGGATGGTGCCTTCTGAACAGCAATGGCTAGTAGTATAACTATTGTTAAAATCAACCATCTCTAGTTCCTGCTGACACTGCTAATGTTCGACTCATATCAATTCTGCATTTTCCAGCTAAAGTACAGGAATTGGAAGTGATGAAACTGCTTCCATACTATGCAGTGGATTGAGTTAGGTGAAACCCACATCAAGCAGAATTTGTACCTGTCCAAGGCACAGGAGGAGTGGTGGTGTCTATGGCAGACCATGTTCAATTGGCGTATGAGTAGGTGTCAGGCCGTAATCTTCATGGACTCATTTGCAGCCTTTGACACAATGGAACAATCATCCTCTTTGACCATCTCTATGGACTGACTATTAGGAACACTGCTTAAAATCGTTACCCTCACATTTTAGTGAGGGAAGACAAATGGTCATATGTTATGCCATGCGTCACTGCTCCACAGTCCGGCCTGCAGTGTACCCCCTGGGTCCACCTTGTCTCCTTAGTGTTACATTCTACCTGCATACATGGTCATCATTTGGGCCTTACAGTCTCAAATTATATTCTATGACACACAGGATCTCACACAGCTATTTGCGCAGATTTGGAGGCTGCAGTTAATACATTTAAGGTATTAATGTTGGAGGTGGGCCATGCATTTGCAGCATACCGCTTAATCCAGCCACAACAGATGTTTTGCTACATGGCTAGGATAGATGGAAAAGGACATTCTGGCCTTCCTTTTTGTTTTCCAATCCTGTAAAAGAAGTGCATAAAATATCATTTTTTTTTTATGAAATCACCAACAGCTGTCTGTATCACATGAATATATATTGCTATGGATATTATATCTGATCCCATTCCCTCGTTGAGTATCACCAGTCACCACTTTTGCATCAGCGACTATGGATTATTGGAAATCAGTCCTGTATTTTTTGTATGAGATGTTCACCTGTCATCTCCAACAAATTCAAAATTCATTGGCACGACTATCGCAATACACAGATTATGTTACAAAGGCAATAAAAAGGGCCAGTAATAACAATCGTGGGTCCCTATTAGATTAAAGTACAAAGAAACACGGGGAACCACAAAAGAAGATGAGAAACTGGTGTTTGTAAATACCTTTCCAACTCAATAAAAAAAGATCATTAATAAAAAACTGGAACAATTTGGAAAAGGGCACATGCCCAATCAATTAACCAATTGATTGTAGCATTCAAAAGAAGCAAGAACCTTAAATACCAGATAACACGAAATGACATAAGAATGAGGCCAAAAGGACAACCAACATTGCCAGAAAAATGGGGCATGCCACCAATTAAGGGCCATTTTCCCTTTGGAACATGTTTGTGCTGCTCCCAAACCACTAAAAGTATCGAGGTTGATATCGGTCTAATAAGACCATGGAGACATTTAACAAAGTGTAACTCCAAAATGGTCATTTATGGGATATGGTGCCCATGTAAAAAATTATACATTGGGAAAATCGAGTGGAAAATCAGGACAAGAATAACAGAACATAAGAAATGTATAAAAAACCGGATACAAAATGCTCCACTTGTAGAGGACTGATAATGACCTGGCCGTAATTTCTTCACAGTGAACCCGAGCGGGCTTCCTAGAGCCATGAACATAGAAATGTGACCAACAACGTGGTTGATGAAGGCTCACATTTAAATCTCCTGCCAAAACAACGGAACCAGCGTTCATGATTTATCTAGAGGAGCTCAAACAAAAATGTCAGAAAGAGCCCGGGCCGGCAGGAAGAGAGACCCTGGGATAACAAAAGGAGAACCCTTTGACTAATCGGTAACTGTCTATTGAGAATGTCGCAGTTCCACACCAAGGCATAACTAATTATGACCCAACATAAACAACCAAAAGGGCCAAATGTAGTATCTGAGACACAGAATGAAATCACTTTGCTAAGCGGGCATTTCGACGTGCAAGAACACTAATGCTGTGAATTGGCCATATCAGGTAGGAATATTGCACTCTTCCGGTCCATTCCAGATGCTGGGTCTGTCATGGTTAGACTTGCAATTGTTGCATAGGACCGCACAAGCGGGAGGATTAATCCGATCCCCTTTCTGGTTTAGGCATCGGGACCAGACTCTTGATTTCTCCCCCTGCCTGTCCTTGAAGGTTTTCCACACGTGCACAATTAGAGCACCCAATTGAATAGCAAGTCCAAATCAGGTAAGTATACAAGTGGACGAACAATATTTAACAGTAAGAATGGTGGTGGATGTCATTAACAAACTGTGGGATTGATACAAATTCGTTTGTAAGCATTCAATGCATTACAAGCAAGTTTCTAAGACCAGTTCACTTTTATTAATGTTGATGATCTTGTAATTAGCAAGACGATATTGTGAATAAGAATAAGAACTCTGATAAACCCTTGCCGGAGGGGCACACACTTATATAGATATTCTTTCCCATGGGGCAACACTTCGGGCAGTTAGACGGTGAGAGAGTTAACTTTACATATGCCGCAGTCTCTAAAATGTTAGAAATAATATGTGACAGTCCTAAATCGAGCAGTAATAACTCGTTTAATGTATTGATAACCACACACACATATGGTAAATTGACACCAATGTTCTTGTCATTTCAAGAGAGTAAAATGAGTCTCGCAGAACCAATAGCATCTAAATGTATCACAGTTAGATATTTGGGTCTTTTCTACATTAGGCTTTACAGTCTCAAATTATATTCCTATGAGACACAGGATCTCACACAGCTATTTGCTAATTGGAGCATACTGCGTGATCCAACCAAAACAGATGTTTTGCTACATGGCTAGGATAGATGGAAACGGACGTTCTGGCCTTCCTTTTTGTTTTCCAATCCTGTGAAGGAAGTGCATAACATAGCAATCATCTTTTTAATGAAATCACCAACAGCTGTTTTTATGAGATGAATATATATTGCTCTGGATACTATATCTGATCCCATTCCCTCCTTGAGTATCACCAGTCACCACTTTTGCATCAGCGACTATGGATTATTGGAAATCAGCCCTGTATTTGTATGAGATGTCCACCTGTCATCTCCACATTTACGTCTTCACAAATACAACATGCACTGAGAAGCAAGAATCGGCTCCTAATTGCTAGCAGTATTTTATTCAAGGCGAATCTCAGAGTAACCTGCCAATAATAGCCAAGGGCTCTATTTCTATTGCTGAAATGTGCAAGCGATACCCCCATACAGACACAGGTTCTGAGCAACCTGTGCTTGATAGCGAGTCCTCTACTGCAAGAGTAGGCAGTAGAGCTGCAGTTCGTCATAGCCAGGAATTAATTACCTGCACGACTATGACTCATTGATGATCACTTATTTGTTATTTGTAATTGGGTATTTATAATGTGCTTAATACCTAGAGGTTTCTAAGCACGGACCCGGGGATCGAAGCTCCACGTCGTCTTTCTTCCAAGGAGAGTGTGTTGCCCCTAAGCTATCGTCCGGGCCTTAAATTGTATAATGATATGATATGATAGGTTATTTATAACGCGCTTAATACCCAGAGGTTCTAAGCGCGGACCCGGGGATCAAACCTCTGTTGCTCTGTGTAGTCTTGCTTCCAAGGCCAGCACGTTGCCCCTGAGCTATCCTCCCGAGACAATAAGTACTTGGTTCCCTAGGGATCGCTGCCACTGTTTCCTGGTACGGTTATGTTATTGTCCATTTCTCTCCAGCCAATGGAAGAAGTGTACCAACATAATTAGTGGAACTGTGCCCCAGCGGAGGAAAGAGTAGGCAGGAAGGGAGCAATTCGCAAAACATTTTTTAAAGGGTTTCAGCCATGCTGGTTGACAGCCAAATAAATTGAAATAAGTTTCAGTTTAGCTGTAACTGCTTTCTGATGGTAAAGTGGAAAAGTGTGCTTTAACTTCACAAAGAACAGTTCCGGAATGGTGAAAATGGTTGCAAAAAGTAGTGGAACTGTTATCATCAAAAAATAAAATAGTGGAACGCAGCTACCGACCCTTCTCGCTCACTTCCACCACTGTCTCTAGCCCCAAGAGGCTTACCCAGGGTTTACACTGACCTGCATAGGAGATTAGTCAACTACTGAATCACACTGTTAGCTTTGCTGTGGACTTTACAGGCCCCAAGCAACCAACAACTATTCACAGAATGTCCCCACATTGTTTGAGGACCATTTACCAGACAGCTTTTTTACAGAAATGTCCAGGCATGCCATGTGTTTCCATATGAAGCTGAATGATCAATTGCGTGATTGTCAGTGTCCTCTCTTTGCTTTCAAAACCTGTGCTGGCAATTGGACATTATTGTTGATCTATTTTTCATTTTAAAAACAACTTCCCTCAGGTGGGAATCAGCAACCAAATACGACCATGCAAGTTCATTTTCAGATAAAAAGGTGAATTCCAAGTTAAAAATAATTATTTAATGTTAAAATAGCACTTACACAATGCACTGTCCATTACACGTTTACATACAATTATTCTCACCCAACCAAAGTTTGTGCTCATTTATCAACCTTGAAAGGAGGAAAGGCTGAGTTGACCTTCATGGAATGTGAACCTGTGAACTGCAGATCACACACAGATCACAGAAGCCAGTGTTCAAGCCATTGAGCTATTTCACCGGCATTATCCTAAACATCATATCCAAACTCTGGGGCTGATTCATGGAACAGGGATTTGCGGGCAGAATGGCACACAAATCCCTGTTTTCGGCGCAAATAATTCCATGAATCAGGCCCTCTATGTATTTAGAATTACCAAGACCTCATCACCTCTTTCATGAGGGGAATTAATTGAGTGCGCACTAAAGTCACATTCAAACCCTTGACCAAGAGATGATTACCTATGACAGCCCCCAAAGATCACAATAAAAACAACAATATTCCCAAGGATGTTCTGCCATCTGAGCAAGCTGAACCTCAGTCCATACCCTAGAGCCTAGTGTAGCATTAAAGGAAGTTACCAATTGGCAGTTCAATGAGCCACACGTGTGCACATGCTCCCTGTGTATCTTTGTGCTGACCCAATCTTGAACCACCTGAAGGCGAGGCGTATTGAGTCATAGATTTCTCTTTATTCACTCACTTCAGCAAATCCAAAAATGATCTTCCATCTTTACATTTTTCCCTTGTCATGCGGGTTCCTTCATTTAGTGTATATAATCATATTCTGTAATGGAAATATGCTCTTGGTTTGGTAATGTTTATTTATAAAGTGCCTATACACAGGCAGGTGTCTCAAAGCGCTCAAGGAGGGTGGGAACAAGGAGAAAAATCAACAGTTGTTCAGATCCCTTGAGATTCTGAGATGATAATAGCGATCTGTGTGATTTATTCGGGGGAAAATTTCCCGCCACGGAAATGTCCGCATTTAAAAGTTTGTTTGTTTTTTAATTTGGGACAGCGGCGGGGGTGTCCCCCGCAAACCGCACTCACTATACTGTAAAGTATGGTGAGCGGGGTGTTGGGGGGACACCCCCACAGCCTTTTTCTTTTTTTTTTTACCGACCCCACCAAAACATTTTAGTAGTTAGAACTTTTGGTGTTAGGCTTTTCAGGTCTTTTGGTGGGGTCGGTCATTTTAACTCAGTAATTTTGTCCTATACCCGATAATAGTCTGCAGAGGCAGAGTAAGGGCATATAATTAGTTTAACAGAAGAGGCACAGCAAATAGGCCTGACGACGATTCTGCAGTTTACCAAGTGTGATTAAGTTTGTTTTATTCGTATTTATATAGCGCACAACAGCCCGAGGACATCGTGGCACAAGTGTGGGAAGACAAGGGAGAACAGACAGACGATCTTCGGGCAAGATGTATTCGGATCGTGCAAGTGTACAGATGGTCACAGGGAGGGCGGGGTCCAAGTGCACCAAGTCGGTGGAGACTGAGGTAAGTGCAGAGAGAGCCACTCTCTTGGGATATTTTTCAAGTGCAGTGAGTATAGGTGGGGGTGCAGGGCCTTGAGGCAAGTGGAAGCGAGGACTGGAGGGGGTGCCTGGGACCTGTGAGACTCTGAGGTACACCATGCATCCAGTCAGCAAGCTGTGGGGAAGAGGAGGACAAGAGAGAAAGATCAGAGAGCTAGCTAGATTAGCAGGGTAGTGGGAGAGAGAAGGAAGAGAAGAGGAAGGTCTTGAGGAGTTTCCGTAACTTAAGAAGATCAGCCTCAAGACAGAGGGCGGCAGGTAGGGACGTCATTTGGGGTTGCCAGGGGTCATATTTGCGACCCATGATGTCTCCCTTGCTACCCCTGTGGTCTCACTTGCTACACATTCTTTTTTATAATTAACGTTTTCTTTTCTTTTTTGTACAAATTGAAACTCCTGGGCTGTGGCTTATTTCAGGCACACTTCCGGGGCCGAGTCTCTGATTTAGTCTGTTCTTAAACAGCTCAAATTCACAATGCAGACAAAATCCTCCAAAAAGCATTTAGAGTAGAATAAGCATCAGTTTCGGACTATGTATTTTGCTTTTCGCAAGTTGCAGCTATAGCATGTTTTTTCTGTTGATATATATGGTGATCCATTCTTGTGTGAAATGTATATCACGTTACATTGATATTGTAACCATATTTGTCATAGTGTACTTATAAACAATGCTATGTGTGACCACTTCCTGTTTTGTCAAGGGGTAAACAGTCGTGTTCCGTCGCTTCCCATGATATCACTTCGGGGTGGGGTCAAATTGCATAACTTTCTGTGATGTCATCAGAGGTCAAGGGTCATGTGATGTCACGTCCGCTACCCCAGGCATTTTGGTGAAATGATGTCCCTGGCGGCAGGGAGGCTATTCCAGAGGGAGGCACCTGCTCAGGTTAAGGATCTCCCTCCGAATCTCTGCTTGGAGAACCGGCTCAATCGCAGAATGTTTACGGTCTTGCAAGCTTAGGTGAAAAAAATATACTTCTGTTTTCCATACGACTTCTGTGTCAGTTTTCTTTATGGTATAATTTTCTCACGATTGCCAATATTAGTTGTCAATTATCTGTACCGTCTTCAGTAGTTTTAAATGTAAAAGGTTATGTTTTAACTCTAACCAAGGAGAGTGTTTTTTTAAAAAAAAATTAGGATAGACCTCTATATATTTCAGCCATTAGGACACCCTAGTTTACACGAAGTATAATTCTAAAAAAATGGAAAGTAATAAAACATCTATTCATGTAGACTAACTTTAGATGCCAAGTTTTGTTTACATTAATTGAAATTACATATTTAACTTTTCCCATTCAGTTGTTCTTCCTCTCCAATATCTCACTGGAAATATCTCCCTTCCTCTCTCACTCACTTTGTCAGACACCCATAACCCTCCCACAATGGACTCTCATCCAATAAACGAAAAATGCATTCCACACTGGTCTGCAACTTTGAAGAATTTGAATCCACTATGGCCACGTTCCCACAAAATGGCAGTCCGAGCTCCCAATTCATTCATAAATATGCCTTGCTTCAAGGCCGCTTTTGTTCTACCCACAGAGCCGTAAAACAGTGTTTATACAGAGACTGACTATCCTGTAAGAGTGCAGATTAGTGAAGCCAACTTCCAGATGTGGGCTCGATATTCGAACTCTGACTGTGCTTTACTCGTATTTATACAGTCTCAAAACTTTAGGGGAAATCCAAAGTCATCCTTGCATCAAATGGAATCCCTTTGGAACTGAAACGTTTTACTTTTTATTGTTCATAAAAACAGAACACACTTTAACAGATTTCGGACTACAGTGCCATCTGATAATCACATGAACATTAAATTGCTCGTTGTTCAAGGATATGTCTAAGTGAGTAATCTCACCGCTAGTACGTTTCATCACCAGAAAAGTCATGGCTGTCTTCCTTTGCTGAAAAATCTGGTATAATTTACGAAGGACAGAAAACAGGGGCATTCTAAATACAGTTTAAGCATTCATTTGTGAACAGAAAAATAACAAAAAAGAGGTCACTAGTGATGGAGGCCCCCATGCATGACTTTGGAAAACCTGATTTGCGTAATATATATATAACATAAATACGCAGTGATCAACATAAAGAGTGAAAACATGTCGTTTTAACATTGAACAATGCAGATGAAAATTGGGCACAGTAATGTGTGTTTTGTAGGGATGTGATTAATGCAGGAGCAATGTGTGTGTTGTTACAATCTTAGTTTTGTCAGTGTCTACCTCACCGTTACTATACTTCATTTACTTATTGTTATAATGTGGCCTATGTAAATAGTTGTCAGAGTAAGTAGATGATGATTAGATAATGTTCTATGTGGAATGTTAGAGACTCTTGTTGTGATATGTCATGTAGAATACATAAACTTGAATTTCATTGCTTTCTTAGTCATTGCCCTGCCAGCCTGGAGGGAGGCTGTGTGGGGGGTCTGTTACATGCCTACTTAAGAATAAATAGAGTAATCCTGCTTTTCATGGTGTGGACAGCAATTCTTACAGTGGTGACGATAATGGCTGATGCAAGGCAAACCCCCAGCACTCAGATAAGCAAAAGCCACTCCACTGTTATATAAGTGTAGCAGTAGCCAATGTGGGACTAGAAGAAAAGCCGCTCCGCCTCCCTAGGCGTCCGCAGCGGCCAACGAGGGACAATTGCAGAAAGATATTCTGCCCATAAAAATACTGAACGTTATTGTATGGACGGTTTTACCTGTCCATTGAAGCAGAGGTTGCGTGCCCTCAGAAGACGGCTGATGCCAAACATCCAAAGGAGAAACTAGTGCTCCAAGGGTCACACTTTTGGAGTTGATCTGTCGTGGAGAAAAGCGGGACAGTTTCTCAGTCGATGCACATACGCAGAAAAATGGGACGGCATCCCACGGAGGAAACTCCTATTCAACGTTCAAGGCGTACACAGTGCGCATGCACGCAGCATTGCCTGAGTGTAACATTACTTACTCAGCGTTAATAAGCATGCTTGAACGCAGTGCTGAGGAATGAGTAAGTGATAGTCAAGTATATCCACGAAAGATTTTTACATCTCAGTGGCATATGTGGGAAGCAAGAGAAAAAGGAAAGAATTTTCCATGTAAAAAGGGAATTCACGATTTGTGGATTCCACACGACGTTATTATGCAAAAAATAAGGCTTATAGAAAATAAGCCCTCATCAGTGTCCATCCCACCCAGTGACTAACCCACCACACATACTGTTGTGAGATAAAAGGAGGGCAACAAAGCAAAGACTAAACCAAGAAATCCCTACACAAGTATAACATTTTCTCATCAAGATGGCTATGTCTGGTTTGCCCGGCCCACCTACGTTCATGGCTTTCCCAGGGCCTCCCAAAGTAAAGTGGAAGAAAGTTTTTGATCATTATATAATAGCGGCATGTGGCAATTCAAATTCCAATGATAGAAAAGTGTAGCTACTTATGCATTTTTCGGGCTACGAGGGACAACGTATATACAAGACATTACCTCCCCTGCCAGAAGAAGGCGACAGAGACAATTTACGTGATCTCGACATCGCTTTGAGAAAATTGGATATCCACTTTAATCCCAAAACAAGTACAATATTGGAGAGATATAGGGTCTCATTACAACCCAGGCGTTAAGGGGTTAACGGCGCCGTAAAAGGTGTCGTCGCCGTTAAACCCTTAACGCCTGATTACGAGGTCCCTTTGCGGGTTGCACTTTAACGCCTGCTTTTAGCAGGCGTTAAAAAACCAACCCGCAAAGGGACCTAGGAGCTAATTACAGTGCCGTAATTTATGGTGCCGTAATTAGCGCCTTCCCCATTCCCATTGAGCCCTATGGAGGCAAAAATGGGAATGGGGAAGGGCCAATGGTGAATGGGGAATTACCGCCCCGCCAACCTTGGAATGGGGCGGTAATTCCGCCATTCACCATGGCGGAGTTGGTAATTTACCGGCATCAACCATGGCGCTAATAGCGCCATGGTTAACGCCAGGGTCGTAATGAGGCCCATAATGTTGGCATTTGCGTCCAAGATCTAGGGGAGAGTGTGGAAGAATTTGTTATGGTTTTAAGGCATCTAGCTTTATCGTGTAATTTCTACAAATCCTTTGATGAACATATTAGAGACCAGTTCATGATACATTACAGTAGTAACAAAATAAGGGAACAACTATGGTTGAAGGATGAGCCATCATTGGAGGAAGTGTTGAGCATCGCTAGGAGAGTTGAACATTCCATGGCATGCACAGCGTGAATAGCAGAAAAAGACCACAATGAAAGCAAAGTTGAAATTTTAAATGTTGTTGATGCCAAACAAAAGAAAAAAGGGAAGGAAAAACTTGGTGCGAAAGAGAGAACAGATGTCTATGCCAATAAGTGGAAGGAGAAAGGAAGGATTATAGGGAGCCATTATGTTTTAGATGTGCAAGTAATACACATTTTGCTGCATCTCTATCATGTCCAGGAAGAAAGGCTATGTGTGGCAAGTGTAAGAGACACAGTCACTTTGTTGTAAAAATTACCAGTCCAATCAGAGAAGAGTTATGGTAATCAATGAGGAGTGTCATGCAGGTTCTGATGATGGGGAGAATTGCAATATCGAGAACATTACTATCAATGTGATTCAATAATCGAAGGTTGATGAGTGTGACCATCCATATGCAGATGTAAGGTGAATGGGAAGAGTATTTTGATGATGGCAGATTCGGGATCCAAGATATCATTGATTTCTAGGGCTATTTTTGATAGTGAGATGCGAGGTGATGTATGCAATTTACTGAACCCAGATATAAATCCTGGTGGATATAATCAAGACAAGATTGAGCTATTGGGTTATTTTGATGCTGAATTTGAATTTAAGGGCAGATATGCGACTGGGATGGTGTATATTACCAAGAAGGGAATGACTCTACTTGGTTGGAGGGATCAAACAATTTTAATGGTGAGGTTAAATCCAAACAGATTGGATCAGGTGATGTAGATTAATTCATCTATGTGTGATGCATACAAGAACGTGGTCAAGAAAGGTGAAAGGAATGCAACACCAAATAGTTCTTAAAAAGGGATTCATACCAGCTAACACAAAATTGCGACCTGTTCCGTTGGCCCTGAGAGAGAATGGAAACAAAGAGTTACAGAATGTATTGCATATGGGAATTATGGAAAGAGCATGAGGAGTGGAAAGGAGATCCCTGTTAGTTGTTGTAAAGAAGCCATCTGGTGATTTACGTTTGCATGCTGACTTAAGAGAGTTCAAGAGCTTTGTGCTCCTAGATCACCATCCCCTGCCAAATATGGGGGAGATGCTGGCTATGATAGGTCATGGAAAGGTATTCTCAAAACTAGATATGGATTCAGCGTACCATCAGGTGGAACTTTAGGGAACATGTGGGAAATGAGTGGCTTTTATTACTCACAAAGGCGTGTTTCAGTTCCGCAGAATGCCTTTTGGGATTGTTTCAGTATCATCCGTGTTCCAAAAGATAATGGACAAGCTGTTCTATGGAGTTTAAGGGGTATGATGTTTTTAGGATGACATATTAGTATGTGGGGATAATGAAATTGAGAATGATAAAATATTGGACAGGGCTCTAATAATATTGGGATCAAGAGGAATTACTCTAAGAGAGGAGACATGTGTATTTTGTGCTGATGGGGTGGAATACTTAGGCCATGAAATATCAGCACAAGGGATAAAACCCAAGACTACCTTAGTAAGGGCAATAAAGGATGTTGTATAACCAAAGTCTAAAGGGGAATTTGTTTATTTTTTAGGAATGTTAGAGTTTTATCAGAAATGTATTAAGAACTACTCGGAAAAGGTTGTGGAGATGAGGAAGTTGCTGAGAAAAGGGGACGATTTTTTGGGGAATGAGGAGTGTAGTCAGGAATTTAAACAGGTTAAAGAAGAGATTGACCTTGCTGCTGCTTTAACAAAATTTGTTACCAAGAGAAAGAATATTATCACTGTATATGCAAGTGATATAGGGATAGGTGCTGTGCTATCCCAAGATAATCAAGAGGAAAAAGAGGAGATAATCACACATGCGTCCAGAGGCTTGAGGGATGTAGAGTTGAGATATTCCGTGCTGGAGAAGGAGACATTAGAGTGCTTCTGGGCTGTTGAAAAGTTTTAGAATTTTGTATGAGGTATGGTTTTTATGACTAAAACTGATCACAAACCATTGAAAGCCATTTTCAAATGTAAAGATCTGGATAAAGTTTCAAGACGTGTTGCAGGATGTGTCACATGACTGCAGTTCCGCAGGTTCGAAATATGTGTAATAGTGGGCAAAGAAAACATTTTGGCCGATTGTTTATCTAGGGTGATTAAGAGTCAGAGGAGGTTGAAAAAATGAATTGATGGAGTTGGTTTTTGTAACATGCGATGGAGTTATAAGTAATGAATAGTGGGAAAGTGCTTTGGAGAATGATGATGTGTTATCAAGAGTAATGCTGTATATTGAGGTAGGATGGCCAAGAAAGGTGATGTTACTCAAAAGAACAGATGTTTTGGGAGGTCCGCGAAGAGTTGAGTATAGTCGATGGAGTTGTGTTTCGGTGGGGGCGAGCAGTTGTGCCCAAACTCATTATATCAATAATTATTGATCTTGCCCATAAGGGACATGTGGGTATTAGCAAAACCAAAGCCACATTGAGAAGTGACTATTGGTGGCCAAGGTTTGACAGGGAGATAGAAAGGAAACTAGGAGAGTGTGTGGGATGTATCAAGAGTTGTAAGGGTATCATGGCAAAGGAGCAACCCATGATGTTGAATGGGGTGCCACGGAAAGTTTGGGAGGATGTAGCTGTGGATATCCTTGGCCCTGTTGAGATGGGTTTTGGTTGGGGTAAGTACCTGGTGGTGTTGGTGGATGTGTTATTGAGGTGGTGTGAATTTAAAATACTTACGGAAATAAACAGGGAAAGGATAGTTGAGTTGTTGCAAGAGGTTTTTGCTAGGGATGGGTTTGCCAGGAGCATTTTGAAGGATAATGCCCTGCAGTTTACGGGTGGTTATTTTAAGGAGTATAGGAAACGTTGTGGTATAAGACATAAGCATTCAGCGTTGTATCACCCCGAAGGAAATGGGTTGGTAGAAAGGATGAACAGATGCATTATGGAAGGAGTTTGAATAGCTGAAGTGAGTGGCATGGACAGGAAGACCGCTGTCTATGAAAGAAGGTATGTTCTAAGGATGGACCCACACCCTTTCACTGGTGTGTCTCCTTACAAACTTATGTGAGGTCGCAAAGCGTATACTGAGTTGAATCCACCATGGTTGGGGAGAGGAGGAGAATCAGATTGTGTTGTCAAAGAATTGAAAAAATAAACTGACAAATAAGAATGAGGAATATGTATTGAGGGAGAATAGAAGGAGAGGTAAAAAAGAGCTTAGGGTACAATGTAGTGATTGGGTAAGGATCAGGAAAGGGTTGGTTAAGAAGAAAGGAGATGTGTTATATTCTGATCCAGTGTATGTATTTGCAGTGATGAAAGGTGCAGTGAGAGTATGTGGAGGTCAAGTATGGAACAAGATTCAAATTGCCGTTGTAAGAAGAGGTTGTGTGGGATACGTGAGGGAGACGTGTTATAATGTGGCCTATGTAAATAGTTGACAGAGTAGGTAGATGATGATGTAGATAATGTTCTATGTAGAATGTTAGAGACTCTTGTTGTGATATGTCATGTAGAATGTACACACTTGAATTTAATTTCTTTGTTAGTCATTGCCCTGCCAGCCTGGAGGAGGGTTGTGCTGGGCGTCTGTTGCGTGCCTACTTAAGAATAAATACAGGAATCCTGCTTTTCATGGTGCGGACAGCAATTCTTACACTTATCCACACCATTATTGTCCCACATTTACTTCCCTTCTCCTTGACTGCGACATGACTTTTGCTTCCCCATACATTTTCTTTAACGATGGCATTTGGATCAGAACACCTTTCCATGGACATAGCGCCAAAACTGGCTAATTCAGAGGAGCTGAATGGCATGCTTAGGTGAAGGAAAGGGCAAGTAAGGGAGATTTGATGAAGTAAAGGGTTGCCAAGCTGAATATGTGTAGAGGTTAATGTGAAGTACTCCTTTTGCATACTCTACACCCTTGCAGTATCATTAGGAAGAGAAGGCAGACTGTCTCCTAAGGAGACAGGTTGGAACCATGTGAAGTGGACAGTCCATAATAAGGGCTTTGTGAACAGTCCATAAGAAGGAATTTGGCTAAAGGACATGTACTTCCTCCTGGTAGGGAAACGGAAACACACAGACTTCCCACATACTCATGGGCTGGGAACTGACAAAAATGACTTCACAGTAGTAGCACACACCCATACTTGGTGCTATATACGCAATTCCTGCTCCTCTCTATGCACTAAGTGGCATTCCAGGCTGCATGAATCATACATCAATGCACTACTTTGCATATGAAACAATAGACGCACAGCGTGGACCCTTTCAAAATGAAATTCACAGTCAGCGTAATCGCCTCAATCCTCATTCATGTAGATTACATCAGAGAAAAAAAAAAGCACTGCAAAGGGCAACAGTTTGAACTTTTGTGTACCCATGGGAAAGGCGTTTGCCAGCCAATGTCATAGTGGTATTAATTGGCCATTAATGGTAGCAGCTGAAAAATGGTGCAAGTACCTGGGCATCTAGTAGCAGTGCCTGGCAAATGCCTGATACTTAGACACAAGTCATAACTGTTGGCTTTGCCAATGCTTCTTTTCAACAGGACTTCACTGAAGGACACATACACCCTAATTCATGGAATGATTTGTGCGGAAAATAGGGGTCATGCACGCGAAATCATGCGCAAGCGCCAGTTTGCTTATTCATGGAACACAATGTGCGGGGCTTACCAGGGACTTGCGAGGAATATGCGCCGGTCCAACGCGTCACTGCAACAGCACAAACACCTTGCGCGAGACTTGTAGCGAAGGGGTGTTGTGCTCTGCGTAGTCACCTAAAAAGGCGGCAGAACATGTGGAATGGGGAGCAACAATCGAAAATAAGTGCATAACGAGGGATCTACCAAAAGGAAATCCTCGCAACGCCCACATGCGCGCAAAACCTGTATTCATGGAATTGAACAGGGCTCTCCGTGGCGCGGAACAAAACACGCAAATCCGGAAACACGTACGCCATGCGAAAGTTAGCATAAGTGTCACCCGCACTAAAACAAATGCATAAAATGGGTTCGCAAACAACAAACACGCGTATACAGCTATGATTATTGTACCATTTTTCGCAGCAGTGATCGTGGGACACCGCAGAACGAGGAAGGCCAGGGCAAGGATTTTTCTACCTAGGACCAGCCTTCTGGGGATGCCTGATGACCAGGTCTATGGCAGGTATTGGTTTCCACCTCATATCATATTAGACCTGGTCACGGAGTGGGAGGATGACCTTACATCACCCACCCTATGCTCCCAAGCACTGAGCCCCTTGAGAACGGTGCTCAATGTACTGCATTTTGTTGCCACTGGGTCATTTCAGCAGACAACTGGCATAGTTGGGGGCATTTCACAGCCCGTACAGTCACACTGCCTACACCAGGTGTTGGCAATCATGACTGCACGCCCCTCAGTCCGCAGGCACATCTACATGCCCAGGACACCTCCAGAAAGGCAGGCCGTGGTCGAGGATTTTTATGGGGTGGCGCACTTCCCTAAAGTGCTTGACGTGATTGATTGCAGCCATGAGGCTCTACGTCCTCCTAGGGCCACAGAGCACATCTATCGCAATCACAAGCACTGGCATTCCATCAACGTGCAGGTTGTATGTGATACCATGGGTCTCATTAATTTTGTACATGCAAACTATCCAGCGTAAACCCATGATAGCTTCATATTCAGAATGTCACCAGTACACCGGGCCCTGGAGGCTGGGAGGCATGGCAACACATGGCTCTCTGGTGAGTATAAATGCCTGTGCACAATGTCACACACACACAAATACACAGCAATGTCAAACATTTTAACCTCTACAGGGGACACTGCCTACCCCCTGAGCACCTACATAATGACGCCAATACGGAACCCTGGCACACCACCCCAGGTAAGATACAACACAGCCCATATTGCAACTCGGGGCATCGTGGAGCACACATTCAGAGTGTTCAAGTCACGTTTACGCTCTCTTGATCACTCTGGTGGTGAGTTGCTATATGCACCACCACTAGTGTGCAGGATCATTGTGGCAGCATGTGTCCTGCACAATGTTGCAACATGGTGCGGTTTACTGGTGGACATGGTGGTGCCCCCACATCCCCAATACATGCACGTCACTTGCGTATGGTAGGGCAAAGGACATGTGTCTGTGGTGAGGCTGCCCGTACCCAGCTTGTGGCACAATCTTTCACCTGAAATCCAACCCCTGTGGAGTGCACACAGATCTGGCACATTCCAGGTTCCATTCAATGATGACAAAGGGGCAATCATCTGTGCCCACCAAACCACCCTGAGAATGTGTCCTTAGAAGTGCTACATTGTGTGTACCCCTTTGAATTAAAACCAATTAATGTGTTGGCTTTCCAAAAGAAACACATAGATGAGGGAATATGCCACTACCACCATGCCAAACTAGACATCCAATGTCCTGTGTGTCACATAAACCGTCCCATATTTATTTCCAATGTCATTTGTATATATAAAGCGCACAACAGGCCTTGGCCCTCACAGCGCTGTTACAGAAGGCTTACTCAGTTATATAAGTGCTTGTCAAAACATACATGTTGCCTAGCCCCATGTTGCATGGTGGCAGCATCATACAAATGCAGAAAGTCAATTTAGGTGTACGTGGCTAGGAGGAGAGGGAAGAGTGGAGGGGGAGGACAATGAGAGGGGGGCATACACATCACATGCGACCATGGGGAGCATACACAACATCACAGGCGACTATGGGGGGGTCGCAGTTGGGGGCATACACAACATCAGAGGTGACCATTGGAGGTGTGGGGGCATACACAACATCACAGGCGACCATGGGGGGGCATACACGACATCACAAGTGACCAGAGGTGGGGGCATACACAACATCACAGGTGACCATGGGGGTCGGGGGCATACACGTCGCAGGTGACCATGGGGGGTATACACAACATCACAGATGACCATATGGGGGGCATACACATCACATGCGACCATGGGGGGCATACACATCACAGGGGACCATGGGGTGGGCACACACAACATCACAAAAAAACATGGGGGGGCATACACAACATCACAAGCAACCATGGTGGGGCATACACAACATCACATGCTACCAGGGGTGGGGGGCATACACAACATCACAGGAGACCGTGGGGGGGGCATACACAACATCACAGATAACCAGGGGGTGGTGGGCATACACACAGTGCCCCGTTACCATGCAAACACCACCAAAGTGTCAGCAAAGGCCATGCACTGACCTGTCCGTTAAACTCACCTGCCTTGCATACAATGCACACCATTGTGAGACGCTCTACCTACATGGAATGAAATGCAGAGTAATAGCACAAAATACATGCGCATACATTATCACAGTTGACACCAGAAATAAAATATGCATACAACACAGAGTGTAATAACAATAATATTAATAATAATTTAGTATTTATATAGCACTACGAACCCTCAGGCATCTGAAAGCTGCTTATTATTACCCACAGTGTGTGGTGCTCATTTATCGACCTCGGAAGGGTGAAAGGCTGAGTTTGGCCCTGCCGAAATTCACACCTGCGTCAGCAGGCTCTGCACAGATGTCAGATGTCAAAGCCAGCGCTCTACTCGCTGTGCTATCGGACCGAAATTGATATGTACAGGAGTACAGTGTACCACACCAGAGAGAGGGAGGCAGAGAGAGAGAGAGAGAGAGAGCACAGAGAATGAATAATGAGGAAATGACAGATCAAAGAGTGCATGGCTCGGTTTACCGATGTACAAGGACATGCTCCACAGCACAGTCGGTGCGCCCATTCAGGTATCCACATAGGTAGCTAACACAGTGACATGAGCTCCAATGAAATTACCGCAACACCATGTGAGCAAGCAAAGGACACATAAGAGAACCGACACGTGCATCAAAGATGACCAACAATGAAGCATGCACAACATGCAAGGCAGTGCAAATGCTTACCAAATAATGGTGTCTGTATCCTGTAAATCCCAGATGACCTTCACCAGTAAGTGTGTTTCTTAATTTGATAAAGGAATGACTTTGTCTGGTGGAGGGCTGGAGGAGTGTGGACTTCAAATGGTGCAGAATGTCTCTCCCAGGACAGAAGTCACTGCCACATCACAGATTACTGCAACAACATGGGCGAACATATCAAAACAGACATTGTGCAGTATAATTGACACAGCATACACGTGCCATGGAAAACAAAGCTATGATTACCTGAACACCCGGTGCACCCCCATGCAAACATGCTAGATGGGTTCACCAGGCATGCCTGCACATACACCACTACACATGTATAGTCCGTGAGGAGTTAATGGCACACCTCAAGGGCAAAATATGCAAATAATAACAAAGACCACAACCAGTAAAGGGCAAAACAAAATATGACATGCCAACATCTGGGTAGGTTGTGGGGTTGAAATAAGAAAAATAAATGTCCATCTTGGACCGGGGATGGGTCCAGCCAGGAAGGGGGAGGGGCAAGCATGTTGAAAAAACTATTCCCTCCATGGGTACATGGACCACATGGCTATGTTGGATTAGGAAGGCTGTCGCCACCTTCCTGGGTAGAATGCGAAGGTGGTGGTGGTAAGGGAGGTTGACCCAGTAAGGCCCTGGCCCAAGCTTCCATGGCAGCGGCCAGGTGGCACCCAGATGACTGCATCTAGAGCATGAAGCCTCGGAGGTCTACATGCAACACCTCATGGGATGCACAGAGTTCCTCCAAGATGGAATGAGTCAACAGTTCCATCTGCTGAGGGCACTGTGTACTGCGGGCTGCCTCTCCACGTCTGTCCGAAGCTCTGAGGGCCAGTAACTCTTGCCTCAGAGGTGCCCTGTGGGCCTGACCCTCTGCAAGCAGGGATGCCTGCAGAGCCCTCAGTTCGGCCTGTCGTCTCCTTTTGCTGGCCTCCATGTGAAGCCTGTGTGAGCGGCATGTAGACCGCAATGCCTGCAGCTGGCGCGCTAGCTGTCTTTCTCGTGAGAACATGGAATTGGCCACCCTATCCATGTCCTGAGCCAACATCTCATTGGAAGCACAATGTTGCTGCAACACATTCTCCCCAACCACGGCTCGTCCACCACGTGTGCATGCCCCACGGCTGTTGGATGCAAGGGAGCGTGGCCCTTGATGTGAAGCCGCTGTCTGTGGCTGCAGTACTGTATCCCTCCCATGGTCATCCATCCCAGGACTGGAAGCCAATAGAGTGGAGCATGGCCTTGCAGCCGTAAGCACCACAGACAGACGTGACCACACTGACTCACCCTGTGAAGGGATGTTACCTCATGCAGACGCACGGGCTACATCAGCACCATCACTTGATGCACTCACCTCCGACAGCATAGGGGAATGGACGTCCGGCTCACCACCAGAGCCACTGGTATCATTGGAGGTGGACTCATACTGAGTTGTGCCCCGGATGTACTGTAGCACAGTGGATTCTCATGGGCTACCACAACAAGTCCTCCACTAGTGCTCTTTAGGGGCTCAGGCTCCTGTTCCTCCCCTGCCTCCTCCCCTGAATCCGGTGGCTCATCACCTGCACATGGATACATAAAGACATGAAGAATCATGTTAATTGCTTCTACTACATGCATTGTCATCACAATGCTGTCTGCAACACATTTACATGCATGCTAACATGCCATAATTTGCATTCATACACTATAAACAAAAAACCCTGAAATCATGGCGTCTGCAGACTTGCCACCACATCCCATGTCCCTGACCATGTAAGCACTGCAGACATTCCAAACAGACATGTGTGGTGTCCCAGGTGTGTGATGCGGAGAGAGTGAGAACATGTGGTTGGAGATAGGAAGAGGGGACAGTGACACACAAGAAGGACATGGCCATCACCCATGGGGGGCGTGTCCCGTGTGGCAGTTCAAAATGGATGACCCCAGACTGATTTCTTACAAGGGGCTCAGTGCCATAGCTGCGGCAGGGATTTGCACGGTGTAGTAAAATGCTAGGACACTCATGGCAGAATGTCCCACATGCTGACAGTGTGCATGGAAGGTATGTGTAGCAAGAAGCCACCTATGGACATATGTGGATGGAACCTCGTCTACATGTAGTGCATGATGAATATCACGTGCTTCAGACACAAGCACTTGACTGGCATAGCTGAGTCACTAACATCACTGATGTACATAGCCAGATGCCACATGGCATGCTGGAAATGGGTCATAGTATCTGACGGTTGTGGATGACTACTGTCACAAAGCCATGTTTAACCGATGTGCAGCACATGTGTTGTATGCACTCTGCAGTACACTAAGCATGAGTCAGTAGACCATGACATGGTTGACCCATGGCAGTCATACAAATGCAGGAAGAAGTGCCACACAATCATACCAATTCATTCAAACTACATACACATATTCAGGATGTACATGCTTCTTCACTCACCGGACGTTTCCTCGTATTCTGGCAAGCCTCCCATGCCTTGGACCTGATCCACACAAATTAACTCGCTCATGGCCTCTTCATGTGGAGTGCGCTCCTCCTCCTGCATTAACCCACCTCCAGTCACCATAGCAAAAGCAAGGTTGGCATCCAGCTTTTTTTTGGTTCGACGGTGGAGGTTATTCCACTGCTTCATGACCTCACAAGCGGTGCGCCTCTCATTCCCCAAGGTGTTTATGGCACCCATGACTCGCTGCCAGTGAACCATATGCTCAGCAGGCGTATGGGTGCTCCCTGGCTGCGTGCACATGTCACGGTGGTGGTCACGCACGTAATCCAGGAGGATCTTGAGTTCATGATCATTGAAGCTCCTCTTCCTTGACATGGCGGTCTCCTTTGCTGTGCTTTGAAACTGAGCCTTTCCCTGTTCTGCACGCTTCTGCCTCTTGGAAGGTGGTGCAGACCCTGTGTGGCTGAGGCCACTCACAGTATTAGTGGCTGGACAACTAGTGGCCTGGGCCATGGCATCACCCACTGATGTTGGGTCAGTTACTGGCCCTGCAGGTCCCACAACCTGGGAGCTGGTTTCAGGTGTTTTGCGTTGCCGTCCCTTCCCCTTGGACACACGGGCATCAGCTGCCCTGCGTGTTCGTGTTCCCGGGGGTGGAGGGAACAACAGATACTGCTTTTGATCCCTGACCCTGGTTTTTGGGGACAGGAGCTGCCCCTGCAGGTGGCTAAACATGGGAGCAGGGGAGTGCAGATGACCCTACAGCTCCCTGACCCAGAGTGCTGGGGTCAGGTGTTTTGCGTTGCTGTCTCTTCCCCATGGACACATGGGCATCAGCTGTCCCTGTGTGTCTGTGTTCCTGGGGGGGTGTGACAACAGATACTGCTGTTGCTCCCCGACACTGGTTGTTGGGGACAGGAGCTGCCCCTGCAGGTGGCTCAACCTGGGAGCAGGGGGGAGCAGATGACCCTGCAGCTCCCTGACCCAGGGTGCAGGGGACAGCAGCATCACCTGCAGATCCCTGACCCTGTTGTGGGTGGTGAACAACTCTCCCTGCACGTCACCAACCCTGGCCACCTCGGCCACCTCTGCCACCTTTCCCTCTTGGGGCCTTCCCAACCACGGTACAGATGGATTTGTACAATGGGAGGCCCAACAAGCAATTGTCCTGGGTAATAGGAGTTAGGGGGCAGGGAATGTGATGTAAAGCATGCTAGTATGGTCCAGCAAGGCTCAATATTACCCCAGGTGAAAAAATAAACGGGACGCGTAACGCACAGGCACCCCAAATATCAAATAAGCATGTACAGGACCACTCGGTAGCTCACGTGAAAAGAAAAAGTGTTACGCGGTACGCTGTGGCACCCAGCAACACAGAAAATGCATACGCGAAGCCCACTAAAGCCACTGTGATTTTAACAATGGGGATACACGATACACAGGGGCAGCCATAGTATGAATAATGCGTACGCGACTCACCGTTAGCCTAAAAATCCCCCACCACAATAAGAAGTTTGCACTGTCACAGTAGTGAACAAAATGCGTGCCACCCCAAAAATCTCTGAAGTCCACACGTCGGTCTGCTCCAACTCACACAAGCCGTGTGATGTTCTCCTGTGCACTCCTTTATCCCGAATCTGAACGCCAATGCCCAACGGCCAGAGCATGTCACGTAACTTAAGTGGTTAGGCCCTTTCCTCTGATTTCACGTGTACGCACTAATTTTGCACCCGCAAAGTAACCGTCACTCTGTTTCTGGATGCCCATGCGAGTAACAAGGAAGACCCACGCGCTCCTGCCAATGAGTCATTTTACCTGCCTCCTACTGCCTGGAACTGCCTCCTACGAGCCATATGCTGCTGTCAAGCCATTGCCAGTGCCCCTGTCCTTGGCCCTGTGACCACCTCAACTGAATAAGATGACTTCCAACGTGCCAGAATATCACCACCACTCCACAGCCCAGCCCAGGACCACCTTGCCCACCCACACCTGCCTTGGGGGTTGCCATATCTGAGCAATCATCTCCAGAGGTAAGTGGCAACCCCACAGCAACAAGGCAGAAGGTTGTCAACTTCACCGCCAGGGAAGTTGACATCCTGGTGGAGAATGTCCTCGGGCAATATGACGCCCTCTTCAATCCTGCAACGCAAGTCAGCAAGGAAGGACGGAAGCGGATCTGGGACCAGACTATGGGTGCCATCAACATGGATGGGGTGACACCCCGTGACTACCACCATGTGCACAAGCGCTGGGAGGACCTAAAGTCCAGGACCCACAACTGGCCTGGTGCTTCCTCCAGGCTTTTGCCAACCAAGGGGGCTGCACACGCAGATCCATGATTTGCAGCACCGTCTGGAGTCGTCAGGTGAGTGTCCATGTGTTGCTGTCCTCCACTGTGAATGTGCATGTTGATGTATGGTGGGAGTGTGCAGCTTGGCCTTACGGCAAGTATGCCTCTTATACAGATGTATGTGTATATGTCCCAGACAGTGCTGCACATGTGTTCAATGAAGCATGCGTGATTCCAACAGAGTTACTTTTGCAATGTGTGTTGTACTGCAGTATATTACGATGTTCACGTGGTTTCTTACATGTGTTTGAGACGTGCCCGTGTGAGAGGTGTGACACATGGGTGTTGTGGACAACATCATGAACAGGCATGGTGTACATGTGTATGTGTCTGAGATGTGACTGTGTGACTGCCCATCACTCCTGGATGGATGAAACTGGAGCATTTCAACATGTGCCCTACTCTTGCTGCCTGATTGACGTTGAGGGGACTCTGATGTGATAGCTCAGTGCACTGCTTCAGGCCTGTCAGGTGATGTGTGTGCATGACATGTTTATGTCCCATGATGCATGTGTGTGTAGCATGCACAATTTGTAGGTGGTGACAGTGCCATGTCCAAGGATGTGATTGTCTGTTGTGAAGGGCAGGAGATCCATCAGGAGATCACTAGTAAACAGACTACAGAGTTTTTGCAGGAACTTTTCGGGAAAGAGCTTTGAGGAACAATACCTGTCGTTACCTCTACTCGTGTGGAGCAATTGATCAATTGTGTGGCCAACAACGACATTGGACAAACAAATACATGGTCCTTGAGGACGTATTGTTTTCTTGTAATTGCGTTAACCAGTCTTACAGTATTGATTGCTTTTGGGTTTTGGTATATATAAGAAGTGCACACACTTGAAACATTTCTGCCTACGGAGAATGTTCCTACTATGTCTACACCTTTCGTGCACCTGCACACTCTATCTCCTAGTGACTCCCAACACAGGCAGAGCTATCATAACAATACACTTCTGATAATAATGAATGCAACCCATGCGATTTTGAACAGAACAAATTGTTAGATCTGTTCACATTTGCCACAGCATGGGGAAAAAGGGTTGGGCTGGTATATTCATCAGTTGCCTTTAACTACTGCATGTTATGCCTCTCTAAGGGCACTATTCTGCGGTCGTTGGAATGATAGCATCTCAGGGAACTTTGACGGGACTAATTTGAATGAATTTGAAAGGCGAGTCCTGACGCCTCTGGGATGCTCACTTTTTGCAAATAGGAGCAAGCTTAATGTTGCTTTTATTAGGCCTTCCGATAGACTGTCTCGACCTTTCCAATCACTGATTTCTTTCAAGATGGCTCCTGTAGGCAACCGGGATGCCACGCCACCTTCTAACACTGTTAATCAGAGCCTGAACTAACTCTGTCTCTTTCTGCATACAAAGGAATGGTACTCAGTCAATGGACGATTTCGAGGGTTGTACCAATGTTGCAAACTTGACCAGTGAGGACAGACCTTTGTATGTAGCTGAGCCTGTCCACTTTGTTTGCGGTAATGAAGCTTATCCGTGGCTACCTAGGGATTGGCAGGGAACTTGTTATTTGGGTATTCTGCTACCAGGGCTATATGTAGCTAGTACCACTGAGATTTCTAGGACTCATCCAATGCGGGACGAGAACGGTGATACTCCTTCACTAGTCTAGGGTGATGTAGCAAAATCCTTTGTACCATTTTGGGGACAGATCATGAATTCCAAGGATATCAGGAAACTGGCGAGAGTATTGGAGAGAACCATCAACCAGACCACTGACATGCTCTATAACATGACTCTAGAACAAAAAGCAATCAGATTAGTGGCTCTACAGAACCGGATGGTGTTAGACGTCATCCTGGCTGAGCGTGGTGGAGTATGCAAATTGGTGGGGTCTGCTTGTTGCGTTTTCGTACCTTATTCCTCCCCGACCATATTTAAGGCAATACCAAATCTGCACGTCCTAAACTCAGAAGTGCATGTTCCCGAGGGAAACTGTGATCTTAGTACTTGGTTCTGGGACTTCTTTTGGTCTTGGGGATGGAAGCTTTGCTCAGTCTTAATGGTATTACTTGGCATTCTGTTGTTCTGTTGTTGTTGTATACAATGTCTTCCTGCCATATGTTCGATGTTGGGGGGATGTTGTGCACAAACTGTAGGAACATTAGGATCGAAAGTACACACACCTGAAAAGATGACTAATGTATTTGTGATAAAGGATATTACTGTCAAAGATCAAATGGAAATTGATATATCTGATGAATGTGATTCAGGATGTACGGACATTGAGATATGGAGCTACGAGTAAAGCGACTATTTTTAGTAGAGCTCTTGGCTTAGGCCAAAAGGAGGATTTGTTAAACAGTAATTGTATAGTGCCGCCTTAATATTTATAATGGCCTAAACCTAGTCACTCCACAAGGAAAACTGCGTTGCAAAGTTTCAATTTTGGGTTGACTTCGCCGCCATTTTAAGATTCATCCGCCATTTTGATTTCTCCACATGTGTTCTCTGTTCTAAAATGGTGGACAATGTTTTCAACTTGCAACCAAGCTTCCCAACCTTTGAGTTCTGGTAATGGTTAGACTGTCCAAGAGCCGACTGTTTAGACTAGGCAACGAGACCTTGCAATGCATATGAACTGTTGTTTAAGTGTCGTCTGCGCTCACAAGACTCATCCTTGAATAAACATTGGGGACAATGTAAAGCAAACTTTGAGCGTGGACACAGGCCAAATGCAATTGTAAAGGGACTATAAATGGTGCTTACCGCGGGATTTGAGAACATACATTGCCATTGTGCCTCCATGGAAATGCAAAGCTATGTAATCCCTTGTATAATATTGTATGATCCGTATGTGAACTAGGCACCAACTCTAGACCATGAATTATTAATGTAAAGAGGGGCTGGACAATATTATTCAAAATTGTATAAAAGCACAAACATTTGGATGTCCAGCTCTCTCTCGCCTCTCTCTGTTGGGCTGGTACACATTGCGAGGTGTTGGGAGCCAGATAGCTATCTGTGTTACTTTGTAAACTGTACAGTAATAAAAGATCTGTGAATATTTTCAGCCCGTGATTGGTGTATTTCCTTTGTGGTACTCAGCCTCAATATTTTCTTGTTCTTACAACCCCCTGTGGCGAGGGCTGCCTGCAGGGTGGGGTCACAGGTGATGGGGCTGTGGTGTGGGTGTCCCATCAGGAGGGGTTTGATGGCCCTGGATTGCGAGGTGCAGATGCACAATTTGGCTGAGGTGCGGCCGGGGATCGTGCAGAGGTTTTGTGCGATTACACTGGGATGGCTCCGGGGATCGTGCAGAGTTTTCACGTGATTTGGCAGGGGTGCAGCCCGGATTGCAAGTTGTTTTCTGGCGATTATGCTGGGGTGTGACCGGTGATTGCGATGTGTTTTTGCTTGATTTCGCTGTGGTGTGGCCGGGGATCTCGCAGGGTTTACACGCGATTTGGCTGGGGTGCGGCTGGGGATTGCAAGGTGTTTTTGCGTGATTACACTGGGTTGCGGCCGGGGATTGCGAGATGTTTTCACTTGATTACGCTGGAGTGTGGCCAGGGATTGCGCAGGGTTTTCACGTGATTTCACTGGGGTGCAGCCAGGGATTGCGAGGTGTTTTCGTGCAATTACGCTGGGGTGCGGGCAGGGTTCACGCAGGTTTTTCATACGATTTAACTAGGGCACAGCCAGGGATTGCATGGAGTTTTAACGCGATTTCAATAGGCGGGCTACATGCTAGCCCAGGGATGGCACGGAGGCTTGCGCCTTGTTAGGCATTTAACTTGATTTTTACTGCTCGTGTGGGCATGTTGGGGGTGTTACTGGCGCAGCTTGCTGTTCCTTGTGCCACGGCTACTGATACCTCAAGAAATCCATGAATATGCATGCCGCACAATGATTTCTCTGTGCCACGGTTGGCACACGCTCCTACTCAGTGCACAGCGCTTGTGCCTTTTCTGCGCCAGATTCTATGAATCTGCCCCTTAGGCTTTATAAAAGGAAGCTGCTCTGCAGCCACTCAATTCCTTTTTTTAAAATCGGGGTCAGAATTTAGCTGTAAAACTCCCATCTATGAAAAAGTCGACCGGTTACAGCAGAACTAGTTCCTTTGGCTTATTTCTTGACTACAAGCTCCCTTCTCTAGGGGGCTTGACCCATTAACCAGTACGCCAGGTAACACATGCTTTTTCTGCCACACGATATCCTTGTACCATTTTGAATACAGCATCTGGCTCCTTTTCATTTCATAACCAATGCTGCACTTTGCAGGTGTTGTTGCTTTTTGTCCTATGCTTCTTGTGTGCTGTTTGGGTACAAAAGTGCAGGCATCTGACATCTCTTGTTCTAGCACTAAGCTACCTCACCTCCCATGTAATGGCACACATTTGAGAAGTGGACAGGTGTAGGTATGAGCTCAATCATCCTGTGGTGACAAAGTATACATGTGCGCCTGCACTGTGACAGGAACAGTTGCCAGATTGAGATGTTGGTGGCATGTGAGGTGCATTCATGCACTCTCCTCTGTGGGTTGTTCTTTTGTGTATGATGATTGCATAATCTCCACTCAGCAGCTGAGACACATGTGTATGGATGTGTGAGGATGTGTGGTCATGGCAATTTATTGCATTTGACTATCCACATCCTGAGAAATGGGTGCATGTACGTGTTGCTTGAATTCATGTTGGACTGTCAGTGGTGCATGTTGGTAGATGTGGTTGGGTGGACATGTGGCTATGGTGCTAAGGACACATGTGGCCAGGTGCTGTTTCTATGGCCCTGCCTGCAGGATACATTTGGGTGACTGCTGCATTGTGATGTGAAAAGTGTTCTCAGGTGTATATGGCCTGACATCAACGTGCTATGTTCAGATGTGCATGTCTCATCATTGTGACTAGTCCTTTTGCCTTCAGTTGTGAGACTGGAATCTGTCAGATTTCCAAACATGGGCCTGTTTGTGAGGCTGTTTCTTGTTGACTAATGCTGGCAGCATGCTACTGATGCACTTGGGGAGAGTGCACATGCATTGGCACACCCAGTTGAATTCACCTCCTCTGTGGGTGATGTGCCTTAGGGAGTGTCCCATTCGGATGACAATGCTGCTGAGGAAGAGGCCCAGGAATCCATTATTGTGGTGGGTACCTCAGCAGCAGACGGACAGGGTGGTGTTAGTGACGTTCCCACACAGGGTCCCCAAGGTATGGAGACCTCATTGGAGTTGCATGGGTTGAAGGAAGAGGAGAAGGAGGAGGAGGACGCCATTGCAGGCATGCCCACAATGTCATGTGGGGATGCTGAGATGAATGTGCAGGCTGCAGACCTCGCCCTGAGACAGGAGGATGTGCAGTCCAACATGGAAGGGTCAGCACAACCTCCTGTTTTAGGAACATCTGCGGCAGCACTTCCCACCCTCCCCCGAAGCCTCCACAGAGACAGAGCCCATTCTTTCGGCCGCTGTGGCCACCTGGGATGCATTGCTGCCACTGCAAATGGGTGGCATGAGGCAACTGGCGTCTATTCATGATACTGTGCAGGAAACACATGAACTGCTTGTAGAGCTTCATGGGTAGATAGGCCGCCTCTTGTCCCAATTGGTAGCAGCACTGCTTTCCATTAGCCACTCTGGACAGGCCTCCTCCTCCTCCTCATCTGTGCCCCAGTGAACCTCAACTGAGGTCTCCATGCCAACAACCACCATGGCCTTCTGTGCCACTTTCCCACCATTGGTAAGTCTGGATGTGTCTGTGTCCCTGGTGGAGGAGGAAGTCCATAACGTGGCAGATGAGGTGGTCATTAAGCCTGCCCAGGAACATACAGAAAACCAGGCTGTCAAGGAAGACCAGGCAATTGATGGCACTGCAGCTGCTGTACTACCAGCTCGCAGACTGTCATCCAGTCTGAGGGAGTATCTGCACGGCAGACACATTGACAGCTAGAAGGAGATGTTGTCAGCGAGGAGGGAAATCCTGAAAAGCATTGCTAGCAGGAGGCGGGAAGGAGATGCACACATGATGCAAGTAAGGCAAGAGGCATGAAGCTACTTGCAGGCAATTGTGTCATCACAGGTGGCATTCGCGAGGCAGCAGGACCAAGAGAAACAGCGGGCACACAAAGCGGTAATTGCCAATGCCGAGGTTGAGGAGAGGTTGACTCAGAAGCGGGCTGCCATCCTGGAGGATTTTTGCAGGCCAGCAGAGGAGATTGAGTATTGAATGAGGGAGGGCCTACAAACCCTCTAGGAAACAACAGAGTTGCTTTGTGTCCCTTATTGAGGATGGGTTCGTTTAGGTGTTCGCCTAGATGTTCCACACAGCAGTGAGATGTGGGTATCTGTTGGTAGATCACACACCTCTTCCCATTCACTTGTCAAGGTTTCATGCTTTTTTACATTGTGTTCCTTCATGCTACCACAGCTGTTCAGATATCCCTTTGGCACTTGCTTGCCCATGTGTATGTGTTCACACTTCCTAAACAGCAATAGCTTATTGACCTTGGGGATTATGAGAAGGGATGTGGTCTGACTCGGATTCACTGGGCTACACACCTCACATGTAGTCAATGTCACCTGAAGATCAGGGGGTCAAAGTGTGGTCCCAGTGAGAATATGGTTGGTGGTTGCTGTGCAGCTCTGTGTTATCCGAGGGGAAGCCATGGAAGAGGTGCCTGTCCTGTAATTCAGCGGTACTGCTTCCGAGTGATCATGTTGGAGGAGGATGTCTGCCAGGTGCACTTCATGGAAGATATAGGCCAGAGGAGGAGAGGTAGGTTAGTGCTCGTCAGTGAACAGGGCACTGGTTTTTCAGGATTCATGGCTGGAAAGTGTTGTAGCAGTTACTACGATTGTAACTCTAACATCACCATTGCACATCACAAGGCCCAGAAGCCTGTTTTTCGCACCTTGTAGTGGCTGTGAACGTTTGTGGGTATTCATTACTGTTGGGTATGTGACTGTACCCTTTTCCCAACAGATTATGAGTGTGTGCCAGCATACTGTTTTGTCTGTTCAGCAGGCAACAGGATTTGTAGATCTGTGGGAGTCTGATTGTTGTTTCCCTACATGCAAGAGGTATGGGGGATATCCTGTGAGCTGTTGACAAGCAAGTGCTGTGGCCAAATAATGTTGGATTGTATTTGGCCTACTTAGGTGGACTAGGTATTCATCATGGACGTCTGCAAGCAAGATGATTAATTGGATATTCAGTCAGCTAGTTCACATTTCATCCAACTCCTGGTGTCAGTACTGTGCACTGTAAGAGCAAGCACATAAGAAATCTGACGTTCAGCCCCCCTTTTTTTCAAATGAGAGACTGTGCACCCATCACTGGAATTAGAGAGTACACTAAGGAGCAACCAGGAGTTCTAAAAGTTAAAACATATGTGTATTATCATCCTGGCTTTATTAGCCTGACCTCTGTCTAGACTCGTCTGGGGTATTATATCTATCAAGCCCATAGCCTACAATATTTTCGGATTTGGTACATTGTGTATGTAGTATCCTTTCTACTTGGTAAAAATACGTTTAGATTGTTCTACGTCTGTGAAATAACTTAGTCTTCTAATTTCATTGTCTGGTGACAGGCACATGCCGTCAGGTTAAATACCTGAATAACTGATGGGTATGCATATGATGTGGCTTACCACAAATCACCCCTTCACAGTGGGTGTAGCACGGAGCAATAGGGAGGCATGGCACTTCCCGGTAGAACACGGGAAAATAAAATGTAAATAAGATTCTGCCATAGATAAGATTAGGTTAGAACATTAAAAAAATAATAATAATTAAAATAAAAAATTGCCACACGGTCACATACAAAATTGTGTAAACTACCATGTCATAGTAAGCCGTTAAAGACAGCTAACAGAAGTAATATAAATCCATTAGGGAAGAAAGGTATTAGGAAAACCACTCTAAGATGGCACTGTTTAGTTTTGAAGATAAACAATAAGACAATGTGATCAAGACATGATTAGTCACGTACGTATCAAGTGACAAAACAAATCACAATAAAATCGACACCGAGAACAAGGGTTTTTGTGGTGTCCAGCAGATTTTTTTGGAACACCAGTTCGTCCATCCAAAGGAATTTAAATTGATGCCTAATCGACGGTAACGCAGGGAATAGGAATTTTGCGCAGTAAGTACCAGGAGGGACTGTAGAGTGAAGGTACTGTTTTTGGGGTCTAAAAACAAAGAGGATAGCAAGCAATTGCCAACCCTGAATAGTGATGAAGTGGGGGTTTTGAAACCTGTGTGGGTGGTCCTCTTTAAGCAACCCACTGTGTGTAGTGTTCCTTCGGGTACACTTAGAGAAATAGAAGAAGAACACTGATTTTCCTACAGTGCTGTTTACACCCGGATATTGATTTCCTAGAGTCTAAAAAGAGCCCTGTTCTATTGTAAAACCATCGTCAATCAACTTAACGGGCCTTACAAAAGAGTTTAATGTCCCCCGTCTGAATTTTGACATATGTAGATTGTTGTCACCGCAAACGGCGGTTTGTGAAATGTAGATAAATGGTGTTTGGCAAAAATAGAAACAGGCTGACCCGTGGACCTCTATGTTACTATGAGAGAGCCGTTGTTATAGCGGGTCTATTCTATTTTAAAAGAAAACAGGCTGGAAACAACTAAGTCCCTGAATGTTGTTGTTTAATGAAGAAAAATTAAACAATATTACTGGTGTGTCTCTGTTGCCTCTAGGCCACCAGTACCATAGGATCTACGGAACATGTTTTCTGATAGACGATTACGTCCAAGATCAGTAGTTGAAAAGATAAAAGGTAGCTTTTCAACAATGAGATCGGGTGAATTTACCGCATGCCTTTATCTATTCGAACACTAAGTAACAACAATTGCTCGGGAATTTGTTGGCATCATGCCACTTCTTCCCTCTTAAAAGGGCTGATATATATATATGTTACATGGCCACGATAGTGGCCATGTAGTTAAGGTTAAGTTGCTGTTTCCATAGGAAGAGCACTTTTTGGGCGGCTTATAACTTCGCTCCCCCTGGACGAATCCTCGCCAAACTTTGCAAAAAAAAGTATATGGCCCATTCTGAATTGGTTTGCAAAGTTTGGTGAGGATTCGTCCAGGGGGGGCAAGTTATAGGGGGGTCCAAAACTTATTTTTTCCCATAGACTGAATGGGGAAAAAACTTTGCTCGCGCCTACAGCCCAAACCGCTGGACGGATTTTCACCAAATTTGGACCAGGAGTAGTGGCTTGGTCCTGAAAGCGTGCTTTTGCACATTTGTTGAAAACCCATCAAGTAGTTTTTTTCAAAATGACCAAAAAGTAGGTCATAAAAAATTTGTGATATCTGTGTTCGGTCCGCAGACACACTTCCCTGTTCGCTCAGGGGACAGTGTCCTGATTGGCCAATCGGCTTGCGTAATGTCCACGGACATGTGGCGTGTTCACTGATTGGACGGCGTGGAGCGTGAAGCGCGTCAGATTTTCGGTAGCGCCCTCCATCTTGGATTCGCAGACGTCCGCGGACAGCGCGGTGAAACTTGGATTAAAATTTGTATTTAGTAGAGTGTGTTGGTGTGTAAGATTGTTTGGGGAGGATGGGAGAGTATGAGATAGGTTAAATGTTGTATTTTTTTATGTGGTAGACCCTCTTGTTGTGTTATATTTGACTGCGGACATTATGGCTGTTCTGAAATGTTCTAAATAAAGTAAATGGGGGGGTGTTCAGAGGACGCAATATGTGTCCATTTTGTTCGCTGGCAAGTTGAATGTGTTCTAAGAACACTCGCGGTGTCCTAAAATGTTCGTAAATAAACAAAATGGGGGTGTCCTGAGGACGCTGTCCGTATTGTTCTCTGGCAAGTTGAAAGTGTTCTAAGAACACTCGCAGTGTCCTAAAATGTTAAATGGGGGTGTCCTGAGGACGCTGTCTGTATTGTTCGCTGGCAAGTTGAATGTGTTCTAAGAACACTCGCGGTGTCCTAAAATGTTCGTAAATAAACAAAATGAGGGTTTACTGAGGACGCTGTCCGTATTGTCCTCTGGCAAGTTGAAAGTGTTCTAAGAACACTTGTAATGTCCTGAAATGTTCGTAAATTAACAAAATGGGGGTGTCCTGAGGACGCTGTCCGTATTGTTCGCTGGCAATTTGAATGTGTTCTAAGAACACTCGCGATGTCCTGAAATTTTCGTAAATTAACAAAATGGGGGTGTCTTGAGGACGCTGTCCTTATTGTTCACTGGCAAGTTGAATGTGTTCTAAGAACACTCGCGGTGTCCTGAAATGTTCGTAAATAAAATGGGGGTGTCCTGAGGACGGTGTCCGTATTGTTCTCGTGCAAGTTGAATGTGTTCTAAGAACACTTGTGGTGTCCTGAAATGTTCTTAAATAAACAAAATGGAGGTGTCCTGAGGACGCTGTCCGTATTGTTCGATGGCAAGTTGAATGTGTTCTAAGAACACTTGCGGTGTCCTGAAATGTTCGTAAATTAACAAAATGGGGGTGTTCTGAGGACGTTGTCCGTATTGTTTGCTGGCAAGTTGAAAGTGTTCTAAGAACACTCGTGGTGTCCGTTAAATGTTTGTAAATTAACAAAATGGGGGTGTTCTGAGGACGCTGTCCGTATTGTTCTTTGGCAAGTTGAATGTGTTCTAAGAACACTTGTGGTGTCCTGAAATGTTTGTAAATTAATACAATGGGGGTGTTCTGAGGACGCTGTCCGTATTGTTCTTTGGCAAGTTGAAAGTGTTCTAAGAACACTCGTGGTGTCCGTTAAATATTCATAAATTAACAAAATGGGGGTGTCCTCAGGACGGTGTCCGTATTGACTGTGTTCTAAGAACACTTGTGGTGTCCTGAAATGTTCTTAAATAAACAAAATGGGGGTGTCCTGAGGACGCTGTCCGAATTGTTCGCTGGCAAGTTGAATGTGTTCTAAGAACACTTGCGGTGTCCTGAAATGTTCGTAAATAAACAAAATGGGGGTGTCCTGAGGACGCTGTCCGTATTGTTCTCTGGCAAGTTGAAAGTGTTCTAAGAGTGTTCAACTTGCCAGCAAACAATACAGACAGCGTCCTCAGAACACCCCCATTTTGTTAATTTACAAACATTTCAGGACACCGCAAGTGTATTAGAACACACTCAACTTGCCAGAGAACAATGCGGACAGTGTTCTCACGACACCTCAATTTTGTTAATTTACGAACATTTCAGGACACCGGGAGTGTTCTTAGAACACTTTCAACTTGCCAGCGAACAATACGAACAGCGTCTTCAGAACACCCCCATTTTGTTTATTTACGAACATTTCAGGACACCACAAGCATTCTTAGAACACATTCAACTTGCCAGAGAACAATACGACAGCATCTTCAGGACACCCCTATTTTGTTTATTTACGAACATTTCAGCACACCGCAAGTGTTCTTAGATTGCATTCAAATTGCCAGCGAACAATACGGACAGCGTCCTCAGGACACCCCCATTTTGTTAATTTACGAACATTTCAGGACACCGCAAGTGTTTTTAGAACACTTTCAACTTGCCAGTTGCATTTCTGTTTGATTTAGTTTTCTTTTACAACGTTTTACTTTTTGTGGTACAAAATATGTGTTTAGATGGGGAGTGTATAGTGAGCGGAGTCTATTGTATTCTAAAATGCAAGGAATATCAGCGTTTACTTTACTTGCATCAAAGTTGATTAGAAATAGACCGTCAAGTGTACGTAAGCGTGATAGTGCTACGTAGCTCATGCCTTCTTTAAAGACTGTCAGGGTAATTCATAGAATTTCGCACAAAAGTGGCACACGCGGCTGGCGCACAGTGTGCGCGTGCGAATGTCTGCGCCAGCCGCGTGCGCTAAAATTGATATCCGCGCACAGCGTATTCATGGATTTCAGCCTCCAAAACCAGCCGTGGCGCAGAGTGGCACAGCGACCCTGTAGCTGCGCCAGTTACGCCCCCAAGAACGCCCTTGCGCAAGGAAAAGCCATCAAAATTCCCAAATCATCGAAAAGGGCTGCGCTAACCGTGGACCAGTATATAGGGCTGCCAAACAGCAAACGGCGAGCGGGGAACGTGTATTACTGGGGTGCGCGGGAAGTTCCACATGCGATTTCAGCAGGGTACCAGTATTACTGGGGTGCGCGGGAAGTTCCACACACGATTTCAGCAGGGTACGTGTATTTCTGGGGTGCGGGGAACTTTTACACGCGATTTCAGCAGGGTAGGTGTCTTACTGGGGTGCGCGGGAAGTTACACACGCGATTTCAGCAGGGTACGTGTATTTCTGGGGTGCGAGGAAGTTTAACACACGATTTCAGCAGGGTAGGTGTCTTACTGGTGTGCGCGGGAAGTTACACACGCGGTTTCAGCAGGGTACGTGCATTTCTGGGGTGCAGGGAAGTTTGACACGCGATTTCAGCAGGGCACGTGTATTACAGTGGTGCGCTGGAAGTTGCACACGCGATTTCAGCAGGGTACATGTATTTCTGGGGTGCGGGGAAGTTCAACACGCGATTACAGCAGGGTACGTGTATTACAGGGGTGCGCGGGAAGTCCCACACGCGATTCCAGCAAGGTATGTGTATTACAGGGCTGTGCGGGAAGTTCCACACGCGATTCCAGCAGGGTACATGTATTTCTGGGGTGCGGGGAATTTTTACACGCGATATCAGCAGGGTACAAGTATTACTGGGGTGCGTGGGAAGTTCCACACGTGATTTCAGCAGGGTACGTGTATTTCTGGGGTGCGGGGAACTTTTACACACGATTTCAGCAGGGTACATGTATTCCTGGGGTGCGCAGGAAGTTACATATGCAATTTCTGCATGGTACGTGTATTTCTGGGGTGCGGGGAAGTTTAACACGCGATTTCAGCAGGGTACATGTATTACAGGGGTGCGCAGGAAGTCCCACACGCGATTCCAGCAGGGTATGTGTATTACAGGGGTGCGCAGGAAGTTCCACACGCGATTCCAGCAGGATATGTGTATTTCTGGGGTGCAGGGAATTTTTACGCGCAATTTCAGCAGAGTATGTGTATCTTACTGGTCTGCGCGGGAAGTTACACATGTGATTTCAGCAGGGTACGTGTATTACTGGCGTGCGCGGGAAGTTACACACGCGATTTCAGCAGAGTATGTGTATTTCTGGGGTGCGGGGAAGTTTAACACGCAATTTCAGCAGGGTAGGTGTCTTACTGGTGTGCGAAGGAAGTTACACGTGTGATTTCAGCAGGGTACGTGCATTTCTGGTGTGCGGGGAAGTTTGACACGCTATTTCAGCAGGGCACCTGTATTACAGGGGTGCGTGGGAAGTTACACATGCGATTTCAGCAGGGTACGTGTATTTCTGTGTGCGGGGAAGTTCAACACGCGATTACAGCAGGGTACCTGTATTACAGGGGTGCGCGGGAAGTCCCACACGCGATTCCAGCAGGGTACGTGTATTTCTGGTGTGCGGGGAAGTTTCACACGTGATTACAGCAGGGTACGTGCATTTCTGGGGTGCGTGGAAGGCTAACACGCAATCACAGCAGGGTACCTGTATTACTGGCGTGCGCGGGAAGTCCCACAAGCGATTCCAGCAGGGTACGTGTATTTCTGGGGCGTGTGGAAGTGTAATACGCGATCACAGCAGGGTACCTGTATTACTGGGGTGCGCGGGAAGTTCTACACGTGATTTCAGCAGGGTGCGTGTATTACTGGGGTGCGCGGGAAGTTCCACACGCGATTACAGCAGGGTACGTGTATTTCTGGGGTGCGTGGAAGTGTAACACACAATCACAGCAGGGTACCTGTATTACTGGGGTGCGCGGGAAGTTCCACACGTGATTTCAGCAGGGTGCGTGTATTACTGGGGTGCGCGGGAAGTTCCACACGCGATTTCAGCAGGGTGCGTGTGTTACTGGGGTGCGCGGGAAGTTCCACACGCGATTTCAGCAGGGTGCGTGTATTTTACTGGGGTGCACGGGAAGTTCCACACACGATTTCAGCAGGGTACATGTATTACTGGGGTGCGGTCAAATTTCTCACGCGATAGGCCCTGTGCGAGTGGGGTACGTTTATTTTGGGGGTGCAGGGGAGTCCTACACGTGAATTGGCAGTCTGGGTCCTCCCAGGTGTTCGGTCTACACCCTCCACGGCCCCTGCAGGCAGACCACACCACAGGGGACTACCCTGCACCCCTGGTCATGTCCCACAGGCAGCCCATCCACCATGGGCATGCCCCCCCAGCTAAGCCAGATGTCACCTTGCACTAGTGATCACCAACGCATTACCCCCTTGCACCCCCACCACACAGCAGAGCAGGGCACCTGCCAGCAGGCACACAATCATCTCCCCCAGAACCCCCACCCCCCAGCAGTGCAGGGCACCTGCAAGCAGGCCCCCACTCATGTCCCCTTGCCCACCCACCCCCCAGCAGTGCAGGGCACCTACCAGCAGGCCCCCACTCATGTACCACTCATGTCCCCTTGCACCCCCACCCCCCAGCAGTCAGGGGCACCTGGCAGCAGGCCCCCACTCATGTCCCCTTGCAGCACCACCCCCCAGCAGTGCAGGGCACCTACCAGCAGGCCCCCACTCATGTCCCACTCATGTCCCCCTGCACCCCCACCCCCCAGCAGTACAGGGCGCCTGCCAGCAGGCCCCCACTCATGTTCCCTTGCACACCCACCCCCCAGCAGTGTGGGGCACCTGCCAACAGGCCCCCCACTCATGTCCCGTTGCACCCCCAGCACTGAGGGGCACCTGCCAGCAGGCCCCCACTCATGTCCCCTTGCAGCACCACCCCCCAGCACTGAGGGGCACCTGCCAGCAGGCCCCCACTCATGTCCCTTGCACACCCACCCCCCAGCAGTGCGGGGCACCTGGCAGCAGGCCCCCACTCATGTCCCCTTGCAGCACCACCCCCCAGCAGTGCAGGGCACCTACCAGCAGGCCCCCACTCATGTCCCACTCATGTCCCCCTGCACCCCCACCCCCCAGCAGTACAGGGCGCCTGCCAGCAGGCCCCCACTCATGTTCCCTTGCACACCCACCCCCCAGCAGTGTGGGGCACCTGCCAACAGGCCCCCCACTCATGTCCCGTTGCACCCCCAGCACTGAGGGGCACCTGCCAGCAGGCCCCCACTCATGTCCCCTTGCAGCACCACCCCCCAGCACTGAGGGGCACCTGCCAGCAGGCCCCCACTCATGTCCCTTGCACACCCACCCCCCAGCAGTGCGGGGCACCTGCCAGCAGGCCCTCACTCATGTCCCCTTGAACCCCCACCCCCCAGCAGTGTGGGGCACCTGCCAGCAGGCCCCCACTCATGTCCCACCCATGTCCCCTTGCACCCCCAACCCCCAGCAGTGCAGGGCACCTGCCAGCAGGCCCCCACTCATGTCCCCTTGCACCCCCACGTCCCAGCACTGAGGGTCACCTGCCAGCAGGCCCCCACTCATGTCCCCTTGCACACACCCCCCCAGCAGTGCGGGGCACCTGCCAGCAGGCACCCACTCATATCCCACTAATGTCCCCTTGCACCCCCACCCCCCAGCAGTGCGGGGCACCTGCCAACAGGCCCCGACACATGTCCCCTGCACCCCCACCCCCAGCAGTGCGGGGCACCTGCCAGCAGGCCCTGACACATGTCCCCCGCCAACACGTCATCACAATCTAGATCCCTGGCCCTTATGGGCAGCCTCCACATGCCAAAGACCCACCCGAGTATTGCATCCACCCACAAAGAAATGCCAATTACATGAAACAAACCCCAATGGCAAGTATGTAAATGAAGACATGTCCCTCACACACACACAATGGGCCTCATTCCGAGTACGGCGCTAACCAATGGCGCTATTAACGCCTTGGTTGACGCCGTACCCGGACTGGCAGCGCCTTGGTGGATGGCGGAATTACCGCCCCATTCCAAGGTTGGCGGGGCGGTAATTCCCCATTCACCAAGGCTCTTCCCCATTCCCAAATGAGCCCCCATAGGGCTCAATGGGAATGGGGAAGATGCAAATAATGGTGACCGTTCATTACGGTCACCGTTATTGGCTTGGAGGCCCCTTTGCGCCCTCGACTTTAACACCTGCTCAAAGCAGGCGTTAAGGGCGAGGGCGCAAAGGGAACTCAGAGTATGGCGGTAAGGGATCACCGCCACCGGTCTCGTTACCGGTGGCCGCTATTCCTTACCGCCATACTCGGAATGAGGCCCAATGGGTGCAAGTGAATCTCAAAACCCATATCATGACATGCATGAAACCAATGAGATAATACCACACATCGAAGTTTGAAGAAAAAAATGTATTAAATGCAACATGAATGGAATTAAAATCAAACAAACGACAATGGAAATTAAAAAAGAAAAGCTGCATGTCTGTAAAATAATGAAAAACAACAAATCATAATCCAAAGGAAAGGTGTCCAAAGTCACAGTTCCAAAAATGAAATCCAAGGGAAAAACAAAAGTGAAAACCATTGCTCCATGGGGAAATCCAAACAAAAAAGTAGAATCCAACAGTCAACTATATATAGATGAACAATCCAGGGTCCATGATCCCAACTGAAGAAATGAAACCTATCAAAAACTCCTACCTAATAAAAATACTATACACAAAAATGTGGTCCATTGTCCAAAAGGTCCAAAATAAAGAAAAAACCAAAGGAAACCTAATACTAACTAAATAACTATTTACAAGGGCAGCGGGCAAGTCCAACGGCTCACATGTTGATGTTCCGGGCCAGGGCATCATCAAATTCCTGCTCGATGTCCCGGAGGCGATCCTCTTCCATGGCCCCGAGGGTTCGCAGGGATGATGACATCTGGAACTCCAGGTCTCTGCGAATGGCCTTGAGGCACTTGGCCCGCCTCAGGGCCCTACGCATGGAGTTCTCCGCCCTGACCATCGTGAGCCGTCCCTCTTCCGACAGCTGCCGCTCCGCATCTATCGCATGGCCCAACCGCTGCCACACGGAAGACACTTCCCGTCCAGGGTCCTCCTGCCCTCCAGCCGATGCCTGCCCCTCCGATGTTGATGGCCCCGAGCCATCATTGCTCCCACCTACAGCCTGCTCCTGCTGCTGCTGCTGCTGCTGCTGTCCATGTGCCATGTCCGATGGTGCCTGCACATCCTCCATCTGCTGGTCTCCAGTTGTGGTGTCCACCCCTGCTGGACCGCCAACTCCCGACTGTGGCAGGGATGGGATCTCCACCAAGCTGGCTGTGTTGGTCAGGCCAGGTCCACAGGGGGCCCTTGGGGAATCTGGGCCGGAAGACCATGTGGAGAACGACCGGCGCACAGCCTCCACAGAGGAGGAGAGATCCGCCAGAGTGCGCGTCACATGTAGGAACCCTCCGACCAGGGCCCCTCCCAGCAGTGCCACGTCACGACGCTGCTCTTCATTAAGGGCGTGCATTCTCCGCCCAGGAAGAATGCACGTCATCACGAATGACACGCATGCACAACGCGACACCCACCAGGATGGATCCCATATGGTCGCGGGACCCCTCGCCCTCAGGTAGTGGAGAGGCAGATTATATGGCACTCTCCCCTACCTGCGGACGGGCCTGGGACGGGGCCTCCCTGCTGGTGCATGATGGTGCAGTCACAGGGTCAAGGACAGCGACATGCACAGGCCCCTCCGCGGTGACCTGTGCTGCCTCCTGACCCTGGCCCTGGACTGCACCACTTGCACCAGTGGTACTACCTCCACCAGGCCCCATGTGCGGCTCAGTAGCGGGCTCCTCCTCTCTGTGGAGACCACCAACCTGGATGTCTGCACACCGTCTTTGCCTTTGGAAGCCCCTGTGGGGGCTCACCCAGCCCTTCCGCCACAGCCGTTGTGGCAGACGCAGCACCAGCCCCCTCGCTCCGGATGATGGTAATTCCTGGGAGGGTGGCTGGGCCTTGCATCGCCGCCCAGTGGAGGCATCCCCGCCATTTGGCTCCACAGCGCCGTCTCCGCCCTCTTCTTCACTTGACGCTGCGTAGAGGGAGACATAAAACAACAGCATCAGGGTACAGTACAAAATACCCTAGACAGGAAGCAATAACACATGAGTGGCACTGTCAAATGTCACTTCCATCCTGTCATTCCACAACACATGAGTGAATGCACACAACACACATGCAGAAACAGTCCGGGCGCCTGCAATCAACATCAACATCCATGTAGATGGGCCCCTGTAAACCAAGATGTTGCCTTCAAAGTCACATGCATCCATGGTGTTTCAAAGTCACACACACACTTCTCAGGCACACACACACACATGTGGACCAAACATGTACATGACATCAGCACCCATTCCTCACCCCCCCTCCATGTCCAGGAACAGAGACAGCCATGCATTAATGTGTGCATTCCACATAGAGCTCCCCATGTTGCTTTAAAACACATGCACCAACCATGTGGCTCACACATAACTGGTCTCACATGCATGACCATGATGTCCCTGCACACACACATATCCATACATGGCCTATGTCACACATTCAGGCAAGCATCAGACTACCAGCACACTGCAACATGCACTGTCTCACACAGCAATGCTTGGCCACTTACCGCTCAACTCCAGAAGGGTATGCCTCCCAAGGATCTGGGCGTGGAGCGCTGGGTCTACGCATTCCAGGACCCTCATCTGGATGGCAATCAGGCGTGCCTGGCCCCCCTCCGCGAGGCGCCGGGCCTTGTGGAGGGTCCTGGACCTCAAGTCCTCCCAGCGCTTCTTGATGTGCTTGATGCTGTGGGTTGCCACCCCCTCCCCGTTGATGGCAACCACTACGTCGTCCCAGATCCTCTCCCATCCTTCCTTGTTGGCGCGTGATGTTCCGAAGAGGGCATCATAATGCCCCAGGACATGCTCCACCAGGACACCAACTTCAGTGGCAGTGAAGCTGGTGGCCTTCTGCCTCTCTGGCTGGGGGTTGCCAGTGGTGCCAGATCGTGTAGTGCCCGACATGGCAACCCCAGAGGCGGGAGTGGGTGGGCAACTGGGTCCTGGGGCTGGGCTGTGGGGTGATGGAATCCCAGTCTGGAGTCTTCTGTTCCAGCAGGGGTGGACACAGCAACTGGACCCCTGCAGATGGCTGACGTGCAGGCACCAAATAGCAGGGCACGTGGGCAGCAGGCAGACAGGCAGCAGCAGATGGCTGGTGGGAGCGTGCTTGGGGCTCTGGGGGGCAGGAAAATGGCCTTCTGGGCAGGAGCGTGGTCTTCCATGTGTGTACGCGTGGCCAGCTTGATACAGAGTGATTTGGCACGTGAAAATCTTGCACGTCACCGTGTAATTCGAGGAAAGGCCCTTAGCACGTATGCACGTCAGCACACGTACGCAATATCATTGGACCAAACGCCCTTAGCGCGTAAGCGCGTCAGCACACATACGCGTTATCATTGGACCAGAGGCCCTTAGCGCGTAGGCGCGTCTGTGACGTATTGTGCACGGGCGTTGCCCTTTCGCGTGTGAAACTTCCAGCGAGCCCCTGAAGTAGACGTACCCTGCTTGCACAGGCCCAATCGCATTTGAAACTTCCCACGAAACCCTGGAATACACGTATCCCGCTCCCCCAGGCACGATCGCGTGTAGAACTTCACGCACACCCCTGAAATCAACGTACCCCGCTCCCCCAGGCCCGATCGCGTGTAAAACTTCCTGCGCACACACGAAATACAAGCACAAGCAAATTTTTCACTCAGCGGGTGTCGCTGTTTGTCCCGTCCGCCTTTGCACGTCATTTGTTCTGGGGGTCACAGTATGGGACATTCATCAGAGCTGTATATTCGTGCTTTTTGTTAGCGCACATTTAGACGCACATTTTTTTCCAGCGCAGGGACGCTACCGCCTGCCTTCATGTGACGGACGGGTTTGGGTCAGTGCGCGTCTTTGCCTGTGCGCTGGTTTGCCCTATTCGATTCCATGAATACGTATTGTAGGCGAGTGTGTGGGCATTCCGCGCACTTGCCTCCTGTACTTCCCCCCGTGACGCCCACATTTTCACGAGCGGTTCCCCATTCCGAGTGTTACGCCCCGTGTTCCACCTACTTTTGTTATGTGCGCCGCGCTATGTGTGCTTTCGCTGTGGCCTTAGCGCACGCCGTTAGATGACCTGTGCGCCGGCGTGCGCTGCGCACTTTTTCAGCGCACATCCCTGATTTTACTCGCGCACGGACTTCCATGAATAGATGTGCGCTGGTTTCCCTGCGATATTTGCACTTGCACTGCGATTTTCGCTCTTTCACTGCGAATCGCACGTTTTCGCACGCTTGCGCCGAAATTTTTCGGCGCACATTAATTCCATGAATCGGCCTATGTGTTACCAATGTCTATCATTGCTTTGTCTAGGGTAAGACCTTGTGATTTATGAATGATGACTGCGTATGCAAGAGTTAGAGAAAATTGTTCTCTCCGTACATACATGTTTTTGAAGAGAAGGAATCGAGCTGTTGAGCGTTCTATCCTTTTCACTTCTGAAAGTTTGTCAAAGAGAATATTGACAAACTGAATTTTGTTGTCACGTGGGTATGTTCGAAAGCCAACAACTGTACCCAGTGCTCCATTAACTAGTCCTTGGTCCACGTCAAGGTTACGTTTAAGTATTACTCTGCAATTTAAGGATAATTTTAATATCTTTTCCAAGCCTGCTGTGTTTGAGATTGATTTTTCTAAACTATTTACTCTTGTTGTGGCTTGGTCACACATGGGTAGTGTAATACCATGTACATCTAGTGTGTCTGTGGTGCTAATTTCCATTATTGGTTTCATTTCTTTACTTAACATTATTTCATTGAATTTGAAACAGCTTGCAAGAGTTGGCATTAAGGCCATACAAGTGACATTTTTGTGGGCTAATTGTTCCATAACATGTGTTGCACATGCATTATCACCATAACGTGCATGAATGTGCCAGGTTTTCAATATTGCTTCTGCTTCTTTAGAAAGTATACCAACTCTGATACTTTTTAAGATGTTTGCATAAGTGAGGTCTGCAGATTGCTGCATGTTTTCTGTTAATTCTCTGTATTGGAAATGTTGCCAAAAGTTGACATTTCCAATGCTGCCAACAGTTTTATGGCAGAGTTTGTGTCCTAATGTTTTAAAAATAGGCTCACCTTTTACTGGTGTCAATTGTCTCCGAAAACAATAATGTGTTTACCTGCAAAGAGCTCTTCATAGTTTGTTTTGAGTACTTCTTGTAATCTGAGGTGAATCAAAGCCAACATTAGGTTGGACACCATGCTCACTTCATCTATTAGTAGCATTTTCATTTGTTTCAATACTCTGTGTAGTTCCATTGCAGCTTCTGTAGAAAGTTTCTAATAGTCTAATTTGTTTTAGTGTTCTACTGGCAGGAGTAGTAATCGGTGTAAAGTGACACCACCTATGTTGTAGACAGCTAAACCTGTGGGGGCAGTGATAACAGCTGACAGTTTGTTGTTTGTCAATTGTTGAAGGAACTTACTGATGATTTTGATTAGGAATTGTTTGCCAGAACCAGCTTCACCACTGACGTACAGTAGTATAGGTTTGTAATTTTGGCAGGTGCATTCTTTGTTTTCATGTTGTACACCATGTGCAATTTCTTTTGTTACTTCTTGAAAAATGCTACGTTGCTCATTGTTTAGTTTTGATTGTAATATAGTTAAGTCTTCTTTATCTTCATACTGACACATGGTGTTTTCTACTTCTATCATAGCTAATTCTGCCTCATTTGTTATTAGTGCTTCTCCCAGTGGTTCTTGGCTTCCTGTTACAGAAGGTTGACTACTGTCAGGAGTGTCCTTATCTAGTCTTCTTTGTGTTGCTGTTCATTGTACAACATTGGTCTGTACTGTGTAAAGTTTACATCAGTTATAGTGCTTTCATTTGCTATGAAAGCATCTTCATATGAGTCATAGGTATCTAGAATTTCTTCTTCTTTTCTCCATGGTTTAAAGAGTTGTAGCAGGGACTTGTAATATACTTCTTTATGTTGAGGAGTTTTGAATGACAATTTGATATGATTAATTAAATTTGGTTTAGTGAGTTTTACTAAGCTGCCTTCACAGTTTGTCACTCTGTATTTACCTTTTTTTTCATCGGGTTTTGTATTATTTTTGTATGTGTAGTTTTGGGCTATGTGGTATAGACACATGGTTTCCAAAGTGGTACTCCTGTTTGGGTAGTATGTGTCCAATAATTTTTTTTTAAATGTCTTGGCTGTTGGGGTCATGTTTTGCTATTGTTGCTATATCTTCATATGATTTTAGAACTCTTTTTCTAGATTTAGCTGGACCAAGACTTAGCCATACTATATTTTCAGATTTACCATACAATGCAGTACCAGTTAAACGATCAGCTGCTTCATAGGATCCACATTCTCTATGGGAGAGCATTTTTATGCCCAAGCTGTATAATTTCTGAGACACTGTTTTATCTGATGACAGGTCATTCCAGAGGTCTTGCAGCTCTGTCTTTTCTGCTTTGGTTAAGTATGCTGTGACATATCGTGCAACTGCAGTAGAATTGTCTGGAATGTACTGCACATCTATGTTTGCATTCCATAAGTGGGCAATGATTGCATTGTAATCATTGATATATTTTTCTTCTTCTTTTCTTTTTATGTAATATGTATTTTTAGGTGACTTACCTTTAACACTATGTCTAACTGAAGACTGAGGTTGTTCACTTGACCTGTATTTGTAACTGGTCTAGGGAAAACAAATCGGCATTTGGTGTAGTATTTCCCTTAAGCTGTGCTGTCTGAAGCGCTGCATGTGAAGTCTGCGATTGATGGCAGAAAGGCAGTAGGGAGGGCCAGTGCGATGGGTGTAGGAGCTAGAATGGTGGGTAGCCAAGTGTAATCGTGAGCATTGGCATGTACGTGATAGGGCACCGTTTGACTTTCTGTGAGTGCGTGCTGGGCCGCCTTTGCTGGGATCTTTGAGGGGTGGTTTTCCTGTGATGGTGCACCATCAGTGTGTGAGTAGAGGGCATCTGCAGCACTAGCTTGGGCGTTTCTGCTCCCGTCTGCGAGCAGAGCAGGTAAGGCTGCTGTAGGCTTGCTGTGCGTGGAATAGAGGCGGGATGTCGGAAAGGTAGTAGGCGGGGCTACCGGGATGTGGTATTTGCAGCTAGGGGAAGTAGGTACGGGTGTACAGGACATGTTTCCATCTTCATTGAGGAATGCTACAGGCTTACCTTTGGAGGGGGCATCTAATGTAGGGTTGCGACGATATCCATGCGGCCATTGCGGCAAGCAGCAGAGAGCAGGAGAGAGCTGCGTTGGCCTTGTAACATGGCCTTCAAATGCAGCCAGCTCTGCCTTCCGGTGTCCTGGTTGCAGACCCATAGGAGGGCGCAGCGGCCAATCATGTTGCAGTGTTGCCTGTGGGTCAGGACAGTGGAGGCTTCTCACCGCACCTCATATCCGATATGTCTTGGTACATCACCCTTACTGCCTTCCATATATTTGCCCTACAGTAAATAAATGGTGATACATCATGATGGTTAACATTTGCTGTTCTTCCTGCATATCCTGCTCTCCTCCAAAGATCATCTGCCTGTTTAGCAATATTGAAGCAAATACACTTTTCATGTCTCCCACAGCTAAAGTAATCCCGGAGTTCCTTTTTTTAAATTCATGAATCCACTTGCCTGCGCCTGCTGTGAGGGATGGTCATTTATTTATTAAATTACCCTAATCCCTCTCTGGCCACAGGATGTACTGAGACAATACTGTACCCTTCTGTAAAAAAGCAAACTGCGTCCCTCCTTTCTGCATGTGGATACGTTCTGTGCTCTTTTTTCTGTTACTACGGCCATGCAGCCTGGTAACTGGCAAAGTCGCTCTCTATATAATTATTCTCTCCTCATATTTACTGGGGGCACTGGGAACGGGGGCTCTGGTAACTCCTACTTATCCATTTGCTGTTCAACTTCTCAGGATTTTCACATTCTTCTTCCCATTAATTTTCCTCATCCCCTTGTACTGAATCATAAACAATGCTGGTAGGCTGTCCCAAAATTGGGACATCCTCCCTCCTCTGTGTTTGCTGACCCACTCTGTCTGGCATACCCGTGGAATCCTCCCTCCACCTCTGCGCATTTGTTGCCTCTGGTAATCTAAGCTGAGAGTCCTTGAGAACATTGCTGTCTATTTTAAACATAACGTGTCCTACTCTCCACTTATCTGGATCTAACTCTGTTCCTTGTCTGATTCTCCTCCTCAGTCTCGCTTTTTTTAGCGCTTCTTGCATCTCTTGCAGTCGTGCTTTTAAACTTGGACATGCCTCACTCTCTCACTGTAGTGCAAGCGCAGCGCACTTCTCATGTCTTCCTTTACCATTACTGTCACTCTATCATTGTCTTCATCAGAGGGTATAAATTTAGGATTGGTTTAACCCACACCTGGCAATAAAGGGTACTGTCCGGGCATGGTCAATCCTGGAGAGCATTGCAGAGGAGTAGTAGTAGGCGGTACATGTATTTTATTGCACTTCTTTTCACTGCCATCCACTTTCTTTCCTGCTCTTCCTCAAACATTTTCCAGAGTGTGAGAATGCTTAACCTATTTTTCAACTTTTCCCCCTATTATTTGGTAGTCAAATGTGTATACATGTGCTTTAGCACCTCCTTCATGTGGGTTCACACTATTGGCCATGGCCTAAACATCTTACCTGCTGTCTAGCCTACACATTCTGTGTTTTATTTTACTATTTTCTTTCGATATTGGGGGAGGGACTTACACATGTGGGCCAGTGGCGAGTCCATTGTATAACATAATATTTTTTACTTACCAATTATTATGAGCACTGTTCCAGCTGCATCTTCCAATGTACACCTTTTCCTCTTAATTCAAATTACCCCTCCCACTTTTTATTCTATACCCAAAACGTTTATACAACAAATTCAACTCTCACCCTTCCATACTCATCATCACACCAACACAAAACCTCAATCTCCTTCTTTCTTATTCACAACACAAAGTCCTACCCTACCATTCTTAAAAATATCTTTCTAAAACAACTACATCTTACCACACAACTACCTAACCCCTCCTCCTTGGGGGTTATCACACTATTTAAAAAAACACTAAGCACTATTATTTACAGCAACAATCTTATGCTAACCCTCCTACTGTGCCATCATAATATCAACACAATCAATTAAATAATAGGCAAAGGCCCCCAGGATGAGATGTTAGTAGCAGTGTGCTTCTAGGAGGGCTAGGAGGGCTGCAAGGATCAGCTGTGAATTCTGCTGGCGAGCGCAACAACAAAATGGTGGATGGAGTGCCTTTTGGAGTTGAGCAGATCAAATAGGGATGGAAGATGGCGTTGCTCACTAACAGCATGGCGGCAAAGGAGTGTACACGCCTGAAGGACACTGAAGCAGGAGGTGAGCAGTGACACCCCCATGAGGAAGTGTATAGTTGCAGCAGCAAAGGGTGACAAAGGAGATGGAGGGGCAGAGATGCTCTGCATGCACTGACCCCTTATGAGGCCGCGCTGAGGCAGGTCAACGAAAGGTGACAACAGAGACGGAGGGCCAGGGGGGACTCCAGGCAGGCTTGCCCAGGTTTGCCACACAGAGCATTGATGCCAAGGGTGAGCGGAAAGATGAGCCTGCAAGACTTCATGGAGACGTGACAAAAGCAGTCATTTCCATTGTACATTCCCAACCACAGTATCATGCTAACATGCAGAAGCCAAATTAAGTGAGCCAGGAAGAAAGAGCGCATGAATAAAAATCCCATTTAAAAGTCAGATTGTTGAATGGGATTGTGTGTGCTGCGGACTACAGCTAGGACTATGCCAAAAGACGAGACAAATAAAAATACGCTGCAGCATATTTGCCCTTCTTCTCTCTGCTGTAGCACATGTTTCAGGCATAATTTTAATCCACAACAGAGAATACAGGTTGTGGACAGAAAAGAAGGCAGCTTCTGTGAAAGTTTGTTAACTGCGAATGCACAGACTGGTAATTGAGATGAATGGTAAAGCGAGCTGGATAGCACAAAGAGAGTCTACATATCATTTATAAATTGGGCAGGCTTAACAAAGCATGCACATCATACTGGAAGGAGCTGCTTATGCAGTGATCACAATTTGACACCATAGATACTGTGCAACTGGGAGCACTGGACAGGTTGTGCATCTACTGGAATGGTCCTGGAGCAGAGGCATATGGACGGACAGCAACAGAATGTGCAGTCCTTACATCTAGATCTTCTGTTGCAGTAGTTGGCCAAACTCAGTGATACCGTTGCAGGTATTGACACAAGGGTGAAGGACACCCATACCGAGAAGATTGAGAGGCAGACCAATAAAGTATTGATCAAGTTGATCAAGTGAGCAGAAATCTCTTGCCTCTTCACCTAGCTCACCCTCCGCCTGCCGCTGGACTCTCTTCACTGGTCCGGACTACTTCTCTTGTGCACCTGATTCGTCCATACCTGTCTTGCTGCTAGGCCGCCTGGTGAGGTTGTCATACATTGTGCAGTTTCTCCGTCCTTCTCTATCTCCCACTTCCATCTCTCTGCCTTCTCCCTCCATAGTGCTTTCCATCTCCCCTATCTACTCTAACTGCTACTCTATTCACTATCCTATCTCTCTTTCGAAGTATGGAAGGAAAAAGTTCAAGAAAGATCTCATGGTCTCCAATCCAGGCCTGCCCATCACTACACCTACGTGAAGGCTTCTTCCAGACAGACTGTCACTGACATCCTCTTTGTCATTCCCTCCATGGACCTTTGGATCCCCATATGGTCTCAGTCATCCCCTCTTTCTTTTCTTCACCTATCAATGGTGGAATGTGATGGGAAGTACCCTTGGCATACTTCCCATACTCTAGGAGCATCATTACTGTCTACCAGAATGGCACTCTCAGCCCAACCTCCTCATTCTTGATAGGCATCTTCTCTCTCTCATTAGCTTCCTCCCTTCTCCTGCCATTCTCCCTTCTACCACCCCGCTGCCCCCTTCACCACTTCTGACGGTGTACCACATTCCTGTACCTCCACTCAGAAGACCTTCAAATGGGGCACCCAGCGCCACCTAACTACCGGTCAGGGGCCAGAGGGGCCATGATCTTCCCAGGAATGGGTTCCTGCTACTATCATACCCATTCAGACCTACTCTTCCTTCAAATGCCTCGTCTTCAGGCTTGTCGTCTCTTCAATTCTCTTGCTGACTCTTGCCACCATCTACAGGACCCCTGGTCCAGTCTCCCTCTTCCTTTTGGTGTTGTCTGGCCTCTACTCTTCTCTCCTGGCCTCTACCTCCAAGCTTCTCTTTCTTGGAAGCTTCAACATTCACCTTGACTCCCCTAATGTGGCCTCTGGACTCTTCCACTAACTCTGTGCCTCTCTTTCCCTCACCATTCTTCCCTCTGGATCAACACACTCAGCCGGACACACCTTGGATGCTCTCATCTCAGCAGACCTCCCCATCTGCAATCCTCTCACTACACCTTTCTCTTGGTCTGATCATGCTCTCCTGTCCTCTCCCCTGGAACTGTTGGGTCCCACAGCTAAACCCCTGCCCACACTGCCAGTCTCTTTCTCTGTCATTCGACTGATGAAGCAAGTGTCAGTTGCTGCTTTTGCTGCTGCTTTCATTCCCTCTCCCACTCCGGACACTGACTCTCACACTCACACAACCATTGGTAACCTTCCACTATCCATCTCCGACACTCTGGACATCATTGCCCCTGTCATGAGGATCCACATGTAGCCTGCCTCCAAGCGCAACACCTCGTATGATTCCAACCTAGCCTCTCTGAAACACAAGTGCAGAGTTGCTGAGTGGAAGTCGCAGGCTTGAAGCACATCCTCTGACAGACTGGCTTGCTGAGTGCTCCAAAGGCAATACAGTCTCTCCATCTGCTCCAAGATGAAGGCCTATATCCAAGCCTGCATCTCTGGAGCAACTAACAGCACAGATGAACTGTTCAAAATCTGCAAGGAACTCACAAATCCTACTGCAGTTTCCACTTCTCCTCTGCCATCCCTGACCCTTTGCACTGCACAGGCCTCTTACTTCATAAACAAAACTGTGGCCATCCTGTCCTCACTCTCCTATACACCCCTCCATTCTCCATCACCCGCTCTCTGGCCTCCTTTGACCCCCTGTCCCCTTCCCTCCTACTCTAATTTTTCTCCCCTATACCACTGGATGAGGTCTCTAGATAAGACCTCTCTATGAACGTCTCCTCCAAACAGGTGCTCCCTTGCTTCTCCAAAACTATCATGGACAACATTGCCTCCCTTGCTCCAGCCTTGGATAATTTCTGCAATCACTCCGTTGCCACTGGCTCCTTCCCACTACCCCTCAAGTACTCACTTGTGCACCCTCCCCTCAAAAAGCCTTCTGCCGTTCTCTTCTGCCCGGCTATCACCCTATCTCCATTACTTCCTTCCCGGTAAATATCTTGAAGAAGCTGGTCATCTACCAGCTAATCCACCATACTGAATCTGTTGGTTGTCTCCATGACCACCATTCTGGCTTCAGAGCATCCAGAGGCGCAGAAACTTCACTCCTCAACACCGGTGAAGAATTTCACTCAAATCTTGATTCCAACTCTCCTTCCAATCTCAACCTTCTTGACCATTCCTCTGCCTTTGATACGATCAATCATGCCACCCTCATAAATTTGGCTCTGTGATACCCTTGGCATCACAGACCTGGCACTAGACTGGTTGACCTCCATCCTATCTGACCGACCATCCCAGGTTCAACTGGGCCCTTTTCTCTCCCCATCACACGCTCTACCTGTGGCATCCCTCAGGGCGCTATCCTCTCACTGTGGCTCTTCAACATCTACCTTGCCGCTCTAGCCTATTTGATCGCTGCCTTCTCTCCCCACTTCCAGTGTTATGCAGACAATATGCAGCTCTCCTTCAAGTTTCCCTCCACTGCCTCCTCTTCTTCCTCTCTCATTCCTGACTGTCTCACTGCTATTCAGGCATGGTGGGCTGCTAACAATATCTGCCATATTGCCAGTAAAACTGAGATCCTTCTCATTGGGACTGCAGCTCCCTCCTTCCATCTTACTCGCTGGCTTCCCTCCATGGCCCCTCCCCTCACCCTCTGATGCAGCAAAAAAACCTTGGTATCATTTTCGAGTCCTCTCTCTTCATTTCTCCTCAATTTGCAGACCTTGCCAGGAAGGCACAATCTCAGCTGCACCTCCTTAGATGCATTCTCCCTTTCCTCACCTTCCCCCTGAAACTCAATGTCTCCAGAGCTCTAAATCCTCCCTTTTCCCCCTGCAACAAATCCAAAATAGGACTGCAAGATGTATCCTTAGCCTCAAGCCCAGGGACCGCATTTCTCCAGCCCTAAAATGTATCCAATGGCTCCCGGTTGTTGCAAGGATCAAGTTCAAGACCCTCTGTATCATCCACAAAGCTTTCTTGGGCCTGGGACCCCACTAAATCCAACTCTCTCTCTCACTAAGTACCTTCTAGAGCCCTTTGTTCTTCTAGCTCCAACTCTCTGCAGATCAGATGCTTTTCCAAACAGAGAGTGGGGGTAGATCTCTCTCCTCCATAGGAGCCTCCCTCTGGAACGTCCTCCTACCACTATCAGGCTTGAATCAAATCCCTTTAAGTTCTGGAAGCTTCTCAAGACCCTCCTCTTCTCTTCTTCCTTCCCTCTCCGCCTCCACTGCTAATGTTTCCCTCTTTTTTGACTGGCTGCCTGGTCCCTTCTGATTCATACAGGGCACCAAGCCCTCTTTGCATATTCTACCCCAGCTCCTTGGTCTACCTTGAACCCACTCTATTCTGCACTTGCCCTACCGGGCTCCCTCCCCTGTACTAACCTGGCAGGGCCTGCACCCCTACTGAGCCCATCCAGCCCAAACCTTGCACTTAGCATGTGGACCTTAATTCCCTGCACACCCTGCATTCACCTGGCACTTGTCCACCTTGCCTCCGCTTAGCACCCACCTAGCCCAGGGGACCTCTTCCCCCTGCTCCTACCCCCCAACACTTGCATGCTTTCCACTCTGACCTGCAATTTCTCTCCCTCCTCAGCATTAGCGTGTTCCGCTCTGACCGGCACCTCCCCCCACCTCTCCCACTCCCCTGAACTACTTGTCACTGCACTTGCATGATCTGAATGTCACAAGCGCTAGTAGGACTGTTTTTGTTTTCTTCATCCCGGCCCCCCCCTTTGTCTTGTTGCACCTTGAAACACCATTTGCTGTATAGGGGCATTATAAATGCCCAATAAAAGAAAGAAATAATTGTAACATTGAGACAAACAACTAATCATACATCGATGCAATGTTGTTATTTTTTTGTGAATGGGTATACTCACGTTCTCGAAATTCCAAGGTCCTCCGATGTCGAACCTCACTCTACTGCCTGTACTTTTCTCAGCCCAGCGTGCTGCCCGCGAGATCGGCAGGACTCCTACAGAACTCGTGGCAGAAAAGGCCAGCAGGATACAGCGCATAGAACGGTAACTTATGTGGCTGTGATAGGGCTGCGGCTGAGAGCTTGAGTAGGAGCCTGCCAAATTCCCACTGGAAATTGGAATTAGAGAAAGAAAGGGTTTGCTCTCAAACTGCGCACACACATAGCCTAGGCTGCACCAATTCTGATTAAAACCACTCATTTAATTTGCAATTGCTTATTATTCTATGTGTGTGCGCAGTTTGAGAGCAAACCCTTTCTTTCTCTAACTCCTACAGAACTCAACACCTGCCATGCTCCTTGTTTGTGTGCACAAATTCTGGTCTTGACGGACCAACATCACTGTCCAACAGATGCGGCTGGTAGCCTTCCACCCTCCGAGGACTCTGGAAATCTTGCTGGGGCCTGCAAGTGAATTCACACTTCCCAACACTCACTTATAAAAAATGTATGCTGCGGACCAAAGTGCACAAAGAATCAGCTTTAATTACTTGATTCATAAAATAATTTGTCCGGTAGAAGGTACAAGACGTTGGATATTAGGAATCAAACACCTATAATATTCTATACATTATAAATGCTCATTGGCCAATCCATCATTTTTGGAACCGCCCATGGTCCTTTCCTCTAGATGAGATGTCACTTCATGAACACCCTCGTGCCCAGTTTTTTTTGGTTAGTTTAAGGATTTTTATTAAAGTTATCATACGTGTCATAAAGAACAGATGATCCATTCATCGTCATTTTACATGTAAAATTGACACACAACGATTACATACCCATAACAACAGCATGAGCATAAGAATGCGACTACTGGAAGAGCAAGTAGCAATTAGAACGTCCATACACTACAGCACATGTCCCATCTAGTAAAGTGTCAAAATAACATCCAACACTATTCGTCCCACTTCCGAGAATTGCCTGTAGTCTTCCTCAAGAGGAAACTCTCCATGCCGTTGGTGTAGGCCACTAAATTCCACCATCTTGTTTTGGACAAGGATTGTAGATCTTTCCAGTTTGATGTTATGTTCTTAAAGGCTACTGCTATCAGGGCATCAAACAAGTGCTGTTCCCCCATTTTCCCCCGAAATGAAGAGTGGAAGCCACCACACAATATAGCTGGCAATGACAAATGCACCTGTACCTTGCACATGTTCAAGATATATGGCCAAATAGACCAACAATAAGAACATGTATTTTTACAATCAGCCTGTGCCCTCTCAGCACGACCAACATAGCCCTGCCTGCACACCCCTATGCGACCTCGTCAGATTAGATGGTGTGCAGAGAGCATTATTATATATCATATATAGAATCTGCGAGACCGAGGCCGTCAGCGAGGTGCACCTAATATTCATTCAGATATCAGGTCAACTATCTACTGGAAAGTCCCCTTCACACATTTCTGCCCAAACCCGCTCATTCGTAGAATTGGAATAGGGGAGGAGAGAGGAGTAAAGGGTCCTTTAAATTGAGGCTGCCGATATGGGAGAAGGCTGACCCAAACACACCACCATTGTATGCGCACTCGTGCACCCTTACTGATTCTTACTAACTGCCAGTACCTCAGAGAATCGCCTTTAGGCAAGCCATATCTATCCGGCAACACCTTAAATTGGTTGATACTCTCTTCCGGCCATATTTGTTGAACATACCAAATCCCTGCCACTGCCCACATGGACCTTAATATTGGTGTCCTCCCCACTGTCAAATCACTGTTATACCACAGTGGTTGCTGGACTGCTACACCCTTAGAGCCCCCGTAGCTGTAACCCAGATCTGCCAAGCTTTATGAGTGAAAACATTTGCAGATATATCTCTTTTTTATTGTTTTATAAATACACAAAAACAATACATACATTTGCTGCCCAGCAATTGCTTGTCATGTCAACCAACAACAATAGACAGTGGTGTAATCAAAGTAGCACAGATCAAGGCAGGTCCAATCAAATCAAACCAAAGCAGTTCGCCCATCTCGGCGTCATGACATTCCAGGTTAGCTCCATCAACTCCCCTCCTCCCATTTGCCCAAAATTTTCATGGCCTTCATGGGGCAACCTTGTGCAGTCTATACGCAGTGTTCCACTGCGACGCACGTGTCTATATCAGCAATCCATTGTGCCAGAGTTGGGCTCTCCAGCGAGCCCCACCATTGAGCTATGTTTCGTTTAATCAGCCCGACTGCCGTGGACAAGAACAATCTTTCCCATCGGTTAGTGATGGTGTCCTCTGGGATTCCCAGTAGGAGCAGTTTAGGGTTTATTGGCACCTCGTTCCCCAGAATGTTAGTCAGTTTATTGCAACATTGCGGCCAGAAACTTCGAATACGAGGTCATTCCCACAATATATGCCCTCAGCCTCCAAACATCGCAAACAGTTTGGACTGGGAGCTCGGTCCCACTGGTGCAGCGCCACCCTGGGGTAATACACCCTGTGTAAAATCTTAAGTTGTATCAAGCAGAGCCTCATAGCAATTGCTATCTCTCGTGGGTGCATTAAGGCTACTATCCAGTCTTCCGGGTCAATAATACCTCCCATTTCTGTTTAAGATGTGCCAGTTCCGAATTGACGAAGGCCATTATAGCATTGTACCAGGTGGAGGTAACTTTGCTGGGTATGGGTTCTACTAAGAGATTGCGCTCTATAGGGGTACACTGAGGCATATCTGCGAGTGAGGGTAATGACTTTACTTACATTTGTAAGTTTCTAGACCCAGTGACACTATCTTAAAATAGGGTGCTGCAGGGGTTAGCTAGTATCCGCTTTGTCTAGCTTCTCATGTAACTCATGTAACCATTTTATGTTACCCTTTGCTAACTGAATGGCTGGTGGCAGTGGTTTAGTTTTAACTACCGTGGTGTGCATTTACCGCAGGCTGCGTTTGCAGCTGCAGTAAAGCAATCAAGGGTGCCATTTTTGTCAAAATGGCCCCGGTCTTCTTTTTTTGCCATTTCTTTGTGGAAAGGTCCTTCTTGAGACTTAGGGCCTCATCATGAGTTTGGCGGTAACCCTTAAATCCGGCAGTCGCGCTATTACCCCCGGATTTAAGGGTCTGTCAAATCAGGGCTTCAGCAGATTTCTCCCCAGCTCTGAGGTGGGGGGAAATCCGCTGAAAATGTGTGCTATTACCGCCGGCGGGAAATCCGCCGGTGGTAAGAGCGCGAAAATTCCCCATTGAGCCCAATGGGGAATGGGGCATTCCCGAATGGGCTCAGTGGGGAATGGGGAATTACATTACCGCCAAACCCGTGATCCGGCCCTAATAGCGCCGGGGGTTTGGCGATAGGGCTAATACCGCCGGCAGTAATACCACCGGCGTTACCAGCCAACTCGTGATGAGGCCCTTTGTCTGCACGCCAAACCAGGTTTGGTCCCATTGTTCGCTCTGCCGCCATTGTTCGCTTTACCTTTGTCGGGATTCATGAGTGAAGCTCGCCTCTGGCTCCAGGGTGTCTGGGGTGGGCAGGAAGTGAGGGAGTTGCCCAAAACTCCCTGTGCTTAGTCTCCTAGGAGACCCAAATGTACGCTGTAGTGATTGGCCGGCGGGCTGACTGGCAAGGACAGCCACCGTGCTGGGTGATTGACAGCTAGGCTGGAATAAATGGGAGGGAACTGAATAAAAGGCAAGGCTTTTGGCTTGGAAGGCAGAGTCGACCACTGGACGAAGGTTTGCCCAGTAGAAGCCCTGCTGCTGTGCTGAAACTCCAATTCTGATGTTTGTTAGTCTGCTTAGAATCACATGCTGTGCATATAGTCCGACATCCAGTGGTCACCAGAGAGTATTGCATCTTGTTTTTCGAAAGTCAAAAGGGGACATCGACATAGGCATGTCTGTAACACTATCCCTATACTGACGTGTAGTGTACCCAAAATCCCTCACGCGTCTAGCTCCCTCACATTGTTTTTTTCCACCCACAATACTAGTCGCCTTAAACAGAGCTTGTAAGAGACATTGCCATTGCTCAACCCTTGGTCGATTTTGTTAATTATTGTTAAACTAACATCACCTCCAGCCCTCATTCGACAGCCATTCGACATCTCCGCCGAGACCAGATCTTCGACGCACAATGGTTTTCGACGGACGGTGATCCTATCGCGCTGCCGATCACGTGGCCCGGCCTCGCCGGCCTATACAGTAGGGAGAGTGGGGTCGGGGTGGACATTTCTGTCTCATACTAGAATGCCTTTCCCTTTCTTCCCCCTTTCCTTCCGGGTCGTTATCACTTATTACGTCCTCAGCTATGGAGAGGACTCCTTTTAGATTTTGCCCAGTTTGTAAAGGCAAATTCCTGTGGAAGGACAACCACTGCTTACCCCTCAAACACGACGAAGCTGGTTGCGCGGCCTGCAAGCTCCTTCACCCAAAAACTCTGAAGGAATGCAGGGTTAAAAGGTGGGCAGCTTACGGGATGTCGAAGGCTGATCCCTCGCCCGCTGCCGCGGCCGCTGAATGAAACAAGGGTGAGAGTGATAACTCGACCCCCGTAATGGAGGTGTTGACCCCCCAAAGGAGCCCTCTCGCTCCGTTGCATCTGACCCCGGCCCCGACAGGCATGGCTCTGGCCCTGCTTTGGGGGATGTACACCCCGATGACGCTGACAGACATAAACACGTCACAAAACACACAACCCCCGGCCATACTTCGAGTAAGTCGAAGAAGGCCTCTGCGCCAATGGGGACGCCGACACAGCCGACCGTCCCTGCTGACTGTAAGGGTCGGCAGCCCTCCCCGCAGCTGCATTCGCGCCTAGCGACCGGGCCGTCGAATACAAAGGGCGCAACCCCTAAAGTATCATCCATCGAGACGCATCGCAAGAAGGCATCCGTCGACAGCAAGGTTCCGGCTCTGCCGCAATCAGCTACTCACGATCATCCCCTGGATGGGAGGATGGTCGCTGAGAGCATCGTGAGGATTGTCTCTGAAGACACTCAAACGGCTGGTGAAGGAGTCACCAAAGCCTGCTGAGAAGGTCAAGGAGACACCGAGACCTAGCAAAAGTGCGACGGGAACACCGGAACCCTCCCCTAGGTAGAAGGAGAGACCCAGAGGTACTACTCCACCGTCTGGCCCATGGGAAGGCTTCTCAGAGGGCAACAGGGGGATTTCCTCCACTTTGTGGGAGAGATCTCAACACATGGAGGCGGAGGAGCAAGCCTTTCCACCACTAGACCATTCTGGGTCTTCCCACTGGAACAGGGAGAGATTTGAGACCTGGATGAACAGGCTGGATAGGCTGGATAGGTTTGTGTCCATTTCTGAGCACACCACACCTAAAAGGCCAAGGGATGTAATCCCTCAAGACCCTCTAGCCAAAGTTCCAAGACTTTTTGCCCCCCAGGAGGAAGAACTATACACATATGACCTCACTGAAGAGGACCCTCATGTTCACACTCGGGACGATGATGAATTCATAGATACTGGGGATTTACAAGATCCTGTAGGGGGCTTTTGGCTGACATGTGTGAGTCACAGCCATGGCAGTTCCCGGGGACGTCAACTGACCCTGATGCCTTAGATCTGGCCTCTCCACAGACTAGTCCTCGTCAGAGATCCTTCGCCTGTGGACGATCAACCCACGTTTAGTGCCATGAAACGCAAGGCGGCTGCAGATTTTCAGATTGATACGGGGGAGACTACCCCCGAGGTTGATTTTGTTGAGAACATCATCAAAGAAAAGACACCAGCTAGTCAGGCCATTCCTCTCCTCGCCTCCATCAAGAGGCGCCTCATTCTCTTTTTGTCTACACTAGCCTTATTCAGGGGTGTTAAGGCACGGATTGAGAAGCTTTTTAGCCCCTCACCCTCGGATCTTTTATATATTAGGGGTCATTCCATCCCATATTCTCTGGTGGTGACCACCACGAGGAAAAGGGCGGGGGTTCCTCTGTCCACCAGTGAAGGACCCCCTGATAAGGAGGGGAAAAAACTTTATGCTCTCGGGAAGAGGATTACGGCCTCAGCGGCATTCGCTACACGTATTGCCAACAATACCACCCTGTTGGCTAGTTACGCTGATGCCCAATGGGGCCTGTTGCGTGAAGGCCTACAGGAAGTCCCTGAACCTCTTCACACCCGTCTATTGGCCACCGTTACAGAAGGCACTCAAGTGAACCAGAGCATCATTAAAAATACTTTAGATGCTGAGGAAACGGCTGGCCGTGCCTTAGTCCAGGGCGTACTCCTTAAAAGGCATGCATGGCTTAGAAACTCAGGGTTCAAGCCAGAGACACAGGCGTCCCTCATTAACAAACCCCTGGAGGACTCCAACTTGTTTGGAAAGGCGGTTGATGACGCACTGGAAACAGCAAAAAAGGAGCATGACACCTTAAAAACCCTGGACCAAATCACGAGACCCCCCAATAAGCACGGATATGGCAATAGGTGATTTTTTCGTGGCCAACGACAACCTCAGCAACAGTATACCTCTGCCAGCGGCTGGTCCTCCCCTCAAGGAACCAGTGGTTACAACACACCATATGCTCAGAGAGGCCAATGTAGTGGCAAAGATAGAGGTCGGGCCCTACTACTAGAGGCTCCCCGGCCACCGTTACTAAATGACCCAAAAATTCGGGTCCCCTTCCATGCATCCCCAGTCGGGGGCCGGTTAACATCTTTTCTCCAGGCATGGGAGTGGATTACCGCGGACCGCTGGGTACTGTCAACTATAGCCCACGGTTACTGTATCGAGTTCAGCCGGTCCCTGAGATTCAGACCTCCAAAGGGAAGATGTCTCACATCAGAACACCTTCTCATCCTTCTTCAGGAAGTGGAATCACTGCTGCAAAAAGGAGCCATAGAAGTTGTGCCTCTGTCACAGGTAAAGGAGGGTATTTATTCAGTGTACTTCTTGTACCCAAAAAAGATCTAACCATGCACCCTGTATTAGATCTGCGCCCAGCGAACAAATTTGTAAAAGCTCAAATTTTGAATGGTGACTTTGCAGAAGGTAATCCCCCTGCTCCCACAGGAGGATTACATGGCAACACTGGACATGAAAGATGCATACTTTCATATTTCAATGTTGCCAGCGCACAGGAAATACCTCAGGTTCATGATAGAAGGCAAACACTATCAGTTCAAAGTGCTAACCTTCGGCACAGCCTCAGCGCCAAGGGTATACACGAAGGTACTGGCAGTGGCAGCGGCACATCTGCGCAGGCTGTCCATTCCGGTTTATCCTTACTTTGACGACTGGCTCATAACAGGGGATTCTTACAAACATGCCTCTCAAATACCCAAAAGACTATCGATCACCTGTCATCAATGAGAAGAAGTCCAGTCTAGACCACAGCCAAATCAAACAATTCCTAGGGGTTCTAATTCGAACAAGGGATGGCCTCGTCTTCCCCTCCAACGAGAGGGTCCAAAACATGCTGTTTCAGATCCCTCAATATGTAGCCGGTCGAGAGGTGACGGTACGCAAAGCCATGCGGTTGCTAGGAATGATGGCGTCATGTATTTACTTGGTTCCTCACGCGTGCCTGCGCATGCGCCCAATGCAAGAGTGGCTCAACAGCCAGTGGTGTCAGGCCAGCGGACAATGGGACAATCTAGTAGTTGTCTCGCAAGCCCTGGTTCTCTCACTGCGGTGGTGGTCGAGGGAGAACCTCATGAAGGGAAAGTCCTTCACCACCCCCACAGTGGAAGCCACTCTAACAACAGACGCATCCCTCACAGGATGGGGGGCTCACCTGTCCCATCAGACTGAGCACGGAGTTTGGACTTCAAGTGTGGCATCCAACTTTATAAACCTACGCAAATTGTTGGCTGTCTTCAAAGCACTAAAGGCCTTCCAGAAACATCTGCAAGGAAAGACATTGCTGATCCGCACACACAGCACCATGGCCATGTACTACCTGAACAAGCAGGGGGGCACTCACTCTCCAGGACTGCCCAAGCTGTCCCAGAACATCTGGAAGTGGGCTCTCAAATACAACATGTTCCTGCTAGCACAACATGTACCAGGGGAACGCAATCTTCTGGCAGATGGACTGAGCAGAGACTTCCCTCTACCCGCAGAGTACGAATGACGCTTACACAGAGACATTGTCTCCAACGTTTTTGCAGACTGGGGCTTCCCAGAGATCGACTTGTTCGCAACTCTGGAGAACGCCCAATGCCAAGATTACACCTCCAGGTACCCCGGAACCGCTCCTAGGGAAACGGACTCTGGATAACATGGTCAGGGGAATTTGTCTACGCTTTTCCCCCGACTCCCCTTCTCAACAAAATAGTGCACAAGATGCACCAGGAACCAGTTACAATGGTACTGGTGGCCCCCATGTGGGCCCACCAACCCTGGTTTGCTCATCTGATGGAGATGTCACTATCTCCTCCGGTAAAACTACCATGCCCGTACAACATGTTGTTGCAGGACAAGGGCCTGACGCTGCACCCAAGCCCGCAGACCCTGAACTTAGCAGCCTGGCTCCTGATGTCATAGAATTTGGACATTTGCAGCTCCCTCAGAGATGCATGGACACTCTCAGGGAGGCAAGGAAACCCAACACTTGTTACTGCTACTCCAGTAAGTGGAAACGGTTTGTCATCTGGTGTAACTCAAAGAGCATCAACCCTGTTGACTGCTCTCTCACTCATATTGTCTTATACCTAACTCACTTCAAGCCTCTTCTAAAAAAACCTTCTCTCGACCTTCTCGAGCCCAAAAACTACCACCCCATCTCAAACACCAGGTTCCTTGCCAAACTCATTGACCAAACCGCCTACTCCCAACTAAATGCCTTTGTCGAAGCCAACAATCTCCGAGACCCCGCTCAATCAGGTTTCAGAGCCCGACACGGAACCAAAACCTCCATAACCTCAATCTGGGATGACCTTAAAAACACTGCTGATTCTGCGGGATGCGTCACACTAATCCTTCTTGACCTATCCGCCGCCTTCGACACAATCAACCACTCAATCCTCCTTGACCATCTCCACTGCCTGGGAATCCGTGGAAACGCTCTCAAATGGATAGCATCCTTCCTCAACAATAGGACCCAAATAACCCTACTCTCCACCTATGCTTCCCCATCCGACCAGTCAACACTTGAGTACCACAAGGAGCATGCCTATCAGCCCTCCTGTTTCACCTCTATATGTCCACCCTCCCTCGAATAATCTGCTCGCACAATATCCTCTGCTACAACTACACCGATGACACACAACTAATCATAAAACTCCTTAATTCAAAACCCAACTGCCAACCTGACCTCGCCTCCTGCCTCCTTGACATAGATCACTGGATGACCACAAACCACCTCTTGCTAAACCCCTCCAAAATTGAAATTATGGTATGTGGCAACACTGAACTTCGTCTGCACCCGCTACCCTGGCCATCTGCCATGGGCAACTCTGTGACGCCCTCAAATTCAGTAAAAAATCTTGGATGCTCCCTAGATTCAGACCTAACCCTCTTGCTCGAAGTCAACAACGTCTCCAAGTCCTGCCACTACCACCTTAAAACTCTTAGGTGCATTTTTCCATACCTCTCCTTTCCCAACAGACTCTCTGCGGTCCAATCAATTGTTATGTCAAGACTGGACTATGCTAACCCCCTCTACCTCAGAGTCCATGCGTACCAACTGACTAAACTCCAAAGAGCACAAAACGCTGCTGCCAAACTGCTACTAGCACTTGGCCCAAGAGATCATACCTCCCCAGCCCTCAAAATTCTGCACTGGCTTCTGGTTGCCCGAAGGGTGACCTTCAAAACCTTATGCATCTCTCACCGAGCAATGCATAACATGGGACCTTAATATATTCAAGACAAACTAAAACCCTACCATCCTCCACGCACTCTAAGATCAAGCTCTTCCGGCCTCCTAGTCATACCAAAAACCAACTCAGTCAGGCTAGGTGGATAGTCATTCTCAGCCCTGGCCCCCTTTCTGTGGAACGCACTTCCACCCCACATCCGACTCACCGAGGACCTCATGTCTTTCCGCAATTCACTGAAAACATGGCTATTCCCCTAAAATTGACTCTTAACTCAAACTAGATAAGAGCAATCAATGACCATAGCCCAAACCGGCTATATCACAAATAACGATCCAGTATCTTGATCCGAGCGAGAAATCAAAAACTAATAACTGCTAATGTAAATTAAAATGGATAAACTGAATAGAACCAGTGAAGTGGATGGAAGTAGTGAAGTGGATGAAAGGAATAAACCAGATGAAAGCAGTGAAGTGAATCAAATTAAGGAAATGGATGAATTAGATGAGAGGAACGAAGTGGACGAGAGGAATAAAGTGGATGAGAGGATGAAAGGATAAGTACATGATACGGATGGAGTGCACGGAATAGATAGAGCGCATGGAACGGATAGATGGCATGGAATGACAAAGTGCATGAAATGAACGGAACTAATGGAATAGATGAATCAAGTGCATGACGTGGATTGAGTGCATGGGATGGATGGAGTGCATGGGACGGATGGAGTGCATGGGACGGATGGCGTGCATGGGATGGATGGCGTGCATGGGACGGATGGTGTGCATGGGACAGATGGCGTGCATGGGACGGATGGAGTGCATGGGATGGATGGCGTGTATGGGACAGATGGTGTGCTTGGGACGGATGGCGTACATGGGACGGATGGAGTGTATGGGACGGATGAAGAGTGCGGAGCAGACGGAGTGCATGGATTGCATAGAGTAGTCACTATGGATGGCGCGGACTCAACGGATGGAGCTTAACAGACGAAGCCGACTGAACAGACTGAGTGAATAAAACAGATAGAATAAATGGTTCAGATGTGCGCTCGATCTCAAGCACCTACTGAAATCCACCATATCACATCACTGTGCTTACTCTCTTCGATACACCACCACTCAACTAGGACACAGCGATAAAATTGACACATTCGGTATAGCTGTTCTCATACCAACACCTGCCACGTACTCCCCATCATCCTAACTAAAAACAGCTGGCTACACATCCGCCAGCCTAAGCATTCTCCTCAGGCCTAACGCAGCCAGAATCAGTCTAGGTATCACTCTGCCTGAACGAATACATACCCCTAATCTCTCAACCACCACACCTACCGCTAAGAAGCAGCTATCATACGAGTGCCACACCTGCTGCACACATATCCAGTGCTCACACGGACCTTATGAGTCTCTCTCTCTCTACTGACTTGAACTACGGATCCTGAGGGTGTTCAACCTACCAGCGCCTTGAGATCATACCAATGGTACATAAGGCGCTATATAAATGCAAAGTAACATAACATCTTCGTGCAATATGTGGATGATTTGTTTGTAATGATATTGTTCTGTGTCTGGAGGCCAAACATTCTTTGCAGTGTCTGAAATGGGGCAATGTTGGCCTCCATGAGAATATCTCCGACCACTGTAATCCTGGCCTCTGTCCATCTCCACCACGTCGACAGTTTGTTCACTTCAGTGAGGCTGCTGTTATGCCATAGGGGCTGCATCAGGGTCACCCTGTCTCCCCACCCAATATGTCTGTGTGCTTTCCTCCACACTATGGTAGTATGAGCCGCCATTGTCTGTGGGGGAGGTTTAGTGAGAGGTTGATGAAACACTGTCAGTGGGGACTTATTTTGCGTCCCCAATAACCTAGCCCGAATGTGTGACATATCTTGATTACCGTGAAACCTGTCGTTGACTACTGTTATTTCACTAGCCCAGAAATATGAATGAATATGTGGAAAGCCTATGCCCCCCTCCCATAGTGATATTTGTAGCATGCTGAGAGCGATATGTGGGTGTCCACCAACCCATATGAGTTTTCTAAGGAGACTATCTACCTTGTGAAATTCTGAATATGGGATCCAGAGCAGCGTGTTCTGAAGAATGTACAGGAAGCGCGGTAGTGCCAATATTTTAAACAGGGCTGCCCTACCCAACAGTGTCAGGGGGAGAAGCATCCAGTGTTGGAAATCGTTGGAGAGCCGGTTGGTAATCCGGTGTAAATTACGAGGTACATATTCTGAGAGATCTCTCGAGATCTGAATACCCAAGTAGCAAAAGCACTCCCGTTCCACTCTATATAGGCAATCTGGAGGTACTGCATATTCTGCCCCTTTAACCGGGAAAAAGACTGACTTCCCCCAATTGATTTGCAGAGCGCTAAATGTGCTGAACCGTGCTAGCATATGCGTGACCACTGGAAAAGAGTGGGCCATATCGCCCAAGTATATCAAAAGATCATCGGCGTACATCGAGAGCCTATCCTTCCCGCCACCCAGCCAGCTGAAACCCACCCAGTTGTTAGTCTGGAGAAGCCACAGGGCCAACAGCTCAATAGCCAGTGCAAACAGTAGAGGGGACAGGGGACACCCCTGTCGTGTTCCCCTGCCCAGTGGAAAGGGCCTGGAGGGCCAGCCGTTGACCCTGACCTCTGCCAGTGGGGCCTCGTGCAACAGTTTAACCCATCCCAAGAAGGTCCCACTCAACCCCAATCGGCGCATGGTCTCCCAGAGGCTCTCCCATAGCACAGAGTCAAACGCCTTTTCAAAATCAATAGTCAACAGAGCAAGGGGGGTGTCGAGGATCGGGCCCGCTCCAGAAGCAAGTGGAGACGTTGTATGTTCATATACGTCGATTTTTTGGGCATAAAACCGCATTGATCCGGATAGACCAGTGAGGGGACAACTCCCAGTAGTATAGTAGCAAGGGCTAACAATCAGCGAGATTGGCCTATATGAGCCACATAGTTCCAGGGGTTTCCCCAGTTTGGGGATGACCACAATGCTGGCCCTTCTCAGGTCCTGGAGGAGGGCACCCTGGTCTCTATAGCAGAAAAAATCCTGTAGAGGGGGTTGCCATTTTTTCCCCACCTAGTTTCTGTCATGTCTCCACCGGGTAGCCATTAGGACTCAGTGTTTTCCCAGAATGCATCTGGGTGATAGCCTCTGCTATCTCTGATTCAGTGAGATCCATGTCTAGTTGAGAGTGTTGCACTTCGGTGAGTTTGGGGATCATACTGTTGTCTAATATTGATAGATCTATCGGCTGGTCAGGCTTTGGTAGAGTGTGGCGTAATAGCTTGCAAATGCTTCTGCCATGTGAGTCTTGCTGTACCAGTTCATTCTGTATGTTGTTGATTTCCCTGACATGTCAATGCCCCTCGTTCCTCTTCTCCAGCCGGGCCAGCATTTTACCCGCTCTGTCTCCTTGTTCGTATATATGCATGCCTGAATCTCCCTATGTACATGTCTGGCGTTGTCTAGTGCTATGTTCTGCAGGCATTCCCTTGCCTTCAGGAGGGAATCAATGCATATCAGGGGTACTATTTAGTATGTAGCTGGCCTCCCACTTCTCAGCCTCACCCTTAATTACTCTATCTTTTTAGTGGATGTTCAGGAGATCATTTCTCCCCGGAGTACCATGTTGTAGGCCTCCCAGACCAACACAGGGCTCTCCACCGTAGCAGAATTTATTTCAAAATATTCAGTGGTCTTCTCGTGAATATGGTCCACAAATTCAGGAAAACCGAGATAATAGCTATTGAGTCTCCAAGTCCTAGGGGGGGGCAGGTCTGTCTGTATCTATCTCAATTATCTATGGTCAGATATGCAGCGGGGTAACAATATCACTGAGGTCACCCTGTATGCATCTGGGGATGGGAGAAAGAGGAGTCTAGTCTGGACAGGGAGGCATGGGCCCCAAAGTGAAACGAGTAGCTCCTGTCTTGTGAGTGAAGTTCCCAACACACGTCAGATAAGTTCAGGGTGGACGCACATTTCGCCAGTTTGATAGGGGTGTCAGGGTTCGTTCTCAGATGTGAGAGCAATCAAGTGCGGTATCCATCACGTCATTAAAGTCACCCTCTAGGATCCATAGATCAGGTTGTTATTTTGCGATTATGTTCACTATATCTTCCAAAAGTTCTCCCGCAATTGGTGGGGTGGCATATATGGCCAACATTCCTATGCTTTCTCCCCACAGTGTACCTGGAATCCCCACAAATCTGCCCCTGTGGTCTTGTTCTACCAAGAGTAACCTAAATGGGAGGTGCTTGTGCATTAGGATCAGGATTCCACAGGAACCCATAGTGAACCCTACATGTATCCCGGTGCGGTAATTCGTTCTGCGGAAAAAAGTGCATGTCGTTCCAGCTAGATGCGTCTCCGCAAGGAGGGCAATGTCAGGGGAGTGTCTGTTAAGATATTGCAAAACCAATCGTCTTTTGATCCCAGAACCCAGGCCATTGACGTTCCATGTAAGGAGTCTTAGAGGTCTACAAGTCCTATTAGCCATCATGCCATTTTCAGTGTCTGCCATGAGTATGCATAAGAGTTTAGTAACGTATAAGCAATGTCTATAGGACATGTGTTTTGATTTGGGTAAGCAAATGTTTAACAATTCCTATTCAATCCTGCAGCGAACTTAAACAACCAACAAGAATAAACAGTGTCCACCCCATACTCTGCCCCAACCAGAAGTATCTGTCGCCCAAACTGTTACTGGCAGTCAGAAGAACTCACTGACTACCTTAACCCAGAAACATATCTCGCACAAGGGATCAACCTAGAGATCGTGGGGCATGAACCATTGACTGCCGCTATAGACTGCCTGTCAGAGAACAAAAAGAAAATTGAACGATAAAACAATAGATAGAAAAAAGGGGAGGGGGTCCCACGGAACTCCCCAGTGGGAGCCAGCGCCATGGCGGCTTTGTGGCTTATGCCCGATAGGGCTTCAAAAAACAGATTGTTGGAGCTGTCAGATACTCTGCATCACTGCTTAGTTTTCGCCAGTGTTCCATCCACATTTTGGTTGTCATCGTCAGGGGTCCACCATTGGCTCGGGTGTGTTCTCTTCCAGCAGGGCTGGGCGTCTCTCTGGGGGAGTCCGATCTGGTTGGGCGTAGGGTCTTCCATTCAGTCCTCTCGGCTCCAATCCCCAGTCACCTTCACTGTAACTCTCCGCCCATTTCCAGGTCTCTCATGGGTCAGTAAAGTGCACTATGGTGGCATTGTGATAGATCTTGAGCTGGGCAGGAAATATTCATGGAGTAGAGCCGTCTTTTCAGCTGTTCAAATGATTGTCTAGCCCGCTGCACCTAGCGGGTGTAGTCTGGAAAGAAAGCGATCCAGGAGCTGTTATATGTAATGAATCCCTTTGTGCGAGCGCTGTCATGACCCTTGACCCTGGCCCTCACTGGCAAGTCAGCCTTCCAGTTAGGGCCAGGTCAAAGGCCTTAAAACCTCATCCAAGACTCTCTTGAAGTCAGTTCTGGTGCCTTTGGCGCCAGGCTCATAACCATCATGAAGACCAACATTAGAATGGGACTATTTACTTGGGACTATTTAACTTGAGGGGGTTCAGCTAACATGGAGGCACACACATAGCTCAGTTACAAGGAACTGAGCTATGCGGTCTAGTCTTTTGGATGTGGCAGGCCTGGGACTACTTTACCTGGACTACTTTGGGTGTGGCAGGCCTGGGACTATTTTCCTGGACTACTTTACCTGAGACTATTAAACCGCACCCAAACAGCAGAACATGCTTTGCGTTATTCCGCTGTGGGCAGCGTAACGCTCACCGTGTCCAGTTCTTTGATGCCAGTTTACCTGAAACCCAGGACCTGCAGAGAGGGAAAAAACACTATGAAACTTACCTGGAACAGTATCCTGTCTTCAATTCATCACTGACTTCAGTTCCACTCACCTGAAGGTACAAACTCCATCATCCGGCACCACATGCATCCTGGAATACCATAACCTGGAAAACGGAGAAAGAAAGACAGCATTAGTAAGCGTTTAGTCACGTTGCCTCGAGAATTAAGAAAGCCACACAATTCTTACCTGGGTAGTCATCTCCTGGTCAGTATCATTGCTGGAAGATTACGGCACTCGGCGAGGAACATCGCAACCTGCAAGGAGAGAAAAGACACAGGTTAGCAAAATAAAAGGTGAAACAGCGCCGTGCATCGCACATTACTCACCGGACAGCATCGCGCACACCGCGCTTTCTCCTACCGGCACATGCTCATCTTCAAACTGCATGACAACACCAAAATACCTTTCCATACCTAAAAGGAAAGAGGCAAGGCATTATTATTCAAACTAAGAGGAACATAAGAACTGCATATAAAGACTGTAAGGCAGCAAACCTACGGAGTCGCAGCAGGCCTGGATTCCCACAGGGGGGCTTGCACCAGTGAAGTAACATGGTCGCTGCTCGCCCACCACGTCTACGCACCCCTGCCACGAGGAGCAGGATGGAGAATCCACCTTTTACAATATTAAGGTGAGGAGAAGGCCCAATGGGGCGGAAGGTGTTGCGGCCAAGGGAGGTGGGAAAACATAAAGACAATCTGGTATTGAATCCAGCTCTCCTATATTGCAGACCCATCTTTAACCAGAGGCCTTACTAAGGGACCGGGAGAGGGTTCAAGAGTGCAAATCATCCAACCAGTGCTGGGTGGAGTCCCCGTGGATACCAGGTGAGCGTAACAGCATTCTGAAGTAGCGCATCCCTGTCTCGGTAGTTCAATAGTTTGGCAATTACTGTCCTCGGTGGTGCGCCCGGGGTAGGTCTTCCTGACGGCATTCGTGAGACCTTTCCACAGAGAAAATGTTTGCAAAGGTCTTGGGTGCGAAGACATGCACACACCATTGTTCTAGGAATAACTGCATGCTGGATCCTCCTGTCTTCTCCGGGAGTCCCAGAATACACACATTATTGCGCTATGATCTGCCCTCCCCTTCATCCACGCAGGGCTCCATGGTGTTGAGGCAGGTCATCACCTGTGAAAATTGTTGGTGGACTCCTCTGGGGTTGTCCTCTATCCCCGAGATACGTTGTTCTGTTTCCCCTGTACGTGAGGACAGTTTCTGTAGATCATGCCGAAGAAAGGAGACCTCTGCTGTGATAGTGTCCATTTTCTTCTCCATCGAGGTGCAGGAGTTGGCTATAACTGCCATTACATCTTTCAGGGAGAGGTATTCTCCTGTGGTCGAGGTGCCCGGTTGCGACGCATGGTCTGTAGATGCAATGGTAGTGTTTGTCGCATATTGCTCCATCTTACTTTGCGTGGATGTCTTTTTCGGTTTAACCTTAAGCATGTTGTGCGGGTGTGATTATTTGACAGTATTCAGCAGTCCGGCCGTGCAGTGTACGAGTGTCACACTGAGTTCATTGAACCGATGGTCTAGTGACACTTGGAGCTTTAATAATCGCAGGAGAGTCTGGAATCTATAGCAGGAGGTCTCCCTGTGATCCTGGAACCACACTGACAAGCTCTCTTGTGGTTGCGTCTCGGTTGCAGCACTCAACTGAGGGAAGCACAAGTCCAAGCCGGGAGGTGCTTTGAACTGTCTGATCTATAACTTACAGCTCTGGTGCAGAGCTGATCTGTGTAGCCCCCTCTTGTGTGGCTTGGTGCAAGTGCAATAAGAACTAGAGTTGGTCACAACCCCAGCCGGATCCATCGTCTGCGGAGGGCAGCACAAGGCCAAACGCAGGTCAGTAGCCCAGTTCCAGATGTAATGGTGACCCAGGGGTTCGTTTTCTGTGAGGCAATAAGCCAACCAGGTGTGTCCACCGCCCTCTACAATCAGCCCAAACATTGTCTCTTTGCAGTCGGAATCGGCTGCAGGGTTGTCTAGGGGGCCCTTGGTCCAATGGGTGTTAGGGAAGGGTTCTCGCTGCACTCCAGCGGCTCCCGAACCATAATGTCTTGTCTTTCCCACCTCTTGGGTCAGTATGGAGGGCTTCCCAGAGGCTGGGTCCTCTGCCCGGCTGGCTGGTTTGTACCGCCCAGGCAGGCCACCTCTTCCCCATGGCACTGTCTTCCTCTATAGCCACCCTCCCAGGCTCATCGGCGTAACTCGGGCGCTCACCGAAAGAGCCCACTGAGACCAGGCGTGACAGCACGTACATTCCTGCACACCGGTGCTTGGTTTGCGTAAGGGTGGTCGGGTCCTCGGTGTCGGGAGGTGTCAACTGGCCACCCTCCACTCCTGCATGTCATTCAGAGCACCTTTAGGACCGAAGGGTGTCTCTTTCCAGCAGTCAGGTCCCCTTGCAGGTCTTCCCGATCCCCAGTCATCTGCCGTCGGCCATTTTGGCACTCACATTACGCCAGTATCCAGTACACCACCTCGGCCAAGGATTCTCCACCAGGAGCCGGAATCCACATGTCATGTTTCGCTCAGTGGATCCCCAGCTATTGATTACGGTGCCGGAGCATTTTCTGACTTTTTCGCTATGGAGAACAGGATAGATTAGCAGGATATTGTTGGCTCTGACGGGAGCTCACAGGACCTCACGTCTGCATCATTTGCCAGCAGGCCCTGATTTTCTCGATGGAGGATCTTTGAGGAACCACATGGGCCGCCAGTGCTGACTCCACCTCAAGCCATAGAGGTGTATTGTCATGCATAGGATCTGAGAACCATGGTAGTCCTTGCCTTATAGCGAAGGCCTCCTGATAGATTTGGAACTGTGGAAAATGAACTCCACCTTGAGAGGGATGCAATGAGAGCCTGAGCAGCAAGATCCTGGTTGTCTTTTTATCCCACAAGAAAGAAAGAAAACGCCTATTGAGCATCCGCAGAATTGTGGTGGCCACTGCAGAGATAGCAACAACAAAAGAGTGTACATAATCACTGGGGCCACAGAAATTTTGGTTGTTTCCATCCTGCCCCACCATGGCAGATGGAGAAGAGACCATCTATCTAACAGGGCCTGTATTTGGACAAAACTTCATCGGCATTCACCCTCTCCATCTCTCTGATGTCCGCTAAGAGCCTGATAGCCAGATATTTAACCCCCCCGCACCTGGGGTTTCCTCATGAAACTTGTTTCCCCGCAATGAGTTCTATGGCATAGCCTATTCAACAGCATTATTTCTGTCTTATCCGCATTCAATTTGGATCCCAGAGCTCCTGAATAGAGCTCAAACTCCTGCAAGAAAGTGGGTAAGGAACACTGTGGATCCTATGATACAGCCAAAATGTCATCCACATACGCCAATACCTTAACCTTGGTGTTGCGAGACCCCACATCTCGAGTTGCCTCCTTAGCCGTAATGCGCTGAAGAAGTGGTTGCAATACAAGGATGAATAAAAGGGGGGAAAGAGGGCAGCCCTGCTTCACCCCTCGATTGAGGGGAAAAAATTAAGATAGCCTACCATTCACAAAAATGGCTGATCTAGGACTCTGATAGGACGTGAAAACTAATTAAATAAATTGTGCATCAAACACAAGCCATTTCAGGGCCTCTACCAGGAAAGACCACCTAGCTCGATCAAATGCCTTCTGTGCATCCAACATTGCTGCTGCCCACTGCCTATCGATAATCCCTGCTAGATCAATAAGGTCACACAAGAGGCAGTATTCCCTGAGGCAAACCGCACCTTAACAAAACACGCACTAGTTGCGGCAGCAGCAGGTTAAGTCTCATGGCAAGGACCTTTGCAAAGATTTATGCTTCTGCATTTTCAAGGAAATATCATGATCATTTTTTACCAAAGCGGGGTCCCTGCCCAGCTTCTGTATGATCTAAATCATGACCTTGTAAAACGTCCCTTGGGGTACTTATACTGGGTATATCTGCGGAAAATCTCCACCAGTCTTGAGGCTAGCATGTCAGTAAACATTTGAAAAAGTCCTCTGGCCGGCTATCCAGGCCAGGTGCTTTCATGGTATCCAATTGAATATCCCCAATTTTACGTTCTTCCAATGTAATTTCCTACCCCATAACATCAAATTTGGATTTAAGGATAATACTCCTTTTTGGATGGGTAATATCCATCAGATACGTCTCTATATGGCTATGACTGAGAGGAAGATTTACTTCCCGTGTGTATAAGGTCTTGTAAAATTCGACAAAGCCCTGGGCTACCTTCCCATTATTTGTTAAGACCCCATTGCCACCTTTAATGGCTACCCTGCTTTTTTGGCTTCTGGATTTCAAATACCAGGCTAATAACTTCCCTGCCTTATTAGCCCCACCTAAAGTACTTTGAATTATATTTGAGCAGGAGACTTGCCACGTTGCTTGAACATTGCTTATTATACTCACATTTTTAACTTTTTTGGGAAGGGCAGTGCAAAAACGCAGCCTCCATGTGTTTAATCTAAAGCCACCTGACTGCCTCTATTTTCACCTTCCTGTTTTGCCCTGCCACATATCCAGTAATAACAAACTCCCATATGGGCTCTGAATGACAGTGTCAGGTCGTTGTCCATGCTGTGTATGTGAACAATAATATCTGTTAAAAATACAATTGGTGGCACAATCCCTAGTGGCCTCTGAAGGACAGGACCATGTCCTTGGCTAGTCTTTGCAAGAGAAAGATGTTGTCAGCTAAAATGCAATTGTTGGAAAAATCCCTAGTGGCCTCTGAAGGACATAACCATGTCCTTGGCTAGTATTTGCAAAGGAAAGATGTTGTCAGCTGAAATGCAATTGTTGGCAAACATCTTAGTTGCCTCTGAAGTACAGACAGTAGGCGAGGAGGGCTTGAAAATAGGGAACGCACAGAGGGTATATAACAGAGTAAGCGCAGCCCCTGGCCATTGCTGTTCGGGGCAACAGAGCTGGCAGGAATACGGGGGAAGATGCAGATGGTTGGAAGGAGAGGAGAGCATCAATGCTTGCCCAGATGAGAGGGTTTTTTTTATGAAGGCCCAAGCTCAGTTCCGGCCATTTTGAGCCATTTTTAACAGAACTGGAATAATTTTTGAGCTGCTTGGGGAAAGATCTTTTGTGTTTGTTCTCCAAGGTACTTCAGCTCACTTCAGCTGACAGCCTAAGGGCCTAAGAGCAGACACCTTAGTCTTGATTGTCTACATGCTGGCACCAGTAACTCCAGTGGACATTTAATTATTAATTTATTCATGTATTTCTTTTGAGGCATTCAGTCCTACTATTATGCATTTTTGAAGAAATGCCCATGGTGTCTTTTGTTTTTTTCTCTGGTTTTTTCATTGTTTTTCATTTTAATTTTTTATTATGAATTTTCCAGGCATCACATCTTCTCCAGCACCCTTCAACTCACTATTGTCTATGGTTAGTGAGTATAAAAGGCCTTTTACCCTTCATTTGATATCATTTGAAAACCATGCATATTTGAGTGAGAAATATGAAACATTGCTAATGCCCCACATACTATGATGTCCACCTGAGGAAGCAAAGCAACCCATGCTTCAAGCCCCCACCCAAATGCCAGTTGTCTGTTCTCTCCTTGCATAGCCACAGGTCTGCATGTGAAACACAAGAGAAGGAAAGAGAACAGAGGGAAAGAAAAACGTGTAGAGTAATAATGGTTGACTCAACCAACCTTAGAACAACACATATCCCACATAAAAACATCCTCATGTGAACTCCCAACAAAGGGACCCTTGAGGGTAAGGTAAGATAACCCTCCAGTTCATCTCTGCCCAATGCAACATAGTCCTACGGACCATCAGGGTAAGATGACGGTTAAGGTGAAAAGAGCTGCAAATTACAACACCACACCAACAATCAGAAAGGTAATGAACCACTGAAGCACACATAAACCTCCATTGAGGAAAAGAAAACAACTATTCAGCCATCTGCCAAAACCCCAGGTGTTCTCCCCCCCCATCATAAATCACCCACTTGGATTTAAAAGGAGATCTGGATTTATCTCTTTCTTGGCTCCCCCCACTCTCTGGTGGAGGGATATCTTGGCGGAGATGATGAGTCCTTCTGGAAGTGGACCCGAGAGAGGTGAGCTTTCGGTCCATAGGGTTTCACCTGCGTTCACTGAGGGCCTGGTGCATCTTGAGGTGTCCCAACAAGTTTAGCGGAGTAACTCACATCCATCTCATAGACCCCTTCCTCCCCTGAGCAGTTCTTGAGATATGCACCTGGTCACTCAGGTCCTCAAAGAATTTGGTAAGGGCCGCCTCATTGGAGATCCTCATTCTCGCTGGGGCATATAGCCCATATTTGAAACCCCTTCGCCTCAACTCAAGAAGAGACTCCAGAAACCTTCTCCTCTTAGCTATCATTTTCCTGGAGAAGTCCTGCGCTATAGAGATATGATGGTTTTGCAGATGCAGTTTACTGCCTACTTTTTTTAACAACATCCAGGATTTGGATCAATTGATTATGATGCAGGAGGCAAGTAATGATAGGTCTTGGCGAAGACTTGGACGAGGGATCCATGGGGCATACTCTTGTGCCTGCTGAACCTCCCATTCCGGCATGAATTCAGTATTAAGGAATGAAGGCATCCAACTCTCCAACTACTTCCCTACACCTGAGCCCTCTGTACCTTCAGGAACACCAAAAAGTGTAATATTGTTCCGTCGGTTCCAGTCCTCTAACTTATAGACATTTGCTTCAAGGTCAGAAACCCTACCCTGTAGATATTCAAGACCTTCCATATAATCTTCCAGCAAGGAGATCCGGTCTTCCGTCTCCTGCAAGCGTCCTGTGAAAAGGCCCATCTCTGACCTCATTGATTTCATTTCTCCCTGCACCTCCTTAGTGCACTTATCCATTGACGCCATTGTCAATTGGATGTTAGACAGTGAGGATGTCCCTGCAAGTGGGAGGGAGCAACCAACCCAAGAAAGGTGCCCGGGGAGCCTAAAGGCATAGCAATATGCTTTTGTGTAAGCTGTGAAGTCTTTGTAAGGACTGTCATGCCAGAGGGGATGCGATTCATGGAATGGCAGCATGCAGGCATATTTCTTATGTTGAAAAGGTCGGAAGTAATGCCAACCTACTCTTTGTTGGTTATGCTGATTCTTCCCATACAAACATGGTGATTTTGTTGCTGTTCTATGGCATTTCTTTTAGGTATGTATGTGCGAGTCTTATTGGAGGTTTAGGTGCTCACCAACCTTCCGCCCTTTCATGGATGAGGTTATTTATGTGGTCTTGGTGTAAGTCAGGATGTGTAATTTGGAAATATGCTCTTTAATCCAGAGAGGTAAAGGTTGCATGTGTCACAGGCAGGTGCAGTTTCACTGAAGTTTTGTAGTTTGCATTATTTCCTAGTATCTTCAAGCAGCTGGAACGTGTGGGCGTTTGGGGAGAAGGTTGATGGCATGGCAGGCTCACAGATTATTTTGCATTTATTTAAGGCAGGAGACAGCAAGAGATCGTCGTTAAAGCACTCGAGGGACACAGGGGGCATTTCAACCTAAGCTAATGTTCCATGGACATTGGGCCTCATTGCCTCATTACGGGTCCAGCTGTAGCCATGCCAGTCCTACCGGTGGGTCGCTGCCAGACCCGTAATGAATTACCAGCGTCTGAGTTCCCGGTGCCACCGGGCTATTCCAAGTCCGGCAGCCGGGAAGACAGGCGCCGACAATTTTGTTAATCCCCATCCCCATAGGATTCTATGGGAATGGGGACAATGGAAGTCCCGGCACCGTTTTTAATGGTGCCGGTGCTTGCGTGACGGCTTTTCCTGCTGTGACCGATGTGCCCGTAATTTTACCGGCACCGTTGTTTCTAGAACGGCAAACTTAGAATGAGTCCAATTGAGTCTAATTGTCCAGTCATGTTTGGTTTGACAGCCTTCATTAAACCTTCCTGGTGTTTATTTTCACAGTATTATCACTCAACTAAAATGTGCTTATGTAATAAACCTTGTGAAGACAGAACGATGAAAAGACTTGTATATTTTTTAACCAATGACTTGCAGTGACAGTAAAAGCTGAGCACTGCCTCGAGTGCCAAGGACAGCTTCCGTCCTATAGGGAAACAGGGCAATTTCTGAACCAACAATACAAAATGCTAGTGTAGACATCTTTTTTTGGTCAGAGTGGGACACTTTTTTGCACAATGTGGGTAGGTTTGATAAGTTTCTTTGCAATGTGGTTGCAAAGGAGTGTGGGAGACCTCTTCTGAGAACGAACATGGGTCAAATACCCTGTTCTATGGAATTAATTCCACTCTACAACCACGTTTTAGCTCACTGCACCCTTCACAGAGGAGAAATATCCATTTGCATATCAGTCTTTGTCACACCCAGAAGGGCAGTCCAGCATGGAAATTCTAGGCAATTCTCCTCTGAACAAGAGCACCAACAACAACCCCAGATATGTGTTTCGGCCTAGTCGGGCCTCATCAATGAGGTGTAGCTGATCCTCTCTAAGACACGGTGAGCAAGGAGGCCACGTCTGGATTATCCTTGGTTACTTAGGGTGAAACCCCAAGTTTTACAAAGTTACAAAGGAGTGTGGGAGCTCCTCTTCTGAGAACGAATATCGGTCAAACGCCCTCTATGGAATTTCTTCCACTTTGGAGGGTCTACAACCACCATGTGGCTAGTAGATTTGGCCAGTGTTACTGAATACATATTCTTTAAAATGCACACTTTGCATCACATTTTATCAAAAAACTACCCCTTGGGCATAACTCGAACAGTATGTCCCAAAAGGAATGTATTGTCATTTGCAAGGATGGGCCACTGTCTCATTGGTGCCTGAGACAATTGTATGCCCCAGTCTGACCCTGGAACGGATGTAAAGGCTGCTCGCAGGCAAACGGTCCCTTCAGCAAAATGCAGAAGGGATTGGTAACCACCTCCATCGTGCATCTTCAATGTTTCCACGCACACCCACTGCGCACGTTTCCTTCAATGGCATGCGTGGGAATCCCATCCCTTCAAACTCAAACTTGGAGCTATACATTTTAAAGATAAAGTATGTGTTCACATCAGCACACTAGCGTTGTGCACCCTACTGTAAACAAAAGAAACACATGCATTAGTAAACTGCAAATATATAAACAGGTATATATTTACATAATACATGATTACAACATACTGCTAAACTGGGGGTAGAGTGCATGATGACAATAGGAGGAAATATTATACAAGTCATCATACCACAAGGTTGTATGTTATTCACTTTCTCAGATCCGATTTTAATAACATCCCGCTCTCTGTCCTCACCAAGAAGAGAGCTCACATCGAAGCCTGTGTCTCTGCTGCATCTATCAAGTTGGCTGACCTCTTTAAAATCTGCAAGGAACTGGCAAATCCTGCCGCAGGATCTACCTCTTCTGTCACTTCCCAGGCCCTCTGCACTGCACTGTCTTCTCATTTAATCTCTAAAACTCAGGACATCCTGTCCTCTCTCTACTCCTCTCCCTTTCCTCCCTCTACTCCCTGCTCCTCCTTTGGCCCTTCTTCCGCCACCTCTCCTCCCTCCTTCTCTGCCTTTCCCCTGTTCTCACCAGACGAGGTTTCTAGACAAGTCCGATCTATGAAAGTCTTGTCAAAACAGGTTCATCCATGTTCCTCCAAAACCATCAAGGACCACATTGACTCCCTGGCTCCTGCCCTGGCTGACTTCTGCAACCACTCCTTCACCACTGAAGTCTTCCCTTCCCCCCTGAAATACTCCCTTGTGCACCCTCTTCTTAAGAAACCCTCTGCTGACCCATGCTGCCCGGCTAACTAGCGCCCAAATTCCATCACTCCTTTCCTGGGCAAACTCTTGGAAAAGCTGGCCATCTCCCAGCTCAATTTTCACACTGAATCTGTTGGTTGTCTCCATGATCATCAGTCTGTCTTCAGAGCTGCTAAAAGCACTGAAACTGCTTTCCAGAACATCAGTGAAGACCTTCTCTCCAACCTTGATTCCAACATCCCCTGTGTCCTCATCTTACTTGATCTCTCTTCTGCCTTTGACACGGTCAACCATGGGATCCTACTCAACCGTCTCTGTGATAACCTGGGGATCACCGGTCAGGTCCTGGCGTGGCTGACTTCTTTCCTCTCTGATCGACCATCCTAGGTTCAACTTGGGTCCTTCCTCTCCTCTATCTCTACCTCTACCTTTGTTTCCACTGCATTGCCGCGCTCTGCCCCAACTTCCAGTGCTATGCGGATGCCACCTCTTCTGCATCTCTGATCTCTAACTGTCTGTCCGCCATCCAGGAGTGGTGTGCCACCAATAATCTCTGCCTTAATGCCAGTAAGACCGAGATTTTCCTCATCGGCACACCCACAACCTCCTTTCCTGTCACTCTCTGACCGGCCTCTCTTGGCCCTCTTCCTGCTCCCACCCGTGACGCTAAAAACCTCTGGGTCATCTTCGATTTCACACTCTCCTTCTCTCCTCACATCTCCGATGTCTCTAAGAATTCACACTACCAGATGCACCTCCTCAGAGGTATTCATCCTTTCCTCTCCTTCCCCCAGAATCTCACTGGTTCTCTCTAGGCTGGACTATTGCAACGCCTCATTCTAAATCTGCCTGCTTCTACTCTCCGCCCTCTCCAACTCATCCAGAACAGGACTGCGAGACATGTCCTAGGCCTCAAGACCAGGGATCATATCACTGCAGGACTGAAATCTCTGCACTGGCTCCCAGTGACAGCGAGGATTAAGTTCAAAACACTCTGCATTGTCCACAAGGCATTCTGGGGCCAGGGGTCTCAATACCTTCAACTCTCTCTTCCTAAATATCTTCTTTCTCGAGCTCTTTGCTCATCCGCTTCCAACTCCCTCTTGGTCAGTCGCTTCTCCAAGCAACGAGTTGGTGGTAGATCTCTTTCTTTGGCAGGGGCCTCCCGCTGGAACAGCCTCTCTGCCTCCCTGACCCCCTGAAACGTGAGAAGAATCATCTCCGGGTCCGAAGCACCTAAAAACCTTTCACTTTGCTTCTGCTTTTTCTCCTCCTCTCCCCTTGTGACTTCCTGGCTAAAACTGCACTCGTTACCTGGCCACCCTCCCATCTCGGACCCTGGTCCCCTCCACCGCCGGTTGCACTCCAGCACTGCCTTCCTGGCAACCCCTGCACTAGGGGACTGTTTTCTGTATCCCTACAGTCCCATTAACACCAATTGACACCCGATGCCTGCACTAACCCTTGCACTTGCCACCTGATGGCCGTACTTTTACTTATTGTTTACTTATTCTATTATCCCATGTACTGCACTGTACCCTTACCCCAGATCGTTGTCTGTCTTCCCTCTGTTCCCGCTCCCTTGCCTCGTCGTGCCTTGAAACACCTGTGTATAGCCATGTTATAAATGCCATATCATATCATATCACTACTTTTTAGTTTATACATATCACTATTACTATGACACAATGCATTCATCTTTGTTACATATGCAATATTTCCAGAGCTACTGCTGCACGTATACATGTATATATGTATAATCTCATCGTGTATGACACTTTTCAAAAAGGCCCCTTGACAATGCCATTGCAGTAGCACATTGCAAGTTTGCAGAAACTCTGGAAAACAGAGGTAATTGAAATTTAAATACTGTCAGCGTGAGCTTTTCCCTCCATTTGAAATTTTCCTGGCAAGCCTTCAACATATATACATTTTTTCTCCTTGATAGTACTGGAACTGCAACCGAAGCCAAATCCACATAAAGAGCTGTTTAATTAGGACGGGGCGTGGAGGCGGATGAAAAGCAGCATGCCTGTCTCACAATGCAACCACACAAGACACAGTGATAGACAGGGAGGCAGCAAACCCTTAAGGCCTAAAATATCAGGATTCTGCATGCTGGCTTTTACTTACGTTTCTCCCAGTCCCTCCTAATTAGGGGTTCAAACATTTAAGTGGAGAACCATTAACCAAACACGATGGCTTCTCCTTTGCATTGTGGGACTAGGCCAACGAATAAAATGCTTTAAATTGCTCTTTTTGCAATCAATGTTTTGCCATCCTATTGACTTTTTATTTCTGTCAGCCTGATAGAATTGTAAAGATGGGTCGCTGACATGGGCATCGAAATGCATACTTTTTTGGAGGCACTCTTAGTGAGACTGATCCCCTTTACACTTGAGAGTGTAAAACAAGGAATCGCTCCTTCAAATGAGTGCTACTGTGAGTGATATGCCAGAAGTCCCTTGTTATTAGTTAAAGCAACCCTGATTTTGCAGTACTACTGTTCCAGCATGTGATCAAGGTGGTCACACGTGATAAATTAAAAATGGCCTGCATTGGGTGATGAAATAATATATGGCCCATTTCTCTGAATATGCTCACAGATCATAGGAGCCGGCGGCGATGCCGGCTCCTCACAAAGGCACAGAACAAAAGGCCCTTCAACTATGTCTGGCCCTGTCCGGGTTTGTCCGCTATGGAGCATGATAGACTTATCCATCCCTTTTATCCCCCACCACCTCCTTTCCCCCTAGTGATGCACAGGTCACAAGCTTTCTAGACTTGGGGTTCCCAGCCTCTATGATTCTTTCCACCACTGATGTGTGTTCTGGACGGATTACAGACACTCCTTCTCAAACCCGAGGATAACCTAAAGGAGGAAGAGGAAGGACTGGGCACGGGGTGAGGTAGGACAAGGAGGGGCCAGTAGAGCCTGGGATCAGAAGCTTGGAGAGGAAATAAAGAAATGGTTATCATCTGTTTGGCTCTGTCCATATTACTTGATGTACTGTAAATTAATACAAAGAGGTGTCATTCTGCTCACCCAATCTCTCCGTGTCCGTGGGGCCAGGGACACAACAATTGGTGATGAAGGGAAATTACCACGATGGTGAGGGAACATGGGGGAGCCATCGCCTGCTGTGCCTGGCCTTGAAGGAAATGTTTCAATGTTTATTTAATATACAGACAGCTATCAAGCTTTGTATATACAACAGATAAGACAGATACAAATTCAATTACATAAATCATCCAAATAAAAACAAAACATATTCATTTCATTTCACAGGCAATGCAATACACTTCATGACTCTAAACATTTTAAAATCTCTACTATCTTCAAATAAATGTAACTAAAAATATATTAAATTAAGATCATCTTGCATGAATGATATCCATAAATCTTCTGTCATACTGGTATTAATCCGATTGTTATATGATTTAAAAAACGAAATTCTCAAAGTTTTTAGACTTTCCCAACACATCAAAAGGTGGTGTAAGGATTTTATCTCTACACAGCCACACAGTCTCAAAAACGTCTATTTCTCTCTATACCAAACCATGCTCCCCTTATCTCAAGGAAAATTGAGAGCATGAACTTAATTATGAGATACTTTTGAAACACATAGGGGCTAGGATACGCTTTGATATATTTAGGCAGTTGTACACGATTCATATAGTACTGACAGAAGTTAACACTGTGCTTTAGAGGCCAAGGAGACTAAATGCAATTCATTGCAATGTACTGCTATTTTCCTCTTGAGCCACCTCCTAAATGTATTTACAGGTAAACTACTAGATGTCATTACAACGCATATTTTCCAATGCTCGTACATAGTCATAACAATACCCAAAACTCCCAGAAGATTACACTTATGTAATTTCAAAAAGGCACACATGTGAGCTACCACAATAGTGCCATTATCGATTTGCATCAGATTTGCATAGCACATAATAGAGTTATTCAAGTATTCAACTTTAATACACTTCATGTTAAATTCAAGATATAGGTATTCAATTGAGGTATTAGCAGGGAGACGCATCCATTTTCTCAGTATAGTGGCTTCCAAATTAATTAATCGAGACATAAATCTATGGCCCCATACCTCAATTGCATACATTAACATTGAGCGTACCTTTGCAGTGTACAACAATAAAACCGCCTCCGCTGAAAATCCTATATATATGCCTATTCAGTAAAAAAACACTGTGTTAAAGGGACGTTATTGTTAAGTTGCCCTAATAAAAACCTGTGAAATTCAGTAAAAAAAAATGTTGTTAAAGGGACGCTATGGTTAAGTTGCACTACTAAAAACCTGTGAAATTCACTAAAATAAACTTTATAAACAGGATGTTATGGTTCAAAGTAAAACCGAAAAACCCCTGAAATTCGCCAGTTATGGTAGGCTAAGCAACCATAACTCGCCCCACCACTGTGCACTGCTAACACTAACACCCAGGACATGAAAGATGTCATCACAAATGTCATTGATGACATCACTGATGACATCACATGTCTGGCTCACTCTTTTTTCCTTCACTGATATATCTAGGGCAGTAACAGGCAGGAACTAAAAAGTCACTATACTATAGTACATAGTACTCTGATGACAGCACAGATGACATTACATGTCTAGCTCCTTCTTTTATTGTTCACTGACATATGTAAGCCAGGTGGCTTTCTTCACTTTCAGACAGGAGTTTAAGAAGTTAAAAGTGCTATATTTGTTGTCCTTACCCTTCTCATATGTTCTTACAATACTTTCCTTAGGTTACAGTTACATCATATCATACATATGCATAGAAGAAGAAGGAATCCAGAAACACAAGAATATTTTATGTGCATGAAGTTAATTAGTTTGGTTATGAACATTTTGTGTTAATACTGCCGTTTTTGGTGCATGCTTTACGTTCCCTGCATATGCTTATATTTGTATGCACCTCTACCTCTCCCCCTCTTTATGTTTTTGTGAGTAATAGTGCAATTATGCAGTAAGGGAAGCATACATAGATACTTATGTTTCACAGTATGTAAACATCTGTAATGGTTGCATTTAGCAATTTAGTATGCAACATGGGAAGATTACAAATATTGCACCTCTGTAGCGCATGCTGCAGACAATGCCTACATTTCTTTATGAGTTTGTTCATGTACTGAAAGAATTCAGTAATGCAATGGGTTTTTTTCAGCAATGCATTGCTTAATAAACTACGTGGCATATCTTAGTTCTTCAATCATCTCTGATACTTTTCTGCCAATAATATAATGACAATCCCTTGTGGAGGCTCTGCATGAAAACAAAATGTACATGTGATGTCATCAGTGATGTCATCTTTGATGTCCTGGGTGTTAGTGTTAGCAGTGCACAGTGGTGGGGCGAGTTATGGTTGCTTAGCCTACCATAACTGGTGAATTTCAGGGGTTTTTCAGTTTTACTTCAAACCATAACGTCCTGTTTATAAAGTTTTTTTTTTTTTATAAACTTTAGTTTTTATTTGCATTTTTTATGTGACAAACAACAAAGAAAGAACTGAATGACCCCCCCCTCCCTTAGTAGCCCCCCCCGAACCCCTCCCCCCCGTGTCCATTCCGGTTATTTGTCTTTGGGAGACTCCCTATGTGGCTCCGTCTCTTGAGCCTCGAGGTCGATGCGATTTGTGACCGCGTCTTTGGTTGGCTTAATGCCTCCGTACCCCAGGACGTGGGGACCCAGTCCGTATTGTTCTGTCTTGCTGGGCTAGACCCGTTCCTTTCTGGAGAAGCACCTTCCCTTAAGTTCAGTGGACATCCCATCCCCAGGACTGCTGCACCCCGTACCAGTCTGTAAGGAATGAGCTGGTGTCATTATTCACCCTGGCGGTTAATTTATCCATCAAGAACATGTTTTTTACTTTTTTCAGCCAGTCCTCCTTGGATGGGGGTTCGGGACTCTTCCATTTTTGGGCCAGGGCTACCCTGCCTGCTCTCAGCATGGTTTCCCACATCCTTGGGTATCGGTGGAGCTCCGTGTCCTCCGGGGGGAGGCCCAGCAACATCGTTAAGGGGTTTAGCGGCAGACTATCCTCCGTTACTTCCTCTATCCAGCCCCTCACCGACTCCCAGTAGGACTGTACTTTCGGGCAGTGCCACCACATGTGGCTTCTAGATCCCGTCTGACCGCAACCTCTCGGGCACCTCGGGGACACCCCGGAGAACATTTTGGACAGTTTTACCGGGTCTCTGTGCCACCCCTGTATTATCTTAAAGTTATGCTCCATGTCCGAGGTGAATAGGTTTCCATGGAATGCTATCTTAAATATTTTGGCCCAGGCGTCCTCGGAGATCTCCTCGCCCGCCAGGTCGTTCCAGAACCGGCGGAAGCTCCTTCTTCCTTTGAGGTTGTAGGTATTCAGTAGTTTATACACACTGGACACTGCCCCCTTCCTGGACGTCGCAGAGTCTAGCAGCTTCTCAAAAGGGGTCAACTGCCTACTCAGGTTTGGGCCCCATGCTTTGGCGCAAAGGATGCCCTTCAGGCGGAGGTACTCGAAGATGGAGAGTGATCCCTGTCCGAGGGCAGCTTTCAAGTCCTCATAAGGCAGAAATTCGCCTTCTCTGAACATCTGCCCTGCCCACCCTAGGCCCTTATCTGACCAAGTCTGAGAGTTCCTGAACCCCTGCCCTCCTAAGTTGATAGGGTGACCCCAAAGAGAGGACATTGGAGAGGGCCATGTAGTAAGATGGGCGGTGCTGGGGCCCTCTTTCCAGATGTCCCAGAGGACTCCCAGGGTCGGGTGTGATTTTAAGTGTTTCGGGATAGTTTTGCGTGGGGCCCATAGGAGGTCTCTGACCTTTAGGGGGTGAGCGTCCATGTCTTCCAGGTGAGACCAGTACGTTCCCAGCCCCTCTTTCATGTGCTCCAGGAGGACGCGCAGTTGGGCCGCGCAGAAGTATAGGTGGAAATCCGGTAGCCCAAATCCCCCCTCCTCCCTTGGCAGGGTCAGCGTAGCCCTTCCGGTTCTCGGGGTTTTCCCTTGCCATACAAAGTCTCGTACCCCGTTCTGCAAATCTCTGAAGCTCTGTGCTGGGACTCTAGTCGGGAGTGCAATGAAGAGGTACAGGAGCCGAGGGAGTACGTTCATTTTGATTGCGGTCATTCGGCCGTACCAAGAGAGGATCATCTTCCCCCATCTCCTCAAATCTGAAGTGATCACCGCAATCATGGGGTTATAGTTGGCTGCTCATAAATTCGCTAGATCCCTGGTGAGAAGTACCCCCAGATATTTTATGGCAACCTTACCCACCTTAATCCCGTGAAACCTAACCAAGGGGTCTAGCACTGGGTCTGTTGTTCTCATTGGTAGCATGACGGATTTCCCCGTGTTAATTTTTAGGCCAGAAAAGCGACCAAACGCAGAGATCAGGGCCAGGAAGGGGGGGAGCGAGGAGCCCGGGTCCACCAGGTAGGCCAGGACATCGTCCCCAAATAGGGAGAGCTTAAATTCCACCTCGCCCCTTTTGATACCTCTGATATCTGGGCTGGCTCTGACCGCTATTGCCAACGCCTCCATCGTAAGGACGTATATCAGGGGAGAGAGTGGGCATCCCTGCCTTGTCCCGCGGGAGAGGGGGAATGATTCAGACAATGTCCCGTTCACCTGTACCCTTGCCGTTGGGGCTCGATAGAGGGCGGTTATCCAAAGCATAATGTGAGTTCCAAAACCCATCCTCCGGAGGAGGAGCTTCATGTAGCGCCACTCCACCCTATCAAAGGCCTTCTCGGAGTCCAGGGAAAGGACGCAGGCGTCCAAGTCCGATGATTGGGCGAAGTGGAGGAGGTCTATTGTTTTGCGGATGTTATCTGACCCCTGCCTTCCTCTAATGAAGCCCACCTGGTCCCCGTGTACTAATTTCGGCATGATACCTTCCATCCTCCTCCCCACCACCTTGGCCAAGATCTTGACGTCAATATTTAATAGTGATATGGGGCGATAGGAAGAGCAATCCGCTGGGTCCCTTCCCTCTTTGGGCAAGACCGCTATAATAGCTCCCATCATAGATTCTGGGAGGATGTCCCCCTCCAGCACCGCGTTGAAGACCCTTTCAAGGTAAGGGGCCAGAGTGGAGCGAAATCTCTTGTAAAAGAGGACGGAGAAGCCATCCTCCACCGGGGTATTGCCCACCTTCATCCCACTAATCACCTTGTCCACCTCATCCTCGGTTATCGGGCCCTCCAACCACTCGGATATTTCCCCGGAGAGGGACGGGATCCGTATGGAGTCCAGGAAGTTTTCTATCTGGGTGTCGTCCCCTTCGTATTCGGATGAATAGAGGGTTATGTAGTATTGCCGGAAAGCCTCTCCTATGTGGGGAGAGTCACATCCCATGAGTCCCCGGGTGTCCCTCACTTCCTTTACCCTCCTGCTTTTCTGTACCTCCCTTAACTTCCAGGCGAGGATCCTGTCCGCCTTGTCCCCTTTCTCATAATATTTTTGCTTAACCATTTGAAGACTCCTCTCCGTTTTGTGTAGGAGGAGGTTTTTTAGCTGGAGCCTATAGTCCGCCAGTGCTGCCACCCGGTCGCGGTCAAGGGGTTGGGTCGGGGATCCCCCCGGTTGGAGACGGGCTATCTTTTCTCACAGGGCTTTCTCCTGGGCCAATCTCTCCCTCTTCTTTAGGGCACCTATTTTTATGAGGACTCCTCTTAGGGTTGCCTTGAAGGCGTCCCAGAGCGTGTGCGTGGTCACCTCCCCGTTGTCATTAAGCTCAAAGAACTCCGTTATGGAGTCCAAGACCTCCTGAGCAATGACCTCATCCTTTAGCAGGGCGTCATTACATTTCCAGCGCCCTTTGCTTTCCCTATTCCAGCCTATTGTGATGCTGATGCGGGCCATGTCGTGGTCCGACCAGGGGACTGGGTCTATCCTGAAGCCTGATACAAATGGGCAAAGACTGTCGTCTGTTAGGATGTAATCTATCCTGGAGAATGAATTATGTATGGCTGAGTGGTAAGTGAAAGAGGGGATCCCTGTCCTAGGGGTCGGGATAGTATCTGTCAGGCCCAGGTCCTCATTTACTCTCCGGAAGCTCTGTGCCATGGCCTCTTCTATGGGCCTGGGGTTGAGGGGGCCCATCCGCTTCCTATCCAAGGTGGGATCCAGGACCATGTTGAAGTCACCTCCCACCACTAGTGGGCCCTGCATGAATAGCCTGAGCTTGTCCCTGGTTTCCTCCCAGAATTGGGCCTGGTTTTCGTTCGGGCCGTACACCACCGCCAGGGTGATGGAGGCCCCCTGTAGGGTGCCCCGTATCAGCAGATAACGGCCTTCAGGATCCTTCAAGATCGCCTCCTTCTCGAACCCTACGTTCCTTCCTATTAATATGGCCACCCCCCTTTTCTTAGACCTGTGGGAAGCGTGATAGACCTCCTCAATTCCACCCCCCTGCAGCCTGGGCTCCTTCCCCCTAGCCCAGTGTGTCTCTTGGACAAACAGTAAGTCTAGTTTCGCCCGCTTAAACTCTCTGCAAATCAGAGATCTTTTTGTGGGGGTGTTCAGCCCCCTCACGTTCAGGGTGCCCACTCCCAGGGCCGGATGGCTGTCAGCCATAGTCAATGTTTCCTGCCATACTGGTCAACAACTTCGCATCGGTTCTCCCTTTTTGCTCCCCTTGATTCACCGGTTGGACGCTATTGAAATGAACCCCCAACAACCCCTCTAACCCTCTCCCCAACAAACAAACCCCAACTTGGTCATAAACCCCCACCCCCTCCGTTGCGTGGGTAGTGGCCTCTGAGTGGGCCATCTCCCGGGCACAGGCCGGGTCTCTTCCGTGTGGGCTTGGGTCTCGGTAGCGGTATTTCTGTAGATTCTTTTGCCAGTCCATTCAGTCTCCCCCTGGACGCTCCGTTGGTTGTATTTGGGCTGGGGGGGAGCTCCTGGTGGGTCACTTCGGGGGACCACCTGAGATCGTGGAAGGGCGGGCACACGCCCCGCCTGTCTCAGGCGGGGGCCTCACACCCGGTGACCGCCGGGCCTTCTGTGCCCTGTGTGTCTTCCTTGGGGGGGGCTTGCTTGCCCTTATGTCGCGCTGCTTGGGCCCAAAGCCCTCTCCGGTGGCGGGGCTGGGGGGCTGAGGGGATCCGTCACTTCTTTCTCCTCTTGCCTGCTTCTGCCGTGCCTGGGGGACCCCTCAGGGTGGGCACTCGCCCCGCCGTTCCCCGGTGGGGGCCTCACACCCGGCGTCTTCCGGGCCTTCCTTGCCCCTTGTGTCTTCCTTGCCGCGGGTGGGGTGCCCGACCGTTGAGGCGGCCCGCTCGCGTTGTTGGTCATGGGGGCGCTTACCCCCGCTGACTGTGGGGGTGGGGGGGCAGGGAGGCTGCTGTCCGCCCCGTAGACAGCCCGCTACCCCCACCGGGGGTCTCTGAGTCCGCCCCGGGGCTCTCACCTCTTCGTGGCCTGTTCGGGCTGATGCTCCTCTCCTACTCCACTCCCCGGGTCGGGCGCGTCTCCCACGCGATCACCGCCTTCTCCGTCGGCGGTCCTCACCCCCGGGTGGGTCCCACCGGTTCTCACTCTGCGTTGGCGCCGCAGGGGATGGGTGGTCACTGCGGCGTCGGAGGTCGGCTCTCCCTTGCCTGTCTCCAGTGCGATGGTCCTAGGCTCCGACTTTCGGCTATGTGCCGCCCGGGCCCTCTGACGCACCTCCGCTGCTGGTCCCGCGGCCTTGGATCCGCGGCCCTGAATCTCCGCTTTTCCTGGGTCCTTTGACCCCGCTGTTTCGCTCCACGGGGGCACTAGGGGTTCACCCCGCTTTACCACCCGTTCTTTCGCCTCGGGGTGGTCTATGGGGGGGCTCAATCCCGATTCGGACCCGGCCGGTGGCGGAGCGCGGAAATCAGGCAGCCATTGCCTGTGCGCCCCTGGTGGCCTCCTAAAGTTTTTTTTTAGTGAATTTCACAGGTTTTTAGTAGTGCAACTTAACCATAACGTCCCTTGAACAAAGTTTTTTTGACTGAATTTCACGTTTTTATTAGGGCAACTTAACCATAACATCCCTTTAACAACGTTTTTTTACTGAATTTCATAGTTTTTTAGTAGGGCAACTTAATCATAACATCCCTTTAACAAAGTTTTTTTTACTGAATATGCACTTCCATCATGTGAATTTTGAAGATATGTACTATAAATCCCTTACTTTATATACATGTAACATAGAACATACTGAACCCCCTAGCTAATGATATTTGAAGGGCACGGACTGAGCGCCTGTCCACGGACGGGCGCAGACGAGATCAACACTACCCAAACACTCAGGGTGTATCTGAAATTGTTCTATCATGCCATATGAAAAATGCACAAGTTTATAAAGCAGCACATAAACACATTATAAGTAGTAATACATAACCATTCGAACCTACACGTCTCACACATTACCCATTCATTTAATTACCATGTAGAATCAAATGGATTATACCATAACAAAAAAAGATATGCCTCCAACATAATTACCTCACAGAAACTGTGCAGCTAGGAGCGACAGTAGACGAACACAACACAACGAATACAAATTACAAGAAAGTAGTAACTGAACTTCATTTTTCTTATATGTGTGTATACTTTTTGTATGAAGTGCAGAACAAATAATGTATTTCTGTTGTTTTGACACAGAAATGTTCAGTACTTTGGAGTGGCTGGAGGAGAATGTTCTGCATGTCGGAAGATAGCGATAATAATGGTACACACCTCTGCATAAGAAAATTAATAGTCAGTACTTTATGGGCACTTAACATATATATATTTATTTTTAACAGACAAGGCACAAATTGAAGAAAGTCCACCAAAAGACACAGTGCAAGACACCCTGAAATGCGCAGAAGACAAAGTGGACATGCTAAAAGAGAATTTTAATGGGTTAAGGCAATTTGTGGAGGACCACGTGAAAGGAAAAATCAGATATCACTGTCCCACCTCTACCTGTCCCCCTTCTCCATTTCCCACTGAACTATCCCCAAACCCTCAAGAACTACATAAATGTTTTGACGAAACTTCCATCCCTTCATCCCTTCACAACCAGCCTGTGTAACCCCCTAATTCTCCTATATTTGTTTCAGTATCTGCTTCCCCCTCTCTCACTTCATTGCTGTATGTGTGTTTAATAAAAAAAATGTTATAAGTGGAATTGTTTGGGTCTATTTTTTTTTTTTTAAAGAGTTAAAATGTCAGCAGACAGCGTGCCTGTTCGGCCTGTCCATAATTAATAAAATATGGATGTTCTAAGGGCAATACACCAACCCGTACCATTTGCAACCAAGATGGAACTGTTCTTAGAACACACCAGCTGTCCAAGATGTCCGTAAATCAACAGAATGGGGGTGTCCTAAGGACATTCTACCTCTCCGTACTGTTCACAACCAAGATGAAACTGTTCTTAGAATGCACCAGGTGTCCAGGATGTCCATAAATTAACAAAATGGGAGTGTCCTAAGGACACTATACCTGTCCGTATCGTCCGCACCCAAGATGGAACTGTCCATAGAACAGGCACGGTGTATGGCATGTCCGTAGAACTTTTTCAATGCTTTTGAGTGATCGATATGGTCACGAGGCGCACCGCCCACCCCTATAAAAGGCCACACCCCCGAGCTCATCTTCATTGTACTTCTGGCGATTGTAGATTGAGTTTTTCTGCCTTTAGTGCTGTAGCTGAGATTATCTCACCAACCCTAATGGCATCCATGGCTGCTGTTGCGACATCAGCCTCAGCACCACCCCCAAACCCTCCACCACCACCACCTCCCCAAGAGCCTGCAGACAGAAATACGCATGAGGATGTAGAGAGCAAGGAAGAAGAGGATGAAGAGAATGAGATGGAGAAACTCCCTACTACCAGCACTCGCCGGGAGTCGTGGGTGTGGCGGTTGTTTACCATTTTTGGTAACGTACCACAAAAGCACGTGCGAACCTGGTCACCTGTAAACAGTGCATCTTGGTGCTGAGTCGTGGGGGACCTGGTGCGTACAGCTTTGGTACGACAACCACGAAGCGACACCTAACTTCGTTCCACAGTGCGGACATTCGCAAGGTGATACCATGTAGAGAGCGTAGTAGGTTGAGTTCCTCCGCAGCATCCTCCACGTCCGATCCTCTCACCACAAGAGACACTCCTGTGGGAGAGCGCATCCCTTCAGCTGCCTCACAGGCCATTTGCGATGCTGTTGACCGTTACCTTTCGAGGGTCACAATATTGTGTATGTACGCAATGCAGTACTCTGCAGGGGGGAGAGTCTTCGAAGTGCTTTTGAGACTACGGTCACAGAGCACCAGAAGAACTTCTACCTACCTAAATAAGGCCCACCCAACATCTTTCTCCCTCCACCTGCCCTTTCTTATCCCTGTGGTTGGTGTCGCTTCCTTACCCTCCTTTCCCCTCCTCTCCTAGTGTGTCGTGTGTGAAAAAATCAAAAAATATAAAACAACAAAAATTTAAAAAAGACTCTTTTCAGAGCCACCATTCTCAGTTTAAAAATGGAACTATCAAGTAAATGGTGTAGGCCCCTGCGCATTTTTTCTAAAAGTCAGCGGACAGTCCTAGGACGCACAACATTTTAGGGTGCAACCGTAGCAAAACCAATGCACTTTTCTCTGGGAGTAAGTGGTGGCTCTGAAAAGAGTCTTTTGGTGGTGTTTGTTTGTGTTTGAAAAACTTGGATTCGTCAAAATGTAATGCAAAATAGGTGACTATGAATCCAAAAAAGCTTGCAATGCATTTTGTACATTTCGAAGAAAAATCTGATTGCCAGTATATGTAAGATGGACTCCATCTCTGTGAAAAATGAATGTGCTACGAAACAAAATATTTTCATTCTGGAAAGAGGACATGCCAACATCTCTTAGAAAGGCACAAACAGCCTTTTTGACATTGCACCTTGCTTTCTCCATTTGTGGACCAAATAAAGCAGAACACAGCCACATTTGTCGTTGTGCAATACGAGAAAAGATTACTTGGCAATTTGGAAACATGTCCATGACCTTCTCAAGTCCTTCCTTCATTGCAAATTGCAAAGAAATTCCAGAGACATGCCCTAAACTGTTTCCTCCACAATGAATAATAATTATATCAGGATGACGCTCTGTCTGTAAAGTAGCACAGAGAGGTATCAAGTCCAGCCACTTCATTCCACACACTCCATGCCAGTGCACTTCCACAAGAGGGAATCCAAGATCTGCAGATATACCGCAACGTTCTGCATGCACCTTCAACCAATGTATCCATGGGTCTCCCAAAATCCAGATAATCTGTTTTCGAGTACACAAAACCATAGATGCCTGTTCTCCTCTCAGGAAAAAGACGTTCTCACTAAATCTCTCCATTCAGAACACACCCATTGAACTTTATTGACCAATCCCTAGCTTCGCTCATTCTCATTTGCATGCCTCTCCACCCCAGAATCCCTGTATGCAATACGCGCTGCTTGCAGACTACCGCCATGTTCGCGGCCATGTAGAGGATCTGAGCATGACGACTGTACATTTAAATAGTATTCCCCTTTTCCCCTTTAAGGTAGGCTCTGAAAAGAGCCATTTTTTTGTTTTTTTTGCAGATGCCTGACAGCCACCTGTTAATTTGTATTTTTTTTTTCTTCTTAGTTTACTCCTACAATCCTCACATAACCTTCTCCAAGGCAAGCCTTACATTCCAAAAGAACATGGCATTTCTCAAAAAAGATAAAGAAACACCATCTGCTTCAAAATAAGCCGTATTACTGGAAACAATGTTCTTGTGGCTGCAGAAAAACATACCAGCTCTTAACATGAAAGCATGCATGCCGCGATTGATGGCACACCTGCCAATATTTTGATCAGGACAAAAAACAGAACTGTTGTCCCATTTTGCTCTAGGGAGTAAACCAGAAAAAATTACTTTCACAGTTGGAAAGATGTTAATGACTGTTTGAACCAACTGTTCCAAATTTCCCAACAAAGTAGGTGAACTCACATAGCTCAAATGGCAAGCACCATAGTGCAAAACTACGACATGGGGACTGGTCATCCTACGCATATCTCTGCAAACTTGGAGAATTGTCGCTACATTGCAATCAGTCGCTGCGCTCCACACCACTTCAACTCCTCCGACATCGAAATTGTTTGCCACATGCCTACATTCTGAATATTGCTGCAAACCATGGACAAAAATATCTCCGAGCACCAACACCCTGACTGTCTCCACCTCTGCCATCTTCACTACACACACTCTCTTTCTACACAAATCAACAGTGTCAACATCTGATTGGCTGATGCCTACAGTCCCCTTTCCATGCTGGATTTGCTGTAAAACCCTGTATGTGGCACGCCCAACCCGCGGACAAGCGCGGGGTCCATGCGGCACGTAACTTTTAGCCAGTCCTTCTACCCTTTCCACATCACTCGAGAATCCATTCCCTCATTGGACACAGCAAAGCAGTCACACAACCATCCACCAATCAGAGTTCCGCACCTCAAATGTACTGTTGATCACTCTGAATACAAGTCTCATATCAAGGCAAAGCACCTACTACAAAAACTACTGTGCAAGTGTTGCAGATTTCTACTTACAGCTCCATGCATACCCACATGCATGATTACAAAGTACAGGTATGCCTATTTTATTCAGAGTACATGTGCAACTCTTATGATTCCATGTAAACAAATGAATGCCACTGAATCTGCATAGCCAATACATACATACCAACACTCCCGCTTTAAGCGCAAGACTTTCGATTTTTCATTGAAAAATCGCACTACTTCTTACTATCTCCCGCATAACCTATACATACGTTCCAACCCTCCCGATTTACGTGCAAAACTCGATTTTCCATTTAAAAATGTCACGGGAGGCCACCAGGGGGCGCGGGCCAGATGGCTGCCTAAACTATATGCTCCCCACATTGCCCCGGGAAACCTGCAAATATGAGCACCCTGCCAACTAATGGAGAATTGAGAGAGGCGACACCGGGGAGTTTGTAGACGTTAGAGCTTAGCGGGAGGATCCTCTCCCCGCCCCTCCTCCGCCTCCATGGTGTGGCGCTGCCTGGAGCCTTGACGTCTGGAGGAGGATTCGGCGTGAGCTGCGACGTGCCTCTGGCCCTGCAGCTGGGGAGCGCCAGGGGCCGTGTCCTTCTCGTTCCCCCCATCTACGCCAGCCTAGACACACACCGGCCCGGGCCGACCCAGGAGTGCGCCCGGTCCCCTCTCCCTGCATGCAACGTCCTAGCACTAGAAGAGCGAACGTCAGCACGGACCGCCAACGGTGGGGGCTCGCCTCGAGCACCCCGGAGAGGAGCACCATCTCAGGCTGTGGGGCCGTGGTGATATTGCAGCCCCTGGGGGATCTCCCCCCCCCCACGGCCTCTTCAACAGACCCAGGCCGACGCGGGAGCGCACCCGGTCCCCCCCCTCTCCGCTCATCGGGACACACTGGTCCTGATTATGCGGCTGAATGCGCCTCTCAGACAAGGTGAGACAAAATTTGCCATCCTTCACTAAGAGGCCACACCGGGCCCTCCAAAATAAGGTGCTGTACCTCCACCACCCTGCCACATATCTAAACTTGGGGATACACATTAATACCCCACTGCAAGAGGTATTCAGCCCTGAAGACATTACAGGAGGCCATCTGATAACACTGCCCCTTGCCATCATACTGAGGGGGCACTGAGAGGGGGCACAGGAAGGAAACACAGAGCGGGTTGCACCGAAGAGGAGAGTCCTCACCATTGAACTCTCAGACTTCAGTAAGGAACCGCTTGGCCCCCAAAAGGTGTACTAATGAGGGTGCTGGAATCCCCCCCATAACGCAGATCTAGAAGTGGGACACCAGTGGAGTCCGACTTGGGGAGATCACAGTAGTGACCTGCACGAAGGGCTACACATACCCTGAACACGGGGGGGAGAACAATGACCTCAAAGATCCACCCTGCATAACAGCGTTGACGTCCCAGGGTCCCAGGAAGACCCATGCGAAAACACCAGTGCACCACAGCAACCCAGGGCTGGTGAAATCCCATGAGCTGGAAGGAGACCCTTGCGAAATACCAGTTTATGCCAGGGCAATCAGAGATTTAAACCAGACCCCCCTCCACGCCAGCCCCAGACATGAACAATATCCAAAGTAACATTCAGACAATCCTCTAAGAAATCAAAGGGATGAGGATGGACATGGGCGCCAAGCTGGCTGACCTCACGGCTAAGGTCTCCACACTGGAAGACCGGATGGAGGGGGTAGAGAATAGCCAGGCATCAACAGAGCTCCTTGAAACACAGATGGATATAAGGTTCAAAGAACTGCAGCGCCATGAGGAGGATCTCCGCCTCAAGGTTTACGATATGGAAAATCACAAAAGAAGAAACAACTTAGGGATCAACCCAGATACCAAGGCCATTTCTCCTTGAGATCACCTACGCTATCTCTGGGCGGGGAGGTCCCATAGAATTGCCTATGACGTACTCACAAGGCCTAAAGATGAGGGGGGCAAACTTCCCAGAGCTAGACACATACTACAAGGCAGCCCAACTGAAAATCTTGGTTGATCACTTTGCACAGGGCACAAAGAAACGACGGGTAGCCTTGGATAACAAACTTTTTTCCCCGGTTACCCTCGACGAATAGCTGTGGGTCCCCAAGAGACATATCCCAAGGAGTATCCTGAACCATCCAGTCCTGCGGGTACTGTGGTCCATATGGAAAGATGATGGTTACCTTAGATGGCTCACAACATGGCCCTCGCCCTGAGCTGCATTTGGGCTCCTCCACTGATGGATGGGATTGACGAACCACTACCTTTTCAGAGATGGTATGAGGCGGGCCTGAGCAGAGCAGGACAGCTTTGGGTTGACGGTGCATTCATCTCCCTCTGGGACCTTGGGGACCTCCTCGGCCTAGGCGACCTCTCTCCATTCCGATTCTTGCAAGTGAAAGGGGCCCTCACCGAAAATTGATGGGGAGACACCCTTAGGAGGGACCTAACAGACTTCAAGAAATTCTTGATTATGCACAAAGGTACCAAAGGGGTAATATCCAGGCTTTACGGCCTCCTGTTACTGTCCACCCTGAGGGATCCACCCCAGCCCAGGTGCAGTGGGGAAAAGACCTAGGTACACCCATTATTGATAGGAGGTGGACCAAGATGTGTAGACAGGCTGACCGCTCCACAGCTGCACCCCAGTATCGCCACCAGGCCCTGAAATTAATCCACAGATTGTATTACCCGCCGCAGAGAATAGCCAGAATGAGGAAGGGCTATGACCCACATTGTTGGAAGTGCCGCACTGAGCGGGGGGACTATGTACACATGTGGTGGAAATGTCGGGTGGCACAAACCTGTTGGAATGAGGTCCTGTCCTGGATAAAAGAGGTGGATGGTATTGAAAGAACTCTATCCCCATGGTTGGTCTTGTTCGGCATCGAGGTTGAGGGAGGCCCGAAAGTGACACATGACCACATGCTACAGGTCATGTTGGTGGCGGCTAGGTGTTTTTGGGCTCAGAGGTGGAAGGCTCCCCAACCTCCAGGGGAAAAGGAGTGGGTTGTTAAACTCTGCGCCATATATGATATGGAGTTCCTTAGTCACTTGATTGACGAATCTAAGACCAATATTGAGGGTCTGTGGCTCCGCTTCTTCACAAATATGGGAGGGCAAACTGAGCTCAAAAGAACATCTCAGAGCTACCACTTGAGTTGAGGACCAGCCTCACTGGACACTGCCCCCAAGTATTGGGGGGGGCTAACGAGGAGAAGGATTCAGCTCTGGGGCCTTGGGCTCTTTGTTTTGAGCATCTACACAAGAACTACCCATTATTCGTAATACATTGCATCATAATGATCTGATCTGAATGACACTTGGCCTAGTAGGATTGTTGTCTGTCTTCCCTTGTTCCCTCCCCCTGCCTCGTTGCGCCTTGAAACACTTGTGTATAGGCGCGTTACAAATAACATATCATATCATATCATACTGCTCTGGACTCTTGCCGTATCTGTTATCTTATGAACCATGATGGGGAATAGGGAGGGGGATGAGGGGGGGAGGGATTGTGGGGGGTAAATGTTGTGTACGTATTTGGATTTTATTTTTGAAGATGTATGATTGTTTTGTTAATGTCATAACCCAAATGTTTCATTAAAACTAAATTTTCAACAACAAAAAAAATCACAATTTTTTACTGTCTTCCGCCTAAATTAATGCTATTTCCAATGCGATCGTATGAGAAAAATAAACGTTCCCGATTGCTGTGGTGACATCTCCCTCTCAGGTGCTCACGATTTTTCGCATTCCTACTTATAATATGAAAGTATTTAAGTTTTCCCATCTACTATAATGACCTATCACTTCCAAACCTCTCTGCTATGTACAACACATCTGAAAAAAACAAGGGAATTTCATGAACTGAAAATTGTACTAATTTGCGAAGCAGGTCCAACTAACATACTGCAAATAACATAGTTGTGAAAACATAAAAATAATATGAGGCCGGGAAGCCCAGAAAGAAACACACCAACACAGGTTACACAGAACATACAAGTGCTTTATTAAAAAGCTACAACAGTTACCAAAGTCAATTGACAAACGGATAGCTATTCGGCTCTAAGAGTAACATAACGAACTTCAACGAGAGTCCAATGCGTTACTGAAAGAGACCGCACATTGGAATACTTGGGTCTTTTATACTGTCTGTCCAGCCCTTGGCCAACCCTCTCGCGGGTTAACCATTCTATGAGCCGGGCCTATGGGTTCCTTGCCAGGTCAATCCTATAATATATGCATTTTGATTAGTTTCACTGATATAGTTGTACATTTACACATAGGTCAATGGTAGGACAAGGTCTCAGTTCGCGACCCCGACAAGTGGCCTGCAGGCATATTAGTTATTCATGTGTACGGAGGTCACAACGGCCAGAATCTTCTCAGAATGTCATTCGGCCTCTATTTTGGTGTTCAGGGTGACCTCCATATAACAAGAGAACCTAAAATGGCGGCTAAATACAAGATGGCGACTTACATTACTTTCTCTAAGGTCAAGACCTTGCCGTGGAGTTTGTTCGCATACGATGTTTAGACAACTTGGCGTAGGCCAATACACACACAATTGTTGCGATAGGAGGCATAATATTGTTTCAATTCCGACAAACCCTCCTTTTGGCCTATGCCAAGTGCTAATATCATTTCTAATACCTCTGTAAATAACTCCATGCATTGTCGTCCATACATCCTGAATCATTATCTGTAATGTCTATAGCCATTAGGTCGTTCATCAGAACCTCTTGTAACACAAACTCTTTAGATGCTGTGTCTGGGGCATACATTTTGTGCCCTACTGTGCTCACTGCTTGAGCACAACATCCCCCTAGCATTGCACATGCACTAGGTAAACATTGGAAACAGCAACAAAGGAATAGCAGGATTCCCAAAATAACCTGGATAACAGGAAGCACCTTCCAAACCCAGGATCGTAGAGAATCCCAGAACCAGGCGCTAATATTCCAATCTCCCACAGGAACATGCACTTCAGAACTAAGGATGTGCAAGTTCTGTATTGCTTTGAAAATTGTCGGTGAGGAATCTGGTACGAAAACACAGCAAGCGGACCCCACTAATTTGCATACTCCACCACGTTCTGCCAGGATGACATCTAATGCCATCCGATTTTGGAGCGCTACCAATCTTATTGCTTTTTGTTCTAGTGTCATATTGTAGAGTATATCCGTGGTCCGGTTGATGGTTCTCTCCAGTACTCTTGCTAGTCCCCTAATATTTTCAGAATTTGCTATCTGTCCCCAAAATGGCACAACTGATTTTGCTATATCTCCCAATACTTGCCCAGGGGTATCTCCGTTCTTGTCCCGCCGTGGGCGAGCCTTAGAAACCTCCAAAGTACTAGCTATGAATACCCCAGGTAACAGGATTCCTAAATAACAGGTTCCCTGCCAATCCTTGGGCAACCAGGGAAATGCTGAACTACCACAAACGAAATAGACAGGCCCCCTTACATACAGAGGCCTGTTCTCCCCGGTCAAATTTACAATGTTCACACAACCTTCAAAATCTCCCATTGACCGAGTGCCATTTCTTTGTACACAAAAGGGGACTGAATCGGGGCTATGATTAATAGAATATGAAGGAGGCACAGCGTCCTTATTGCCTATCGGAGCCCTTTTAAAGGAAATTAGAGTTTGAAAAGGAAGAGATAGTTTATCAGATGGCCTAATTGAAGCAACATTAGGTCTACTTCATTTGCAAAATGAGCATCCCAGGGGAGTCAATTCACGTTTTTCAAAATCATTTAAATTAGTTCCATCAAAGTTCCCCGAGATGCTATCATTCCAACGGCCAAAGAACAGTGCTCTAAGAGAGGCATAGCAAGCAGTCGTTAAAGGTAAAGGGTGAATATACCATCCTAGCCCCTTGTTCCCATGTTGCGGTAAATGGGTACAAATCCAGCAATTACTCTTATTAAAAATGGCATGAGTTGAATTAATTATTATCATTAAAGTGTTATTATGGTACTTTCGTCTATGCTGGGAGTCTCTAGGTGACAAAGTGTGAAGGTGTACAGAGGGAGTCAAAGCAGTAGGTACAATCTCAATTGGCAGTAGAGGTTTTAGAGGGTACATTTCTTCGAAGTACCAAAGTCCCACAGCAGTAACTATACAAATTCCAATTATTATTAACACAACACAGCAATGTGTTTTCGGGGCCCAGGCACATTGTTCATTGTCCGAGTTGGTCACCCCCTTATTTACAAGTCCAATGCGAGGAACAGCAGTGAAGGTGGCAGGCATCGTAGTTTCTCAATCGACGACCCCAATGTTCGTTGCTGGCGACACTACGGTTGCGCGACTTCTTAGTCCTTCCCAACCCTAGCCAGCAGAATCCCTTTTTTCCCTTTTATTCAAAAAGAACTTTCTTTTACAAGAGAAAACTTTCAATCGTTTCTTCTTTTCAGATGCACAGGAGAGACCCGTGCCGTGGTTCTATTTTCTTCGTTGAAGGTTGTACCTGATGGTACCCGCTACTGTTTGATCCGGAAATAGGGTAACGTCACTTCATGAGGGAAGCAATGTATCGTAGGCGACGGAAGTCGAAGAACTTGAAACAGTGTTTTCCGGAAGTGACCTTTTCAAAGAGTGCAGAGACGAAATGGACTGTTCCCCAAGCTCCACGGGCTCAGAGAAATTCTCTGACGCACTCACAGCGCTGTTTGCTACTCCAGGATCAGAGATTGTAGCATCAGCGAGGGGTTCTGCTTCTTCTGTAAACGTGTGGCGTCGGGTGAGGAAGTTTCTTGACATGCGTCACGTGGATCCAATGCTTCTTTCCAGCCACCCGCACTGCTGTTTGGGTGACCAACAGCACCTGGTAGGGTCCCCGCCAGCGAGGCGCGAGACAGGAAGACCTTTCGTAGGCCTTCACCAGGACCCAACTTCCAGGCTGAATATCGTGTCCTGGGCCCGTAAACCATACAGGTAAAGCTGATTGGACCTGATGGTAAATGAGATACAGATTTTTAGTCAACTGGTTGCAGTAGTCTACAAACAATACATTTTCGACCTCCTTCAGGGTTTTGGGCTTCGGAAGGCCCCAAATGTTAGCAGGTCTCCTCATCACTACCTGAAATGGAGAGAGCCCAGTCTTAGCTTGAGGTGTAGTACGCATGGCTAACAATACAATAGGTAAGGCATCTGGCCATTTCAGTTTAGTGCCGGCACATGTTTTTGCGAGCTTATTCTTTAGGATATCTGCAAAATTACTGCTGCAACAAAATGGGGACCGTTGTCCGACCAAATTACCCTAGGTAGCCCAAATCATGGAAAGAATTCCTTTACCATAGTCTATGCAGTGGTCATGGCAGTAGCATCCTTAACGGGGAAAGCCTCAACCCATTTACTAAAGGCACAAATAATCACAAGAACATATTTTAGATTGTTACACCGTTCCATCTCAATAAAATCAAAGTGGATGACCTCAAAGGGAACAGAAAGGGGCCCAAAGCTACCCCTTGGAGTTACTGTCCCCTTCCCCACATTATGCTGTAAGCAAATCATACAATTCTGAACATGTCGCTGTGCAATCTTCAAAATGTTATCATTCACCCAGACTTGTTCTAACATTTTCGTGATCTGCTGAGCACACACATGCGTAGGACCGTGTGTCATCGTAACCATTGCCAGAACATATGAATCAGGGAGCAACCATTTCCCTTCAGATGTATCCACCAAACACCCATCGTCATTCAGTTTCCCCATCCCTTCGGCCCACCTTTTAGATTCTTCTATTGTGGCATCAGTTTGGATATCTCGCACAGACCCGATACCCTCATCCATTTCATAGGCATCTTTTGTTTCCCTTAGAGCATACATGTCTGCGCTAAGGTCTGTAGCCATTTGCCTGGCTATCTGGTCAGCAAAAGCGTTCCCTTTTCCCACATCATCTATGACCTTACGATGTGCTGCACATTTCATGATTGCTAACTGACTAGGGAGTGAGAGTGCCGAGAGCAATTGCACTATCAGGAGACCATGCTGAATCTTGGTCCCATGTGAGGTTAGGAACCCTCTCTCCGACCAGAGCCTCCCGAAGTTGTGAGCCACCCCAAAGGCATACTGGCTATCAGTATATATGTTTACTATATGCCCTTCGGAGAGTTCACAAGCTCGGGTCAACGCTATAATCTCTGCGGCCTGCGCGGAGTTATGCGGAATTCTCTTAGTTTCAAAAACCGTACTCAATGTAGTAACTGTGTAGGCAGCTGTAGATGTACCATCTGGGAGTTTGAAGCAGGAGCCGTCACAAAACAGCTCCCCTTCCGCATTATCCAACGGAGTATCTATAAGGTCTATTCTGCCCTTCGTTTCCTGTTCAGTAGTATACAGGCAGTCATGTAATTCTTCGTCACCGCAAACAGTATTTTGCGGGAAAGGTAGAAGTTCAGCCGGATTAAGAACACAACACCTCTTAATTTGAATGTGAGGGGCAAACAGAGTTAATTCATACCTTGTCAGCCGTGCAGAGGTGAGGTGTTGTGTTTGGGTTTTATTCAATAGAACATCTACAGAGTGAGGAACCATCAAAATTAAGTCGTGGCCTAGGACCATTCCCTCACTCTGTTTTACAGTCGCGGCAGCAGCAGCGACAGCTCGCAAACATCTTGGCAAAGCGCATGCGACAGGATCAAGGGCGGAAGAGTAGTAGCCGCACGGCCTATTCTTCCCTCTGTGTTCCTGTGTTAACACAGCCAAAGCACATCCATCACATTCATGCACAAACAACACAAAGGCCTTGCCATAATTTGGAGTACCCAGAACCGGTGCAGAGCATAACGCAGTTTTGAGAAGCTCAAATGATCGTTGATGTTCCGATTTCCATGGCAGCGGCAAAGAAATGCCCTTCTTCGTCAAAGCCAACATCGGTTTTATCACTAATGTAAAGTTCGGGTTCCACAACCTACAGTAAGAAGCCATACCGATTAAGGCTATGACTTCCTTCTGTGTATTTGGAACAGACATGCCAGAAATGTGTTTTATTCTTTCAGGTGTCAATCTTCTCCCCTCCTTTGACAGGAGGTAGCCTAAATAGGCGACCTCCTGACAACAATATTGAAATTTTTTGAGCGAAGCTTTATGACCATTTTTAGCCAGATGAACAAGCAACAATACAGTGCCTTCTTCACAAGCACTTTCAGAATCTGCAGCCAAAAGCAAGTCATCGACATACTGAAGCAGTGTACAAGTAGGTGGCAATTCAAGGGTATCAAGCTGCTCTTTCAAAGCTCTGCTATAAATGCTTGGACTTTCAGTATACCCTTGAGGTGCATGAGTAAATGTGAACGAATGTCCCCCCAAGGTGAACGCGAACAAATATCTACTCTCTTTGTGTATAGGAATACTAAAGAAAGCATTCTTTAGATCCACAACACTAAAGTGCGTAGCTATAGCAGGGATCATTGTTAGTATCGTTGTTACATCAGGCACAATTGGAAATTGTGGGGCGACAACTTTGTTAATAGCACAAAGATCAATTATGAAACGGTATGGGATTGCATTGTCGCCTTTCTTGTATACAGGCAAAATCGGGCTGCTACATAAACTACCTGCAATCTCTTCAATCACCCCTCGATGCACAAAATCGGAGACAATGCACTTCAAAGCAAGCTCGCCCTCAACTGATATTTTATATTGCGGAATGCGTGGTAGTTTAACTCCATGCTTCAAAACTATTTTAACAGGTTTGATCTGTAGCACCCCGACATCATTGTCGTCAACTGCCCACAAACATTCCGAAACAACGCTAAACTCAGGAGGCAATGGTCGAGTCAGAAACTGAGAATTGGGAAGTTGCTGTGGTGAAACCGTCAGTCGCACTCCGTCAGAGGAACAATGAATTACTGTATTCAGTTTCTTCAACAAATTTAACCCCAGCAAATTCTCTCCACAGTTCGAAGTCAGGAGGAAGGGACAATGGTCCGTGAAGGGACCCAAAGGAACAGACAGCGGCGAAGAAACCGGGCAAGCAATTGGTATGCCAGAAAACCCTACAGAAACATTTGTTTGCCCTGACAGTGGAATGTTTGGAACCCGGGAATGATCAATGGAGCACTTCTGTGCTCCAATGTCTATCAAAAATTGATGTTTCCTATTCCTCACTAATAATTCAACGTAGGGACCTTTCTGATTAACGGGAATAGGTGAAGGTTCCAAACCCTGCTTCGGGCAGTCCTAATGAAATAAAATGTCGTCGGAAGGAAGCTCTTCAGAAAGGTAGGCAGCAGAAGGGTGATCAAATATGTTTCTCGTGTCCACACTCGAAATCTGATTTTCCCGTGAAAAAGGTTGCTGAGGGTCTTGCGAGAATTGACCTCTATCAGGGCCCCCTGCTCCGGGGCGACCTCTAGGTCGTCTACCCATACTCCCAAATGCATTGTTTGACCTTTGGCGAAGGACGGGGCACTGTGCTCGCCAATGACCTTCCTGGCGGCAATAGGCACATTGATTAACATTCACAGGACCCAAAGGAGCGTTTCCTTTTGGGACATACTGACCTCTGATCTGTGAAGTACCTCCTCTGGGATTTCTAACAATTTGTTGTAACAATACTTTAGTCTTCAAATCTCCTTTCCTCTTCTCTATTTTCTCTTTTTCATTATTAACACGGTTCTCATAATACTGAGCCATGTGCAAAACTTCAGATTGGTATTTTGCCTGCCAAGCGCTCTCAGAGGACATAATCTGTGACTGGATGTCGGGCAATAATCCACGTACAAATTTGTCCACAAACAACCTTTTCCCAGACTCTGTGCCCAAGTCCTGTCCACTGAAGTCAGAGAATACCTGTTCGAATCTATTAAAGAATTCGGTGGCACCTTCAGTTTTTCCTTGAACACAGGCCGTAAGCTTGTCCCAAATAATTCTTTTCTCCGGAATTATGGTTTTCAATTTTGCGACAATTCTATCAGGCAAAGTAAGAATTACCTGAGGTGGTTTCTCACCAGCTGGTCTTTCCCCATCAAGCCTAGTTATGTTAGCCCACGTATCTCCCAACCCTGGCACATCGTCTACTGTTCGAACCTGCTTCCATAAATCTACGGGCAGGAGTACAGGGAATAGCAAGTCAATATCACTTAAGGTGAACACAGAGGACTGCAAAACGGACTCTATCTCTTTGTAGAATCCTGTCGGGTTTTTCCTAATATCGGGAATTGATTGTCTAATAGTGTTCACTTCCTGCCGTGAAAACGGGACGTGAACAAATTGTGATACATAATGTGCAGGGATATCCACAGCAGGTGCACCAGTCCCAGCGTTAGCAGGAATCTCAACCTTTGGGACAAATGTCAGAGGAACCTCTCTCATAGGCAACTGAGGTATAGGTAACTCCGACCGCTTACTAAGCAACATAGCCAGGTCGAGCGCTAAGGCAGTCGAAGAAGTGTTGGGCGAAAAAGCCCTATTACAATTTCCCAATAACTCTATAGGACAACTAACCTTCTTCCTTACACATTCTTCCTGCAGGTACTGTACCATTACCTGAATCATCTTCCTCTGTATTTCTACTGTATACTGACTATACGTGTCATATACTTCATCTGGCGGTATTGATGAATCCGAGATCCATCGAATCGCATCTTTGGTACAAATTCGTACTTCCTCAGGTGCCGATCTACGACACGGAAGGAACCGTTTCTGCACAGACATACTGTCGTCTTCATCATCCTCATCCCGTAATTTCTCAAAGTCCCTCCTATACTCAAACAATCTCTCAACATGACCATGTACTTTCTCCTCTGTGTCCCTCGAAAGTGCTAAAGTATTTAGATCCCTCACCCCTTGTGGGAGTTCTGTATTATGTAATCTACCCCACATTACACATAAATGAGTCCCCAAACCTTCGATAAAAACATTTTTCTCGGGAAAATTGCCCATACTTGATAATGTGGAAAAAACGTTAACTTGATCACCTTTCTCCATACAGTGCTTATCCCATGCAAATAATTCCGGTTTCTTGTCTGCAGAAACAGTATTTCGAGTGACAATCTTTGACCCCGCACCCCGATCAACTTCAGTCAATACAGAACCACTCGGGAGCAGAGGTGTGGGCAAATTCAATGAGGGTGCAACTATCGGCGTAAGAGGAAGGGGTGGTAGAATAGGTGGAGGAACAACAACTAGAGGAATAGGAACAGTAGGTTGTACAGGGGGAACAGGAATAACAGCAGGAATAACAGCAGGAATGGGCAGAGCACCAGGGAGAGGATCATACGGAGGTGGCGCAGAGGCACCAGGCCTGCGTTCGTTTAACAATTTTTCAATAAATTCTTCAGAAACATGGAAATCTTTAGAGGGATACATTTTCTGGATACCGAGTGAGTGTTTTTCCTTATCATATAACAACGCCTTTTCGGCATTTGTTTTATGACGGCGTGCATGTTTATCCCTACTTTTAAGCTGCTGCAACGCTTCTTTTTTCCAATTCTGGAAAACATCAAACCTTCTTTTTCAGCAAGACCGATTCTAGGTATTCAATACGAGGGATCTCGAAACTACCATTGATTGGCCACTGAAATTCGGAGGCATGTCTGGTTTGTCTGTGCCAAATATCATTAAATTCTATACTTCCAATGCCATACTTACAGTACATACTACATGCCGGCGACCCCTCCTGTGGTGCCGGGCGGCTAAATTCCAAAGATTGTTGATCGCTGCGGAACAAAGCCCTAAAGCAGCTAGACAATTTCCCAGGCATTTCACAAAAAATTGGTGTTACCTGGTCAATAATTGTGTCTGCAGATACAATACGCCAAATTCAAATTGTCAGGGTTAAATTAAGAGTCGGGTCATGACTGCACCTGACCAAACCTAAGGAGGACCGTACGGTTTACCAAAGAACTTACCTATCGAATTTTACCTTGTGTTTGGTGGTTTCGACAAATGTGCCCGCCTCAAAAATGGACCCTCGTCAAGATGCCGTGTCAGACCACACGACTATCGTCCAAGGATCGGATCGCGTCTCGTTCGGTCGGGCCCTCAGTATCACACCGTCCCATCCCGGTTCGATAGTCTGCGTCAACCTTCAATGATCCGGCATCAATCTTCAGGGTCCCTATTCGGGCGCCAACTGTGAAAACATAAAAATAATATGAGGCCGGGAAGCCCAGAAAGAAACACACCAACACAGGTTACAAAGAACATACAAGTGCTTTATTAAAAAGCTACAACAGTTACCAAATTCGATTGACAAACGGATAGCTATTCGGCTCTCAGGGTAACATAACGAACTTCAACGAGAGTTCAATGCGTTAGTGAGAGAGACCGCACATTGGAATAATTGGGTCTTTTATACTGTCTGTCCAGCCCTTGGCCAACCCTCTCGCAGGTTAACGATTCTATGAGCCGGGCCTATGGGTTCCTTGCCAGGTCAATCCTATAATATATGCATTTTGATTAGTTTCACTGATATAGTTGTACATTTACACATAGGTCAACGGTAGGACAAGGTCTCAGTTCGCGACCCCGACAAGTGGCCTGCAGGCATATTAATTATTCATGTGTACGGAGGTCACAACGGCCAGAATCTTCTCAGAATGTCATTCGGCCTCCATTTTGGTGTTCAGGGTGACTTCCATATAACAAGAGAACCTAAAATGGCGGCTAAATCCAAGATGGCAACTTACATTACTTTCTCTAAGGTCAAGACCTTGCCGTGGAGTTTGTTCGCATACAATGTTTAGACAACTTGGCGTAGGCCAATACACACACAATTGTTGCGATAGGAGGCATAATATTGTTTCAATTCCGACATAGTGAAATGAAATGCACGCATACACTGTGCTGAGATATCAAACAAGAATACTCTCACAATAGCTGAAAAATGAACGTGTACATTAACATCACTGCTTTAAACACACAAAATTACTAACTTCTTCCTTTTACAATTGCAGTGAAGAACACTCTTCTGCAAATCAACAGCATCTACACTGCAAACAACATATCCGAAGATACTTGGTCATTCCACAAGAAAAAGTAAGTACAGTACTACCTTTATATTCTTACTGTTCCTCAAAGAGACTGTGTGGGTTATTTATGTAATTTGCTCACCAAAAAAAACCATCGATTTCTGAACCATTCTGCCCACAAATCCCCATTTATTAAACAAAGATTAACAGGCAGAATGGCACACAAATCCCTGTGTTTTTGGAACACAAATAACATACACAAGCCTTAGAATGTTAGTACTACAAAACAAATAGCTGTTTTAATTTTATACCATTATGTTTACTATTAATGCTTTTCCTCAAAACTAGCTCACTTTCTACTCTCGTCTGAAGCACAGTGTAGTAATATACAAACAGAGAAATATCCTTCCCAACTCATTGTAACTGCCCAATGCACATTCACACACCACCACAAACATCTTCCCCAACAAACTCATACATGCATGCACACAGCACACATACATTGTAAAACAGACCAACACATACCTTCTTTTTTTTCAGCAGACCCCAAAGAATGCCTATCAAAAAGCAAGAAAGGAACGCAGAAATAGAGCAAATGAAAATAAAAGTGTCCAAAGTAGGCATCCATCTCTACCAGAGTTTGTACAAAATGTTGAAACAAAATAGCTAATACAGCCATTTAGCGAAACAAAGGAAGCTTCAACTACAGAAACTTTGCCTCCTCTATCAAAATGTGGCATTAAACAGAAAATGATTTACAAGAATTCGGCTACCACTACTGCTAACAATGCTCCTATAAATCCTGATATACTAGCAAGAAACCATAGTAAAAAAAGTATTTTAGCAAAAATGTTCCGCCACAGAGTCCTTCAGAATTTAATAAGAAGAGGAGCAAAATCATCCTCAACCCTTAAAACCTACCCTAGAAAATTAATCCTACAAGCTCTCGTAGACACTGCAATCCTTCTCAACAGGAAGTTATTTATTTTAGTGTTAAATAGGATGAAACCACTAACAAAACCAAGTACTAAACTACAAAAGAAACTTCTCAATAAACAGAATGTCAACAAAAATAACTTCTTAAATATTTGTGGAGGTGAATGGAGTCACACAATGACCACAGACCCATTTTTTAATGAAGAAGCATACAAACAAAATCAAACCAACACAATTGCCATCCATAGCAGTGGACGAGGATATGAAAAAATCAATAATACCATCATGGAACAAGAAACACTGCTTGCAAAAGTATCCCCAGAAAACTCAGAATTACCTCTCCATTCGACTGAACCAGACTGTCCACTATACAAATGGCTGTGCACGTAAATGTGTAAAATTCCTAACAAATCTTTCCGATCTTTCCGCCAGTTCCTCAATCAGTATGTGAAAGGTAAAGATAAAATGAAAATGAAAGTGCTGCAAAATATGGATACCTGTCCAGTGCGCAATACACAGGACTACAAGGACATTTTTTAGCCTGCAGTTCAGGACCTATTTGCAAAAGCACCTTCCATGATATCAAAATGATATCAACACATCATTCAAATGTAAGAAATCTAGTGTATAAACTGTACTATGCTAAAAGCCCAGCTTTAGAACTAGCAAATTTAAATAACACTCTTCCGCATGGTACACCCAAATACCGACAAGAAGAAATCGACCGTATCCAGAGAGAATATTTTGGAAGTGAAAGCCACTTACAAAATGCAATAGTTTTAGAACAGACTAGCAACAATTCTGCACATAGCAACCTTCTATTTCACACATACAAAAAAGAAATACTCAAACCATGTGTGTGTGTGTTGCCGCAGAACTTTTTACAAAAGTAACACAAAAACTGTAGACCTAACATACAAAATAGAAGACAAAGAAGATTCCAAATCATTTGAATTAGCTCTCTACCTTTTAGCAGAAAACAAAAACGAAATAAGTGAACCCCTAATATGTTGCAGTTACTGCACTACAAAACTTGACAACAACCAAACTCCTTCATGTGCTATCACAAATAATTTGGAATTATTCCCACTACCAAAACCCCTGCAATAACTCAATTTGTATGAGAGCATCATAATAAAAACAGTACACCCATTTCAAGCAATAATATGCCTTCAACCAAAAACAGCAAAATTACCTCCCTTGAATTGGTGAAAGGCATGTGTGGCGAAGTAGTTTATTTGACATTAGATCTGACAGAAAATGTGCTCACGTCCAATTGAGCATTCTTTAATTGTCTTAGTAAATGGTGTACCAACAAAAGACAAAACAATTTGGCAACAACTCGTGGACTTACATAAAGTTAGACAAGCCTTGCAATATCTGAAAGACAATAATGAATACTACGAAGAAATAAATATTGATGAAAGCTTAAGGGAAACAACTGAAATAATTCAAGAGTCATCAGAAACTGGGCAATTTGAACTTCTGGATCCTGCTGCAGTATCCACTCTTTTGGACCATTATACAATCCATCCATTGCACTCTAATGAGAGCATAGATGATGCACTAGAAACTTACCAAATGCGACAAACCAAAGGGTCACTAATGAGCATATGGGAAAAAAGTATAGAAGCATGTGCTTTTCCACTGCTATTTCCTACTGGCAAAGGAGGAAGATACGATGATAGACCCACTCAGATAACAGCATCAGAATACCGCTCATTACGAATGTATTCTGAAGATCCCAGATTTAGACAAAATGTGGAATACATATTCCACCTAATCTTTGAAAGTGAACTAGCAACCCTATGTTACGGAGTTGCACACATATTGAAATCTGGAACCCACTTTCAAAATATGACAGCTAAGCAATTAATACAAAAAGTGCAAGAAAAAGATGAGGTTTTACAATCAAGCATAACAAATCTGTTTGCAAACATGCATGGTATGAAAGAATACTGGTTCCAATGGCACGGGGATGTACGTTGTATGATCAGAAACATTGGACCACCCACTTATTTTGTTACATGAAGTTGTGCAGAATATGCATGGGAGGATTTACATGATTTCCTACGCATATCAAACAACAACAAAACCAACATAGATATACTAACACCTGGAGAACTTTGCTCTCTAGATCCTGTTAATGTTTCAAGATATTTCCACCATCGTTTCATGCTACACTTTATTTGTAATAAAACTGTTCCTCCCCTCAGAGAAGTGCAACACTTCTTTTGGAGAAAAGAATACCAAGCCAGAGGAGCACTACATATCCACATGCTTTTATGGATTAAAGGTGCACCTAAATTTGGTCAGGACAGTGATGACACTGTTTTGCTGTTGATCCAAAAAGATGTCACTTGTGAAATCCCTTCACAAAGGACACATAGTGACCTTCATGGACCGATTGTACAATTTCAAAGACACAAATGTGGGAAATATTGTTGTCGCAAATACAAAAGAAAAGGAAAATACTACACCAAATGCTGCTTTGGTTTCCCTAGACCAGTTACAGAAACAGGTGAAGTGAACAACTTCATGTCTTCAGTTCGACATAGTTTTAAAGGTAAATCACCTAAGAACACGTATTACATAAAAAGAACAGAAGAATCAAAATGTATCAATGATTACAATGCAATAATTGCCCTCTTATGGAATGCAAACATAGATGTGCAGTACATTGCAGACAATTCCACTGCAGTTGCACAATATGTTACAGCCTACTTAACAAAAGCAGAAAAAACAGAGCTTTAAGACCTCAGGAATGACCTATCATCAGACAAAACACTATCTCAGAAATTGTACAGCCTTTGCATAAAAAAGTTCTCTCATAGAGAATGTGGCACCTATGAAGCTGCAGATCGTTTAACCGGTACTGCTTTGTATGGACAATCTGAAAATATAGTATGGCTAAGTCTTGGTCCTGCTAAATCTAGAAAAAGAGTTCTCAAATCATGTGAGGACATAGAAACAATTGCCAAAAATGATCCCATCAGCCAAGACATTTTAAAAAACAATTTACTAGAAACATACTACCCGAACAGATGTACCACTTTGGAAACCATGTGTCTTTACCACATAGCCCAAAACTTTGCATACAAAAATAATATAAAACCCGATTAACCCTTTAAGTGCCAAGGACGAGGTATCTCGTCCTTGACAGTGCACACGCAGTGCCATGGACGAGATAGCTCGTCCTTTTCGGCACCTTGTTTTGAGCGATCCCTGCAAAGCAGGGATCGCTCAAAACTGTAATCCAACCCCCGGGCTGTGTGAGGGGGAGGTCCCCCCTCACTGCCAGGGGGCTGGATTACCTTCAGTTTCACGTCGGCGTGCGTAACGCACGTCAGCGTGAAACTGAAAGTAAATCCACCGCAACAGCCATTTTCGGCTGCTGCGGTGGATAAAGAAGGTGAGTGCCCTTCTTTGTCAGCCTCGATCTCCGGCTGTATTTCAAGCCGGAGATCGAGGTATGTATCGTTGGAAAGGGGAGATTCTCCCCTTTCCAAGGCTGTCTTTGCAGGGCTTTGCAGGGCTGTCTGGGTAATAAATTCTGGGGCGATGCGCGCAAATCATACCTCTGAGGATTCCCACGGGTGTCCTCTTTTCGGAAATGCATGGGGTTCCCTGTTTTCCTCGGTGGCTTGGACACCCGAGGCCCAGATCTGTACGTTGTGCCGGTCGGCAGAATGTCTGAGATTTCGCTCTGAAAACAGACTGGGGGTTGCTTGCGTTTTCGGCTTGCCCCTTGCCAGCCAGGTAGGTGCACCCACGCATGTGAGGTACCGTTTTCATCGGGACACGTGTGGGAACGCGGGACGGTAGGCCATGTGTTGTTGGGGGCGTGTTTCGATGGGTGCGTCGAGCAAAATGTGCGGGGAAAGCGTTTTTTTCCCAACATTTCGGACTTTGCGGGGCTGTCTGGGTAATAAAATCTGGGGTGATGTGCGCAAATCATACCTCTGCAGATTCCCACGGGTATCCTCTTTTCGGAAATGCATGGGGTTCCCTGTTTTCCTCGGTGTCTTGGACACCCGAGGCCCATATCTGTACGTTGTGCGGGTCGGCAGAATGTCTGAGATTTCGCTCTGAAAACAGACTTGGGGTTACTTGTGTTTTAGGCTTTCACCTTGGCGGCCGGGTAGGTGCACCCACACATGTGGGGTACCGTTTTCATCGGGACACCTGTGGGAACGCGGGACGGTAGGCCATGTGTTGTTGGGGGCGTGTTTCGATGGGTGCATCGAGCAAAATGTGCGGAAAAAGCATTTTTTTCCCCACATTTTGGACTTTGCGGGGCTGTCTGGGTAATAAATTCTGGGGCGATGTGCGCAAATCATACCTCTGCGGATTCCCACGTGTGTCCTCTTTTTGGAAATGCATGGGGTTCCCTGTTTTCCTCGGTGGCTTGGACACCCGAGGCCCAGATCTTTACGTTGTGCCGGTCGGCAGAATGTCTGAGATTTCGCTCTGAAAACAGACTAGGGGTTGCTTGCGTTTTCGGCTTGCCCCTTGCCAGCCAGGTAGGTGCACCCACACATGTGAGGTACTGTTTTCATCGGGACACATGTGGGAACACGGGACGGTAGGCCATGTGTTGTTGGGGGCGTGTTTTGATGGGTGCGTCGAGCAAAATGTGCGGAAAAAGCATTTTTTTCCCCACATTTCGGACTTTGCGGGGCTGTCTGGGTAATAAAATCTGGGGCGATGTGCGCAAATCATACCTCTGCAGATTCCCACGGGTGTCCTCTTTTCGGAAATGCATGGGGTTCCCTGTTTTCCTTGGTGGCTTGGACACCCGAGGCCCATATCTGTACGTTGTACCGGTCGGCAGAATGTCTGAGATTTCGCTCTGAAAACAGACTTGGGGTTACTTGTGTTTTAGGCTTTCCCCTTGGCGGCCAGGTAGGTGCACCCACACATGTGAGGTACCATTTTCATCGGGACACCTGTGGGAACGTGTGATGGTAGGCCATGTGTTGTTGGGGGTGTGTTTCGATGGGTGCGTCGAGCGAAATGTGCGTAAAAAGCGTTTTTTTCCCGACATTTCAGACTTTGCGGGGCTGTCTGGGTAATAAAATCTGGGGCGATGTGCGCAAATCATACCTCTGCGGATTCCCATGGGTGTCCTCTTTTCGGAAATGCATGGGGTTCCCTGTCTTCCTCGGTGGCTTGGACACCCGAGGCCCAGATCTGTACGTTGTGCCGGTCGGCAGAATGTCTGAGATTTCGCTCTGAAAACAGACTGGGGGTTGCTTGCGTTTTCGGCTTGCCCCTTGCCAGCCAGGTAGGTGCACCCACGCATGTGAGGTACCGTTTTTGTTGGGACACCTGTGGGAACGCGGGATGGTAGGCCATGTGTTGTTGGGGGCGTGTTTCGATGGGTGCGCCGAACTAAATGTGCGGAAAATGCATTTTTTCCCCACATTTCGGACTTTGCGGGGCTGTCTGGGTAATAAAATCTGGGGCGATGTGCGCAAATCATACCTCTGCAGATTCCCACGGTTGTCCTCTTTTCGGAAATGCATGGGGTTCCCTGTTTTCCTCGGTGGCTTGGTCACCCGAGGCCCAGATCTGTACATTGTGCTGGTCGGCAGAATGTCTGAGATTTCGCTCTGAAAACAGACTTGGGGTTACTTGTGTTTTAGGCTTTCCCCTTGGTGGCCAGGTAGGTGCACCCACACATGTGAGGTACCGTTTTCATCGGGACACATGTGGGAATGCGTGACGGTAGGCCATGTGTTGTTGGGGGCGTGTTTCGATTGGTGCGTCGAGTGAAATGTGCGGAAAAAGCGTTTTTTTCCCGACATTTCGGACTTTGCGGGGCTGCCTGGGTAATAAAATCTGGGGCGATGTGCGCAAATCATACCTCTGCGGATTCCCACGTGTGTCCTCTTTTCAGAAATGCATGGGGTTTCCCGTTTTCCTCGGTGGCTTGGACACCCGAGGCCCATATCTGTACGTTGTGCCGGTCGGCAGAATGTCTGAGATTTCGCTCTGAAAACAGACTTGGGGTTACTTGTGTTTTAGGCTTTCCCCTTGGCGGCCAGGTAGGTGCACCCACACATGTGAGGTACCGTTTTTATCGGGACACCTGTGGGAACGTGTGACAGTAGGCCATGTGTTGTTGGGGGCGTGTTTCGATGGGTGCGTTGAGCAAAATGTGCGGAAAAAGCGTTTTTCTCCCCACATTTCGGACTTTGCGGGGCTGTCTGGGTAATAAAATCTGGGGCGATGTGCGCAAATCATACCTCTGCGGATTCCCACGGGTGTCCTCTTTTCGGAAATGCATGGGGTTCCCCGTTTTCCTTGGTGGCTTGGACACCCGAGGCCCATATCTGTACGTTGTGCCGGTCAGCAGAATGTCTGAGATTTCGCTCTGAAAACAGACTTGGGGTTACTTGTGTTTTAGGCTTTCCCCTTGGCGACCAGGTAGGTGCACCCACACATGTGGGATACCGTTTTCATCGGGACACCTGTGGGAACGCGGGACGGTAGGCCATGTGTTGTGTTTGTGTGGTTTTCATAACGTTTTGACCCATTTGCTGGTGCCCTTTGTCTCACAACCCTTTCTTTTCCCAAATGTGACCTACATTTATTCGCTGCTTTAAACACCATACACTTTTGTAACCTGCACAAGTCACCTACCCTTGAAAAGGTTTGCCTGTGCTCTTTCAAAAAATGTATGGCGGCTGTTCCTCACCACATTGGTTTTCCCAATTTACACATGCTAAGTGCGTCTGGTCAGGCCGTGAGCGTAAAACTCCTGTGTACCATGGCTCAGTGTTTGGCTTGTGGTATTGCTTGTTATGTAAAAACACTACAAAAATGGTATGCTCTCCTAACTGCAAGAGTCGGGGGAATGTAGCGGAGCATTGCTTTTCTCAAAATTCATAGAAGCCATTGCCGTACCAAGCCAACCATGTCCAACACATACCTTTTTTTTCAGTCATTTTCCCGCTTTTCCCCCATTCGATGGCAGTTTCCCTTACCTAGTTGTTGCCTGACCTATGCAAATCACCCCTTCCTAAACTTGGAATTTTGTCTACTTTTCAGAAATATATGCCTTTCTGTCCTCCAATTTGGCTTTCTTGCCCTTTTCTTCCATTCCGTCCATGCATGTCCAATTGGCAAAAATGGCAAAAATCGCCTACCACTCACAAAACGGTTGATAACCACATAAAAATAATTGTTTTCCATTTCCACTAAACCTGTTCCTGAAAGCCATGACATTGGGGAACTCAGCACAGCAAACCATTTGTTCCTAGCTCTTACAAGGAAAAAACCACAGGCTTCTTTGTACATCATTTTATTGGCATTTTTTGAAAAAACACAAAATTTTTGCACTTTTTCCTTATTTTCTCTCACCCCCCTACAGCAACCTGGGATTCCTGGGTGGCGTTACGACCGCCTACATGTGGGAAAAAAGGAGCCAAATTTGGCCGAGATATCTCATGTAACAAAAAAGCTACAAGCCATTGAATGGCCACATACCAAAATCACCAAAAAAGGCCCTGGCACTGGGGAGAAATACCCATGGCACTTAAAGGGTTAAAGCAAAGGTAGATATAGAGTGACAGATTGTGAAGGCAGCTTAGTAAAACTTACCAAACTAAGCTTAATTAATCATGTCAAATTGTCATTAAAAACTCCTCAACAGAAATAACGATATTACATGTCCCTGCTACAACTTTTAAACTATGGAGAAAAGAGGAAGAGATACTAGATAACTATGACTGCTATGAAGATGCTTTCAAAGCAAATGAAAGCGCTATCACCGATGTGAACTTTACGCAGTACAAAACAATGTTGCACAATGAAAAGCCACACGAAGAAGAACTCCAGGCCCAACTAGATAAGGACACTTCCGACAGTAGTCAACCTTCTGTAACAGGAAGTCAAGAACGACTAGGACAGCCACTAATAGCCAATGAGGCAGAATTAGCTATGACAGAACTGGAAAACAGCATGTGTCACTGTGAAGAAGATATAGAAGACTTAACTGTACTACAATCAAAACTTAAACAAAGATCAGCGCACCATTTTTGAAGAAGTAACAGAAGAAATTGCACATGGTGTACAACACGAAAATAAAGAATGTACCTGCCAAAATTACAAACCTATACTGCTGTACGTAAGTGGTGAAGCTGGTTTAGGAAAAACATTCTTAGTCAAAATCATCAGCAAGTTCTTTCAACAATTGACAAACAACAAACTGTCAGCTGTTGTAACTGCCCCCACATGTTTAGCTGCCTACAACATAGGCGGTGTCACTTTACACCGATTACTACTCCTACCAGTAGAACACCAAAACAAATTAGACTATTACAAACTTTCTGCAGAAGATGCAATGGAACTATGCAAAGTCTTAAAACAAATGAAAATGCTACTTATAGATGAAGTGAGCATGGTCTCCAACCTAATTGGCTTTGATTCACCTCAGATTGCAAGAAGTACTTAAAACAAACTACGAAGAACTCTTTCCAGGAAAACTCATTATTGTTTTCGGAGATCTTCTACAATTGACACCAGTGAAAGGTGAACCTATTTTTAAAACCTTAGGACACAAACTCTGCCGTAAAACTGTTGTTAGCATAGGAAATGTCAACCTTTGGCAACATTTCCAATACAGAGAATTAACAGAAAACATGCGGCAATCTGCAGACCTCACTCACGCCAACATTTTAAAAAGTATTAGAATTGGTGTACTATCTCAAGAAGCACAGCAATATTGAAAAACCGGCACATCCATGCACTTTATGGTGATAACGCATGTGCTACTGGTGTTATGGAACAATTAACACACAAAAATGTCAATTGTATGGCCTTAATGCCCTTGCAAGCTGTTTCAAATTCAATGAAACAATGTTAAAAAAAGAAATGCAACCAATAATTGAAATTTGCTCCACAGACAAACTGGACTACCCATGTGTCAGCAAGACACAACAAGACTAAATACCTTAGACAATTCAATCTCTAACACAGCTGGGTTGGAAAAAATATTAAAATTATCCTTAAATTGTAGAGTAATGCTTAAATGTAACCTTGACGTGGCGCAAGGACTAGTTAATGAGGCACTGGGTACAGTTGTTGGCTTTCAAACATACCCACATGACAACAACGTTCAGTTTGTCAATATTCTCTTTGACAAACTTTCAGAAGTAAAAAGGATAGGGCGCTCAACAGCTTGATTCCTTCTCTTCAAAGACTTGTATGTACGTAGAGAACAATGTTCTCTAACTCTTGCATATGCAGTCACCATTCATAAATCCCAAGGTCTTACCCTAGACAAAGCATTGATAGATATTGGAAACACAGTCTTTAAAGAAGGCATGAGCTACGTAGCACTATCACGCTTACGTACAGTTGACAGTTTATTTCTAATCAACTTTTATGCAAGTAAAGTGAACGCTGATATTCCTTGCATTTTAGAATACAATAGACTGGTTCACTGTACACCCCCCATCTCAAATCATATCCTGTTCCAGAAAAAGGAAAACATTGCAAAAGAAAACTAATTCAAACAGAAATGCAACAGGATCTGACTGCAAATCCTTCAAAGAAAACAAAAGAAGCTAATACTTAATCAATTACAACAAGCAAAGAAGAACCTATTAGTGAAAGTAAATCAGGTACTTCTTCAAAGAAGGAACAGAAACTCGGAAAAAATCACTCGGACACAGAACTATCTGGTCCATTCAAATTTTCAAATGAAACTGGTGTAAGTTGCTATGCAAATGTAGCAATGAATATTCTATTTCAATTGCCACCAATTGTTAACAACATTTACTTACACAGTACAGACCAATTGTGTTTGCAAATGTTAGTCCTTCATAGAAACGCAACAAACAATCCTGATAACACGTATAGTGTTCACGGAATAAGACAAGAATTGGACTACTGTGCTGGAATGGTGAGATTCACTATAAACTCACAAGAAGATCCACAAGAATTTCTAATGTACTTACTACAAGTACTCAAAAACAAAAACATACCTATAAATGAAATCTTCCAGATTTCATACATGTGGAAACATACATGCACTCTCTGTAACAATGTGACACAGGAACATATCCCTAATGAGCGATTTGTGTATGTATCCTTACCTAATTGTGAATCCATTCCATTTCAGAAACTTCTACAAAATGCAAACCATGGCAGATTATGTAATATCTGCAATTCAGATAATCGCTCCACCTTACTGATACAAACACATAGTAAGTACATAATAGTAATGCTTCTACGTTACAATGCATATGGTACCAAAAACAACTGCAAGCTGACTGGATTCACACACGCTCAAGTGTCACTTGGTAAGAAAACCTTCACAACAATAGGTATAATCTACCACGCAGGAGCCACAACCAATGCAGGTCACTACACTGCATATATTAAAAAGAAATGTGTATGGTTCGCGAATGTAATGAAAGTAGCATTACTCTAAAGCAGAGATTACCAGCAAATCTTACAAACGCGTATTTAATCTTCTTAAAGGTAAAATTTAAGAACGAATGTGTACTTCAACATTAAGAAAAATTCAATTAAAAGACTATAAACAGTTAGAATACACCAACAGCTATCTAACTGCCCAAGATTGTATAGCAACCACACAGATAAATGAATACCACTGATTTGTAACAAAAAATACACATCTAACTGTTTAAAAAATCTGCAACAAGCCAACATATAGAACATTAATCAGAAACAACAAGTGAACACTCAAAGGAAATAAAGAAATAGTTTGTAGCATAGCAAAGAAAGGGTTTTTTTAATCCGACAAGGATTTTTTTCCCCCAGGCCCAATGATTTGAAAAACACACACAGAAATTTTGCAAAATGCACAGCACACTGGTTTGTAAACTAAATATGAGGGTAAAAAAAAAGCTAAAATGTATATTATACAATGTAATAAGTCTTTATAAAATACAAACACTAACATGCTCTTTTCTTTTAGCACAGAAATTGAAAAAGAATATTCCCTCCAAGTACTAAAGTCATGTAAGAAACATAACGAATTTTAACAAATTAAACAGTAAGTATAATTTCACACATTTCATACATGATCAAATCTATACGTCTGATCTATGGCAGTAATATGGTGCAGTGGATGTAGGCAGGGCCTAGAGTCTTGGATGTATAACCTACGGCCTACACCCTGAGGCCATGCAACCAAGACTGGAGGTCCTACCCACAACCACTGCAGCATATAAAAACCATGGTGGCTTATAACTTCACTGCTTATAACTTCAGTCTTGCACCTAAGACTCTAGGTCCTGGCCACAAACTGTCAGGTTTCATGGGGTTCGGTTGAATGTGGTGGAATGAGTGTATGATTAACATAAATTATGGTTTGGGCCTTAACCTTTAGTGCAGAGTGTGGAGAGCTTCCCAAGCCAAAATGGAGACTTCAAAAAGGATCAGTGATTGGTCAGAAGTAAAAGAAAGGCATTGTTAGAACATTCTAAACTGCCTTTCATGGTCAGCAGCCCAGCAGGAAGGTCTTATGTTTGAAGCTCTGAAGATTTAGAAACTTTAGCTAGGACCTTGTGCCTAAGATTTGTTTTTTGGATCAGGAAAGTGTTGGAGAATTCAAGAAGAAAGTCAGAAACGTTCCGGTAAAAGAAAGAAGCAAGTTAAGTGACTTTATAATTTTTAACTGAACTTTGTAAAATTTAAGAAGGAGTTATATTTCTATACAATTTATTAACCAGTTCCTGTTTTCTTATTCTTTGTTTAAAGAGTAGTTAGTTTTGTTCTTTAAAGACATTATTGTTGGATTTCTTGAACAGTACTCTTATTTAATGAACTGCGCAACATATTTAGCGCGTGGCAAGTTGGTGTGTGGAAGCCTGTTCATTTTTTTCAGGGTTGTGTGTTTTTTCGGCCGTATAAAAATTATTGAGCACTGTTCCTTCTTACGGTAACAGTGTTTTCATTTAATGTCGAGTTAGCACTAGAAATCTTACACTGTCTGCGCAAGTGACAGTGTTATAGATACGCTATCCTGAAACGTTATCTTTTATTTACTAACATTCTAACCTGGCGCGTGTACCTCATTAAGCTGCCTCTTCAAGGAATCAGTGTCCGGAGCTCAGTAATTTCCTCTTTCCTACTTGAACAAATAAAATTAAGGAGGGAGAAATACTGATCTACTACTCATGCACATATGCCATTTTTGAACTCTATTTTCTGTTCCTATACGCACATCATTTTAGAAGGTATAACGCTAGCCAAGTGAACGCTTCCTTGAAGAGCGATATTTTTAGGCAAGCAAAAGATCCAATTAGTGAACACTCCTTTCTTTCCACATGCACAAACAATTCTAAAAGGAAGAAGCAAGAGTGTCATTTTTGGAATGTGTGTTAAAGCTAGAGATTCACACAAAAGACAGACCTAGCATTTCCAGATGGGCGTATGTATGTTTTGGAATTTGAACTGCTAGAAGATTAATTCATGGAACTGAGAGAGTGAGCTAAAGATAGCAGTTTTCCAATCATGAATTGAAGAAGATAGTAATAGCATCAGAGACTCTAATTTTTCTTCAGTAAGAAAACAAACACTTCCTCTAAGTTATCAATAGAGGATATTCAGGGTAAGAGATATAAAGAAGCTGAGCAAAACCTGAAGTTTATTATTTTGTCCCATTTTCCCCCTTTCCCTTGGGGATGCTCTCAACTGAACTGTTTGTTACCAGTTAAGAGGTTAGCATCCAAAGGGGACTGCGGGGGTTCAGCAGCTTCCGCGGACAACATCCTGATTGAAGATGAAGCCTGACACAACCACTGCAGCATATCATACCCATTGTGGCTTATAACTGCAGTGCTTATAACTTTGTTCTTGGGTGCATGGCCTCGGCCATGCACCCAAGACTCTAGGTCCTGGCCACAACCACCACAGCATATCACACCCATTGTGGCTTGTAACTTCACTACGTGTAAATTTGGTCTTGGGTGCATGGCCTCCGGCCTAGGGCCTACGGCCATGCATCCAAGACTCTAGGCCCTCCACACAACCACCTGATCGATGTTCGATACTATGGGTGTATCTATAGCTGTGATACGCTGTAGTGGTTGTGGCCAGGGCCTAGTGTCTTGGGAGTATGGCCTACGGCCTATGGCCATGCACCCAAGACTCTAGGCCCTGGCCACAACCACCACAGCATATCACACCCATGGTGGCTTATAAATCATTAGTACACCCATAGAATGAAACATTTTAACTGAAGCATATACTCAATTTGCACCCAGGACTCTAGGCCCTGCCCACACCTACCAGATAGATATTCAATTGTATGGGTGTGATGTATGAATGTGATATGCTGCAGTGGTTGTGGGCAGAGCCTAGAGTCTTGGGTGTATGGCCTACGGCCTGCAGCCATGCACCCAAAACTCTATGTCCTGCCCACAACCACTGCACTATATAAAACCTATGGTGCCTTATAACTGCAGTGCTTATAACTTCGGCTATGCATCCAAGACTCTAGGTCCTGCCCACAACTACCACAGTATATCACACCCATTGTGGCGTATAACCACCTGATCGAAATGCGATACTATGGGTGTATCTATTGCTGTGAAATGCTGCGGTGGTTGTGGACAGGACCTAGAGTCTTGGGAGTATGGCCTACGGCCTACGGCCTACAGCCATGCACCCAAGACTCTCGGCCCTGGCCACAAAAACCGCAGCATATCACACCCATGGCAGCTTATAAATCAGTACCACACCAATAGAAACAAAAATTGTAACTACGGCATGTACTCAATTTTAATATTCGCTAACACCATGCGTGTCTTTAGAACAGTTTCAAGTTGCCTGCGCACAGCACGGACGGAAGTACTATCCTTATGAGGCCCCTCATTTTCAGTAATTACAAACATCCCGGACAGGGCGGGCATGGCGAATACATCGTTACCACCTGCCGCCTAAACAAATGCAGTATTTCACCCATCTCTTACTCTCTGAACCTCCCTAAGCACTCTGACACACCAAAACACTTTCCGAAACAGCATTTCGTCTCTGATCGCCGCCGTGCTGTCGGCGGATCGAAGATGTTGGGCGCATCCAAACAATCTGATGCACATCACGCCTCACTCCAGCCAATCAGCGGACACGTCGCGTGTCCGCGATCATGACACAAGCCCCTTAGCCTATCGGTATCTTGTCCGCGGAGCGAACAGGGAAGTGTGACCGCGGAGTGGACATAGATATCACCAACTTCTTTAGACATATTTTTTGGTCGTTTTAAAGAAAACTACTGGACGGATTGGCACCAAATTTACAAAACTATGCTTTCGGGACCAAGGTCCTCCTCCTGCCGCAAATTTGGTGAAAATCCATCCAGCGGTTTGGCCTGTAGGCGTGCACAAAGTTTTTCCCCCATTCACTCTATGGGAAAAAAAGATGTTTTGGGACCCCCCTATAACTTTTCCCCCCATGGACCAAACATCACCAAACTTTGCAAATTCAGAGTGGCCCATATACTTTTTTTGTAAAGTTTGGTGAGGATTCGTCCAGGGGGAGCGAAGTTATAAGCCACCCAAAAGTGCTCTTCCTATGGAACAGCAACTTAACCATAACTACACTGACACTACCGTGGCTGTGTAATAAATCCACTAATAGTATTATTAGCTGTTAAGCATCACGCTATAACAGACGACTATTGCTCTTCCCAATCAAGTGTGCAATCCAGCAAAATACCTAAGTACTTACTATTTCAAGCTTAATGTTATTGTGATACCGTGCATATGTTTTCGGGACACGCTTAGCTGAAAACACCATTATTTTACTTTTATCAATGTTAATACGTAACCCATTATTTTTCAAATACACATCTAGCAACAAATCGTTGGCACATGCCAACCACCCTACATACGATTCACCACATTTTACTGGGTGTGTTGATACTAAACAACTAAAATCGAATTCCATACCTACTAAATAGAGGCTAAACAAGGTTGCTGCTACATTACAATCTTGCTTAACTCCACAACATGTAGGTATTACAGCAGATAACCTCCCCCTGGCGTCAAGTCTTATTCTTACTGACGTATTGCTATATAACAACATTAACATCTTAAGTAAACCACTGGGAATGTTCCAAGTTTGCAGTTTCAAACACAGACGATTTCTCAGTACAGTATCAAAAGCAGCTGAGAAATCTCTCAGGGCACAATACGTGTTAAGATTCCTACATTTACCTGTGTATTCGATAATGGATGTTAGTACCATGGGATTATGATTGGTACATGCTTTCTCCCTAAAGCCTATTTGGTTGGGAGGAAGAATATTCTTAGATTTGATCTATTAATTAAGTTCCAATAAAAGGACACTTAGCAATATTTTTGAAGGGATGTCCTGCATCGGTAACAATCTAAAAATCTTCGGCTCAGTCCAAGAACCTTTTTTATTCAGGGTTAAAATATGGCTGTGTGCCAGGATTTAGGTAATATGCCAAACTTTCCAATTTCTGTATACAGTATAAAGAAAGCTCCAGCCCATAAATGAGGGTTGACTTTAAACAAAAGGTTGCATGAACCATCTAGACCTGCTGCACACCAATTTTTAAGACAGCAATTATTGACTCTATATCAGATGTAGAAGATTTACAAGACCTTTTATCCTTTGGTAAAGAATATCTCTCACCGATGATTTCTATACCACCCAGTGTGGAAATGATGTATTTGCACCAGACTCAGATATACAGTTTATCGTAATATCTCTTTTCTTGTTTTTCCTAATGACATCCCATATCTTAGTGGAATTATTAGATTGGGCCAACAAAGCAATTTCCTGCCATCTTGCACTTTCCAAGCTTTTCTTATAGGTGCTAAGCCAGTGGCGATATTGCTTCTTGATACATTTAACTTTAGTGGGAATTAGGGATAAATGAGCCTCAGGTACTACCTCACATACTGCCAATGCTTTCTCGCATCTTACCTTCTTTTTTCCATTACTTATAGTTTTATAAAAGCGTTTATATTGGCCTTTATTAGTTTGTTCAAGTGCAGACTTATATGTATGTTTTTCCCTTGCTTCCTTCTGTATTATTTCCATCATTTCAGAAAAGTCGTTAATTAAGCTGTTTACATTGTTATTTTCCACTACACTCCTTTCTAATAAAACATTTGGAATTAGATTTCCCACGGCTATTTTAGCTAGAGACAGACTATTGGTATGCCAATGTATTTTGTTGATACCCTCATTCACAAAGAGATGACCATTACGATCATATTCCACAGGAATTTCATCTTTGTGAGGCAATCTGAGATGTATACACAACGGAAAGTGATCGCTCACCTCACTATATACCAAGCCCATGTCTTCGATGAGATCCATGCCCTCATTGTTAACAAACTCATAGTCTAAAACAGAGGCAGCTTTCCCAGCCACCCTAGTAGCAGCCATAACCTTGTCACTGGGCATATTACCGTTAAGCATTGTTAGCCCGTGATTAATTTGCATACAATGCCATAATCTGCCCTGGCTATTATTTACAAGTCTACTAGGGGACAATTTATTAAAGGGATTTGTTAGGTCTTTGAATGCATAATTAGCTATCTTTGCATTAAAATCCCCCATTAATATTACCGGAAATTTAGGACTAAATTTCTTCAAAATAGTACTGACCAAAATTATATTTCTTTTGTTTCCACCATATTGGGAGCATCATAGATATTAATTGGTCTTTGTCATGAAAGATCTTCTGTAGTTGCAAGGCCTTTACCATGACTCCACAATCAGTCAACCTACTGCAATATACTTTTACACAGTCAAGATTATGGGATACCATTAATGTGTCAGCATGGGATTTTGCTTTCCAAATATCCGTGAGAATACCTTGTTTGTGCTTTCGTGCCTCGAGCAAGTCCAATTTTGGTCAAATGGGATCGGACTCTATTTGCAACGTTGAATTTGATTGATCATTCCCCACTTGACTACGGGCAGTTGAATCAGCAACAGCCACATCACACAATAGTATATCAGGATTAGAATCACTAAGAACACGACAATGCCTGGGTTGTCATTCTTCTGTACGTTTTGTTTTGCTTTTCTATTCTTTCTTAATATAAGTTTGTTGGCATACATAAACGCATGATGGATTGTATTTTTCAGTTTAAGCTTATTATGTCTCACATAAGGCAATTTAGGATTTTGAATAACCTTCTCATACATTTTCTCCATGTAGGATACACTGGTAGCACGTTCAAATAGTACTTTCTCCCGGGCCATTATACATTTACGAATGATAAGTGCCTGAATATCCATTTTCACCTCTAATCGTGTGCACTTCGTCACCAAATCTGTTAATACATTCTCAAATGCATTAAACATCAATGTCGAAGTCATGCTGAAGTCATCCATACTTTCATTTCCAACTCCACTGGGGTCAGGGAAGATCTTTGTTAGAGGAGGAGTATTAGTGTCAGAATGTTTCACCACTTTCTTTATATCGCCAAAGAAAACCCCATCTTTCACCCCACTTTTTACTCCCACGACCAACCCTGGCCCGATGGGCACACATGATGGCATATATTCAGATTCTGATGGCGATTTCTTCATATCACCAAAAGGAGTGGAATATTCACAAAAGGAAGCCACCATATCTTGACCCAAAAAGACCACTTCATCATCATCTAATTAATTTGCGGGAAGTCCTATACACTTCCCATCATCTATATTGCAGCAAATCTGCGCTTTGGTACTTATTACCTTCCAGCTGGAATTTGTAGAACATTAGGCACACTAAATACAGCTTCCACTGGTAAGACCTTTTGTTTTTCCATTCATTCAGGAGGTGACAAAACTGCATTCACACCTAATTGATCCACTAGACCCTCAACATTAATACCATCAACAATATCATGAATCTTGATATTGATCTCATTTGAAATCGGTGCGTTTCCCCATATGATATCATCAAGCAATTTAGTACTGAGGCATCCCAAATCGCTAGTGAACTATATAGCAAGTTCCTTTGCTGCTTCTACATTATAACTGAGCAATACGCCCAATTTCGGGTAAAAGTTTGTTATTTGTTTGCTCGTTGTTTTAGGATGGGATATAACCTTAGGCATAAAAATGCGCCACCCCTGTAGAGTTTTAAATACATCACACCCCAACTCTGGCCTTATTAGTTCCTTCATCATAAGGCGTATAAAATGAACGTGTAGCGTGAGGATTGACACTTACTTGTCACTTATCGCCAAATGTCAAGACAGACTACCCTGTAGTATATAACTTAATACATGTTGAACTTAAAACTGCAAACCACTGAATGCCAATGATTTACTGCGTTTACCTCGTACTATATTCAACGATGCTCGGCCTAATTGTATCTTTCACATACGCATTTACTTGTTCTTGTACCTGCATTTCAGCTTTGGCTCATAAAACACTATAATCCAGAATTCGTGAACGTTAAATGAACGAATGCATATTATCACAAACAGTCAAACATAGTCCTACCCACTCCGCACTACGCAAACAGCCAACAGCTACTTTACAAGATACTTGCCAAAGCGCGCGCGCCAATGGCGCGTGTGCTCTGGGTAAAGTCGTCTTCCAGAAAAGGAGGCGGGGCTTGAGTCTAATTAGGAGACATAAGTGTAGTTTAGATTACTTATAGCAGCCAAAGTAAGTCCAGTGTAAGTCCAGTATAGTATCCTTCATAACCCCTGCAGCCGTCCATTTGCCTTTACTCCCAATTATTCTTTGCGTATGCACCCCAATGCATTACTCCTTATCCCCACAAATTGGCATGACACAGAATTTCAAATGGCAAACTTGGCCACAGTTTTATTTCCATGACAACAGAATTATTTGTACACATTTGTGAACTTCATTCTGTCCGTGTGGCGCTTGCTTGCCGGATTTCCTTTGCTTCCCCCTATACTTGGTATAGTAGGCCCCCAACTCCCCCGACCCATTGTACCTGTTCCAATCCTGCCCGTGCAGGTGTCCGTGGGTGGGGAGAGCGCTGTTTGTTTTTGGGGGAAGCTGAGCCTTATTTGTCCCTACCAGACGCCCCCGCCGTTTAGGCCCCCAAGAGGCGCTGGTCCGGAAGAGCGAAGACCCATTCCGTTTCCTTCTGGCTCGTCCGGAGTCTATCATTTGTGCTTGGTTGTCCAAACACCGCCAACTTGTCATATCCTGGCCTGGGTGTCCTGCGACAGCAACGCCCCCGGTCTCCTGCTTCTTGCTTGTATTTCGTGGGTGGGTGGGTGGAAAACGAAATTTCTTCCACCTGCGAGGCGGCGACCGGGTCCCAGTGCAGGAGCGAGATGCCTGGCACCCCGGTCCCGCCTGCTTAAATCCTGATGGCCCCACCCCTTTTCCTTTGTTCAGCCCTTCGCGGGCTTTTGGGCCATTAGGCCTTTGGCGCCGTTCCGCCCCTCGCCTTTTGACCCCCAGGGGAGGGTCCCAGGTCCTGGCGGCATGACCCCGCAGGGGTTACCCTGCTGCCTCCTCCATCTTGAGCTGATTTTTCCGTCGTCAGCTCCATAACCCCTACAGCCGTCCATTTGCCTTTACTCCCAATTATTATTTGCGCATGCACCCCAATGCATTACTCCTTATCCCCACAAATTGGCATGACACAGAATTTCAAATGGCAAACTTGGCCGCAGTTTTATTTCCATGACAACAGAATTATTTGTACACATTTGTGAACTTCATTCTGTCCGTGTGGCGCTTGCTTGCCAGATTTCCTTTGCTTCCCCCTATACTTGGTATAGTAGGCCCCCAACTCCCCCGACCCATCGTACCTGTTCCAATCCTGCCCGTGCAGGTGTCCGTGGGTGGGGAGAGCGCCGTTTGTTTTTGGGGGAAGCTGAGCCTTATTTGTCCCTACCAGACGCCCCCGCCGTTTAGGCCCCCAAGAGGCGCTGGTCCGGAAGAGCGAAGACCCATTCCGTTTCCTTCTGGCTCGTCCGGAGTCTATCATTTGTGCTTGGTTGCCCAAACACCGCCACGCCACTGAGTGGGTTCTCGCCCACTGTGGCTCCCCTTCTTCCTGTCTCCTTCTCCCATTCCAGTAATTTGGTAGAGATGTCCCAGAAAAAGAGCTCCGTTTCCTTCGTGGACAAGTTTTCATCCGTCCGTTTAGGAAGTACTCGGGTGTTTTCCCATCAATCAAGCCATGCCTGGTCTGATGGAAACCCCTGCCCCTGCAGAATTTTGCCACGGCCCCGTTCAGCTTCCTCCTTGACTTCTCAACTGCTGCATGGCTCTCTGCCCCCCTCCATTGCGCCCGGGGAATACCTTCCGACCATCCAATTTCAGTTTCGCCCAACTGTGCTGCTATTTCCTGCAATGAGCTCGTAATGTCCCTCAGCCGGACACCCCTCCCCAGGCTGGTCAGGTCGTTCCCTCCCAAGTGTATTACCAACACCTCTGGCTTCTGCCGCCTACTCAGGAATTTCCATAGTTGCCCCTCTAGCTGAGCCCACTTCATCCCTGGCACCCCGGGCCACTCACTCTTGAGCTCGCCGCCCGTCAGTGCCTCCTGCTGCTGAGTCCAGCTCGCATTAGCCTTTGAGATGCATGAGTGCCCCACTACTTACCCGGTACGTTTCTTCCTTCCTTGTGCTGCTGTGAAATGACAAAAGGAGGGAACGGCATGGTTAACTTATATTTTGCGGGCCTGATATATCGTTTGTAACATCCTGAAGACCATCTCCCCAATTTTTTGATGTCTTCCGGCCATGCCTGCTCGGGGACACTTCTGCCCCTACCACCTTTCCATCTTGCTCCACCTTAACCAGGGTGGGCCAGTTCTGGGACACTTCTGCCCCTGCCACCTTTCCACCTTGCTCCGCCTTAACCAGGGCGGGCCTGCTCTGGGACACTTGCCTCTGCCCTTGAGATGAATGAATGCCCCACTACCCACACTGTGCGTAGTTTCCTTTGGCGCACTGCTGGGAAATGAAATGAAGGGAACGCCATGGTTATCTTTACATTTTTTCTGGTCTGACATAACTTTTATAACATCCTGGAGAACATCTCCCCAGTTTCTTGATGTCCTCCGGCCCTAACCCCCCGACTGCCGCGGAGGTGGCGGCCCCTATCTGAAATGAATGCGTCCCAAACCGGCCCCCTGCCAGGCCCATGTTATCCAAACCTAGCGCCATCACTTTCCTGAGCTGAAAGCGGCTTAGTGCGGACCCATCCCTGTGCGTGAGCCACAGCGCCTCTGCTCCTGATGGCCGCCGCTACTGCATAAAGTTTTCCGTCGCCGCCACCAGGCAAACCCTGCTTGCCTGAATTGCCTGTAAGGTCAACGCCGCCCCTTTTCCTTTCTGATCCGTTTTTGATCTCCTTACATAAATGACGACTTGAGCGCTTCCCACTTGGACGTCTCTGACGCGCAAGAACCCCTTCCCTTTGCCGGCCTTGTTCTCCGCCACCAATTTGCTGATCCTGAGAGCCCCAAAAAACGCCACCGTGAAGGCGGCCGTGAAGAGCAATCTCTCTGCCTCCTGCCTACACACTGCACTTAGACATTTAACCAACCCGTGCAATTTCCCAATATGGATTGGCTGCCTCTCGTCTGGCTTTGCTATGGTTTGTCTAGCCCCGCCTCTCATGGCTAGCAAGACGTAGTGTTCCTTAGTGGGGTCCTTCTTCCTTTTTACTTTCGCGTAATGTGCTAAGGCCGCCAGGTGGTAGCCCACCCACGCCCGGATCTTCCCTGTCTTCCAGCACCAGCCTATGAATGCCCTCACCGGGTTCTCCCCCCGGCCACCTGCCAACACCTCTTCCTGGAACTGTATGAAACGATCCCAACAAGCCCTGTACCTTTTGGCTGTACCTGAAGCCAGGGCAGTCTCTACCAGCGAGGTCAGATCGCCCCAATCCTCCCCCACCACTGTTCCTCGAATGGGGTCATCTCCTCCCTCGCTTCGGGGCAGCTGTCTCGGAACCGGTCCCACTCTAAGCGAGGCAGAGAATCAGCGGCCGTGTTTTTCACTCCTGGAATGTGCCGTGCCCTAACCTCAATGTTCAGCATTAACAGACTTCTGGTGAGTTCCCTGAGGAGCCTCAAAACCCTCAGATTGCTGGATGACCCTGCGTTAATAATCCGTACCACCGCCAAAATGTCTGACCATAGAGCGCAGCCTTTACCCCCTGGTCAACTAAAATATACCCTTTACAGAGAACACCAGTTTCTGCTCAACTATGGCCGCCTAAAAAGGTATCCATCTACCTCCGTGCCCTTATCACCTCCCCGGGTGTGGGTGGAGCGAAGGAAGGGCCCTGAACGCAAAAGCACTAACTGAAACTTAACTGAACTCCATCGGTATCTGCTATGCTGCATTATTTTTAACATGCTTAATACCCAGAAGTTTCACCGAGCTTATTCGGTGTCTGCACGTGTGCTGTTCCCACTCCTCTTGCTCAAAGGGTGATCATGCTGCCAAGCCCCGACCCCTTCCAGCTACAATGTGCCCCCATCAATTCCGACATGCGTTCCTAAACCTTTGGATCCTTGATAACCAGCCTGTGTCCTCCACTTGCCACTTTCTGAAATTGGGAGGCCAAGAACGGTAGTTGAGGTGTCCGGCTATCCTGTCCCGCCCCCATACAGGCAGCCGAGTGGCTCCTTAGCGCAACTGATTCTAGAATGCCACCACTGGGGGGCCCCGGCCCGCAAAGCAATGTGGAGATCTACCCTCCTTCCAGGTGTAGAGAGATTCTGAGTATCGGTCCCTTCCCACTCCACACCCGAGTGAGGTGTATGGGGGCACAGTTTGTCCAATTAGACTTGAGCTACCAAGCTGTATTCCCCACCCGCAGACCATCCCCACGCCTGCTTGCTTTAGGCCCGCTGCGGGTCCAACCTGAACTCTGCTCTTCACCCCTCCTCAGTTAACAAGCTGCGGCTAACGACGGAAGCTGCACCATCGGCCCGCGGCAATGAATACATTGCCGTCCCGCAGGTACAACTCGTAACCTGTACCTCTGCGGCAAACATGCCCGTTAAGTCCACCTGTCCTGGGCCTACCCCACCCAGATGGGACGATGTGTACGCCCTCAAAAACTCTAAATAAGCCGTAGCGCAACAGTACAACGAGGGGAGCCCCAAATGCTGTGCAACATCATAACAAGCAATATGTCTGCAGCTACCATTCCAGCAGATGGGTGATAATACCCACGCGCGCAAGGCTTTCGCTACCCATCCTGTCCCATGGCCTCTTATGGTTGGGGATGCGCGCCGCTGTACAAGCTAAACCCCATCCCGGCTGCTCATACTTTCCAACCCAACTACCACCTCCTGCCCTTATTTACCAATACATTTCTTATGCCCCCGCTGCAAACAATGGAGTAATAAACCATAGAAATCCACATGGCTTACCCCCTTCGTTTACCAAAGCCTGCTAACTGCTTCCCAAGGGCGACTATTAATTCCTGGCAGCCCATGCCCTGCTGACTATAACCAAGCCTCAATTACACGTTCCGTCCCATCGTTCTTCGCCTCTGAAATAAATCCACACATGTTTTCACCCCTTAGCAGTAGAAAACCAAACGCTGGGCCGACCAGAGAAAATGCCATAGTCGAGCAATAGGACCAAGCAAACATAAATTACCAGCCTACTATCCTGTAGATACATCTTGTTACAACTGCACATTTACCGGGTTTCGCCCCTTCAGTTTACTTGCTCAAACACAAATCGGCAATGCCCCCTGTGCCAACTAACCCCTTATTAGTGACACACCCCACAAAAGGGCAGACCTCTATCTCCCCAGTGACCCCAGGGACAATTTTGGCTAAGGGTTGAAGGCGGTGCGACCTGCTCGCGTTTGCAACATTATTGGTTCATCCTGAATCTTGTGCGCTTTCCGGCCATTGTAATAAACCCTGATCCTCGCTCTGACCTGCACCGCATACCCCTATAAAAACTCTACTTGTGTTAACTCATTAACCAACCTTCATCCTCATGCTGCTTCTCCCTGGAGTCACCCCATCCCGCGGGAACGATATGCCAGGCCCGATACCTGTTTGCTCGCATTGATCTCTCCTGTCCCCATTCCCTTCAAAGGTCTCTCGTTTGGTGTGCGGTCATACAACTAAACACTATAATAGGCAGCCATCCTTCTTATGCCCTCTTCAAAACTGCTCACATTTACCACTACTTTACATGCACCTTTCCCGATATTGGTGATGCCCCATGCCATATTCTTTAACCCATGTACAAAATACTGTTTGCATTTACCACTACTCTATCATGTACATTTTCAATACTTTCCCTGCACCCGTGTCCCCAATGGTGCACTACACAGTACTACTTGAACGAGGGCAAACCAGTTGTTTATGCATTTAGAGGCCTCTGGAATTGGCCGGCCATAGATTGCGGAATCAAAATGCATGCAGTACCCGAAAGTACCGCCTGTTACAGAATTCAGCTGCAATCCATGTAGCCGCAATCCAGTGCCGCACGGCGGCTGCATTACTCCTCCAAACTGCCTTTAACCGAGACGTTGCGCCCAAAACCGGCAACACGACCACTCTTACCCCACACTTCTCGCTGTGGCACGACAAAACAGAGGCCTTCTATTAATAATTTGGCATTTATATAGTGCTACGAAACCTCAGGTACCTAAGCGCTGCTTATTATTAACTCATACCAAGATGGCCGGTACACCAGCCTTAGCACGTGCCCCTAGAAATTACTCAACCGCTTGGGCCACATTTGTTCGGTGCCGAGCCCAGGACCTTAACCACGATGCTTTGGCCCTGCGGGGATTCGAACCTGCGTTAGCAGGCTCTGCGCGGATGTTAAAGCTAGCGCCCTACTCCCTGTGCCACTTGACCAGCTGGTAATATTCGAACCGGTGCCCATACCCTAGGTGAGAGATGCCAATCCCGACTCACCCGTGTTTATCGTCCACACACTTTTACTTGTGCAACGCGCCCGAAAGGAGACCCAGAACGATGCAACCGCAAACCCCCTTATCTATGCACGTGATCCAAAATTAAACCTCTATGCAGCCTCGACAAGCCCCGCCATAAAATCAACATTTCCACCGATTGCAACCCAAGGCGGTTCGGTCAAACTTCCGCGATACTCGCAGGAAGCCTACCCGCCCCGTTTTTAATCCCATTAAGCTTCCCACCTGGGCTAATCGAGTGGTTAAATCCATCCTGCTTGCTACCCCCACGCACTGATCTGCCTGGCCCCTCTATCACCTAATGCCGTGTGCATGCCGCACATGCAAGGCTTGACCTCTTTGCTGCGCACTCGCAAGAGCGCATATCTCCACCCTCACTTGTCGCTCGTAGCTGCGACCATACCGCAAATTAATGCTCTTGCGCCCATACCTATTAACGTGAGGTAAGCAAAGGTAGGGTGGGTGATACCCGAGGGCCATAAGAGCCCGACCCGCCAAGGAAACTTTCTTATTCCTTGCCCCTCCCCCACACGTACCTCTGACCGTGCATTTTTTCCTGCGCTCGTGGCTCCCTCTTCACTGAGACCCCGTTCCTTCAGCGCTGAAAACACTTCGCCGGACCAGCCCTTTAACTGGAAACTCACCAGCAACCAGAGCACGCCATCAAACAGGAACGGGAAGCCGAGCCCACGAAGTCCTCGCCATCAAACGGGAAACAAAACGAAATTTCTTCCACCTGCGAGGCGGCGACCGGGTCCCAGTGCAGGAGCGAGATGCCTGGCACCCCGGTCCCGCCTGCTTAAATCCTGATGGCCCCGCCCCTTTTCCTTTGTTCAGCCCTTCGCGGGCTTTTGGGCCATTAGGCCTTTGGCGCCGTTCCGCCCCTCGCCTTTTGACCCCTGGCGGCATGACCCCGCAGGGGTTACCCTGCTGCCTCCTCCATCTTGAGCTGATTTTTCCGTCGTCAGCTCCATGAAACATGGTGTCAATCCGTACTGCAATGATTTTTCAGCGTTTCCAACGTTCCAATGCTCCAGGGACTCCACTGCAGCCGGCAGCACAATGCAGCCGTTACATCCAATAGCTACTTTACAAGATACTTGCCAAACTGCGTGGCCAATGGCATGTGCTCTCTGGGTAAAGTAATCTTCCAGAAAAGGAGGAGGCGCTTGAGCCACAATGGTTTTTTCAGCGTTTCCAACGTTCCAGGGACTCCACAGCAGCTGGCAGCACAATGCACCCATTACAGCCAACAACTACTTTGCAAGCTACTTGCCGAAGCACAAAGGAAATACAGGGCAATCCGCTAAGGAAGAGGGAGGGCAGTTTGCCCGTTTTGGTGCCAATCCTGGGTTTGAAGGAAATACTGGGCAATCCGCCCAGAAAGAAGCAGGGCAGTCCGCCCATTTAGGTGCCGATCCCAGCTTTGAAGGTAATACATGGCTATCCGCCCAAGGAGAACGAGTGCACCTGCCCGTTCAATCGCTGATCAAGGCTTTAATAGAAATAAAGGGCAATCCACCGTAAGTGTAGAGGGTTGTACGCCTGGCACAGTTTACTGATCCCAGCCGCATCTAGGGAGAAAGAGCATTCCACCCAGAAGAGAGACAGCAACCTGCCTCAAACGGCAGTCTGCCACAGGAAATCAGTGCCCTTCACCCCTAGTTGCGAAGGGCAATCTGCCTATTGCATGCATGATTGAAGAAGGAAGTCTGCTGCATTGCAGGAAGGAACGGGACAGCACTCCACAACATTGGAAGAAGGGAGTAGATGGCACTCTGCCACAACTGGTGACAGAGGGCGATCTGCCCTGCTGAACTGTAGATAATGGTGGTGCGCCGCCTGAATGTAAACGAGGAGACAGCAATACGGCAATAGTGCGGGGAAGGGCACCACCGAACAACAGCAGTAAGAGGCCAGCTGACCAAAGAGGACATGCCATCCACCAAGCTACAACACATAAAGAGAAGCCAAAGAGGAAATCGGGGTATAACAGCCTGGTGACTTCATAGAAGGTAAAAAAGAAAGTGTGGCACTATATACGAGACTGAAAAAAAAAAACAAAGAAGAAAGCAGGTTATAGGAGCCACAAGCCTGACTCGAAGTCAAAGAAGAAAGCTGAGCACTGCTGCTCTAATGTACTGTACTTCTAAGGACACTGCAAGGATACAGCAAACCAGTGATCACTTCCGACTGGTGCCCAAATAGACACCAGTCTGCTGCACACTCATGTGCCACTGTCCTTTGGTGAACGGGAGAATATCAACCCTCCACCACCGGGACCCCAAAGGCCTCCCAGGAACAGGAGGCGTGAAAGGAAAGAGGAATGACATAGTTGAAGAGGACACAGAGATACGACAGAAGAAGAACTGCAAGGAAGATATTGAGCAAGGCCAGGAGACATATGAGAAAGTGCAAAGAGCAAGCATACCTAATAGGCGTCCACAGAGAACACCCACCCGACAATACCAGGAAATGAGAACATGGTGGCAAATACAGAGTGCATAGGACTTCCCACGTTAGCACCCGATAATATGAAAGATCCTCTGTCCGGAAAACACCTCAGTACAAGAGACAGGACAAACGGTGCTAGTAGAGCCTGGAATCAGAAGCTTGGAGAGGAAATAATGAAATGGTTATCATCTGTTTGGCTATGTCCATATCATTTGATTCACTGACAATGAATACAAAGCAGTGTCGCTCTGCTCACCCAGTCCTTCTGTGTCCAACAATGTGTAAGGTAAGACTGGCATTGCTTCACATGTTGCTACTTTGCCAAGCCAATCTCTACATTGCGCCCATCTCTATGCAAGGTTGCCAAAATACTCACTACAGCCTTATGCCGCCATGTGCTGTCAGCCCGACTGCATCTGGTTTAGGTTTTCATAGTTGCGCTGACACGCTGATTGCATACCTTGTAAAAGCAAAAGGAAATATCGAGGCTGAGTACCCCAAAAGGAAATACACCAAACATGGGCTTTTAACAATTCACAAATCTTTATTCTAATACTGTACAGTTACAAAGAAATAAAATCAGATACGGATAGCTATCTGGCCCTCAGTACATCACAGCGAATACCAGCCCTTTCGGTGTGAGAAGTGAGAGGTACTGGGTGTCTAAACAATTGTGCATTTTATACATTTTCGATAATAATGTCCAGCGCCTCTGCAAGTTAATAATCCATGGTCTAGAGTTTGTTACAATGGCAACAGTGTATTCTTGGATGTAACAATAAGCCTTGACACATGTCCTTTACAATGCAGTTCAGTTAGTGTCCACGTTCAGTATTTGCTCTACATTGTGGTCGAAGTATGTCCGTGGATCAGACTTATTGGCGCAGACAATCCTCTGTCTACAAGTCAGGCATGGGACAAGGTCTCTTTACTCAACCCAAACATTTGGCCAACAGACCGTTTACACATTAACTTTCATACAAGGTTCAGGATGGCTCAGTTACAAGCGGGAAACACTGTCCACCATTTTAGACACAGAGTTGCATTGGAATGGAAATCGAAATGGCGGATGGACCTAAAATGGCGGCGAAGTCGATCTAGAATCAAAACTTTGAAACACAGTTTTCCTCGCAGAGCGACTGGGCCTAGGCCAATATGTACAAAAAAGGAGGCAAAATATGATATCCCGTTTAACAAACCCTCCTTTTGGCCTAATCCAAGCGCTAAACTACTTCTAGTCACTTTACGAGTGACTCCACATCTCAATGTCCATACATCCTGAATCACTATTAGAGATATCAATCGCCATGAGGTCAGATACTGAGATTTCTTTTGACACAAATTCATTGGTCATTTTCTCAGGGGCGCATACCTTGTGTCCTAATGTACCCATCGCTTGTGCACAACATCCTCCTATCATTGAACATATACCAGGAAGACATTGCATACAACAACAGAAAAACAACAAAATACATAAAATGATCAGCAAGACTGAAAGTAGCTTCCATCCCCAAAATCGCAAGAAGTCCCAGAACCAAGCGCTAAGATCCCAGTTTCCCTCGGGAACATGCAGTTCTGAAATAAGGACGTGCAGATTTTGCATTGCCCTAAGGATAGTTGGGGAGGAATATGGCACGGAAATGCAACCAGCGGACCCCACAAATTTACATACCCCACCACGCTCAACCAGGATGACGTCTAGCGCCATCCGGTTCTGAAGTGCTACTAACCTTATCGCTTTTTGTTCTAAAGTCATGTTATAGAGTATGTCAGTGGTCCGGTTGATGGTCCTCTCCAGTACTCTTGCTAGTCTTCTGAAATCCTCTGAGTTCAATATTTGCCCCCAAAATGATATGAAGGATTTAGCTACGTCCCCCAGAACTTGTGCTGAAGAATCGCCATTCTCGTCCGGCCTACGACGAGCCTTAGAGATTTCTACAGTACTAGCAATGAATACCCCGGGTAACAGAATCCCTAAATAACAGGTTCCCTGCCAATCACTCGGTAACCATGGAAAAGCCACATTACCGCAAACAAAGTAGACAGGTTCGCCTACATACAAAGGTCTGCTCACTAGTCAAGTTCGCAACGTTGGCGCAACCCTTGAAACCTCCCATCGGCTGAGTACCATTCCTCTGTATGCAGAAAGAAACTGAGCAACCCTTGAAACCTCCCATCGGCTGAGTACCATTCCTCTGTATGCAGAAAGAAACTGAATCGGGGCTGTGGTTAACAGTATAAGAAGGTGACGCGACATCCCTATTGCCTATGGGAGCCATCCTGAAAGAGATTAAAGATTGAAAAGGACGGGACAGTCTATCAGAAGGCCTAATAGAAGCAACATTAAGCTTGCTCCTATTCGCAAAGAGTGAGCATCCCTGGGGCTTTAGAACATGTTTCTCAAAGTCATTCAAATTTGTTCCATCAAAGTTCCTCGAGATGCTATTGTTCCATCGGCCAAAGAATAGTGCCCTTAAAGAAGCATAGAATGCAGTAGTCAAAGGTAAACGATGTATATACCAGCCCAGCCCCTTATCCCTGTGTTGCGGTAAATGCGAGCAGACCCAGCAATTGGATTTGTTAAAAATGTCATGTGTGGCATTCATGGTAAGTAATAGAGTATTGTTATGGTAACGCTGTCTGTGCTGAGAGTCTCTAGAAGATAGAGCGTGCAGACGCATGAAAGATGTAGAAACAGTGGGTACATTTTTAGTGGGTAACAGCATTTCAAGCGGATGTACTTCCTCCAGATACCAAAATACTAAGGCAATTACTATTATGAAACCAGTTAACACAATCAAAAGACAACAATACATTTCCGGGGCCCACATGTTCGATTGTTCATTATTACGGTCGGTCACACAGTCTCTTATCTGTTCCATACGAGTGGGAGCAGTTGCAGGCATTGTTTCTTCAAACGAATACGCCAAAGTCAGTTTGCTGTCGATCTCCAGATCGAGCGTTTTCTTAGTCCTTTCCCAAAACCTAGCCAACAGAATTCCCTTACTTGCAAAAGAATGGGCCAAAAAGACAAGCCCTCCGATGATTTTTCTTTGATGGCACAGCCGAACCGTGCAGTAAGTGATCCAAGGTACTGAGTGATCGGCAAACAATGTGCGTTACTTCCTGATGGAAGCAGTGATTTGCGCAAAACAGAATTTACAAAAGGAACTGTTGGAGAGTGTGGAGAAAAAGCAGCTGTTTTCCCAGGCCCCACGGGCTCAGGGAGAGTCTCCGACACACTCTCAATGCTGTTTGATGCTTCGTGATCCTTGCTTACAGCACAGGTAGGAGAATCTCTGTCTTCTGTATCGTGTGGCAAAGGGAAGGGAATCCTCTTGATGTGGGATGTGTGGATCCAGTGCTTCCGCCCCTCCACTTACACAGCAGTCTGTGTGACCAGGAGAACTTGGTGTGGACCCCCGCCAACGAGGTGCGAGGCAGGATGCTCTTTCAAATGCTTTAACAAGCACCCACTCCCCAGGTCGGATGCTGTGACCTGGCCCTCGTACTTTGCAGGGAGGGCTTCTTGCACCTGTTGGTAAATCAAATACAGATTTTTAGTTAACTTCCCACAATATTCAGAAAGAAGTACATGCTCACTGTCGCGCAGTGATCGGGGTTTAGGAAGATTCCAAGTGTTAGCTGGCCTACCCATGACCACCTCAAATGGAGAGAGCCCAGTCTTAGTTTGAGGGGTCGTTCTCATAGACAATAACATGATCAGTAAGGCGTCCGGCCATTTCAGTTTGGTGCCGGTACACGTCTTAGCGAGCTTGTTCTTGATGATGCTGTTGTGTCTTTCTACTAAACCAGCACTCTGAGCATGTCTAGCCGAATTGAACCATTTATCGGCCTGTAATCCTGCGCACATTTGCAGAATTACAGCAGCAATAAAATGTGGACCATTGTCCGACCAGATGACTCTTGGCAGACCAAACCTAGGAAAATATTCCTTCAGCATGGTCTTCGCCGTTGTCATGGCTGTAGCATCTTTGACAGGAAAGGCTTCAACCCATTTACTAAAAGCGCCAGACAACCACCAATATGTATTTGTAGTTGTTGCAGTGCTCCATTTCAATAAAATCAAAATGTATCACCTCAAAGGGGACAGAAGGTGAACCAAAGCTACCCCTAGGAGTCGATGTGCCCTTACCCACATTATGCTGCAAACAGATCATACATCTTTGGACAAAGCGCTCAGCTACTTTGGAGATTTTATCATTCACCCAGACATTTTGCAACATTTTGGTAACTTTGCGTGCACAGATATGGGTGGGACCTTGAGCCATAGCGACCATCATTGTAATATACGCATCTGGCAGCAACCATTTCCCTTCCACCTTGTCCACCCAACACCCATCATCATCCAATTTTGCCAAACCCTCAGTCCATTTCTTAGATTCCTCTAAAGTGGCATCAGCTTGAATATTTTTCACAGATTCAATACCCTCATCCAAAGTACAGGCATTTGTGGCTTCCCTTGAAGTATACATTTCTGAAGAGTGATCAGTGGCAGTCTGTTTGGCTATCTGGTCAGCGAAAGCGTTCCCTTTTCCCACATTATCTATAATCTTCTGATGCACTGCGCATTTCATAATTGCTAACTGAGTGGGGAGTGCAAGCGCTGAGAGTTACCGTACTATCAAGGAGTCATACTGGATTTTAGTGCCATGTGAGGTCAAGAAAACTTGTTCTGCCCAAAGTATGCCAAAGTTGTGAACCACCCCAAAAGCATACAGACTGTCAGTATATATATTTATGGTAAGCGCTTTGGAAAGTTCACAAGCTCGAGTCAAAGCTATAATCTCTGCGGCCTGCGCAGAATTAAGCATGATTCTTTTGGTTTCCACAACCGTGCTCAATGTGGTGATTGCATAAGCAGCCGTGGATGTACCATCCGGGAGTTTGAAACAGGAGCCATCACAAAACAGCTCCCCTTGCGGATTGTTCAAAGGAGTATCTTTTAGATCAATTCTGCCTTTTGTCTCTTGCTCTGTGTTGTAAAGGCAGTAATGTGACTCTTCGTCACTGCAAGCAGTACCTTGCAGGAAAGGTAAAAGTTCAGCTCGATTGAGGACGCAACATCATTGAATTTTATCAATAATCATTAAACACTATACTACCAATGCCGTGCTTACAGTACATAGTACATGCCGGCGACCCCTCCATTGGTGCCGGTCGGCCAAATTCCAAAGATTGTCTGTCACTGCGGAATAACGCCTTGAAGCAGGCAATTTCCCAGGCATATCAGAATACTGGTGTTACCTGGACAATAATTGTACTTGCAAGTGCAATACGCCAAAACAAATTATCAGGATACTTTAAGAATCGGGTCATGACTCACCTGATCAAATTCTAAGGTGGCCCGATCGGATTACTAAGAACTCAAAGGACTCACGTGGTTGGTGATTTCAGCAAATCTGGCCGCCTCGATATATGGACCCTCGTCAAGATGCCGTCTCGGACCGCGGGCTCACCATCCAGGGATCGGATCATGCAGTACTGCTGAGGTATCGTGTCTCATCCAAGAAAGGGGCCCCCTTTTTCACCATCCGATCCCGGTCTGATAGCCACGTCAACCTTCAACGAGATGGCATCAATCTTGAGGGTCCCTATTCGGGCACCATCTGTAAAAGCAAAAGGAAATATCGAGGCTGAGTACCCCAAAAGGAAATACACCAAACACGTGCTTATAAAGATTCACGGATCTTTATTCTAATACTGTACAGTTACAAAGAAACAAAATCAGATACAGATAGTTGTCTGGCCCTCAGTACATCACAGCGAATACCAGCCCTTTCGGTGTGAGAAGTGAGAGGTACTGGACATCTAAACAATTGTGCATTTCATACATTTTCGATAATAATGTCCAGACCCTCTGCAAGTTAATAATCCATGGTCTAGAGTTCGTGCCAAGTGCACTTATGGCTTGCGTGTCAATATGCACATGGATCATCCTCAGTTTACATGCAAACAGGTTACAATAGCAACAATGCATTCTTTGATTTAACAAAAAGCCTTGACACATGTCCTTTACAATGCAGGTAAGCTAGTGTCCACGTTCAGTACTTGCTCTACATTGTGGTCGATGTATGTCCGTGGATCAGACATATTGGTGCCGACAATCCTCTGTCTACAAGTCAGGCATGGGACAAGGTCTCTTTACTCAACCCAAACATTCGGCCAACGGACAGTTTACACATTAACTTTTGTACAAGGTTCAGGACGGCTCAGTTACAAGCGGGAAACACTCTCCACCATTTTAGACACAGAGTTACATTGGAATGGAAATCAAAATGGCAGATGGACCTAAAATGGCGGTGAAGTATATCTAGAATCAAAACTTTGCAACGCGACTTTCTATGCAGAGCGACTTGGCTTAGGCCAATATATACAAGAAAGGAGGCATAATATGATATCCCTTTTAACAACCTCCCATCCCATTTATGTCTCCTGCTCTACTGGGATTACTGTCTACAATCTCACACCAGACAACATCAGACAAGCCACTATTAGCGCTCATGTGCCAGCAAACCTGGCTACAAAGTCAATCCGTCTGCATTCCTCGCCCGACCCCTTCTCACTCCCCAGCATTCGATCCTTCCTGCCTCCAGCACTGATAAACACACTACCCCATTGCTCCCAGACTCAACTGCTCTCACCACTCCTTCACTGCAATTCTTCTTCCCCCTCACCATCTACCCACAAGTGTGAGCCACCCAAATCTACCCACACTTTGCCCATCTCTAACTGCCCTTCAAAGGACTACAAAACTGCCTCAGCCAACAATGGTGCGTCCCCGTCACTCCAGACCATTCTGTGCCCTGACCATAAACTGCTGTGCAGACCCTAAAAGGCTCACACTAAAATCCAGCCAGCCCCCTTTCCCTCTCCTCACCAAGCATGAGTCTATCTCTCATCTCAGCCACGAGTGATGTGGTGCTGATCCTACATACACCACTTCCAATATAGAGGCTGCTTCTGTCCAAACTGCCCCTCCTGCAATACTGGCACAAGTCTCCCCTGCTTGGATGTGCATACCCTTGTCTAGGTGCAGAACAAAGCCACTTCCTCGCATCCCGCACTCTGACCCCCACAATACCCCCTTGCTGCGCTCCCAACAGTAGTCTCCAGATGCAACCTCAACCTCTGCTACCAAACTACCTCTGCCAGCCCTCCTCCTCAACCCCACTGCCCTACCAATACCCTTCCTACCACTGCCCTTCTTTGGGCCCCAATCAATGCACGATCCATGGTAGCAGATGGCACTGACATCCATGACATTATCGTCAAAAATAACATCAATATCCTGGCCATTACAGAAATCTGGCTCACCCCAGCTGCCGGCCCCTCTATCTATTGCCATCCCCCCACCTAGTCCATACTGCACAGTGACAGATCCAACAAGAAAGGTGGCAGGGTAGTCTTTATCTACAAAGACTCCCTCCAACTATATGCCTTAAACTTCACCTGCCTCACACAATGTGAAGCCATCTCAGCCAAATTCCACTAATCGCCTAACTCCATCATCACTGTCCACCTTATCTACCAACCCCCTGGTCTGGTTGCAGAACTCATCCAGCCGATGTTATTCAATCTCAAACCTACCTCCAAATTCCTCATCCTGAGAGATCTCAATATAAGTTTGGATGATCCTCGGGATCCTAACACCTATGCCTTAGCCAGCTCCACTACAGCACTTGGATGCACCCAGCATATCCCAACACTCATCTTAATGGGCACATCCTGGACTGGCTCTTCAACCACAATTGTAACAGCTCTACTGCTTGCAACCAACCCTGCCCTTGGTCGGACCATAACATAATTTCCTTCACGACCCCTTCCCCTGACAAGTGCCCTAAAGTCAACAATCCCCTAGCCCCACTATTGCTCCACCCCCCATTCCCAGACACTGACACTGATGCCCTGATCAACCACTATACCACCTTGCTTACTAATACTGTCAGCTCCTTAGCCCCTCTCAAAGCCCGCAAGGCAAATAGCTCCTTCTTTAATGAAGACCTTTCCTTGATCCAGGCCAGAATACAGGCAGCTGAAGCTGTGTGGCAAAAAGATCCCACACCTGGAAACAAAGACACCTTCTCCAACATATCACAAACCTACAGACTAGTCATCCATACCACTAAATCTGTGACCTATAACAATAGGATTGCCACTGCATCCATTAGCTTCTGCAAGCTATTTGCTGTTCTATGTGAATTAGAATCTCCGGTTATGCCTCCTTCCACCAGTGTGAAAGACCCCCAATAGTGCAAGGACGTTCAAAACACTGTCACAGGACAAATCACCATCCTACAAACTAGAATCACCCTAAGGCCCCCAACACGTCAGCCTCCTGGGCACATGCACTGTCACCTGGTGCTCCAGCCCCCGTTCAACCCTTCACTTTCTAACCCATCCTCATTGCTGACCTTGTTGTCATAATCAAAGGTCTTAAACCTTCTATGTGCAAAAGTGATATCTGGCCCGCATCCCTAGTAAAAAAATGTGCCGAACCTTTACTTCCACTCATCGCTTCCATCATCAACTCCTCCTTTCCATCTTGCCACGTACCTATTTCAATGAAAGAATCATGGGTCGCACCATCCTTAAAAAAGCCTTGCTGGGCCCTACCATACCCATCAACTACTGGACTATAACCACTGTCCACTTTCTACTGAAAATGATCGAGAGAGTAGCCTATCTCCAAATCCAAAACTATCTGTAATCCCACCATATTCTCAGCTCCCGACAATCTTTATTCTGCCCAAGACATGGAACAAACCAGCCCTCCTGGACTTTAAAACCAGCTTGGTGACTTCAATAATGCAGGCAACATCTACCTCCTCCTGCTCCTTGACCTCTCAGCCGACTTTGATCTCGTCGACCACCAGACTCTCTGCCACCACCTCACCATCTCAGCTCACTTCTCTGTCGCAGCTACCAAATGGATATCCTCCTTCCTCGGAGACCGAAAGTTTTCAGTTTTCGCTGTTGAAGCCTGTGCATTTCCCACACCTACCTCATGTGGCGTCCCACAAGGCTCTTGTTTCTAGCCCGCCCTCTATAATATTTACACAAAACCCCTATTTGACCACTTAGACTCTCTTGTTATCTCCTACACAAACTATGCAGACGATACTCAAATTCAGGTCCACATTCTTGGTGACCACACCCGAGACAGCCTCAAAGTCAATGACATTTTCGAAAGAATTCAAGCCTGTATGGTCACCCACTCCCTGAATGATGAAAACATTGAGCTCCCCCTGGTAGGTACCCCCGCCCGGCCAAATTGGGCCCTGCTTCCAACTCCATTACTATCGACAGCCATTTCATTCCGGTAGCTTCTGCTGTCAAAACCCTTGGGGTCTACTTGGATACCACCCTTAATATGTCAAGGCAGATCAACCACATTGCCTTAACCCCTGGTTTATGCCACGAAACTCATCCACGCAAGCAAACTCTCTCGGTTGACAACTACATCACATTTGCTTGTGCCCTAATTGGCTCCAAACTAGACTATTGTAACGCCTCCTTTGTGGAACATCAGAAAAGAACTTGAACAAGCTTCAAACTCTACAAGACAATGCCATCCGAGCCACTGTGCATCAAAGGAAACATGAAAATCTTTGATGCAAGAAAGGATCACATTCAAAGTCCTCTCCATTTCATATTTCTGCCTCTCGAACGATGCACCCCTTTACCTTGCCCAGAAATTAAACAGATACTCACATGCCAGGCCGCTAAACTCTTCCAACAGCCACCTCCTCACTGTACCCAGGGTTAGCCGGAAAACAAGCAGGTGGATCCCAGGTGGATCCCAGCCTGCTCAGCCACCCCTTGGAAGAATTTACCCCTAAGCATGCGGGCTGACACCACCTACCTCTTTTTCAGAAAGAACCTCAAGACTCACCTGTTTTGTTAATCTGTTATGCCCTCCTGTACCTTGTCTGACTTGCATTCCCTGTAACTAGTACAAAAACAAAACAAAAAATGTTATCTCTAAAAATGTGACTGGTTATAGCACATGTATTTAAGGTGAATGCCACCAATCACCTCTGGAAAAAACACGCGGGACTAATGTTATAAAACGCATATACTGGGCGGATATGCAGTGGCGAAAAATGCAAATTGTTGGCAATGGTCACTGTTAGATCTACTCGTACCGAAAATGATGACGAACACATGCTGAGATAATTAATATTTAAAATCCGGCAAAAAGTTTAGATCACTTTGAAAACACTGGCAGCTAAAGAGGAAATGAATGCTAGTAGTTCATAAATCACAGTAAAGTGTAGAGAAGAACAAGGTGGCATACAGAATACATAAACATTACACCTGGCAGACTACAGGCCTTGGAACCTTCGCATGGAATCGAAGAGGCTAGGCCCATAAATCATACAGATGTTCCAGACCAACGTTAACGAAAGTCATGATTCTATTAAATACACAGAGTGAAGGATTATGCTGGGCCAATATTCTATGTCAAGACTCACCTCCGGTCGGCACACCGAATCTTGGTCCATTTATTTATGATCATTTGAGTATGGGAATAGACAATCCCCCCAAACGGTGTGCTGCAAGAGATTAAGAACTTGCCATCTGATGGGTATCCACTGCATGTGTCATCTCGAAATACCTGGCTTGTGACCGCCCCTTGCTCAATGTCACATGGAAGTTAGTGAAAACGTGAGACGGCCCTTACTTATTGGAGCTTATTGGAGTTTATGTGGGCAGTGTGGAACTGTGTTCTACAGTTGAAAACCCCATTCAAGTAGTTTACTATCCAGAAGTTTAAGGACACTTGTTTGAGTTATAGAGGAGGTAAGTGCTTCAGTTCCTTTATTTATAGTGTAAATGATATCACTTTAAGGAGTAGGTTTGAGGGCAAGTAGGGGGGGAGGGGAGCGACATGGCATGTACAAACTAGTTAGGTCAGACAATCCTGATCTGCTATAACATAATGGATCTATGGTCCAGGCCATACTGAAGACGTTTAGTAGTATCGCCATTGCTCCTTTTAAAGAAGGGATTATACAGGTCAGCCCCAGTGAAAACCAAGCATTGGCAAGGCCAACAGTTTGGACCTTTGTGTATGCATGGAAAAGGCAGTTGACAGGCACAATCGTAGTGTTATTAACTAGCCATTGATGGTAGCAGGTGCAGAATGGTGCGAGTACCTAGGTATCTAATAGCAGTGCCTGGAAAATGCCTAAGACTTCGGCAACAGCCAAAACTGTTGAGTGAAGGGCACGCAGAATGCTTATGTGGTGGAAGGCAACCTGGTTAATACATTTCTAATACACCAGTAGGGGGTTTATAACTCCAGTTAATTCATTAACTCTCAGAAGGCTGCTTTGAAAAAATCACTGGCAAGCACTTTGTGTGCAAAGTTTGATGGCAAGGCTTGATTAAAGCGAGCTCAAAGAGTTCCCACTAGGAGGTGTTTTGGATGGGGAAGGGCAGGATCTGGGTGGAAATGGACATAGGGATTAACAAGACCTTGGGCAGCAAATAATCAAACACCTACACGGTGTGTGTCCTTCCTCATATGCTATTTCTCCCTATCTGTACATTGATGCAATAGCTTAGACTTACAGTGACACCTAATAGCCCAAACTAACAAGCATTTGTAGAGCCAACAGTGTTGGTGTTTGCAGGTGTTCCTTGGACTTTACATTTTTAAACATAAAAATGTAAAGTCCAAATGCCACGTTTCTAAGGGGCTGCGAGCAGTAGCCCGCATGAGCAATTGAATAAGATGATAAAGGCTGACCAGCCGCCAGATATGGGCAGAGTAGCCTTGGCTGATGATGCTGCACACTGACTGGATTGGGAATGGTCTCTGGGCCAGATTTTAAGGGACGCACAAACCCCTGCCTGCCCCGCATACAGACAGGTGTCACATAGGTGGCCGGTGCCGAACTTGGGCAAGGTTATGAATGTGAGTGGATGCCATGTGTGAAAGGGACTATGAGCGTGGGATGGCCCCAGATCTGGACGGAGATGCAGAGATGCTCGCGCAACCCACCTGCAGGGAATACGGAAGTTTAGCACCTCGCTTCCAGACAGCAATGCCAATTAACCAATACACTAACAATTTAACCCCTCTGCATACACCTCTCAAACTCTAAACAAACACAACCACAAGCCTAGAACACAACAACCCACACAAACTTCACTACACTGCAATATAAAAAGGTGTACACATTCAATTTACAATACACAAAAATCCTTTGCTGCAAGCCATTTTCCCCCTGTGTTTCATAACTCAAACATTTTTGGGGAAGTTGGAGGTGCCTCCCTCACACAGTTGAAGTTGATATAATACTTTGAGCAGCATATCTCTCTCGAAGCAAATTCCTCCAGCTCAGTTACCATTTGTTGATCACCTGCCGGTCACTAATCTGAGCAAAGTAGGACAAAAAAAGGAACTCTTAATGCTGAAATTCGAAGAATTCTGATGCCAGAGTGATAAGAATTCACCTTTCAAACCGAGGTCCCTTTCTATATTTACCCAGCCTTGACTGCTCCACAAAGGAGGCAGCAACCTCAGCTGCAACGTCCGCAGACCCCGGACAGAATTTCACAAAACCCCCAGGGTGATGATGAGAGCATTCAAGAACTCCTCCTGACAGGAATAGAGAATCCCTCAATCTTCTAACTCCTGACTGGTATACATTTAGTACAGAAACTACGTCATTGGTTTCTATGACAGAAAAAAACAACAGGCATGTATCCAATGCCATGCCACAAGCATTAACAGCTGCCAAGAAATCAAGACATAATGCTCTTCAACACCCCACCTTTCTTTTTGCATTCTCTGTAGCATTGTTCTGGGCATTGTTTAGGGCACAGGCTGGCACAAAATACCCACCACGTGTGCCATAATCATGCAATTAAGATTTTACATGATAGATACAAAAATACCAACTAGCAATCAGCAGAAACTCCACATGCAAATGTGGCCCTTTTATGAAAGAAATTGCCTTTGTGATGCAGTAAGAAATTCAGGGTTGGCAAAACATCAAACATTTGCTCGTGCTTGAGGATAAAAAGCAAGAATTTGGTGTACTATACTGGCAAGGACATACAGGCAGACTCTCCTTGCCATGACACTGCCAAAGCCAGATTTTCAGTCTTCTGGACCAATAGCATGTAGAGAAATGTTTAAATATATAAGTGGGCACAAGGGGATACATATGTCTTGGTAGTGCATATCCTCCTTATGGATTTCTAGAACATCATAGGGGCAATAGCCAAGCTCCGGTTTCCACTCTTGTCTTCCAACTCCTCTTTCGATCTGGACACAGTGCATGGCAGCCCCCATATTGTAGGAGCCTGATCCAACAGGGAGGGGGTAGGCCCAGCATGAATAACAGTACATGGATTTATGTAACATAATCCCTCACCATTGAGGACATCTCAATCCCGCCTCTGCAACAGTGAATACGTTGGGGGTTTACCCTGAGGCCACCCTTACCCTCAATCAGCAAGTCAATGTGATCGCTTCCTCAGCGGCTCACACCACCAAACTTATCAATGATTGCAGACCATTGCTATATAACAAAGTTGGCTCACTATTGCCTGTCAGTGTGGGAATCTCTGCCTTGTAGCACAAATCAAAAGCTGCCACCTTATAATATATGCACAGTGCACTTATCCTAAAGTGAAACATACACATTTAGTTGAACTGTCCTTTCCCTTTAGAAGAAAGTGCACAAGACAAATGAGTGTTTGCCTTTCAAAAAAGTAATCAACACTGGAAAAATAACCTGAAAGAGGTGAATTTCCAATAATTATGCTGGCAACGTATAAAAGGTGCCCACCTTTTAAACTCAGAAATGTACAAATAAATATTCCAAGGAAAATAAAATCCAGACAGGGGACGTATGCTTTGATGACACTTTTATGTGGTCTTGTGGGTAAACATCTGCACTGCAAACATACCAACCAGGGGTGAAATACTAGCAGAGGAATGTTTGAGCAATCACATTTTTTTTAATGCTGACCTCAAAAACACCAACAGTGGTTGCATTCGCCACCCTGAAAAAAGTGGGTGGACCCTCTCCACCCACATGTATCCTCGACCCTGAAACTCAGCACAGGGCCAGAACCAGAGAAAATAACCCCTACAGTCCAGGACTTCAACCTCTCTTGCCATATCCTGGGCATACAGTCATGACTCACTTGCCCGCTCATCCCCTTATCACCCAAGTTTGACTTTAAACAACACTCTGTTTTATAAAGAAAACTTGAAAAGCACACAAACCATAGTAAAGTACTCACACAAATAGCAGACAACTGGTTTAGTTCACAGTGCAGTACTTCAAGCCCCTCTCACTGCGGCAGTGCTGTGGCTACGGTTGGTCTCAAGGGCATGTTTCTGCACTGGTTTTTCCCAGAAACCGAGTGGCGCTGAGAGGTTTGCCTTGGCAGCAATGGTCTTTGAGAGTCTGCCAGCGGTGCCACCTCCCCTGCTCTAGATCAGCCTGAGAAAGGCAGCTCAATAAGTAGCGGGCACAGGGTTGCCATGGTGCACAATATCAAGCAATAGGCTTCCCCACACCTTAGTACACAACTTCCTCCTAATAAACCCAAGTTATATAACAAAGGGGGCTCAGGAATGCGGATGACATGTTTCTAAATGGTGAGATACGCACCTTTGAACAATGCAAAGCAGCTTTGGTGCTTGAGGAGGGAGGGGGATGGATTTAGAAACCTTCAAACTTGGCACTGTGTTCTTAGCCCAAGTAATAAAGAAGATATATAACAACAATCCAGAAATTCTAGAGGTCTGATATCCAAGCTATATAAAACACAGAATACACTTGGTGTACCAGAACGCTGCTGTATTTGCAAGACGTGGTAGCGGGAACTGGGCAAAACTATTGAGCCAGGAACATGGGAATGAATATACAATAAAACCAATGCACACATTTGCTCACACCTAGCTGAAACTCAAATGAAAATATTAACAAGATGGTACCCGACACCTGCCACACTAAACATGGTTAATTCTAGCATATCAGACCACTGCTGGAGGGGCTGTAGACCAAAAGGCATGTTGCTTCATATCTTATGGGGCTGCCCAATCATACAAAGTTTCTGACTGGAAATTAGGTTCAGGATTAAGGTCATGTTGAAGCTGGATTTACCGTCAGATCCCATATTTTGCATATTAGGATCTCAGGAGAACTATACACAACTGAGAAACTCAGGGATTACAAAATGTATTGCCCATCTCCTATTTGGGGTGAAACTGGCTTTCTTGGTAAATGGAAACAAACAGCACCGCCCTCCATTGACCTATGGCAAGATAAATTATGGAAAATAACATAAATGTCTCATGAAATCAATCAGGTGAATAGCAGTGCACTCTTATGGGGAAAACATCCCTTAATAGTTCAATTGGTACTGAAAATGCATATATAATTGTTTTTTAAAAAGGGTTTAGGAAAATATGATACAATATAAGTTAAAAAAATATTTATAAGTAAGGAGTTCAAAAATTGAGAACAAACCACACAATTCATTCAATATTTGTCCAAAAGAATATGACAAAAACGTGGTCATCATGAGTGTAGTGTACGTGTTACAAATGTTTTTCCAAAGAAAATACATAAAGCAATAAGTAGTATCTCACAATCTGACATTAGAAAGACAACCTATACACTTGTGAATCAATTGTACAAGACAAGGCAGATTTAAATAAATGCGTGTTAATGGCATGAGTTCATTCATTCAGAAATAATCTCAATGTCGGTTGGGAACAAGGTGGTAAAATATATCCTGTATGAGATTTCCTGCTGTCACTACACATTTCGAGAATGATTCTCTTCTTAAGGTCATAAGAACTCAGAGCGTTCCTAAAATTGAATATTGAGTCTAATTACTCTTAAAAGGACAACTAATACAATTTGAATGGAGAGAGCACTGACCTGATAATTCAGTAAGACATGACTCACACCCATTAGGTGTGTGTAGGATGTCAGTAAGACCCCCAATGGTCTATCTTCATACTGTAGTATTGTTTTAAGCCCCCTAAGGGATGGAGATGTGGAGTCAGTACTGGTGATAAAATGATTATAGTGAGTAAAAGTGACATCTGTCAGTGTTGAAAATAGAAAATGTTAACTCACTGTCAGCAGTACTAGTTTGCATACAAATGGGGTATGCCTGCACACTTTCCTCCTCAACGTCGTTACTTAAAAGTAAACACATGGGTCGCCTATTGTAAAATACACTCGTGGGAAACTAAGAAGATTTTTAAAAATATATCCCACTCTGATACCCTCTCAAAATCTCTCTTACCTGTTCTCTCAATTTCTTATGTTCTAAAAGCGAAACGTGGGTGGGAGAAGCAGCGAAATGCATCCTCCCGCCCCGCATTTGCTTATAAGTAAATGGAGTCCGCGACATGATAGGCACGCCGAACCATGTCGCCCTGATCACGTGATCGTACTGGCGTGTACGTGAACGTCATTGGAAATACAGAAAGCCATCTTGTTATATTTATTGAACTATATCAAAAGATGTTCACAGTGCTATTGCGTCTAGGATAGTAATGCAGGTAAGCATGTGTTGTGTAGAGTAGCCACTGAAAAGATGTTCAATGTAGTTATCAACTGACCTTGACATAAATTTGAGTATGTGCAACCTGCAATAGTAAATGAAATTGTCATCAGTTACATTCATTTTACCTAAAAATAGGTAATACTTGATAAATAATGCTCTATAACAGTGATCTAAAGAGCATTCATAATTGAAATGCTATAATGGATCTACCGATTATAAACCAGTGTGGTAGTCTGCAACATACCCTGATACAACAATATCACTTTCCGAACAGTAATATGTCACATTCCAAACCATCATTAACATATTGTTGAAGTGTTCAATGCAATACCATGAAAACTACTGGTCAAATGGTCTACACCTGACGTAGTCATGTGACTACCATTTGATACAAAATCTCTCACAAAGAACAACTGACAATAAATGTGAAGTAATCAAATCATGTGATTAGAGAAAACAGATCAGATCAGATCATATTCTGTGTTAATTCCTCAAGGAATAAGCGTGTCCAATTGTTCTATCCACACTATCTCTTTCTGGAGTAGCATCTCTTTCTGGAGTAGCATCGTAACTAGGTCTCCTCCCCTCAACAGTTATCTAAGCTGTTCAAGTGTGACCACCAGCATTTGGGCACTACTGAGTGATGCAATTCTACAAAGTGTTGGGAAACTGGAGATCTGTCTGAGTGAGTTTGAATAATCGATCTGTGCTCCATCCAACCTGTCTTGGCTTTCTGAGTGGTGATTACTGCATAATAGATACCACAAGGGCATCTAATGCCATATACCACATTGGTGGAGTCACAAGTAGATGTGTGTCTCAAAGTGACTGGTTTTCCTGTATAAGGATGGTTGATAGGGTTGCCTTTGATTATGCTGTTATAGTGTTGATAATTGGTGCAAGGCAGGGTGCCCCTACAAGACCTGGATAGTTTTCTGGGTACACTTATGTCTGCTCTGATAGCTAAATCACAAATTGTTTGACTCTTATTGTAGGCAAAGATCGGTATTTTAGGAAATAATCTCTGTAGTGCAGAATCAAGATGTGATATATTCCAATTGGATTTCAAAATCTGTTTAATATGGGAGCTTTGGTGTGAGTATGTGGTCACACACACCAAATTGGATGATGAGTCCTTCAATTTCGGCACAAGACTTGTTGCTTGAGTAACCTCATTAGCTTTCTGAGCAGCTTGTTGGATGTTGGTCATAGAGTATCCTCTTTTCAGAAATATATTAGAAAACTCACAATTGTAGTTTTCAGGTGAAAACTTGTGCCACGTAGGATGCTGTTCTTGTCAGTCGGTTTGTTGTAAACTGTAGTGCTTAAACATTGATCATGTACATAGACTTCAACATCAAGAAATTCTAATATGGTCAGGCTATGTTTCATAGAGAATCTAATTCTAAGAGTGATTTGATTGATGAGTTCAATACATTCCTCAAGTTGCTGTACCAAGCCTGTCGAAATGCTGAAAATATCATCTATGTAGCAAAAAATAACGATATTTAGTCCAGCAGTTGTTGTTTAAGATATGTTCCTCTTCTAAGTATGCCATATATGGGGTGGCATAGCAAGGGTCATTGATGTACCTGATATTTGAATGAAAAAATGGTCTTCAAATCTCAACATGCTTAACATGATCTTGAGTAAACTTAAAACAAAGATGTTATCTGCAGGTCAGGACATTCTGGTGTTGCCACAAGTAACCATTCTACTGCCTCAAAAACTTCTGGATGAGTTATATTTGTATTTAGGCTGGAAACAAGATGTCCTTTTCCACTCTCAAATTCAATTGTCTACATTTTAATCAAGAAGTAAATTGTATCTCTTAGATAAGTCTTGGTCTTTTGTGGTAATGGTTGTACAATGTAGTCGATGTATTTGGCTAATTGTTCCATTAAGCTGTGGGTAGCTGCAATTATTGGATGTCCTGGTGGATTTGTCACATTTTTGTGAATTTTGGGATGAGTGTATAAGACAGGCATTATTGGATGTCCATTAATGAGAAATGCCTTTGTGTGATGATCAAAGAATTCATTACTTTCAGCTTCATCTAGTACAGACTTAATAATCTTCCTCACTTGTTCAGTTGGATCACAGACAACCTCCATATAAGTGTATGTGTCACCAAGTTGATGTTCAATTTTTTGTTGGTATTTATCAAGGTCCATGATGACCAGGGCTCTTACTTTGTCTGCTTGTTTCAATATTATATGAGGATTGGTCTATAAATTGGCTAAGGCTTGTTGTTCTCAGTGTGAGAAATTGCCTCTCTGGCGTTTACTCAAGTTGATTTTGGTAAGGTCATTGAGTACGTAGTTTTGGAAAGTATCTGAGGTAGAATGTTGTACTGGTGGCATAAAGCTGCTGTTCTGACGTAATTCCAATTATTGACTTTTTTCTTCTGATTCTGTTTACTCAAATGAGTCGAGGAATACTTTGCGTTTCATTTTCCTAAACAGTCGGAAAAAAAATATTTTCTCTTTTAACAAGGAACTGTTTTAGTGGGGTACAAAAGAAATTCCCTTTTGCAGAGTCTTCTTTTCAAATTGAGTTAGTGGATACGATGAGATATTCAAGACTAGGGGATTTGTTATAATCCCATTTGTTAAACAGGGATTTGCGGGCAGAATGGTGCACAAATCCCCGTTTTTCGGCGCAAATAATTCCATTAATCAGCCCCTAAGTCTTTTTTGGAGGAAAGTTTAATTTTCTTGAAGGATTTCTTCTTTTTGCTTCATCGTGTAGACTGCCTCTTTCTAAAAGAGCACATCCTGTTGCAGATGGTCCTGGTAGTTGTGTTGAGTCAACTTGTGAGATTGGGACTAATCCTCCCTCCTGAATGTTGTCAAGACTTGTGGAAGGTATATCTGTTTCCACTTCTGCATTGGATACGTCTGAAGAGGATGTTCCAGAATTTAGTTTACGTGGTGATCTTGTAAATTTGGGATTGGTGGCTCTAAATGGATTACCTCTCTGATTTTAACATTATTTCCAGGAGTATACAATATCGCGTTTGTACTCAACTCTATCCCATCTAAAATTTCAATTTTCTTTAGACTCAAACTCACGTGTATGGCTGTCAAGTTTTTGATTGATGTCCTCTAATATAGACGACAATAATTTTTTGGTCAGGAGTGGTAAAAGTGAGGATTTTATGAGTTCAATGTCAGCTTCAATTGTGTGTAATGATTCAGCAAATTCTATCGTTAGGAGGATTAAATCAAGAGAACATTTGTTAAGGATAAATCTCAATTTTTTAACAAATTCTGGATTTTTTTGCATAAGGGAAGTTTTAAGTCAATTCTTAAGGATCCGTTGAGCTCTATGGTAAGTGGAAAGCATAGTTGCATGTAACCGTTGACTGATCTCTCTGCTAATCAAATGCTCTAATAGGTTTACAAGTTCATCAGGTTTTTTTGTTTGTTGTAATTCCTCATTAGTAGATTTTATCAAATTCAGAATACGGACTGCTCCTCCTCTGAGAAAGCTAGGGTACCAGCTCTATTGCTAGTGAGTGCTTCTATACGAGAAAAAGGACATTGCTAAGGGTAATTAAATGATAGGTAGATGTGCTGCCCCTAAGGTATTGGCCAAACACAAAAGTGTTAACTGAACAAGATCGGAGGGACACTCAAAGTCACTAATTAGATAAGTTATGGCACATATTAGCAATGGAAAAACACATGTCAAATATCAGAGATGACACAGCGAGTGTTTGGTCCCCCTTTTCTTGAATATACAAAGAAGGACTAAACAGTCTTACCTGCCTAGTAAGACTTTGAGCTTTGGATTTCATATAAATGTCTGATCATTTAAATAAGGACATTGCATCAGATGCTGCATTTAAAATAGTATTTCCCTGTGATTTATAATGCAGTGATTGTAAGTGGGGTTGAGGGGAGAGTAAGGAGAGGGATTATTTGCTAATGTTTTGTTATTCTGGTTGGAATACATGGTAACAATGGTGATAGGTTCAAAATCAATAAAAAAAAGTTTCTTTTAAAAAATATATGCAGTGGGGATTTCCCAGGGAAGGGCTGAAAAGTGTAAGGAAGTTGTTGATCATGTGAGCTGTGGCAAGGAGATGGGGAAAGAAGAAAAAATGGAAAGTCACATAAGAGAATATCTAAAAGAGTCAGCAAATTTAGGGATTTAGACCACTCCTACATGCTGACCTCAGTGATTTTCATCGCCTCCTTTTGATCCTTCCAGTTGCCTCACACTGTCAAATGTTTCCTCCACTGACCTCAAAAGATGGACATGTATGTAGTGTCACTTTCATCCCTGAATATCTGCTTCCACCTCCAAGCAAAATCATGTGACCATGACTCTCGCACAAACTGCTCTCAAGATTCCCAGATCCCCCAACTCCTCTTAGTAGGTGTTTCCAGATGGCCCTTATATTTTACACTCATTTCAAGACACAACCAAATCCAGAAAACACGGCTCTCCCACAAGCTGCCCTCAAGGATACCAGACTCCTCCCATTCCTCCTACGAGGTGTCAACTGACAGCATGTGTCTATTCCACCTATCTCAAGATACACAGTATGGGGGTCATTCCGAGTTTGGAGGTAAGTAACGGTCCTTACCGGCATGGGGTAAATAGCGTGTCCGTGCTGTCATTAGTCCGCTAATAGAGGACTATTACGACTTTGCAGGCACGAGCTTTGCGCCATGCCGGTAAGGTCATGATCGCCGTGCCGTTAAAGGCACGAAAAATGCCCTTTGCGGCATCTTGAATAGCGCAGATAGCACTACCAGCATGGGCCAATGCGGCATTAGCGGTGACTGTAATTAGCTGTCACCGCTAATAACGGTCACCGCTAATAAGCAGAACCGGAAGTAGCGTCATCGCGCAGGATCGGGAAGGAGCACGGTGGCCATCTTTAAAAACACAATCCATTGCCATGCTCACCACACAGGACCCGTTGGACTCTGCTGTTGTTGTGAAAACATCCTCCTATTACACCACTATGCTAAAGGCCCTTAAGAAGGGACCTGCCCGCCAGCGGAAGGAGAGATTTAATGAGGATGAGCTGGAGATGCTGGTTGAGACACTGCAGGAGCATGCAGGGATAGTTTTTTCAAACAACATGAAGAGGGAGGCAATAGTGAAAAAAAAGGAGATCTGGGCACTTGTTGCTCAGAAGGTCAGTGCTGTTGGGAACACCCCACGCAACATCAAAGACTGCCGTAAGCGCTGGGACGACCTGTGACTCAGAGTCAGAAATATACTCTCAGTGAACAGGAGCCAGGCAATGGGAACAAGAGGAGGTCCCAGCTCACCAATCAAGCTCACCCCATGGGACGACATCTGCGCCAGCATTAAAGGAATGGAGGGGATAGAAGGTGTTGGCGAGATGGAGTGTGGCGCCACAACATCGGGCGATGGAGGTGAGTGTCCAAAAAAAACATTGTAATAGCAAGTCTGATGAAAGTCAACCAATATGCCATTCCAAAGAGTCAAGCCATGGTCCAACACACACACACCCCCAGAAAAGTAGGCAAATGCATCACAGACACATGCATATGCCTGCCGCAAGGCAATGACGTACCTGACACATACCACACAAAGATGTAAATGCCATGAGTCACACAGCGTGCAAGCCCCAAATAATATGCATGTCGGATAGCATAGCTCTTGGCCAACCTGAGTGATGCCGACATGTGCCTGCATAACCCACCCATGTATCAAACAATGTGCTCATCCAAACACAAATGCCTATTACCCCCAATTATGTGGATGATCAATTGTCCAAATGTATACATGATGCCTATCAAAACATCACTCATGCCGTCCCTCTCTTTGACCCCCACAGGCTCCGACCATGACAGCGATGGGCAGGACGCAACCCGCGCAAAGACCAAACCCCGGAAGAGGTCCTGGGATGACGGCAACTGCCCTTCGACCTCGAGGGGACAGCCCAGGGACCGCCGTGCACCAACAGGCAAACACACCCCAGGTAGCCATTACACTGGTGCCGCCAAGGCCCGTAGAGGGCAAAGCACCACCACCACCCATTGGCCATCCTGAGGGATCAGGCGAGGCACCACATTCAGAGGTGTCCAGTTTGGCTGGGGAGGTGGCAGCCACAGCACCCATGACTGTGGAGGACCCACAGGATGACATTTGGGTGCCCGTTAAGGACAATGCTCGGAAGTGGTCCGTACACCCAGTCCACCGGCATCCCCCAAATATCGTCCCTGCAAAGTGACCACGCCACCACCCCGGAGCAGTCTGGTCAGGAGCAGATGGAAGGGCACTTCAGTCCCAATTTGACAAGTGTGGAGGCTGAGCAGGCTGAGCAGGACAGCCAGGGACCAGCAACCTCCACAGGTGCACCCGCAGGGCCGCAGTGGTCAGAACAGCTGACTGCCCTTGTGCAGCAGTTTGTCGAGGACAACAGACTGGCCAGGCAGGAGAGCACCAATACCATTGCAGATAACACCAGCCGCCTCTGTGAGGAGGTCTCATCCCTCTGCCAGGTCTTAGGCCGTATAGCGGATGCCATGGAGGCAGGGCATCCGGCTACCCAATCCTAGCAGGCGGCCACACTGTCATCATCCAGTTCGACCCAGACGAGCCGGCTCCACAGATCGGCACGTACCCTGTGCCAGCAAGACATGCCGCCACCTGGACCAGGGATTGCCAATTGATAGTCAGGGCAGCCTCTTGCAGGCATTGGTGACTCGATGGGACATGAGTGGGGGAGTAATGGGGGAGGGGGAGGGTGTGAGGGTGTGTGAGGGAGTTGTGGGGGAAGGGGGACAGGGGGAGGGTATGTGGGGGAGTTGTAGGGGGAAGGGGAGGGGGTGAGGGTGGTGGAGGGTTTTTGCACTTTCGTTAACATTGTTATATTCAATACACCCGTTGTGTGAAAAGCAAGACCTGAGTGGACATTCATCATTGCGCATGTGTCCTTTATTCATATACAGTGCATAGTATACATGTACCCTCACACCCAGTGCCCTCTGTCCAACTATCATGTCACCCTCTGCTGCCATGTGTGTCAGAAATATTGTGCAATCACTGACTGGCGCACAGCACGTCCCTCCTGTGCATCGGCACTGCGATGATGTCCGGCCACATCTTCTTCATCCCCTTCATCATCACCAGGTGGTACCAGTTCAATGTCAGGGGGTAGGGGCATGTTCCGGCGGATACACATATTGTGCAGCATGACACATGCCATGATGATCTTGGCCATCTTCTCATGCCTGTAGAGGAGTGCCCCATCCGACCGGCTGAGGCAGCGAAATCGTGCCTTCAACAGGCCAAAGGTCTGCTCGATGACAACACAGGTACGGGTATGGGAACGATTGTAGTCCTCCTTGTGCCTGTTCTGTGGGTTTCAGACAGGGGTGGGGAGCCACGGCTTCAAGGGATAGCCACTATCACCTGCATGAGAGGCCATAAAAGGTAAATGTTAGTCAATTCATGATGGACAGCTGTACTAGTCACACATGCCTGCAAATTATTGTTGCCCACATGCACATGTCCCTCTTTGTATTTACCCCATTTTCAGTCCCTCAATGTGTCCTGTGCCATGGACTAATGGTGTGGGGTGCATCTTCAAGGTGATACATGGTGTGCACTGACATCTCGTTGAACATGCATCGTGTATGCATGCAGCTGTGTTTGTGTCAAATTTGTGATGTGTTGTGTTCTGTGAGATTTACTTAGAAGGAGCGTTGCCAGTGGTCTGTGCAATATTGGGCAATCAGTGTTGATCATTCCCATGGTGACATGCAGCACTCCTGTGGGTGTGGCAGCCCTGTGACAGACTGTGGATTCCCTAGTTGCTTCAGTTTAATGTACTCCCATGTATGCTTGTCCTGTGTGGTGATATGCGGGAGACAGCAACATAGTGCATATGCACTGCATGGTGCAGGATGGCATTACGGAGGGTGAGGGCTGCTGATGAGTGGTGCACGTGTTGTGGGATGTGGGGTGATTTCCTGTTAGTCATGTAGTGATAGGTGTCGACCTTATGTCATTCCTATGAGATTTAGGTGTCATGTACCGTTTGAGATGCTTTGGGGCACAGTGTTTGGTGATGTGCACATCAAGCTGTCACATCAACATTGGCAGCATGGTGGTGTGTGCATCTCTCCCCCCATTTCAATGCCATGTGCCAGTCATGCAACTTACCAAGCAGCCAGGCACGTCATCCACCATGTCGCTCCATGAAGCGTGGTAGCGTGGAGTTCCGCAGGACCATAGAGTCATGAGTTGATCCGGGATTTCGGGCACAACAATGTGTGATGATCTTGCTGGCATCGCATACCATCTGCACATTGATGGAGTGGTATTACTTGCAGTAGCGGTACACCACCTCCATGGCACTCAGGACCACCAACTCCACGTGGGTGCAGTTGAGGGCACCTACACAATTTGGCATGCCTGCCAGTGCACGGAAGCCAATTTTTGTATCAAATATCTCCTGGGGAGTCCATGGTAGGGATATGTAGTCCCTTGTGTGCTTGAGGAGGGCATCCAGCACTTGGTTCAGAATCCGAGAAAATAAGGGTTGTGAAATGCCATGCATGTGCTCCACTGTGTACTGGTAGGTGGTTGTGGCAAGGAAGTGGAGCACAGCAACTATCTTCAGTAGAGGGGGGATGGCAGTGGGTATTTCAATGCGGCTGACAATGTCGTCGTGTATCAGGTCCATAATGGTGGTGATGGTGTCCTGGTCCAGACATGGGTGTGGATCTGCTCAGGGGTTGGGTTGAAAGGACTGGCTCTGATGCAAGGCATTGGGGGCTGCCTGCGTGGTAACGGCGGCTGCAGTGGTGGGACTTGCTGGGCCTGTCTCACCCTCCTTCTTCTCCTGCCCCTCCTCTGTGGTGCCGGCTGTTGTTGTTGCTGCTGTGGTGGCAATACAAGCATGTCCTCCAACTCCAGTAATGCTACTACCATTGGAATCATCTTGGTGTGGGAGGGGGTGTGGTGTGTGGGTGTGCTCCTTTTGTAGTGGGCCAGACTCCATTGCCTACACCTGTGCTGATTGTGTGCACCTGTGTCAGTTGGGATCACTCCACATGGCATTTTACGGTTGGTCTGCGATGCTGGTATTTACGGCATGCCGTTAACCACTTTTAATGCCTTAATGAAGCCGTTATTTGCATGTCCGCTTCACTTGTAATTGCCTCAAGTTTACGGCATGCCGCCAATGCCGGCATGGTGGACTGCGTGCCCGCGCACATGCCGCTATTAGAGACGCCGTAAATTACGATGCCACTAATAGCGGTCTGGCTGGTCAGAATAGCCCGTAGCGGTAAGCGATGCCGGCAATCCTTTACCGGCATCATTTTTCCCTTAGCACCAACCTTGGAATGACCCCTTATGACTGATGTTTTACTTTCTTTTCCCCAATCCCGATTCTGCCTTCCAGCAAAATGAGATTAGTGTGACTATTCCACAAGCTGCACCTATGGTTTCCAGACTCCCCCCACTCCTTCTCCAAGGTGTCACTTGATAGCATATTCTCTTGCATTTGACTCAACTTTTGACACTAACTGGTGTTTCACTAACCTCCTGAAAATCTGATGCTCTCTCCCAGCAAAATCCTTTGAGCATCACTCTGCCATCAGTTCCCCAGGGATTTCCAGCTCCTCCCTCTCATTCTTCTATGTGTCCTCTGCTGGCACGTGTCTCCTCTACTTGCCCCAAGAGACAGAGAATGGCTGGATTGCCACCTGTCTCCCTGAATCTCTTCTGCTCCCTCCCAGCAAAATCAGGTGAGTTTGACACTCTAACAAGCTGCCCTCAAGGTTTCTCAGCTCCTCACACTCCAATTTCTAGGAATTGCCTATGGTGCAGGTTTCATCCGATGTTTCATACACCTCCCCAAATCTCTGGTGATGGCACTATAATTTAATGAACACATCTTATAGTGCTGTCTTCACAAACCCAGCCCTAAATCGAACTCTCTGATTGGTCCTCACTCACTACTTCTTTTTCCTGCTTAAAAACTCTAAATACACTCCTTTTTATTAACCTTTTGCTAAATGTCGTAACCCTTTCTCTGGTAACAACCTCTTGCCTCTCTGAAATCTTTTTGAGACTGAGTGGAAGCTCAAGGCATATATTCGCAATAATGTCATTTGGTCAAACCTAGAAGAACGTTGCAAAAGGTTTTACCAAATTTTGACCTGGTTGGATCAACTGAAATTCAGATGATGTGAGAGGTTTATGAAGAAAGGTTTGCCTGAACCAACTTGATAAGTATGAGTGTGATGTTAATTGTCCCTGGATGTCCGTTTTTAGTGCACCTTGGGTGTACATGGTGATTCATGAGGAATCAAATCACAATGGGCCTCATTATAAGTCTTGCACACCCGTAATGAAGGGGGCCGGTATGGGACCGGCCCCCTTCATTCCGGGTGCGTGTATTATGAGCTTCCCAGCGCGGGACCCGGAAAAGATGTCTGGTCAAACCAGACGTCTTTTCCGGGTCCCGCGAGGGGAAGAGGGAGGGAATAACGGGACAGATGTAATCTGCCCGTTATCAACTCCCTCCCCATTGACATTGAGCCCTATGGGGGCTCAAATGGGAATGGGCATGGGTTCCTGCAAGCAGGATTTACCGGGTCCTCCTATGTCGGAGTGACCCAGTAAGTCCCCATTGCAGGAACCCGGTAATGGAGCCCGGAAGGAGGCAGCCATGGAGCTAATAGCTCCATGGCTACCTCCATTCTCGTAATGAGGCCCAATGACTTCATAAGGTTCCTCTGAGAGAATGTCTATCCATTAATGGGTGCATATAATAGAACCCCAATCTACCAATAGGTGAGATATGATGGGAGGTGCTAGATATTCATAATGGGATAAAGGAAAGTGACCCATGAGTGTTCTCTTGCCATGCACCCACCCTCTGGAACTTGTCGGCTCGAAATGCCCTTACAATTCTCCAATTTCACAAACCTCTCAAAACATGGCTCTTTCAACAGCACCTGACCATGGACTAATTCCAATGGATGTACATACTGATGCACAGACCTGAGCACAGACCTCACAGTACGGTACTATTGTTAAAAGATGGCAGCCCAAATGCTGGCAACCCGCACTCTGTACAGCGCTCTGCTGCTCTTGTGACAGGTCCGCGCTTCAAACAATACAATTATAAAATAAAATGGATAAAACATTTGAAATTCCAAACAAACTATGACCCGTTGTCAATTCAGAGAATTACCACACTTTTTCCCAGCTGATAATTCACATATTGAAAGGAGAGGTGAGCAGGGTGCTGCCAAGCAGGAACATCCTAAATGGCATACAAACAAGATAAAGGCGTGGGTATCCCCATAGCTTCGAACTGAGGCCAGGTGCACCCAGAAGGTGAGGCCAATCTCAACCCAGAGTCAATTATCAAGCACAGGTGCAGCGAAGTACTAAGAGCCCAGCCCAGAGAGAACACTAATAAAAGAAGTGAGCCCAATCAGCTGCATTTGTTGTTGGAGGAAGTTGTGGCAGGAGGATGAAAAATGTTGGCAAGAGACAGATAAGAGACAGGAGGAGGGGATAACATCAGGAGAGGATTGTGGCCCATAGGAGGCAGTGGTGAGAAGAGGATCAGTGGAGGAAATAAGATCTGGGGAGGAGGTGGTGAAAGTAGGATCAGAGGAGCAGGTGGTGGACCGAGTAAAATCTGAGGAGCAGGTGGTAAAACGAGGAGCAGAAGACTAGAAGGAGGGAACCAGAACTGAGGAGAACGTGGTGAAAGGAGGATAAGAGGAGCAGGAGGAGGGAATCAGAATTGAGGAGCAGCCAGTGAATGAAGGAGCAGTAGAACAGGTAGCAGGAAAAGACTCTGAGGAGGAGGTGGTAAAGGGAGGAGCAGAGGAGCAGAAGGAGGGGGTAAGGTTTTATGAGGAGGTTGTGAATATATTAGTAAAGGTCAAGGAGAGGTGAAATCCTTTTGCTAGACAAAACAGGAAGGTTCCAGTGTGACTGGCTAGCCCAGGGGGCCTACACCACAGTTTGTGAAAGGAGGAGAACTAGCCCCAGGTTAAGCAAGGGGCTTGGAACCTTCCCTGACATACTAGTTATATCTATACCAGCAGTTGACTAACCTAACAAGCATGTTCACCTGGAGAATCTTGGTGGAAGCAGTACTGGAAAATGGGTTCTAGAACCCTTGGAAAACCTGTAACCGACTGAGAGACTTCAGGGTCAGTGAACCTTTGGAAAACCTTTGATGCCACTGTCAGGTGAGAATCCATCGTGTGAGAGATTGTTTTTTGATTTCTTCATTGGCCTATTGGTTTTACTCTGTTACTTTATTTTCCATATCAATAAAAACCTGCTAACTATACTCCATGTGTTCAGGAGTGTGTTTATCCGATGTTAGTCTTCTGGCACATACTAGATGCATGCAATGAGTATGTGCAAATGATATGTAAACTTGCATATTGTAGGACATGGATGCCTTGCTACAGCTGGGATATCCACATGAAGTGCATTTGTGATGGAAACTTTCGCATATTGATGCAGATATTATATCCATCCAGATTACGAAAGCCCTTGTAATGCACAAATACATGGCATGAAACCCGGGACCTTTCACAGCATATCAGTCTGCTTTCAAAAGAGAGATTACCTGTATACAAATACATGCAATAGACCTTAGGCTGAAGAAGCTACACACATACATGGCCTACATATTACATGCACATTGATGCGACATAGAACCACATTAACACAAGTTGAACATTCTCTGATTCATTGCGGGGAATGAAAAAGCGAAAAGGTGGTCTAACAAAAGACTGCTGTGCGGATTGAGTGTCAGCATGACTAAATGTAGTTGACAGAACATTGAGATCAGGAATTGTGTTGGAATGGTAACAGTACTAACAAGTTACACAACATCATTTCATACTCCACTCCACTCATGTTTCCATTGGGTACCGGATTACATGCAGGTAGTTCTCTGGTGATATAGAAAGCGGAGTAGGAGAGATTAGCGGGGTCCATTGGCCTGACTTGTCTGTGTACATGTCCAAGATTTACATTCTGTTCTAAAATGTGTGTGATGTTCCAATTTACTTTGAAGCAGTAGGGTCAGTGATATAATTGCTTTATCATTCACACCCCAAATTGAAGAAAAATAGGTGGCCCTTGAAATATATCATCAATTCATACTTTTTATGACAAGACCTGTGTCTCCTATTATGTATTTAAACATCATTTATTGCTAATAGCAGAAAAGGTTATAACGTTTTGAAAACAATAACCTACAAAGAAGAAACAATCAAGTAGAACTACAGCTCCCATCAAACCTGAACGAGTGTGAAAGGTTCACCCTCGGTTAGTCTCATGACCAATTTCCTGTTGCTAATTATCTTCAGAAGCTTTTTGGACAGTCCTCTTTCTTTGATGATGTGCTGAATTGAAATATTGATTAATCAACCACCAACATAATGCACTAAAACGGAACAGGAAGAAAACTGATCACTCCATTGAGTAGAACTGTAAATAAGGGCTTTACTAGTTCGAAGCGACAAGTGCTCCAAGAAAACAGTAGGTGTAAGTACAACACATCCATCGAAGAGTACATGAAGTGAGATAATAATCATCTCTGTAACTTTAATAAATGGTGATGTTGCACTACAGTCTCTTAGAAAAATCAGGATTTTATTGAAAGACTGGAGGCTCATATTATGCTCTTTTAAAATATATCAATCAAAGAATTACCAGAATGAGCTAGCCTGAAAAAAAAGGCTTGAAAGTCGAGTCACTAGATCAGTCTGCTGCCATTAGGATATTTCCTAAACGGCGCTGTGCTGATAAAGACTTGTATGTCCTGGACCCCCTAGTGAAATGGTCCCAAAATAGTGAAGTTGTTTGAAACATTTATGAAGACTATAGGCTGATTTTGGTTCCACTTAAGAACTCACTCTATAAAGATGTAGGATGTGTGTGAGGGGGAAATATCAATTACTACTTGGTTGGCCTGAAAGCTTGTGTGTTAAAAATTCTCACTGGGTATGAACGGACAGAAAGAGACCTGATCCAAAATCCCTTGGATCTCAAAGAGGCCCTGAAAAGGATGGACTGGATTAATATGATCGCACTTTTGCATAGTTTGCCTTTGTGTCAGTAATGTTCGTGTTTAGACAAACCTAGGGCTTTCTGGCCCATGTATTTAAGGTGAATTCCGGATCATTATCAGAGATCAGGTTTCGCCTTAACCGGTTGCCAACAAGAGAATTTCTACACATTTGGCATAAGGAGGAGTAGAAGGATAACCTATGTCCATCATGTGGTGGAGGTGTTTCACAGACCGTGAGACACATCATGACTTTCAAGCCTCCAATCTATCTATGATCTCAATGAGGGGGGAAGGCCCAATTCATACCTTACATAAGCAATTGGTACACATTTAGGCAGATCTAATACATGTTTCCATAATTTGCCTTCTAGCCTTTCCCAATCTACTAATCTTGGCACTGGATTTGCATCCAGTCCATACTACATGGATGGAATAACTTTACCAATGTAGGACTTTATGAAAGGGGTTAACAAGAATTTACAATACATGTTTGAGAGTTTTTTTCATTTGCGAACCTAGTTGTAATATTTTCCCTTCCAAGATTGATGTCAAATGCACCTGGGTGGGGAACGACCACAGTTTAAAACCCAGGTATGTAACTTCATTTACAACTGGTATTTCTTGGTATTACTTGGTCCTCTAGGCGCCATGCAAATTAGTGATCAGATTTCAGCAGACACTTACATTTCACAATATTTGACTTAAAGGGATTAACCTTTAATTCATTCAACTTTGCATAGTCTTCTAGTGCTCCCAGCAGCTGTTGGAGACCTATCAGGGTATGGTCTAGTAGAATGTCTGTGTAGGCAATCTAATTTATCCTCTTCTTCCCTACTCTTGGACTTGCCAATGTGCACCCTTCCAGACTCCCCGCCGGGTCGGCCAAATAGAGGTTGAAAAGGAAAGGTGGAATTATAAACCCCTGCCCTTTCTTTCCAGTCGGATCTGTAATTGCAAAACTTTATGCAGCTCCACCATGATTGCTTATAAAGACACTGGCAGCCCCCAGCTTTTCAACTTACCCCACAGATGCTCTCTATTGATCATGTCAAAGACCTGCGATAGATCAATCCAAGCCCTATAAAGCGCGAGCCCTCCCTTTTGAACAGACCTGCTGCACACGGTACTCATTACCAGGTCATTCAATTAGGTTGAAAGACCCCTTCAAAAAGCTATTTGATGTTTCTATAGAATTCCACCTGCCTACACCCATATATCCAATTCTTTCAGTATGACGGCCGCACAGACTTTACTATCCACGTCTAAAAGCGAGATCGGGCGGTAGATTTTCAGATCCGCCGGGATCTCTTTTTTTGTAGACTGGGATAATTATGGATCGCAACCATGAATCCGGGAAATGTCTTGTCCTCACTACTTCCTATGATGTTTGTACTTAGATGGGAAGGATAGGGGCACTTGTGAAGTCATAAGTAAAGGTTTTCTTACTGTAGCAATGTGCATTTTATTGGTGTTGAGGGCAAAGTTAACATGATGAGTATTCTTACATGGTGGGTGGAGGTATTTGTGCAGCCAACAAGGACATTACCCCTTACTGTAGCATTGCATGTTTTACTGGGGTTGAGGGCAATGCTCACATGAGGAGTATTCTTAGATGGTGGTGCATAGGTTGGGCAAGCACTTGTGCAGCAGGAATGACATGTTTTCCTCCTGTGAAAGTAGTTTGTTTTACTGACATTAAGGCCCAAACCAACATGAGAATGTCCATATACAATATACTGGAAGAGCCAGAATGAACATATTTATTATAGTATCATTACTGTGCTTAATATAACTGGCCACACAGAGAGTTGGCTGCACATTTGGTTAAAGAGACTAGCCCTAACTTCTGAAGAAGCCAATATCCATGATTCGTTCATTGGCCATATTAATAATTCAGTCAAAAATTCCAGATTCACCCGTATGGGAACACAGAAGGGAATCAAGCCAATTGGATTTTTCCCTCGTTATCTGCTCACTAAAATATGTTTAAACAAACTTTGTTCACCAATTCACTAATTATTAGTTGTCCCATTTAAAGGAGACATCATCAATTAATTGGTATACCACAAGGGTGAATGTGTGGGAGTTCTTCGCCATGAAGCCTACATGTGAGTGACTCTTGGCACATGTAGTAAAAGTGTGAACTGGGTCCTGAAGAAAGTGGGACAAAAGACATTAAAAACCCACTGAAACCGGTCAACCACAAATGTATGAGATGTCTAATTAATGACTAGACATCATGGTCAAAAAGGTTTTGTTTTTTAATATTTTAGTGAGCAGATGATGAGAGTGAAATAGATTGGTTCGAACCCCTTCTGTGCTCCCATTCCAGGTGAATACACATGTTTTGGTAGGAATTATTAGTAGGGCCAATGAATTGTACAGAAGCAGATCTACACGTCACTCATGCAGCCCACCCTCTCACCTCTGTCCTATTGGAAGAGTGGCATGAAAGCACTGTGTATGACACCTGGTATCGTCCCAATACTGCATCAAATATATGAAAGGTGTTATGCGCTCAGACAACCGTTCCAAATGTACCATTGAACTGAAGTGGTAGAAGGAAGTCTGCAGACAACACTAGACAACACTAGACATGACATGATATAATATGATAGTTTATTTATATAGCACCTATACAATGTATATAATGTGTTTCAAAGTGCTTCCAGGCCAGGGAGGGAACGAGGGAAAATACAATGTACATTCTTACAGGCCATGAACAGTGAGGATGTGAAATTAACTATCGTACTCAACCTGACAACATTTCAGATAGTGCAAGAGCTAAGACATAGATAAGGAAGGGAGGGGGAGAGTGGGAAGGAAATGGAAACAGACAGGTGACTACCGTACTAGGCCTGATGACATTTCTGGTGGAGCCGGAGAACACAAGAGGTGAGTAAGAGGGGTGCAGAAAGAGAGGGGAGGAACAAAATAAGCAACTATCATACTAGGCCTGATGACATTTCAGATAGTGCTGGGGTAGGGGGTACAAGTAAGGGAGGAGGGAGGAGACAGATGAGGTTGCTATCATACTAGGTCCAGGACCAATTCTGATAGAGTAAGTGCATAGAAGAAAGTAAGGGGAGGAGGGGAGGAGATAGTAATAGGGAGAGAACAGAGAGTATGCAGTCAAAATCAGTGGAGAAGCAAGAGGGGAGAGTGAATACATTTGCAGAAGTCAGTAGTCACACATAATGTTGCAAACTTGGATACAAGATGAAGATGTGAACAGCATGGTTAAGGGCCACCATGAGAAAGGGTGACACACCATGAATCAATGAAGTCCATAAAAGTAAAATCCAGCATTGGTCACAAGACGGTGATGGTGATTGGGAAAAAGAGCGACAATCAGGAAGGCACCAGGTGGGCGGTGCTTAGGCCAGGTGACCTAGATCCACTTGCACCTGCTCCCCAGGAAGAGAGGCTGGAGGGCTCCTTAAGTAGGGAAAAAGAACGGCAACCAGGAAGGCACCAGTTGGGTGGGGTTTGCTAAGTGGGGAAAATGAGCGACATAGAATAACTATAAGTATAGTCTGATAGGGGTAAAGTGACATCCTTAAGAGAAGACACGATGACGCACTGAATCGATATACGAATACTTAAGGAATGAGGATGCAGTAACACAGTGAATGAACATGCAGATATGAAGAAATCATAAATACTGAGTAGATAATCAAGGAGAGATGCAGTCGATGTATATACGCAGAAATGCAAGGTAGATGAGAGATGAGAGATATAGAAGCTTGTTACAGTACTAAATATAACACGGGTAAAGCAGTCATGATGGCAAAACGGACATCGGTTTTGTATAATAGTAAGCTAAAAAAAACAAGGAGAAGTACCTAGACTGCAGAGCTGACAGGCACGGAAATGCAGATTCATGTAAGAACAAAGAATATTTGTTTTGCTTAGGATCAAGGATGCTGCAGCAAGAATCAACTTTAAGGTACAAAAAGAGTACAAGAGTATAAGCCATGTACGTAAAACATATTTCTCTTAGATTAAGTAAAGGAGTAAACATCTGCTAGTGCTGGACAGTGCTAGTATTGGACAATTAAAAATACAGAAAGCATATGAAAGACAGAGCAACCAAGTCCCCAGAGGCCAAGACGAGTAAAAGCACCCAGTATAACCGAATTAAATAGCACTGAATAAGAGAACAGCATGGGTAAATCATGGTCTTGTCACACGTGGTGCAAGAACAGAAAACAAGGCCTATTCATAAGGCTCCATATGAAGATAGCAATGTACCTTCACTCCCTTTGAAGTTCCAGAGAAGAGAACAGTAAACAAGGTCAACTACAAAGAAGAGGCCTCAGTTTAGGGCCTAACTGATGAGAGATGGTATGCTAATTGTCCAAGTGGGAAGTTGTCTGACGTTGTTCCCCGCACTTGGGTTTCGTTTTGCTTACGTGCTGCTAACAAGCCGAATGTCCAAGGTTGGAAGAAGGTACCAACCAATCACGATGGCCTATGTGATGATGGACTATACATTGTCACAGAAGCCAATCCGCTATTATTCCACTATTATCTGTATTATACATAGTTAGTAGTTGTTCTAGGTGTGCCTACCTGATAAGGCGCAGCCAATGATGTTACTAACACCTAAATAATTTATAGGTCTTCCCTTCACCTATCCCTCCGTCCAATTGGTTTTTGCTATTTGCCACATAGGATAACCACATAGTTGACGTATATTGAGGCATAAAGCCTTTGTGTAACTGAAATGTATTAGAGTGTGTGTGAGCTGAGATTTGTTATGTTTGCCAGATTTTCCTACTTTATTGAACTAATAATAAAGAAGTACTTTGCCATATTCTTTGCGTCTGTCTGGTTATTTGGGCCTGAAAACAGTTATTGTGGTAATCCTGTCCAGCACTTGATACGCTCCAGGTGCTACTACACAGAATTAATAATAGATATTCACTTCTAAAGAACTTAGGGCTAGTCTCTTTATTTGTCCTCTAACCCTAGATAAGCGGTGCACCAGCACACACTAGGGTAAGTCACACCATGAGGGATAGGAGTGGAAGTTGGAGGGCAAGAATAGCTACGTTTTCAGCGTGCAATTGTATAAGGGAGGTAAATAAACCTGGACTTTGTTGTGTGTTCACATAGTGGGCTTTTGGTTCAGGTCACATTGCCCTTTTTGGTCCCATGGTGGTTTTGTGTAGATTTGCTTTCCAGGGCTCAGGAGCCAGGCACAGCCCCTTGCATTGGCTCGAGGTGAAAGATGTAAGGTTTAATTAAAATACATATATCTTTCACTTAGTGCAGTGCACAGCGTGCCCCTGCATCATCATGATCACCATGCACATTGCGCAGTGGCTTGGTGGTTCATGCCGGCCTGGAGTGTGGCATGACCTGTGCTTTGTTGCTGAGCACAGGGTGCGGGCCCTCAGCATAGCTCACATCGGGGCCCCCACATTTCATTTTAAGGTGCTGGAGGGAACCCAGGAGTTTTGAATGTGCAACTCGGTACTTACTAAAAATCGCATGCCAGGGCTACCGCCAAAGTTAATACATGGCAACTGAGTCTGTGCAGTTGCAGCAGGATGGCACATGTTTCATATGAATATGGCACCGCCATTTACTATTTTCATGTGATACCTGCTTTGGTTTATGCCCCAATCCCCCTGCTTCCAAAGGGGAATATAACCTATGCCCCAAGTACATTGCCCTTTATGCCAAGGTGTATTACATATGGGTATCAAGCAGACTGCATATGTGCCATGTTTTGTATATGGCCAGATAAGCAGGTCTGAGTTTACTGTATTTGTTTAGTCATATCACACAAATGTAGTCCTCGTAGCTGTGAAAAACAGACAATAGCATTCTCATTAAAATGCCCATGCTCTACTCAAATATTGTTGATCTAGAGGCACACAGTGCTTTACATCACAATCCTGGTCTGCATATGCTACACATATCCGTTGCCTAAGCTTATCATTGCTGTGCTTGATTTATCTTTGAATTTGACGTGTACCTGTACTCAGGATCTGTCAGAGTCAGATGACAGGGCCAGGAGGGGAACCCAGTTCCATGGCATTGAAACTAGTGCCATACTACCAGGGTGGCTTTGCTTTCACTAGAGTAGAGACCTTGCAGTAAAGTCAGAAACATATCTACTTGTGCATCCCGGGGTTGCAACTGCAGGATCTGTTTTTGCAAGGAGACTTTTTCTCAACCATGCAAGTGTCTCAACCACTGCTCTCCAATGCACTTCCAATACCCTGCAGGCTTTGCAGATAACGTGCTCTGAATGTGCCATATGAATGCGAGACATTTGCATCAGTGACAGCTAACAACAACAAAACACACACTGAAAACAAGACGACAATCAAAGGCAGCAATGTGCACTGGACTAACTGTAAAATGGCCTCACTTTACATTTCTAGAGAATGTAAACACAAAATGATATGACACTGTGGGCAGTTGCTTATCAGACAGAAGTTTCCCAGAAGTTGCTGATGGAAATGGGCAACCAGCATAATCAAATGATCCAGAAACTGAAAGACATAATGCATAAAGACATGTGCTGTTGTAAAAAGCAGGCACATTACAAATGAATACAAAGCATTTACTCAAGCATGAACATTCCTTCCTGGCATAAAGGCTGGAGTATTTGTAGAGCGGAGAAGAAAGGGAGGCAGGATCATAACATATGATCCTTGTCCCCTCTCTGCCACACAAAGGAATGAAAAAATGTCACAGAGAGAAATGCATACGTACAATTTATCTGTATGCATTTTACGCATGCATTTCATGCTACGACATATCAGACATGTTTCCACAGAGCAGCTGTTTTAGGCTCTCTCCTTCCTGGCCACTATTAAATCTGTAATGAGGCACTCAGCACTGCTTCCCATCTTCTCCAGACAAAATGCCGCCATACCCTCAGAACCACAACGTTTCTTTCAAATGTTTTTCTTTTCTAGGGTATTAAACCACCAAGTTGATGTGTCTGCTCGAGAGAAGGCACATTTTTCTTGAAAACATATTTTTATTGGCATTTACATTGTTTACAATATAACAATCTGTGCAGCGCCCACCAACCTCCCTTCGCTCCGTGGGCATCACATTCATTGACTTTGCAGAATGTAGACTGCCCTCGAGGGGACCGTCCCGTCCTCTACATTATGTCCAGTATTATCAAGTTCTGGGGATACCATTGTAACATATAATCTCCCCTGAGATACTCCAATGCCATGCCCCAATCCTGCCTAAATGTGTCCTCTTCTCCTTACATTCTGTACGTAACCCACTCCATAGCCAGTATCTCCATATTTTTTGCAACAATTCTACATTTGTGGGCAGGATTTGCTGTTTTCATTTTCTGGCTATTAAGCAGGATCATGAACGCTTTACTTTGCTGTTTCAAGGAGATTTGATACTCTGGGTCAAAAAGCCCATACATCCATTGCCTGCGAGAATACAGTGGCGGGCCACCCACCACCTGTTGTATCTGAACAATTACCTACTCCCAGAATCCCTTCAGTGCTGGACAATCCCACCACACGAGTCTCCAGTAACCGCATCCTGAGCATCCCCTCCAACATTCTTATGAAACTGTGGGATACATTTTATGCAATCTTTCTGGCATGTAGTACCACTGAGCCATTACTTTATACTATGCTTCCCTTGTCCCCCGTGTGTGATGTAATGAATTTCTCGTAGGGCGTCAGAACGCTCTATGTTGCTTTTTGAATTTCCGACTGTTTCCGCCAGTGTTGCAATTGGTAATATTCCATCATATCTTTTTCTGTCAGGCCAATTTGTTTCCTGCAGTCTTCAAAAGTTCTCACCTCCCCCTTGATTATCATGCCCCCCACATTCTTGCAGTCCATTTCCCGCCACTGCTTAAAGGAACCCTGGTCATGCCTGGTTGAGAACTGTGGATTTCAAAATAGTGGAGCAAATGGGGAAGGGCATGAAAATAGATGTCCTTGCTCAATCAAGCAGTCCCATATATCGCATGGCACTGATAGTACTTTGCTTGCTCATATCGGCATTTCGAGGTCTATCACGTTTATCCAACCATAGAAGCCCCTCTAAAGGGGTCCCCGCACTGCCCTATCCTTCCTGGCCCATGGATTTGTTAGGTCATTCGAAAGCCATTTGTGTATCACCCGCAGTTGGGCTGCCTCATAGTATTTAGAAATGTTTGGAAGTTGTGACCCCCTTCTGTCTAGGAGCCATCAGAGTCTCCAAGGCATTCCTCGGTCGTTTATTATGACAGATAAATTGTGAGATGACTTTATGAATTGTCTTAGAAAAGGACCACAGTATCAAAATGGGAAGTGCTTTGAAGTAATAGAGAAGCCTGGGTAGCGTGACCATTTCTATCGTGGCTATCCTCCCCAGCCACGAGATGCGCACAGAGGTCCATTTGTTTAAATCTGCCTTTATCTGGGAAATCAATGTCGGGTAATTTGCCTCATATAACACAGATATTGAGTTAGTAATTTTCACTCCCAGGTGCATAATGGTATCCTTGCCCATTTTAAACAGTGACACTAATGCTGTCTGCCTTTTGCATCTCTGAGAGCCCCATGGTTATCAACTCAGATTTGGACATTTTTATCTTTATACCTGCCTCTTCTTCCATCACTGAAGGTTCCTTTATCAGCACTGCAACTGAGGTTTCTGGCTTAGACAAAGTCATCATATCATAGGCAAAAGCCACTATTTTGTGTTCTTCCGCCCCAAACCATATGCCCCGTATATTCTGATTCTGTCAAATTGTAGCTAATAGAGTTTCCAAATATATTGCATATATAAGCTGGGATAGGGGGCACCCCGGTTGTGTCCCTCTTGCAATCTGGATACTGCCTGATAATTTGGAGGTAATAGACAATGCATCAATGGGCTCACATAATTGGCCTTAATCATGCAAATACATCTGGGGCCCATCCCCATATGTGACATGGCCACAATTAAAAACGGCCACTCGACACAGCCGAATGCCTTTTCCACATTGAGTGAAATCAATATCACGGGGACCTGGTGAATGTCCTTTTTTTCTATTAAGTGAGATTAAGTGAGACCATTTTCTGGTGTTGTCCCCCGTTTGTTGCCCTTTTATAAAGCCCGACTGATCTTCAGCAATGTTATCCGGGAGAAGGGGTGTTAGTCTGGCCGCCAATACCGCTGTATAGATCTTAGCATCCAGATTCAGCAGAGCAATGGGACGATACGAGCTGCAAAACTTTGGATGTTTATTAGGTTTGCCAATTACAACCACTTTTGCCTCCGCCATGGAATGGGTTACTCTCGCTTTATACCATATGGAGTTGAAGAGGCCCGTGAGCTGAGTGCTCAGTTGCCTTCTATATTTCTGGTAGAATCTTGCTGGAATACATCCAGTCCTGGCACTTTGTTTTTAGACACGTTTTTAATTACCATGTCTGCTTCCTCCTCTATAATATCCTCTGCTAATCGGTCTCTCTCAAGGGGAGCAATTTTGTGTATCGCTAGACCCTTAAATATTGTTCCACTGCCTGTTCTGGTTTTGCTGTTGTATATAACGCCCATAGAACTTCTTAAAGGAATTCACTATCAACCCTGTATCTGTGGCCATCGTCCCATCCTGTTGTTTTATAGCTGTTATTGTCCCTTTAGCTGCAGCCATTCTCACTTGTCTGGCCAACAGCCTGTCCACTTTTTTAATACTTACATAATAATGTTGCCTAATGTTCAACAGAGATCTCTCCACATTACGAGTATGCAATAGATCCACATGGCTTCTAAGCTCTTTCATTTTGTTTATGTGTTTTTATTCTTTCTCACCACCAAGTTTTAAGTGACATCCTGCAGCTGTGCTTCTAGCTCTGTTTTCCGCTTTTGGGATTAGTGCTCTATTATCTCCCCCTGATTACCGCCTTGAACGTCTCCCAAAGCCCCTCTCTCATGACTTGCTCATTCTCAATGATTAGAAAGTAATCATCTATTTTGTTTCCCAAAGCATGCTAGATTAAAATCCACATTGAGAATTATTTCACCTACCACAAATCTTTCCAGTTTCAGTAGGGCCTCTTTTAGAAGACCTTCTTGGCCAGTGTTGGGTGTGTAAATCGTTCCTAGGGTCATCTTTGTGTGGCCTACCTGCACGAGAAGGAATAGATACCTTCCCTGTTTTTTAGCTAGTGTTGGCCTACTTTTGCTGGAAGGCTGTCTTTGAGGCCAATTCATACCCTCACCGTCTTCCCCGGAGCATTTTCTTGATATAAATGTGTAAATTGACAAAACCTGGGGAAAGACCTGTCTGCTTTCTTTATATGGGTCTCTTGTAACATAATTATTTCCGCTTGACAGCATCTCATCTTCCCCTCAAGTTCTTTACATTTAATAGGAGTATTCAATCCCCTACAATTATGTGATAAAATTGTAAGAGCCATCTTTTATTGTGTATTCTATGCTATGGTCATTATAATTTCTGGAAGTGTGCCAGCGTAGCTCCTCCCCCTTCCCCACTCTCTCCCCCCCTCCCATCTCACCGTATATCACCCCTTCCCCATAACCCTGAACCCCTATCTTACCCTTACCCTTCTCCCACCTCCCCGGTGTCCCTTCATCCCCACCAACCCACCAATCCAACCCACCTCCGACCCTGGTCAGGGCCAGAGTTCCTACAATAAAGAAATAGATACCTTCCTGGGGCTCTGGTCCTGGTACAACCCTGGGTATATCCCTGTTGAGGGCAAACTACACCCCCTATTCGATTCCATGATGCCTCCCCACTGATCCCTACCCCCCTGCAGACCTTTTACCCTGCCGCTTTCACTTTTCCAACATCCTTCACTTCATGTTTGTGGCTGAACTTGAGTATATGTTAAGTGAGGCCAGACCAAATCTGGTCTCATATCCCCTCTGACGGACTTGCTCCCCCTGTTTTAACTGGAGGACCTCTCAGCCTTGCATCCTTATTACCTCGCCTGCCACGTCCTTGCAACCATTCCCAAGAATGACTGCTTTATCGAAGACGAGGATCCAGTTGCTTGCCCTATACGCTTTCCTTCTTTTTCCAGATTCATAATTGATAATCCCTCTTCATACTTTGTGGCCCTTTGTTTCCTCCCATTCCAGGTGAAGAGGAGCCCAAACGGAAATATCCATTTGTAAGGAATATGTTTTGCAATTAATTCTTTGGTCACAGAGCTCATTGCCCTCCTCTTTTGTAGCGTGGATAAAGCCAGGTCTTGGAAGACCTGGATTTGGGTGCCATTAATTGTTATGCATGATTGTGCCCTCGCCACTCATAGTATGCCCTCTTTAATTACATACAATGAGAGGGCTACCAGCACATCTCAAGGTCTCGTCCTTGGGCCTGATCTCTTGGGGCCCACTCTGTGCACTCGATCAGTCCTTATGTCGACAGGTTACATATTCATTAGAACGTTCCCGAAGCATTATTGGATCGCATTCTTCAAGTCTGCGTCCATAATTGTTTCATTCAGACCTTTCGCCCATATGTTCAATCTCTGGGATCGGTTTTCCAGATCCTCCATTTGCAATTCAAGGTCGTGAATGACCCTGGCTATCTGTTCAAGGAGCTCACTATTTTGACCAACTTCCTCTGTCATCTCTGATAGTCCTCGTTCTACAAAATCCACTCTGACGCCAATGCCATTTATTTCCTTCCTTACTTCTGTGAGAGCTTCTTTCATTTTCTTGAGCTGTTCTTGAAAGCTGTTCCCCATTCTGTCTTCAATGCCCTTAAGACATTCCTGAAGGTCTTCCTTGTTCTGGGCCATTTTGTGAGTCCCAAATTCCTTATCTGCCTTCCCCCGCTGAATCACCACTTCCCTCTTAATGCCTGTTGCCAACAGCATTTTAATTGGCTGCCTTGCGAATCGGAGTGTAATTTGAGCTTGGCTCTGGAGTTTTTCCCCTTGGATCCTGGCATCTGAAGGGTTCACACTTCTCCCTTTCACCTTTGATGGATTCCCGTCGCCTATTCATGTGTTCCAACTCTGTCACCAACTCTCTGTGTGGAGCTGTGCATCTTCTTAGTGTTTGCGACTCATATCCACTTTTAACCCACTTAATTTCCTATCGATCCGTTCCCTCCTTAGTCCTTTATTGCTCAGTGTGGGGGGGGTTACCCGACCATGAGGTATCCTTGATTTGCTTCTTCTCTTCCTCGCTGCAACCACCCAGCCACTAATTGTAACCACTCCTCTCTCATCAATCCTCACTCCACTCCAGTAAGCAGTGCCATGTTCCCTTTAGTGATTAAGTATCCAGCTCCAGACTCGCTAATGGCATGGTGGGATGACCCAACACAGGTGCCTCCAGCAGCATCTTTTGTCATTTCTTGTATTATCCCCTTGTCACCTTTTGTATTTAGGGTCCCCACCTAGGCGGGAGACACAGCTGTGTCCTCTGTTACTATATTGCTGGAGAGAACTCTGGTTTATTCACCCAGCAAGAGGGGCGCGCGTGGTGATCACTACTCTTACACTACTCCAGCTTTAGCATCCCACACTGGCATAACGTTTACCCCCGAGTTCCTAAGCGTAGTCGGGGGTCAGATCCCACTATCAGTGCTGTTATCCTTTTCAATTTCACTGTCCTCTCCCCATGCTACGGTGGCTGTCTTGACTGCATTCGAAGGGGCAGAGACGGCAACCCCATATCTGGGGCTCCGGGCCACTATTCACAAGTTCTCACCGGCCTCTGTGTTGTGTGCGGTAATCTGCTTATCCGGTGGGAAATCCTCTTGGGCTTAGCTGCTCCCACGGTGTTCTCGGGGGTCACTGCCCAATACTACTAATTTGCCCTCCCCCGGTCCAGGCACACCGCAGGGATTCTCTTCCTTGCCGATCTCGTACCTCTTCTGGCATCTGCCCCTGTTCAGGCGTAGGCCTCTACCCCTCCCGACACACTCGACCATGATCCTCACTGGACGCCATCACCATTAAACCTCCATCGGAGATACAGTGCCTTGACCAGCTTCCGTTACAGCTGCTCCTGGACTACTCAGGAGTCTGCAACAGGGTTGTATAACTGCTTTCTCGCCGGCCATCAGGCCTGCTTCAGTCGGCCTGCAGGGAGAACGGGATGACACGCCCTCACACCATGGTGGCCATCTTGGAATCTAGAAGGCACATTTTTAGTTCTATGCGTGGAAATAATTGCATTAGAGAACATAGAGGAAGGGCAGGATATTTGCGGAGGGGCACAACACTTTTTGGTGTGTTTGGTTAACCCCTCACTGACTGGCCATTGCCATTCTAATCCCTATGGCAATTCCCACCTATTACCAGCCCCTTCCTGCCCAAAACACATCCACCTAGGAACTATTTTAGCAAGCTCTATCAATCAGCAACATTGCAATGTCCCCTGCCAGTGATATTTCAAAGCAGTCTGCTGAGATTAATTTGCCTAATTGTAGCTGTAAATGTGCTATTGTTGTAAATAAAGTCTGATAGCTGTTCCTTGCACTGACATCATGTTCGAAACAAGCATTGACAAAGCCAACAGTTTTGGCTTGTGGATAGGTATTACGTAGGTATTTTCCAGGCACTTCTATCATATGCCCAGCTGTTTGCATATTATTGGCAGGTAGTACCATTATGGCACTGCAAGGCAAATGCTTATCCAATGCCTACACAAAAATCGAACCTGTTGACTTTTCCAAAGAGTGTTCACTATGTCACAGATTAAAAGTGTCACTGCTTCCTTTTTTTCACTCTTTATTTATTTATTTTATTTTATTTATTTATTTTCATTTCAAAATGCTTTATTTCAACAAATAGTGTCATAGAAGCAACATACAGCAAAATACATTAGCAATGCACGCACAAATGGATAAAACAACCAGTAAAACATTCTCATAGATAATAAAAGCTCAACAGCATTATCAATGCACTGGTATCTTTTTTGCTCTTAGTCTCCAGGCCCACACAAGGTATTTACATGTGGCATACACTGAAAGCACATCGCTGGATTCAAGACAGGCTGACATTGACATTGTCTAAAATGCAAAGTTACTGGGCATATCAACAAAAAAAGGACAATATTCTCATTCATACTAACCAGGCCACGCTGCAGACCAACATTGATCAGCGCAACACGTGATGGAACAATGAAGACAGAAACGAGTCCTTAACCCCTTGAAGATCTGCAGAGACTCCAGCACCTTTTCCCTTTTGGCAGTCTCCCTCAATCGGAGCTCATTTTCCAAACAAATTACTTTGATAAACTAGTTCCCCCCAGCTGCGGCAGCTCAGCAGAATTGCAAAACTGCACTTCAGGGACAATGGGATTAAATAGCTGAAATGACATGAGGTGCCGTGTGCTCCTCCTTCACTCAACTCAAGGCAAATGGTTTGGGCTGCAAAACTGCACGCTGATTGACCAGCTGTCCTCTTCTGCTCTTCAGTGACCGGGAGATTAAATCAATGAAACACCATGAGCTGCCGTGGGCTCCTCCTTCAATCAACTCAGCGCAACTGGGTTGGGCTGGAAGACTGCCCACTGCTTGCCCCCTCTGTGCTTCAGGGGCTGGGGGATTAAATAAATGAAATACTGTGAGTGCCAGTGGTGTAGGAATACTGTATATGGAGGCATTAAGTGAGCCATATTACATTCAGAGGAGGCAATAAATAATGGCAAAAGGATTCATATAGAGAATACGGACATCAAATGGTTAGTGTACATTACAAATCGAAATTCACATTCTTGCAGTAAGCATGTGTTTAAAATGCTAAGAGTTCAGGGTAAAAGGGTTGGCTGCCCAGTTTGCACTGTAGACATACTAATCTAAACTAATCCATTAATACCCTTTCCCATTAATTTGGTAACCTGTCCTTATCAAAGCAGTGCAAAGCAGGCCCAGTTGCCAGGTCAAAATTGAAGTGCTTTTTCTGCAATGGATTTAAAGCATGCATGCACAGTTTACTGGCTGTGATTTCATTACACAAACTGTGAAGGAAAATGCACTGTTGAGAAGTCACTATTGTATGCTGCAGGAAGCAATTGTTGCAAATATCTTTGGAAAGTTATGCTACAAGGGGAGAAATTCTGACCAGCTTGGGTGATGTTTGCATGTCAGAAAAAGAGGCAGGTTTTGTTGCGTGACAGGGATAGACTTTAAAAGGAAGAGATCCAGGGGATGTGAGTCAGACTGACAGAGGCTTCCAGGCAGATAAACAACAGCTGTGCATAAGGCAGGTAATAGACGGAGGAGCGGTTATCCTGGCATAGAGTTTGCATTGTCCCTGTAGGATGGAGGTTGCAACTACATTTGCTGCCAAGCTGACACAGAGAGGGGTGTTCTTGAGATAACAGAGAGAGAATTTTCCGTGGGCCAGGTGAGCATGCCAGTAAAACATGAGGGCATGACTGAATGAATGGATTCTTCCTTAGTCAGCCAAATGTTTTGAATGTGTAATTGTTCAATGTCACACGCAAATGTATTTCTAAAAGGTACAAGAGTTTGTTATTAAGCGTGGCTTTTGGCCAAGTCCCATGATCCAGGGTCTGGGAAACTGCTTACAGTACAATATTATTGAATGGTGTTTATTTTTTAAACTGTTTTTTTTCTTAACTGCTCTTGCACAGTCACACTACCAAATATTGTTATGCAATGATTGCTGTGTACAAGTGCTAAGTAATCTGCCAAGATAAACATGCATCACAAATAATCATTTTGTGTCTGAAACATTTTTTATGACATTTAGTTCACTGTATTTAATATGCTTACAAAGGGTGAGGGTAAAGGCTTTTATGAAAATGATGCATTGTGGGCTGTAGTTAGACAGAGTGTGAGTGTGCAGTATGTTGGCTGTGCATGTTGACAACTGAACAGATCTGCCATCAAGGCACTGTCAAGTTTCCAAGTGTAGTAAGCCTAATATTCTGTGTTTAGAGTTGACCCTAAATAGAATACAGGTATTAGAGGAGAGTTTTGTCACACAATGGGGGTCATTACGACCCAGGCGCTAATTGCGCCAACTTTACCACCATGGTGTAAACTATGTTTACACCATGGTGGATGGCAGATTTACCGCCCCATTCCAAGGTGAGTGGGGCGGTAAATCCCCATTTCCCATTTTCCCTTCCCCATTCCCATTTTTGCCCCATAGGGCATAATGGGAGTGGGGAAGGCGCTAATTACGCCACCGTAAATTACGGTGGCATGATTAGCATCATGGCAGGTTAGCGCCATGGATTTTAACGGCTGCGAAGAGCAGCCGTTAAAATCAGAATAGGGGTTAAGGGTTAACGACGGCGTTAACCCTTAACGCCTGGGTCGTAATGAGGCCCCATATATGGCATTACCATAGTAACGCCATACCACTTTACCACCATAAGAGAATACCACAAGTTTAGGTATAGCCCTCTGACAAAATCCCTAACATATTTTGGTGTGTTGGTCTGTGGGAAGGAACTTTAAAGCAGTTACTGGGTGTGGCAAGTATATTAGGCACAGCCATTTGGTGCACTTAAAAAAAAAGGGAACTCATTCTGTGAGGTGATAGTGTGGCGCTGCGCAGTGGCATTTTGGCCCAAATTAAAGCACATTTTTCTGAGCTGGTGAACTACCTGGAGGGAAAGCTATTTGCCCATGGGGTGTGGTCCTCAGAAAATGCAGTTTTATGGGGGACCGCATATGCGGAGAGGTGCAAAACGAGTCATTGCATGACATCTTTGAGGAAGGGAGTATTGTACAGGTCTGCCTGCTAAGACTTTTCAGGGCTTCAGACAAGAATGCTGAAAAAGATTGCATAATACGATTATGTGCGAAGCTTTGGTTTCTTGTAAATCGGTCTTTAAGACTGCGGGAGAATGATTCTGAAGTGATTAATAAATTACAGATCGGCTTGGATGAGGTAAGTAAGCAAATAAGTGTCTAAAATCGTAATTAGAACAATCAAACATAGAGATGCAGCATACATCTGGCGAAAAGGAGAAACAGCTATCTTTTAACAACAAGGTGCTATGTTTAATAGAAATGAGATCAGCCCCAGACCTGCCCGAAGGAACAATGTACCAATAGCTATACCTGTGGGTAGACCTGTGGCTAGGCCTGATTGTAGCCCTTTAAGGGGGTTTAGATCGCCTGCCGGTGGTTACCATCAAACCTGTCCACCTGAGAAATGAAATGAGCAACATAATAATGTATCTCAGAATGCACCAAGTAGCCTCATCAAAATAATGAAATCCATCAAAACTTTGATTAAACCATTCGAAAAAGGAAGTGATTGCTGCATAGAAGACCATTTAGAAACAGTACACGATATATTTGAAGCTCTTCAGATACCTAGGGAACAGTATAGACAGTACTTTCACCTGACACTTGATTCTGCAACTGTGATTGTCATTCAGGGCCTTAATGAACAAGAACACCTGTCATGGGCAAACTTTGAGAAAGTGGTTAGACATCATTTCTCACCTTACCAGTCGATGCAAGAGGCCAAAAGGGCAGCATATAAAATGACAGCAAAGCCAGATATGTCACCTCGCCGGTTCCTTCAAGAGTTAAAAAGGGCCTTTTCCCATTTTGATGTGTCTTTTAATCCTAATTCTGCAGAATTTAAGACTGCATACTTTTATGGTCTTCAAAAAGACATTATATCAGAGTTAATTCAGGAGTTTGACAGAGAAAAATCACTAGAGTGGATTGTAGAGCAGGGGACTACATTGTATAAGGTAATCTATTGTAATAGAGAGACAAAATCTAAATCTAAAGAGTCCACACCAGCAATAATGGAGATAAAATCAGCGAAAATGGCACTTGAATCAGCCCAAACTCAGGCAAGGAACAATATGACACCTTATCAGAGGGGAACGCCACGAAAAACCCTGTATTCCAATCAAGTGACCTGAGCAATAGAGAAAATTACATTAGTCCTAGATATATGGGTGATACACCTAGGGTAGGATTCCTGCCCGATATGTCAGGCATGAATAACAATCAAAATCAAAGGAACAATGGCCCCTAGCAGACACTGGGGGCGCTGAGCAGGTTTGACCCCAATACAATGATATACGGCCACCAAGACAGGCCACGGTATGTGGATAGCTTAATTGAAAATGGAAATCAGCATAGGGGACAGTCCCACCAAATGAAAGACAAAATACGAATTATGTAATGCGCCATTATAACCAGTCTCCACCACCAGTCGGCCACAGTCAAAGAATTGTCACACCGCGCTCTCCACCTCCTATGGCCCAGGAAGTCAGAAACAACCCAAATAGAAATCAATCTCATGAGAGGTACCAAAATAGGCCGAAACAGGGTGAATTTGATCAATATCGGCCAAGGCCCCAAAGAGAGGAATCCAGGGACATGGACAGATTTCAATGTCTTGAGGCCCAAGTTAAAATGTTGTCTGAGCAAATAGGAAAACAAACTCTGTGCAGTCCAAAAACAGCAGCCAAGTGAAGGTGTGGAATGTCATAGGAGTGATCTTTTGCGTTCTGACAGCAAGTGACTATGTAATAGCCCATGCACTGATAAAAATACAGAAGCCCATGAACCATTTTTGTGTAACGGTCCTGAATTATTTGCTGATCCAAAAATAAAAATACAAACCAATGAAAGTGAAACAAGAGATACACACACACACACACACACACACACACACACACACACACACACACACACACACACAGACAAAGGAAGTGTAGTTTAATTTAGAGCTGAACCAGACTATCGAAGAACAAAAAGGAGAAAATGAACAAAAACCTAAAGAACAGAGAGACAGACTTAAAAGAACATTTTATGTGAAAATAAGAAACCTAATGAAGAGGTAGGATTGGCAGTTAAATTATCTTCCCTTAATAGTCAGAATACTGATGAAATCCAGACAGGAAAAACAGTAGTTCAAAAGGAGGGTGCAGCCATTCACCTGAGGAGTATTTTCAGCCACACATATTCCAAGAGACCGAAAAGACAGATACCATGCAAGATGCAAATAGATGTTCTGAGCCAAGAAATGGCAGGCTAACAGATGACCCTTGTGAAAAGGCTCAGTCACAAGGCTGTGGTGAGAAAACGGATAGCCTCATAACCGAGGGACAGTCAGTTGCTACGGTCCAGATGAGTGCTGAGCCCATAAAAATAGGCCAAGGAATTCAAAATGGAGTGGACAAAAAGGAGGGAAAAATATCATTTCACTTGCCCATGTGTTTAGCAAGGAGTTAAAAGAGGCTAAGAAAAGTGAGTCCTGAAATCAGAAAAAATGCACACTTTTTGTGTGTGCTAGACGAGGTTGAAGACAGGTATTATGCTCCTATCACTGTGGAGGAAAAATGCAATGCATTTGCAAAGAATGACACGAGTGCGCAGGCCATGTTCATGTCCAAAGAGTTGGTAAAAAGTATCAATTAAGGGAGAGCCCCACAAAATTACATAAAGGTCAGACAAAATGAAGGCCTGGTGCACAATTTTAATATTGAGGAAATACTATCGAAGGTGTCACTGAAGTTGACATAAAGATAGGGAAACACAGGATGAAACAGGAAGTATTGATCACATCCATTAGTGAAATACCTTTTCTCATGGGGACGAAATGCCTGAAAAGGTTGTAGCCCCTAATTGATGGGGTAAATGGGGTCTTATGGTCCCTAGCCTTAAAACCATTGAGTCTTAAGAAGGTGATGTCACAAAACAACAGCATAAAAGAATGCCATACTGTGTTGCTTTGTCAGATGATGTAGTGGAAGTGTATCTTCAGAATGTATTTGTGCGAAGTGTCACCGTCATTTTAATGTGTCATGGTTAAATGTGAGGAGAAAAAGAGAAGCAGTCGCTGGAGATTTATTTAGACCCTAAGAGAAAATGCCAAACTGAAATTGATGAAAACACATTGCCCTTGTATTTGAACAAAGAGACATGCAAGCCAAATGTTACTCCAGAGGTAAACACAGGAAAACACATTACAACACTGTCTGAAATACACATAGAAGATGGACAACCATGGATCCCTATCTGGGTGAATGAGCATTCTGAAGTGTTAAAAGCCACTAGTACTTGAGCAGGAAAGACGTTTCATTAATGAGAACATACTTCAGCAAATAATTGACAGGGAGGAGATCCCAAAGTTCAGAATAATGAACCAACACATTTTTGGTCAGGAAATAGAGTCATGGGATGATGCATGCAAGAATCACAATTGGTCCTAAGACTATTCATCATAATGTGTGGATAGTGAGTAGGGCATAAAATACATTTTAGCTGGGAAATGATATTATGCACAGAATGTGTATGGTGTTAGACTTCCTTAATCACAACGTGTGGTCCAGGTTAGGGGACATGCACCTGAATTTATTGACAAGAGACAATCTTATATTTGTGCACAGATGCTACCACAGGTGAGAAAGGACATTACCATCCCTGCATTTACCAGACAAGTTACAATAGCATAAAATACAGAAAGGGACAACAGATGAAAGATTCTGATGCATTTGTGTGCCTAAATGAATCCATGAGTCAGCAAGGGATAGAATGTGAATATACACCCCTGGTAGATATTGGGGATGGACCCATTAAAATCCTGGTGGACAACAAGGGGTATTTACAAGGAAAGGAAGCCCGGTATACCACTGTACTCATAAAAAAATTTAGCAGTGTATACTCTGTCTATGTCCGGGAGGATAATGATAAAGGTATCAGGAGACAAAGTTATATAGCAGGTATTGGAAGTGTGTGGTGTAGATACTCTCAGTAAAAACATTAACAGGGACCAAGGATGGTTAAAAAGCCAATATCAAATTTTAATAATAAACAATTCATTCAGATTGAAACCTCAATTAAATAAATAGGTTAGTAATACAGGCATTGTCAAATCCCATGTGCAAAGGCAAACAATAGGGAATACGTAACAGGCTCAGTGGCCATATCTCTGAACCCTAGACAGAGAGTATAATTGATGACACATTTATCCATACCTGGATAGGGTACCCTGTTACTTTGAAAAGTACCCCCGAGTGGTCGTATGATTGTTACAACATCTTTCTAACTGGCCACTGAGCCTGTTACGTATTCCCTATTGTTTGCCTTTGCACATGGGATTTGACAATGCCTGTATTACTAACCTATTTATTTAATTGAGGTTTTAATCTGAATGAATTGTTTATTATTAAAATTTGATATCTATAATCCAGAGGAATCATCAGGTCCATTCATAGCACATCAAATACTCCCATTTTGGGTGTGTTAAAACCTAATGGTCAATGACGTTTCTGTGTGGACCTACGAGAGAGTACCTGTTTCCAGGTGGCCGCTTCCATTTATTGATCAGGTCCACATGTCAAAGGTGTTTACCACATTAGATCTTGCAGCTGGATACTGTTGTGTGCCACTGGCTGAAGATATACATAATTTGTTTGCATTTTCTTTTGACAAATCCCAAAATGCACGGTCCCGGACAACTTTTGGGTATGTCAATAGTGGGAGTGAATTTGGAATATTTTTGAGAAAGGAAGATGCAGCAGAAAGGGGGACAATAGTGTATGTAGATGATGTGCTAATTAAAAATGAGAATCTGAAATGTAATTTCAATGAGATTAGACATGTGCTTGGCCAGTTACAGAAGGCGGGAGCCAAGGTGTCTTTACAGAAAGCACAATGGTGTAAAAAGAAAGTGAACTTCTTAGGTCATGAGGTGACTGAGAATGGGTTAAATCCACAAAAGAAAAAGGTGGAGGTAATACAGAAATTGAAAGATCCTACTAATTTGAAAGGATTGAAGAGTTTATTAGGGATGACAGGCTATAATAGGAAATGTATTGAGAATTATGCAGAAATTACACAACCTTTAACCAGATTGTTAAAGCAGGGTGTGCCATGGAAGCGGGAAAAGGAGCAGTGTGAAGCAGTGGCTAGTCTGAAAGAATGTCTCATGAAGACACCATGTTTGTGGTATCCCATAAAGAACCAGGATTTCTTTGTAGAGATAGGGTTCACTGACCAGTGTATGTCAGCAGTATTATCTCGCAGGCATGATGTGAATAACAAAACTATTGCCTATGCTAGCAAGGCATTATCTCAGGTTGAAAATAAGTTCAGTGAATGTGAAAAAGCACTCTTAACCACTGTTTGGGCATTGCTGGATTTCTATCCCATCATTCAAGGGGAAACAGTGATTATTGAAACCAATCACCAACCGTTGCAATGTCTGCAAAGCAAGATAATTAGGTCAGGGAATTTGGCACAATCCAGAATTACTTCTTGGACATTGGCACTTCAGGGATTCCCTGTGGAAGTAAAATATGGACAAAATAAAAAGAGCCCAGTAGCCCCAGGGCTAGCAGATATGCATTATTGCGCAGCTGAATGTGCACCCGATGAAGCAGAAATAGAATTAAGTTTGAATTAATTTGAAGAATCCCCACACAAAGCATTCAATGAGGATGTATATAGGGATTTACCAGCGGTGTATGTAGATCGTTGTGCATATCATGTGGAAAATAACACAGAAAAAGAGCTTATAGCAGGAATTGGAAATATCTCCTTTAAATGTGACAACATTCCAAGAGTGAGCATGAGGATTGGATCTAAAAGTTTTCAGGTGGCAGAATTGGCCGCTATCTACAAATCAATCGCTACCACAGTTGAAAATAAACTCAACGAGATAATCCAAGTGACTGAACCTGATTTTGCGTGAAACAGTTATGTAGAATATTTACCTGGCTGGCTTGTGTATTCAAGCCATACACAAACTTGTGTCAGAAAATTATTTAATAATACATTGGAGAAAAATCCAAGGCCATTTAAAGATGCCAGGTGAGGACAAGGAGGGGAATGACAAGGCAGATCAGTTAGCCAAAATTACAGCAGTGATGGGAGAGTTGTTTCCTATTGAACTCCTACTTGGTGAAGTACAGATAGATGCGATAACACACTCCAAATCTCCAAAGGAAGTTGAACAGCCTGCAGTGCAATGGAGTTCTGACACCCCAGATAAGGACCTGATCAAGGCGCAGAAAGAAGACCCAATTTTAAGCACATTTCAATGTGACTTAGTAAATGCAGAACAAAATCCTCTGATTGAAAATGATTGTAAAGGGAAGGAGGAGTTGGGGGTACTGTTAAAGAACAAAAAGAGAATTAAGTTATAAGATGGGTTGATGATTAGAGAATCTGTAACAGGTCAAATCCAATGGATGGTGCCTTTGTCATTTCGGGGACTAATGTTACATCATGCACATGATGCAATACCTGCGGGACACAGGGGTTCACAAAAAAACGTTGGACATTTTAAAAGATTAAGCCTATTGGCCACATATGTCCCAAGATGTTGAACTATACACCAGAGGGTGTCTAGTATGTGCACAATTTCAACCAGCGTCACCTACGCTTAAACTCCATTAATGAAAAGAGGCTTGACCCTTCCATGGTTTGATTTGCAAATCGACTATGTTGGGCCTGTAAAAAGATCAGCCAGAGGAAATAAATATTTATTAACGGTGGTTTGTCTAATGTCTTTCTTCCTGTGCTTAGTAAACTACACAATAATGATCAAATGCGAATCCCTGTGTTTGAGTTTAATAAAAATCCTCAAAGTGGGAGGTATGAACAGAAATTCTGGCAGTAAAAAATAAACCAGCAAATGGTGAGGATGGTGGAGACCAAATGACCACGATGATAAAAGCAAATAACGATCCTAGTGCTAGTGTGAATATGAGCATCAATGATAATAGCATGTCTTCAAATGACATGTTTAAAGCATTTGAAAATGTGCTTACCACTCTTGTGGCTAAATGTGAGTGATTAGAAACAAAAATTGATATCCAATCCTTGCTTATACACAAAAGCCTAACTTAAACAAATCGTTCAGTATGTAATCGAGGTACAGGCATGTCAATACAGACTACGCCAGGACATAGTGTAAATAAAACTCAAAAGAACGATAAGCCTAAAAAGGCAGTCATAAGGCTGCAAGTAAAATCTGAGAGGTGTCGGCCAGCCCCCACACATCACGCTTTTATGTACAGTAATAAAAATCAATTGCGTAAAAACAGGTTGCCTACAAAAAAGGAGGTAAAAACACCTGTACTTGAATATGTGGTGGTTGATGTTAGTCCTGTTCAAACTGTAACAGATTCTCATGATACGTCAAAATTGCCTGTAAGTATGTCCCAACCAAAGGATTTTGAGGCAAATAACTTAAATGTGCCGTTATTTGAAGTGTCCAAGCCGGTCACCCATAAAAAGTCTTCTAATGAATGTGAAAAATTGTCTTTGCCAGTGGCCTCACAGCAAATACAATGTACCTTGCCTGATATATGGAACTTAACCAATAACAGTAATGGGGTAAGCGTAGGAACAGATAAATCTAACATGACTGTAGATAACAGGAGTTTCATTAAAGTGTTACAATTACATCAGGTCTTCTATGAATGTAAGAAACTCCCACTAAATCATAGTGCAGTCATATGTATCCTACAGTTAATTGTTCCACTGAGAGTCATTACTACTAAAGATATCAGCCTTGTGGATCAAGTTGAAATAGCAAATCAATATACAATGAATAAATGCTTCTATTCAGTCTCTACCCTAAACTACATAATGGGTTATCAAGTAGATTTATTGAGGTTGGGGTACACATCAAAAATAGTGTTTATCCCAATTACAAAAGGTCACCCGATAAAGGTGGCAAATAGTTGTGCTAACAAACCACCTCCAGTGTCCTTAAGTCCACATCCAGTAGTGGGTGAACAGGGCTGTGCACCTAGGAATATACAACCAACCAGTGGTATCAATAAGTTAATAAGATAAATGTTGCTACCACAGTGGTGGATGGTGATAATGCTGTAGAACGCAAATGTGTTGCTCCTGATGGGTACTGGCAGTGGCTGCCTGTTGCTTATAAACTATATTTTTCAGTGGAGCATCGACGACACCGATAATTTAGTATTAATGCACACATGGAACACCAGGGGACATATGCATTTGTTTGATGAGGAAGGCTTGATATCGATGCTCGAAACCTTTATGATAGTAGCCTTGCAAGAACTATGTCTTACTGCAGAAGTGCTTTTTGATGGTCATAACACTGTACATCAAGTAGCGACCCAAGGGCCGAAAGTGAGACAGAAAGGTGGGCTATTAATAACAGTGAAATCTCCATGGAACATATATAGGTTGAAACATTCCACCCCCAATGTTCTTGCAACTAAGCTTTCCCATCAAAACATTGTCATCATTCATATGAATATATATGATCCACTGAATATGGTTGGTAATAAAGAGAATGTGAAGGTGGTGGGAAACATACTGCAGCAGTATAGTCATCAATATCCTATATGTTTGGTGGGTGACTTCAACGCTAAGATTAGTGCACTTCCTTTAAATAATAATTGTACTATCAACAACTCATCGTCATCTGTATATGGTGTCAGGTCTAACCAGCAAGGGAAAATGTGGTACATGCTCTTGGCTTCCCATAAGTTGATTAAATTGAATGGGTTAACCCCAGGTGATACCGTTTTGGCATTCACAATGATTGATGGGAGGTCGGCTGCCGCCCTTGACTACTTATTCTCTAATATAAGTGGGTTAGACTACTTTAAAATTATGAGTATTGTAAGTCGTGACGAGAGCTATCATCTCCCTTTGTGTTCCCTATTAGCATCTCCAACCATAAAGACAGCAGTTATGGAATATGATTGTAATGGCCAACTGTATCTTAATGATGGCCTTAATTGCATCCATTGGCACCAGCAAAACCTTGATTCTGCCAATAGGGTAGTCAAAGATATTGTGCCACGGTTCATAGCTGATGGAATGGATGGGGATAACACCAATCAAATGATGATGGTTAATTTTACTCATATGATGGAAACCATCCGTACGCAGGTGCTAGTGAGCAGGGTCTATAAAACTAGCATTGAGAGATCGAACAAATGCACACTCTTGAGGAAAGGCTAAAACAAGTCAATTAGTCTAGTAAAAAAGGACATGCATCGCAACATAGTGAGCATCATTTCTCCACGATATAGTGGGTGTGCGGCTAAATCTGTTTCCACAAGTGTAAATTCTATTAAAAGAGCTATAGACGCTGGCTGAAGCAGCAAAAGTGTTAGTGTGGGATAAATCAATGGAAAAATATCGCCAATCTGGCACTCTCAAATAATTCCTCAGGGATATGGGAGATATTGAAAAGTGAAAAAAAGAGATATATTGTCAGGGTGATTTCCCGGGGGTTGGCAGGGCCGTCCGCGGATCTCCGGGGCTGGGGAGGCCCCAACTCCTCCCGCGTCCCAAAAGGAATATGAGGCACACAAAAGAGCAAGGTTTGTACTGCTGTTTATTACAGAAACAAGCAGGGATGAACTCTCAGAACGTATGCATCCGGGAGGCTCTCATCATTAGTGGGCTTGCAGGTCCTTTTTACCATTGTATGACGCGCTACGTGCGTCACCTGTGAAAACTATCCCCAAAACCTAGCGCCACTTCGGGTTGGCTCCCTGAGTGGTAACATCAGTATAGTTACCTATAAGAAAGAGTGTTATTGGGTGAGTAAGGGTCAGGTGGTACGCTTGGGCCATCCCTAACAATTGCTACAACAAATTTGCGTCATGATGCACCCCTCGTACTCTGATTGGTTCATCTGCAAGCCCCCAAGCCTGGGACCATCGTCGTTCCCAGCTCGCGGTGTACCTGGTGCTGGCAACAATGGTGACTATGTGTCAGTGACGGACAATGGACAGGTCTGACTAGTGGCTAGTGTGCATGTCTTTCCCATCGCTGTAGGTGCCCAATTTGTCACTTTATTGTTGCAGACTGTGTCCTAGACATGAGACCCCAGCGCTTTTCTGTCCCGTAGGCTTGGCTGAGGAGCGTTTAGCAGTGGCAGGTGTAACCTTGGCGCGGGGAGCTTGGCATGTAGATTTCAACATTGCGGCCTTGGCTGTGGGCTCTCATTGGGGCTCGTTCTGCGTGATCAGCGCTTTGCAGTTTTGTCTGAGAGGCTTCTGCCTGGGGACTCTTGCTTTGCGGCCTACCTTGGCCTAGCTTCTGGGTGGCGGTACATAATCCATAATATGAGGGTTCCAGGGGGGCGATAGAGTGTCATATGCATTAGTAGATATGTAGGGTGGCGTCTTCATGGCGTTAGTGGCGAGAAAGCGTCTGCAAGCATATACACAAGCTCTTCAGTCATTTTGCATTTCTGCTGTGCTGTAGGTGGCCTATGTGGTAAATAACAGCGATATATGTCTGTGGGTGTATACAGTCCTCTGTGTCATAGCGCTGAGTATGTTCTTCATGTAGGTTGGTGTGTGAGTGACCGATGTGCATGGTGGCACGTGTGTTCTTTTCTGTTGGCGATGTCATCATGGCATCTCTAACGATGATGGCATTTGTGGTTACTGTCTAATCGAGTTGGTCCATAAAGTCGATGTCAGTTCCACCTGAGGTTCCCGCTCATGGTTTCATTAATGGACAGGCTCCCGGGCTGTGTGGGGTGTGGCCACAGTGGATCTTGACGTCTGGTGAGGAAGTGAGCGGGTTGAATTATCTTGCGGGGGTGCTTGGGCCGTGACGTCCTAGACCATGGTTTGGATGAGAATGGGGGGAAGGGATTCTCCCATTTTCCCTCTTCAGTCCCCCCTCTGGTCGACTTGTCGACCACAAAATTATCCACTCTCTTGTCTCCGCATACTCGCCATACCTTTGTTATTCCTACCAAGTGTCCGTATTGATTCACGTGGTCTTCAAATGACCAGTACATATAGACGCATCCACCACCGAGTTTGCAATAAACCCACTTTCCAACTGAACTTTTCGGGTTCCTTGGGTTCTCAACTTTTACTGATGGTGGATACAAATCTGCTTCTATTATCTGCTGCCGTAACCGTTCACGTTCCTTTATAATGATGTCTCTGTGTTTGTCATCTTCTGCTGGCATTAGGGCGTGCATGCCGATCATTTCGATCATTTCTTCAGTAGTACGCTTTGATCTTGTCTTCCATACCTTAATCCCCATCATGACCCCAATTCCTAAAATTATACACCCTGTCACAATCTGAAGACCATCTCAGAGCCAAGATGGCATCCATGACCAAATGTATGAGAACCAGCTACCGTCCTTCACTCCCTTTGCTTCTTCTTCCATTTTGGCGTGCATCATGGCCAGTTGTGATACTGCCACAGAAAGCGTGCCATTGTCCTCGTTGTTGGCAGGAATAAATGTGCAGCATGAGCTCCCAATGTTAGCGCAAACACCTCCTTCCATTGCTGACAGGAGGTCCAGTACATACCTGTTCTGAAGTGCTAACATCCGTATTGCCCTCATTTCTTCTTTTATCGCGTTAAATCATTAGCTCCCATCTTGTAATCTGGAGCCTCTTTGCATTTGCATATGCCTGCATCCCTGGATGTATTATGAAGGAAAAGAATATTGCTGCTCTGCTAAACAGTCTGTGTGCTGGTGGGATGTCACTCAGAGCTGTTTCTGACCTTGCCCACAGGTAGTTCCCCGTGAGTGGTTCTCTTTGTCTTTTCACTCTCGACAGGTTTGTCGCGTCCTTCCGTTGATTGCTTCCTCCCGTCTTCACTGACCTTTTCTTCCTTTTATTCCCTTCGTCCATCTTAGGGAAGTTTTCCAGGTTGACGTGTTTTTGTGGTACTACCAAGGACGGTACGTTGATGTGTACCATAGTGCATACTCCATTCCACAGTGGTGGCAAGCTGTGGTATGCCTTTGCTCCGCAGGCCCAATAGTGATCCATCAGAACTGCTATTCCAGCACCCCACTCAGGAACCTTTATTGTTCTTTTGCAATCATCATTTCTTCCAACATCAACTTCTCCGTCATGCTGATAACACAGTGTTGGCGCGGTGAGTGGAAGTACTGTTATTGGTTCTATGTCCTTATCTAGCCATGTGACCAGTGTTGCACTCCTTGTCCATTCATTGTAACATTTATCGTTCTCTTCTTGAACTGTCATCATCAATGACTTTGCCAATGTCACCATTTTATTTCCTACAACTCTGTCCACCCACCCTTCTTTAGTGTATATCTTGCCATATATTAACATTAGTGGGCTTTCCCAGCATCCTGGTTCACCAGCATCTTCTTTTGTGTGCCATTCGCATGGTAGGTAGTTTAGTGTAACCTCCTTTGTGTCTCCCTTGTCAGGTCCATGCGTCATGTACTGGAGTCCTTGCGTCAGCTGCCAGTAGTTGTCATACATTGGTAGTGTTTTGATGTCTTCATAGGTGTACGTGGACCTTGATTTCCATCTAGTGTTGCTTTTCTTCCTTGAAATCGCCCTCGTATTTGGAACAAGGCCAAGTATATCAGGCACTCCACTGATGTTGCAGGTACCTCAGTTGCCACAAATGTTCTTGATGCACTCATGGCGTATGGGATCAACAAGCACACATAGCAGTTGTCCTTATTTGTGCTTTTACCAATTCTGGACATGTGCTTGTACCACATGTTGTTTGAGACGTGTGCGGACTCTGTGATGTATGTATCTACTCCATGTGTATCAATATAAACACTACGTTTATCACTCTTTATGTTGTCTTTCGTACTACTTGTACCACCTTCCGCCATACTCATTGCAGCCATGGTAGGGGGGGCATTAGTAGAGGGTGATGCCATAACATAGGAAGCATAGAATGCCTGCCAGACAGCGGCATTAAAAAGGCCAGTTGTAAAAAATATCATTAACATCTTCATTACAATTGCTAATGCCACTGGCATACCTTTCTTACCTCTGCTGCGGTCCTGCAGCCACTTTACTTTTAGATGGTATAGAAGCCAGCCTGAAAATCTCTCAAAGTATGCGTTATTTTGTTAGTGTCTTCTAGTCAAGCCCTCCCTATCAAGTAGTCGTTCAGTGCCCTGGCGAAAAGCTGTTCCCACGCTTTCCTTACCGTCCTATCTCTAAGGGTGGGTAATGCTGCGTGGAGATGTGGAAAATATTGAACTATTATCAAAAGGAACGTGTTATAATACACACGTATTCTTCTTTTCTTTATGTGTTTTGGTCTTTTTATAACGTAAACAAATTGGTGCGACAATGCTTCTGGCGTGTTGTCGTCCATGGGCAGCATTTACCCCTGGGCAATGACGTTTGCGTTAGTGACGTATATTCCCTTTTTTCACAATACATATACAACAGTACTGCGCAGTACCTGCATGTGCGAGACAAAAAAGAAGAGAGCATGCATGTGTCTACACAGTGTGGTGTATGTTGCAGATCGTTAGACAATGTTCTTTATTAGGTGGTGGTACGGGTGGGTTTTACTTTATTCTGCGAGCTCATGACCATAGAGTGGGCTATGGGTGGCTGGTCGTTTATGTCCTTTGGGGGGTTTGGTGTCTGGGCTGTGTCGTTGTTGTCGTCAGTTGTCGTTGCTGATGCATTGGCCCTTTCGTTGATGAGAGGGGGGAGTCTGTACTTTGTAGGGCTTGATGTTGTGGATATGAGTCCATACATTTTTTTCCCTTCATTTTGATAGCTCTAGGAGCTATTTATTCCACCTGGTGGTGCCCTGTGAAACGTGGGTTGTTTCACCTCCTGTTAAAGTTCCTTAGAAGGACCTGGTCCCCCTCTTTTACTATCCACTGTGCAGTTTGTTCCTGTTCTTTGTTTGTTGTTTCTCCTTGTAGGTTGTTCTTCGACCCGCCCTGTGTCCGTTCAATCTGTTGAGAGATAAAAGTAACACTAGTAACCAGGGAAGAGACATATTCATACATTTCTTCACCAAAGACATTGGGCCTCATTACGAGGTTGGAGGCAGCCATGGCGCTGTTAGCGCCATGGCTGCCTCCAAAATCGTTCCGACTCCGGTCTGGTGGATGGAGCAATTACCGGTCCATTCTCAGGTCAGAGGGACCGGTAATTCCCCATTCACCAGAGCCATTCCCCATTCCCATTTGAGCCCCCATAGGGCTCAATGGGAAGGGGCTAGGCGGCAATAACGATACTGCAAATTGTGGTACCGTTATTGATATTAAAACCAGGCGTTAAGGAAGGACCCACAAAGGGAACTCGTAATAGGGTGGTAAGGGATTACCGGCACCAGTGCCCTTACCGGTGCCGGTAATCCCTTATAATCCCTTACCACCCACCTTGTAATGAGGCCTATTGTCTGTAGCATGGCAATCTGTTGTTGCTCTTGATGGCGGTGTGAGTGGAAGGTGCATTTGCATCCGGTCACCAACTCGTGGGGTGTGAGGTGGTGGTCCGACCTGACCTATTTCTCAATTCAAACAAGGCCAAGGGGAGGCAGTAAAGCCAAGTCTTTTTGGTTGTTTGCTGAATTTTTGCTATCTCTTCTTTTAGGAGGCAGTTGAGGCGTTCGCAGACGCCATTTGCTTGTGGGTGATATGCACATGCAAACTTACGCTTTAGTCCCAAGAGGGTAGTTATGTGTTGGAACATTTCATTGGCAAAGTGGGGCCATTGTCAGACCGCAGCACTTCGCATACTCCCCACCTCAGGAATACCTCCCTTACCAGAAACTTCGCTGCTCTGAAGGCGTCTACATGGGAGCATGGACCGGCCTCGATCCACCTAGAAAATGGGCATACTACTACAATCATGTATGTGTACCCTTGACATACATTGATCATGTCAATGTAGTCAATGTGTAGGTGCAGGAAGGGTCCTTCGGGCCGCGGTATAGTACCTTTGATCACTTGCAGCGTGTGACCGGCTGTAAATTGCTGGCATGTGAGACAATTGCTGATGAAGTTTGCATCATGTGAATTTAGCTCGGGACAGAACCACGTTTCCTTTATTCGTGCAACAATCACTTCTTTTCCTGTGGGTGGTGTAGTTGGGCCAAAGCTGTTTTCAATAGGGCCAGGGGCATCACTACTTTTCCTGTATTATTCTGTTGCCATAATGCGTCTGTGGGGGACATTGTGCATCCTCTTTTGATCCATAGTTCCTTTTCTGCCATATGTGCTGCTGCATGTAACTCCATTATTTTTGTTTCAGGGATGTGTATGTACCCGTCCTTCATCAACATCTGTCTTGCCACCCCCCTTATCTTTTTGTTTTTCTGGGAGGGTCCATGTCTCACCAAAGTACGCAGCATATTTGGCATGTGCGTCTGCTGTTTCATTACCTTTTGATATTGGATCATCCCCATTTGTGTGGGCCTGACATTTCACTAGAGCTACTTCTTTAGGGTCCTCAATTACTTCAATTAGCTCAGCAAGTAGTAGAGCATGCTGCACCGGAGTGCCGTCTGCTCTTCTGAACCCTCTTCGTTGCCATTTTATTAACACTGAGTGCACTGTTGATGTGACGTATGCAATGTCAGAATATATTGTTACCCTCTTGCCAATGCTCTATTGGAGGGCTAAAATCAGTGCTAATAGCTCTGGTTCTTGTGCTGAATAGTGTTGTGGGAGCTGGATGCATTTCACTGGAACGCAAGTCCAATCGTACCACTGCTGCACCTGTTCTTCTCACCCCATCACTCTAGTCAATTGTTGAGGACCCATCTATGTACATTATCTCTCCCCACTCTAGGGCATTTTCCTCAACCTTCCTTGTGCTTGAGTACATTTCGATGGCCTCTGCAGTCATGGTCGTAATTGCCATCTTCCACTACCTCTGCTATAAACCGTGCTGGGTTTACGTTACTACATCTCACAATTTTCAATTCAGGTCTGGACAGTATTATTTCATAACCTGTTGCCCTTTGAGTGGTCAATGTGGATTTTGGTTTGTTCAATATTGCAAAAGAGCACGTACAGTGTGGTGGGGCATCCCATTGTTATTGATGATGATTTTTGTACCGCAAATGCTGCTGCGGCCAGGTTCCGTTTGCCCGGAAAGTGACCCATCATTACAGTATCCAAATGTCCACTGTAAAATGCTACTGGTTTGTGTCCCATGCTTGATTTTTGTGTCAGCATTGCTTTCATTACTTCAGTATCACAATGTGAGAATAGGTAGAGTTATTCTTCATAGTTTGGTATGGCTAGTACTCGTGCAGTTGAGTTGGCATGTTTTAATTCATTGAATGCCTCTGTCATTTCTCTCGTCCATCCCAACTTCCTCTCCCCCCTCTGTGCTTCTCTGAGGGCCTCAAGCAGTGGTCCTATGTATGAACTGTAGTCAAAAACCCATGCCCTGCAGTAGTTGCATAGGCCTAACAATTAATGCAATTCTCTCACCGTCTCTGGCTGTGGTGTGTTTGTTATGGCCTGTGCCCTTTGTGGTGCAATGTTTCTTCCTTATTGTGAAATGAGCTGGCCTATGTAGAGCACTTGTTCTTGGCAGTACTGCAGTTTCATCTGTCTACCTTGTACCCTTTTTCTGCTAACACTGTGAGCATTTTTACAGAGTCCCTCCTGCACTTCTCCTCTCTGGTGCTGCAGATGATGATGTCATCTACATACTGCAGCACTGTACTTTCCATGTCTATGTTTCCCAAATTCATTTGTATCACTCTGTTAAAGATGGATGGTGACTCGCAGTACCCTTGTGGTAGTCTTGTGTGTTTCCATTTTGTATTGCGGTATGTGAAACTTGTTAGATCTTGTGAGTCAGGGTGTAGAGGTATTGAGAAGGAGGCGTTTTCTAGGTCAATCACAGTGAACTGTGATGCCTCTGCTGGTATTCCACACAGTATAGTGGCTGGGTTAGCTGCTATACAGTATTCTGCTTCTACAATGTGGTTGAGGTGTCTTAAATCTTGGATGAAATGCCAGGACCCTCCCTTTGCCTTATGCACAGGATACACTGCAGTGTTGCATGGGGACTCTGATGGTACCAGTATTCCTCTATTCACTAGGGCAGTTATTATTTCATATATCCCCTCATCTGCCTCTTTGGACAGTGGGACTAGTGGTCCATAGAGATGCTGATACTGCTGCTAAATCATCCTCATAAAATGGCACTTCAGTAGGGGCAGGTGCCTCTAGTGCCATTGCCATCTTTTGTACTACTTCTTTGTATGTCACTCTCAACCAAATGTCGACGCTCATATCAAACACCATCTCCCAATCTCCTTTATCGTCCAAAAAAAGCTCTTCATCTGATACCTGTGTTAGTCGGCATCCTTCTTCTAATGCTATTACTGCTTTCCATGCTCTCCCCTCCCTATCCTGGGCATGAACTGCAACGTAGTCTGTGGCTGCCACAATACTCTCAATGCTCACTGATATCATAGCCCCTTCCATTTCACTAGCCGGAGTTTCGGGTCTGAAAAGGTAAACTGCTGGTCTCCTCCAAATTTTGTCCTCAATTCCTGGTAGCCATTTTATTGCCATGTCGTCCCATATTGGAAGATGTCTCCATCTACTGGTTCTGCCCTGGCCACTGTTTTGCCACAATAAGCCTGCAGGAGGTGGTGTGCTGTGTTCATGTTAATGTCTGGTGTGGAGCATACTATTCCTTTGTCAGTAAAGGAGATGGTCATGTTCAGTCTGCTCATGATGTCTCTCCCTAGTATGTTAACTGGTGATTGCTTTGAGTATAGCAGTGGGAGAGATATATTGTGATCTCCTTCAGATAAGGAGATGTTATCAGTGAAGGGAGCCAACCCTCGAGCCCCAGAAAATCCTTGAGTGTGCATAGCTTCGCCTGACATGTTGAACTTCCCTCCCTTATACAAGACCTAGTGGCCCCTGTGTCAACTAGGAAGGAAAATGTTCTGTCACCTATCGCCACCTGTATGCATGGTTCCTCCACAGGGTTAGGTGTTACTGATAGGATGGGACACATCAAAGTTATCTGTAGGCTGTCCTATTGTGGGTATAGTGACTGTCCGTTCCCTGGGTAAGGGTTATGACCCAATATTGTCATCCTCCCCAGCTGTGTCTGTTGTATAGGTGTGTCAGTGGATGATATTGCGTTGTCCTGTATTTGTGTAGGCTGCTGCCCTGGTTGGACCTGTTGTTGTTTTGTAACTGCCTGTTGTTATGGTGTGTATGTTTGAAGTTGTAGCTGTGGTTGCAGTGGTGTTTGTTGTTGGAGTTGCAGTGGTGCCTGTTGTGGTAGTTTCAGTGGTGCTTGTTGTTGGAGTTGCAGTGGTGCTTGTTGTTTGAGCTGCAGTGGTGCTTGTTGTTGTGGTAGTGTTCCCGCCCCATGTTGTGGCTGCTGTTGTTGGTAGAATTGTTGTTCTCCGTTATGCCCCTGCTGCCCTTGTTCTCCCCAAGCTGCTTGTGCCTGTCTCATTCTACAAGTGCGTGACATGTGTCCTACCAGTCCACATATCCAGCATGTTGGTGGCTCTCGTGCTTGCCATGGGTATCCCCCCGTGTTGACTGAGTACCCCTGCTGTCCATACTGATTGTAACCCCGGAACCCTCCCCTTTGTTGATGTGCAGCTGGGCCAAATCCTCTCCCTCTCATTTGTCTGCCCCTGCCCCTGTAGTTGTTTGAGTACCCATTTTCCATTTGCATATAACTTCCTCCCATCTGTGCTGTGTATGGTGGTGGTGGTGGCATCTGCTGTGTCGTTATTTGTGCTTGCTGTAGCGGTGCTGTCTGTTGTTGTGTTGTGTCTTTTGTTACTGTGACCTGGGTGGAGGCTGTTATTAGTGCACCCTCCGTGGCATATTTGGATAGTTTCTTTTGAACAATTTTCACCTCTTCTGCCTTTCTATCTCCCTCTTTTTGTTTCATCTTTACCTGCCACATCCTGCAGTGGTGCACTATTGTCAGCTTATCTCTGGCCATGCCTTAGCTTTCATTCCCACTAGTTTCTTTAACTGTCTCTGCACTTGTTCCGGGAGCCCTTGCACCAGTATGTGTTAAAAAATTGCTAGTGTTTTGTCGCACGGTTCCCGCGTTTCCAGGCGCCACTTCTCCTGAATCTCCTGGATGTAATCAACAGGATCTTCATTCTCACGCATCTTGCGTGACGTTATTGCTCCTATGTCTGAGGTGTCTGGGTATTGGACCATCAATGCCTGCCATAGCCCGTGCCTACAGTTACAGTTAGCAAATGGCACTCCATCATGTGACGTGTCGCTTATTGTTTACCCGTGGAAATCCCGCCCTCTTCCAAATGTCATCTGCAGCATCCCCCAGTATTGAAATTAGCAACCCCTTCACATCACCCACCGCTAACCTTTGTCCCGCAGTGTGTTTTTCCATTTCATATATCCACTTCCCAGCTCCTCTACTCAGAAATGGAAGTCTGCATTTGATATTTTCTTTGTCTGCATGTTTCCATGGGACATATTGTGGTCTAGATCCCCCTCTCTCTAGGAGTGGCATTAAATTGTACTCCCTCACCTCCCCCTGCGTCCGTCTGTGTGGGGATATGTCAGTATATTCGTTGTCTTCTTCCATGTTAGATAACTCTTCAATACTGTCAATATTACAGTATGTTACTCTATCACTTCCTATGTTCTTGTTCCCCCTTCTGTTACCTTCCTGCCCCATCCTGTGTGTGTCAACTCGCTCTTCCAATCTTTGGCTCGGGAGGTCCATAAGTCTGTTAACATATGGCATGTGTAGTGCAGGTAGTGTCAGTGGCCGTGGTGTTTTTGTGTTCATTTGCCTATTTTTCATTCCTTCTGTGTTTTGCTCTCCCCGTGTCCCACATTCCTACGATGACCCGCAGTCAGTGCATGTTATGTATAACTTTCCTAGACCTTCCCTACTTCCATCACTTCGTCCTCTGCACGATCCTTCCTCCTCCTCGCTGCAGAATCCATCTGGAAATGTCAATCCCTACTCCGTGCGCTTCCCCCCCACTGTAACTGTCTTTAGATCTATCAAGTCTATGTCCGTGTACTCACCTCCCTTCTCCGCGGCTCCTTGTGTTGATGTTGTCGCAACTTCCTTATCCTGACACGTATACTTTTTTGCCCCATAACCCTCCCTCCTCTTCTTCATTCCTTTTCCTTACTACTTCACCACCTATTTCCGTTCGTGCTCTGCAAACTTCATCCATTACTGCGTCGCTCACCTTTCCTAATATCTTTTCCTCCTCTTCCTTGCTTCCCCATATTCCCCCTTCCCTTTTCAATATGCTTTCTATAACCTTCCCTTCTTCATGTTTTCACGCGCTTTCTGATATAATTTTCTTTTTCCATAGTTCCATTTCCCTGTCATTCTCTTCTCGCTCCTCCTCCTTCCTTCTCATCTCCTGTTGTTCCATGCGTGCCACTCTTTCCGCTATCGCTCTTATTCGCGCTTCTTCCTTTTTCCTTTCTTCCTCTTGTTCCTTCACCCTCACCTTCTCTTCCTTATTTGATTTCTTTTCTTCCTTTCTTTCTGCGCTTCCTGCTCAAACTGTCTGATCAGCGCGCTCCGTACTTCCCTTAATTCTGCCAGTCTTTCCTACAACATCCCTACCCCGTCCTGTGACAATTGTCCTTCCACCTTTTTATTTACCCCGTGCCCTGTCTGTAGGTAGTCCATCTCTTCCTTACTTACCTGTCCCACTGCTTTCTCCTCTTCATCCTCTTCCCCTGTTAGCGTCCCACGGAGCTTCAGAAGCACCTGTGCTGCTATCCATTCATCTGGCCCTACGTTTGCTAAATTTCCCAGGACCCGTTGTCCGCCCCCGTGGTTGCCTGTTTTTGTTTTGTTTCTGCTGTGATCCTCATCCCCACCCCCTTTTGGTAGTTATCCGTTGGCGCATATGGTGGTGGGCTGTCTGCAGGGTTGGAATACCCCTCAGCAGCTGTTAGTTGTGATCAGGTGGCTTCTCTCAGCTCTGTTACTGGATACAGCCCCCTTCCTCCTTCTTCACTTCTTTAGCTATCAGTGATTCCTCTGCACCTTCCTTCCTTCCTTCTTTACCTCTGACACTGCAACCGATCCTTCTAACTCTTCCTCACTTTCTTCAGTACTGGGTGGGTTTTTTGGCGCTGTCCCCCTGCCCCCTCCTTTCACCTCCTCCTCCTTTACCTCTTTCCCCTCCTTTACCTTTTTCTCCTCCTTTACCCCCTGCATTGTGAACATCCCTGGTGCTCCTGGTGCACACCCCTGGAACATCTTCCAGAGATCGAAAATGTTTAAATGCCTCGCTAGCTTCTTCCCCTTGTATGTATTGTGTAGGTATGCCAACAGAGAATGTTACATGCACATATCAAAGCTGCCGTTGGGCGGGCAGGGTACCCTTAGCTTGTTGTCCGTTCCTTGTGTCCACTCAATGCCATACCTTACTATTTTCTCTCTGTGCGGTGTTAATGTCGTGCAAATGTGTTGAAGTGGTGTGGTTAAAGCGCTTGCTCTGAGCCCTAATCCCGCTCCCGCCACTATCCCATAGTATGTGGACATGTTACAATTTTGCTCGTTCCAATATCACCCTTTTACCTGGCCCCGTAAATTGGGGACGTCCGACTGTCCGCTGTAAAGAAAAGCAATCTTTTTATTACAATGCTTTTACCGTTCTTCTTTCCCGGTGTTCAATTGTGGCCCGCTTCGCTGTGGCGCACGAAGCCCCCTGCGGCTGCATGTCCTGTGTGGCGTGCTTGTGAGCCGCCCCACCTTCCTGTGCCGCCGGTACTTGGCACTCCTCCCCCGTCCTCACTGCGCAGTTTTTTTTTTTTTTACTTCCTTATCCCCTCCCGTCAGTCGCACCGCCCTCTGGTGCAACCCCCTCTTTGAGCGCGGGACGGCATTCTCTGTGCGTGGCCGCCTCTCCCCCTGTGCCCCTCCCTTGCCGCGTTTCCTTGTCTCGATCACCCCCGAATCAAAACAAGATGATTGTCGTGTCCTATACAAGCACTATGGGTGACGTCACCAACCTCTACAACATATTACCAGTACGTACAATTACACAACCAATGAACGTGCAATACCTTTGACACTCTTATTCCCCATTAACCCCACATCTGTCTTCCCACCGCGTCTGGAGTGGAGTATTCAACAATCAATAAACAAATATAATCGGTCTGCGCACACTGCGTCGCCTCGCGGGGAGCTTAACCAGCCAATTATTTTCCGCACTTTGGAAACAATCTAGCTACCTCCTGCGGGAAAACATCATCTACCCATCGAGCTAAAACACTCAACTAGTAGGAATCCTCATCTATTCATTGATCTACAGCGTCAATTCATAGGAAAGCCACACCTCCCTTATACAGGTGTTCGCGATCTAGACCAATCAGCGCGACCCGTCAGTCATACATGGGTGCTCGGAGCCCCACCCAATCCGCTCTATGACGTTATAGGAGACGGCCCTCGTGCCTGTCCCACTGCACCTCACACATCTATCGCTGCTTATTAATCAAAATCTTTTTCAACACACAACCGCCCGCCACCCTCTTTACAATTCCTCCCCCTCCCGCACAACATTACATTGCTGTTTGTGTGTGCCATACTCACATCAAGTCCTCACTTGCCAGTGCCGCTCGACCACGAGCACCCCTCCTAATCAGCTTGCCGCCTCCCCTCGTCTGGACCACGCCTGGACACTCGGCAACCGTGGGTGAGATACTTCTCAAGTCGGATCCAGACTCCCAATCTCCGGATTGCACTGTCCGGTCACCTCGCAGTTCCGCGATGGTCCTGTATTCCTCAAAAGGGGGCAACGGCAGAGGGGGCCGCACTGCCGGGCCACCTTGATGCAAGAGGTCTTCTAGTGGTTGCCCTTAATTTAATCATATCTCAAACAGATCTCAGCAGTGCCTCCAACTTGTCGAGGTGATTTCACGGGGGCCCGCACGGCCGTCCACGGACCTCCGGGGCTGTGGAGGCCCCAACTCCTCCCGCAAAAGGAGTATAAGGCACACACAAGAGCAAGGTTTGTACTGCTGTTTAGTACAGAAATAAGCAGGGACGAACTCTCAGAACATATGCATCCGGGAGGCTCTCATCATAAGTGGGCTTGTAGGTCCTTTTTACTGTTGTATGATGCGCTACGTGCGTCACCTGTTAAAACTATCCCCAAAACCTAGTGCCACTTCGGGTTGGCTCCCTGAGTGGTAAGATCAGTACTCTTGCTTTGCGGCCTGCTTGGCCTAGCTTCTGGGTGGCGGTACATAATCCATAATATGATATATGTAGGGTGGCGTCTTCATGCTGTTAGTGGTGAGAAAGCGTCTGCAAGCATATACACGAGCTCTTCAGGTATCTTGCATTTCTGCGGTGCTGTAGGTGGCCTATGTGGAAAATAACAATGATGCATGTCTGTGGGTGTATACAGTCCTCTGTGTCATAGTGCTGAGTATGTTCTTCGTGTAGGTTGGTGTGTGAGTGACCGATGTGCATGGTGGCACGTGCGTTCTTTTCTGTTGGCTATGTCGTCATGGTATCTCTAATGATGATGGCGTATGTGGTTACTGTCTAATCAAGTTGGTCCATAAAGTCGATATCATTTCAACCTGAGGTTCCCACATGTGGTTTCATTAACGGGCAGGCTCCCGGGCCGTGTGGGCCATGGCCACAGTGGATCTTGACATCTGGTGTGGAAGTGAGCGGGTCGAATTCCTCTCGCGGGCGGTGCTTGGGCCGTGACGCCCTAGGCCATGGTTTGGATGAGAATGGGGGAAGGGATTCCCCCATTTTCCCTCTCCAATATCTATAAATTGTATCCTAGAAGCAAAATGGAGCGCTCATATACAAGCTACTCTCGGTCGGTTTGAGGATTCCGATGACATCTTTCCACTACACGTGGAATGTTGGGAATGCAAAGCGTCAATATTAGATATTATACTTATAATAGAACATCTTAATAATTCTCGAGCTGCTGGGCCCGATGGGACATGCAATCAGTTGTTAAAAATGGAGCCAGAACTATGGGCAGCTGCTCTCCATCTATTATTCACTCAAATATGTAAGATAGGCATGATCCCAAAGAGGTGGAATATAAGTCATATTCTCAGTTTATAAAAAAGGTACTTGGGAAAACCCAGCAAATTTCCGAATGCTAGCAATGCTAGACATTCCTTTAAAAATGTTTGCACGTGTGTTGCTCCTTGAATTAAATGCATACATATCAGAAAATACAATTCTTCCTGAATCAAATAGGATTTAGATCAAAATCAAGCACAACCCATAAGCTAATAATCTTGACAACCGCAATAAAACATGTATGGAAGCGTAGAGAGCTTAATGTTTACTGCGCCTTCATTGATTTCTCTGCTGCCTTTTATACGGTTCTGCAGAACCGTTGATGGCAGAAGCTAAATACATGTAATATTCCAAAAGGCTTGCTAAAAATGCTTATGTTACTTTACTCTGACACGTATGTCCGTCTGCGATCGAATGCTACGGGTAAACTATCAGCATTGTTGCCTACTAGCAGCGGAGTTAAGCAAGGCTGCATAGTGGCAGCAACTCTTTTTGATCTTTATTTGGCAGATATGCAAGAAGCCTTTGCAAATATTGGTGCCAATCCAGTGAAGATAAGCACAGCAGTGATTGGCTGGCTTGCCTACACCGATGATTTGCTGATATTAGATTATACCTGCACAGGCCTGCAGAAGATGCTGGAGGCCTTGGCTGATTATTCCAGCTCTACCGGGCTGTCTATCAATATAGAGAAGCGTAAGGTGATGGTGTTCCTGGCAAAATAAATCCAAACCAATTTGTATGGAAGTTGCGCAATAAGATTCTGGAACAAGTGCACACATATAAATATCTAGGTATGTTGATAGATGATAAACTAAATTGGGTTCCCCATTGGACTTCACTAAAATCTCGTTGTCAAGTATCAACCAATGCTCTCAGTGTTTTCATAGGCAGAAATGTGGGGTACTCAGCTCATGTAATTTTAACAATATATATGGCTGAAATAAGAGTTATTGGGCCTCATTCCGAGTATGGCGGTAAGGGATAGCGGCCACCGCTAACGAGAGCGGTGGCGGTAATCCCTTACCGCCATACTCCGAGTTCCCTTTGCGCCATGGAGGTTTTAACACCTGCTTTTAGCAGGTGTTAAAAACCATGGCGCTAAGGGACCTTGATGTTAATTACGCCACCGTAATTTACGGTGGCGTAATTAACGCCTTCCCCACTCCCATTATGCCCTATGGGGCAAGAATGGGAATGGGGAAGGGTAAATGGGGATTGGGGAATTACCGCCCCGCCAACCTTGCAATGGGGCGGTAATTCCGCCATCCACCAAGGCGCTGCCGGTCCGGGTACGGCGTCAACCAAGGTGTTAATAGCGCCATTGGTTAGCGCCGTACTCGGAATGAGGCCCATTGTATTATATGCAGTAGAAATATGGTGACATAAATATTGTGCATGGTTAGTAGCATTTGAAGATTTGAAGCCAGGTTACTTTGCAAACTTGTGCGGCTGCCCCATAATGTTCCAGTGGAATACTTCTTTCTTGAGTTTGATCGAAAAAGTATAATGTCAGCATATATAAGTCAATGCGTAATGTTCTTTGACAACCTGTGTAAATTGGAAAATGACACTATCATTGTAACCTATGTTCAGGCGTTTCTGAGGCTGGACGGTTTTTGACAATTGGCACAGTGGGCACTGTTAAAACTATCCATGGAAAATGGTCAGCAGGATTTGTAGAAACACCAGATAAGGGTGGGCTTAAGTCCTGGTTAAATAGGGAATCATATAACTACAGCTATGAACACAAAAATATGGTTGAATTAACAACTAAAGTGCATACCAGGTCCTATTGCCAATTTAGATTAATTCGGACAACATTGCCTAAATATATTATGGCATACCCCAGTGTAAAAACCTTTCACACGTATTTAACAATGACATTTAATACCTCAGAAGCACTTGAGACTATGGGTGCAAGGATGGGGTGCAAGGATGGATGTGAGCCGTGAAATATGCTATTGTCGCCTATGTGGTGGTGAAGAGATTGAGTCTCTTAAAAATTCGATAATCGAGTGTGAAAGTTTAATTAAGTTATGTTACAAGTTTTTCAAATCTTATAACAATATGATTGATTTTAACAATATCCCTGATTTATGGTAGGAATGTATTATTGGTGATGATATTAATCTTATCTATTTTATTGTCTCTTTTTATTTACGTATTGTGGACATTTTAAAGTGCCTATTATAAGGGCCAGTAGATTTGCGATTTTACTGTGTAACCATTGTCATGTATTATGAAATGTAATATATGTTTATGTTGTTGCATATACAAAGCCAACTTGGCTATAAGTATGTTAAATAAAAACCTAAAAAAAAAACTAATGTCCAAATTGTGGAATGCATTCCTGCACCGGATTGCAGTGCACAAACGGCAGATACGTTACTGGTAAATCATATTTTCTCAAGATTTTGGTTACCCCAAAGGATAGAGTCAGACCGAGGTAGTTTCACTAGTGCATTAATGACCAAAATTTGGCAAATATTGGTTGTGAAGAGGAAACTACACATCTCATATCGGCTGTCTTCTGCAGGTGGTGTGGAAAGGAACAATAGGTCAATTGTTGACATATTTAAGACATTTGTCGCTGAGGCAGGTTCTAGTTGGGACCTTTGGCTGCCCTTAGTATTGATGGCAATCAGATCGACTCCCGCTAAGTCTACAAATCTCAGACCTCATGAAGTACTAACAGGGAGAATAATGGTGTTGCCACAGCACTTATTATACAGGACCAATGAGCAAACGCCTCCACAATTCACAAATATGTGGAAGTATTGAGGAAGCACTTACAACATGCATTTGCATTTGCGCAGCGGAATCTGGAGAAGGCCGCTGATAGTCCAAAAACTTATTATGATAGGAAGACCTCTATAAGGGAATACAAGGTGGGAGATCAAGTGTACAAATTTAACTTTGGGAAGAGCAAACATAAGAACTCGTTTCTTGGAGCATGGCAAGGGCCCTTTAGAATAATAGACAAGGTCTCCCTCGTGGTATACTGAATAGTTAAGAAGGAGGGTGAAATGACAGTGGAACAGTTTGTCCATGTAAATCAAATGAAGTCTTTCCACCCGAAACATGAGGTGAGAAGGCTCGAGCAAGTTGAGGCTAGTTGAAAGAAAATAATGAGTATAGCGTGAAAATTGAGCTTTCCGGAAAATCAAGGTAAACATCAGAATGAATGGAAAATGATACAGGGTTCTGATATAAAGAACTATGATTTGTATAATATATGTGTCTGAAATTGTTTTGGTTGCCTTAGTTGAGATGTATCTTTTGATTTGTATAATGATAAACGTATTTTCAGGTGTTCCAGCGTGGCGGACTAATATCCATGCAGTCACCATAATAATAATGACAATCCAATTTTATTTTCAGATATTCCAGCAGAAGAGAGATAACAAAAAAATGTTTTGTGCTCAGTACTTAATTTGTTTTTTTTCTTTTACTTTAGAAAACAAATTCCTTGCCCCGTCAGTGCCGGATCCTGGGAGTGCTGGACCCTTGGAGGATGCCACAGGATTGGAGGCCCCAGGAAAGCCCCCGGACCGAAAGAATGGGGTGAAGATAAGGAGCCCGAGATGCCATAAAGATGATGCCTTTGGAGGAGATCTCATGGAGTGCCGGATTAGTTCTGCTGATGACAGCATTATGTGCATTTGTAGTGCAAACGTCGATGGACAGGACATTCCGGAAGCCTAGTCCAGTATATTCTGGTTACCAGGAACTAAACACACAGAGGGCCTCATTACGACCCTGGCGGTAAGGGGTTTACGCCAGCGTTAGCTGCGCCGACCCCTTACCGCCAATTACGACGTCCCCTAGCGCCATGGTGCTTTTAACACCTGCTTTTAGCAGGTGTTAAAATCCATGGCGCTAAGGGACCATGGAGTTAATTACGCCACCGTAATTTACGGTGGCGTAATTAACGCCTTCCCCACTCCCATTATGCCCTATGGGGCAAAAATGGGAATGGGGAAGGGTAAATGGGGATTGGGGACTTACCGCCCCGCCAAGGTCGGAATGGGGCGGTAAATCCGCCAACCACCATGGCGTAAACGTAGTTTACGCCATGGTGGTAAAGTCATGGCCCAGGCGGTAACTTACCGCCTGGGTCGTAATGAGGCCCAGAGTCTTCACTAGTGTTTTTATGTTTTATGTATTGTTTTGCATTTGATTGTATGTTGTCTGGAAATGGTAATGGAACATTATACATACAAAAATATAATATATATATATATATATATATATATATATATATGGGAAAACATTTGTCTGCCCCTAAACTGCGCTCTGCCTCATTATTGAGCTGGTGCTATTGGGCTAGAGCGGACAGGGCTCTAAAATGTGCAGAAGACTGTCAGCAAAAAGATACAGGTAGGCAGATAAACAACACCTCCAACTTAATACCAAACTTGCCCAAGCACTCACGACCATTTAATAAGTTTAAAAACATTTCTTTAATTAATCAAAAGTTGTGCAAAATGTTATAAAAAGCATACATGGCAATACCTGGTCAGACCAGGCACAAGGCACCACTCACCCAAACGGGTGGAAAGACGCCACGCGTTCCGCTCGACTCGCGAGCTTCCTCAGGCTTGTAGTTTTTCCCAACATGTGTATTCTCGTTTTTATAATGGCTCATGGGCTATGTCATGTGCTTTCCCCACCTGCAACTTCACACGTCACGTGATGCACTACTACAATCTGGCTAAAAAAGAACTCTATGGTTCTACATGATGGAGAATCCGCCATCTTGGAATGGCTCAGGTCTAATGGACCTTGAGTGTAAATGTAGGGAGGTAAAATACTCGGGAATCCTTTATAAATTTAAATTCAGACTAGCGCGCGTGAATGACAAAGGCAGGGGGAGTCAGACATGTCCCATTGAGAGAACAGTATATATAAAAACTTTGTAACGAGATTTCGCGCCAGTGCACAATATCAATATTTGTTGCCTCACCGTGCGAGAAACATTCACCACGGTGTGGCAAACTATCCGCATGAAGGGGCGGGTGCAAAAAAACAGATGCCGCTGCTATGGCCCAATGTTGGTAATGTCCACCCGCACAATACATGAGAAGGAGATAGCCTTAGTTTATACAGCAGGTGTGCTCAATCAATGACTGGTTTTGGCGCAATGCATGTTGGACCGACTAGTCCCTAATTCGCCAAAATCACAAATGCTAGTGCATATTTTTAGAAATGAAGGCGAATTTAAACAAATATGCAAGCACCTATCATCCCATACCTCAATGCATTGATAAAGTGCTAGTGCATGATAGGAGCAGCATTAGGTTAGGGATTAAGGTGAATTCAGACAAAAATGAAAACGCCTGTTGTCCCATATAGAGTAATAAAAGGCTATCCGTGGATAATACATCAATGCATTGGATGGATGCTCGTGCAAGTTAAAACAGCATGATTTAAAGTATCCGGACAAATGTCCATCTCTTTCTATCTCCCTACATTGTGCATATGGCGTACCAAAACTCGGCCATATTTCCTGAATGATCAATTTTACCATCTTTAAAAAGTGAGTGAACATTCTGCCTGTCATATAAAGTGACATGTGCAGTTGGTTCATTCATAAAGAGCAAAGTGATACATGTATGTATACATTCATAGAAACATGACTTTAAAAAGGAAAAAGAGAAAGAAAAAGAGATATTAGATCACTACACATTTACCCGAATTAGAGTCAGTGTTAAGTCACTCTCTATGTGTTTTGTCTACATCAGAGACTAGCCTAAACACACTATGATGTTGCTTTCTAAGTTGTAAAGTATACAGGATCAGTGTGTAACACTAAAGCAAGCAGTGTACTGGAATATGGGACATTCATTAATGAAAATGGCTTCTAGCCCCTGATTAGTCATATAGGAAGACATATAGCTCTGTGCCCACATTTAAATCATTAGGCTTTAGTGTATCAAACCTACAGATTAGTTTGGCTTCTAGTTGGTGCAGTTTGAGCTCCCTATTGCCCAACCTCTTATGTTGTGGTATGTGTGCTAAACCCACAAAGCTCATTTCTGATGTATTTTTATTGTGTTTCTCACCAAAGTGTAAAGCTACAGGGTATGTCAAATCTCCATTTTTTATGGCTCTGTAATGCTGTAAAATACGCAATTTTAGCGGGCCGATAGTTGATCCTATATAATGTAACCCACAGCTGCATGTTATTGCATAAACCACAAACTTTGTAAGGCAAGTTATTTTATGCTTGTACTTCCATTCTTGCCCATTAGCACTGATTGGAGGTTTTCTCGAGACATAATTGCACATTTTGCATTTACCACATTTTTTAAAACCTGTATGTTCATGTTTGTTAGGAAACCAGCTCGATGAAGAAGCCTCGGTAATTACAGTACTGGGTGCTAGTATATTTTTCAGTGTTGGAGCTTTACGAAAAGTTACACTAGGTTTCTCTTCCAAAACTTTACACAAGTCTCTGTCAGTGGTTAGTATTTTCCAGTGTCTATGCATACTAGCCCTGATATGTTTAGCTTGCTGATTGTAGCTCGTTATGAATCTTATCGTTTCATTTTTCAATTTAGGATGTGGTCTAAAAAGATCTCCTCTCGGTTGTTTTTCAGCTTTGGTGAAGCAATCCGTCACTGTACTTTTTGAGTATCCTCTATTCACAAATCTGTTGCCAATATTTTTTGCTTCTTTTTGGAAATTTGCCTCATTACTGCCTATTCTTTTCGCCCTAAGGAATTCTCCATAAGGTATAGACTTTTTGAGAGCTGTGGGATGATGACTACTAGCATGGAGCGTAGAGTTGGAACTTGTGTCCTTCCTGTGCAAGGTAGTGATTAGTCGGTTTTGGTCAACTTGCAAGGAAACATCCAGAAATACCAGTGCATTCTTACTTATAGTGCTAGTTAACTTCAAATTAAGGGCATTGGAATTCAAAATAGTGATGTATTCTCCTAGTTCCTTCTTTGTTCCATCCCATCTCAGGAACAGGTCATCGATAAATCGATGCCACGTAATTATATGTTTGGTAAACTGTTCCAGCTCCTCACTCCATGCCACTGTCGTTTCCCACCAACCCATATAGAGATTGGCGTAAGTTGGCGCCATACAGGACCCCATTGCTGTGCCCTGGGTTTGTCTGTAAATCGCATCATTGTAAAGGAAAGAATTCTGTTCCAGGCAAAATTTCAACATTTCCAGCAACATATTGTTGTGCTGGCGGTAGCTAACAGATCTGCTGTTCAGAAAGTGACGGCATGCATTTAAGCCATGCTGGTGCTTAATAGACGTATAAAGGGACACTACATCCAGGGAGACCAGAAAATAATGAGGCTCCCAATTAACTTCATCTAATTTTAACAGAAGATCTGATGTGTCCCGAATGTATGAATTAAGGCTTCGCACAAATGGCTGAAGGAAATGATCAAGAAATTTAGAGGTGTTTTCCAGAAGACTACCAATTGAGGACACTATTGGGCGTCCTGGAGGATCTATTAGAGTCTTATGGCTTTTAGGATTCAAGTAAATAAGCAGAGTTATTGGGTGTGCATTTTTCAAGAAGTGATATTCATCATCATTTAGCAATTCTTCTTCACACCAATGGAACAGCAATTCATAATATTCTCTATTGGTGTTTCCCAAAATTGATTTATCCGCTAATTCATAGCAAGAAGTGTCATCAAGTTGTCTGTTTGCTTCTTTGACATAGCTGGTGCTGTTCATGACAACTATACTTCCTCCTTTGTCCGAGGGTCGAATGACTATGTTATGATCATTTTTCAAAGTATTTAATGCTTCTATCTGTGTAGGACTGAGATTTTTTGATTTCATGTTAATAGAGCTGGACAGGCCTTTGAGATCTTTCATTACCAGTTGTTCAAAAACATCTATAGGGCTGCATTCTATATTCGGGCAGAAGGCTGATTTTGGCTTGAATTTGCTGAAACAGCTCATGTTGGTATTGATCCCATATCGTTCTGCCAGCATGCTGTCGTCCATTGTTTCTGTGTATGTATTCACAGAACTGGGGTTGGAATGCAGTTCATCTATATAGAATAAAGTGGCTGATCTTTCTCTGATAGAATGGAGGCGATTTCTGTATCTGAATCTCTTTTTTGTGTTTTATGCCCAACTTGTGTAGCAAAGAATTTAGTGAGCTTCAGTTTGTGTGTGAATTTGAAAAGATCTATTCTGGCAGATGTGTAGTTGTAGGCGTAGGTTGGGCTATAGGATAGTCCTAAAGATAGGACTGATGTTTCCTTCTGGGTGAGGCTTCTAGCTGAAATATTGAATATTTGTAATTGTTCATGTTCTTGCCTCTCGGTCTCCCCCTCGGTTTGTTCCCAGATCTTGTGGCCCTTACAATTTGATCTTCCCCGCTTTGCATGACTGCCCCGCCTGGTTGCCCTCTTCCCGTCTTTCCTCTTGGTCCTCTTCCTCGACCGGCTGATTGGCCTCGTCCTCTTTTGTCCATTCTGCTGTCCATGTGGAGCAGCTTGAATTCGTCTATAACGTTCAGCTTTTTTGATGAGTGACCTCCTTCAGAATCTGAAAAGTCAATATCTGAACTGCTGGGATCCTCTGCAGTAATTTAATTTTGTTTAGTGGGGGGATTTTTCTGTTCCATTCTTGCTTTTATGGGCCCATCGAATCTCTTGGCAAAGGTGTATATTCTTCCTTGCTCACAGTCTATCCTGTCTCTTTTGAATTTGAGCTGTGTCCTTGCTCTTAGCTCTCCTTCGAATCTTTCTAGATTCTCCTCTAGTCTCGTCATACGCGTTTTACATTCATCTCCATCTTCTGAGGTGAATAGTAGTTCTTCCATAGTTTCTATCTCTTTCATTAGTTTGATTCTGTCTAGTTTAGCGTATTTAATCAGGCTTTCAATCATTCGGAATGAGCAAGTGTTTGTATGGGTTGTCCATTCTTCTATTAATTGCGGATCCATATCTTCGAATGTAGGTATTGTAAGAATTCTTAATCCCCTCGGTATCCGCTGTGCTTCTAGATACATCTGCAGAGTCATGGCTTCCCACCACTTGGAGATCTCCTTTTTCTTTATTCTTTCCAATTTGTCAAGTTTCTGCTTAATCAGGGGCTAGAAGCGATTTTCATTAATGAATGTCCCATATTCCAGTACAATGCTTGTTTTAGTGTTACACACTCATCCTGTACACTTTACAACTTAGAAAGCAACATCGTAGTGTGTTTAGGCTAGTCTCTGATGTAGACAAAACACATAGGCCCTCATTACGACCCTGGCGGAAATCGAAAAACGATGGCGGAAATGCAATACCGCCATCGAATAGCGCTCGGTGCGATCATGACCCGTCACCGCAAAGTACGATGCCATCAGCGACACCGTAGTGAACGCCAACGCTAACTGCACCAAGTACGCGCACGCGCGCCATGCCAAACCGCAATTACCACCATGGCACAACGGTACGCGAATTCTGACCCTAGCGGACATGCACCTAACGCCACCAAGCACGGCGGAAAGTACAATTCCGCCATGGTGAGAAGTACGGCATCGCGAACCAACCGTAAACGGCCCTACTGAGTGCCTGCACACCACTCCCTGGCCACATTGCACAACTCCTCGTAGGTGCAATGAAGTCACACAATGCAACCAGTGAAATGTACAAGTCATCCATGCCTGCCAACGAACAAATGAACCTCAAGAGGGGCCAATGGGAGCTGCAGGGCACAGATGGCACGAATACAGAAGCTACACAAATGGACATGACCTCAGTCTCCCTCCAAGAAACGCACGCAAACACAGGCACCTGTGACCAGCCATATTCTGATAATCACAACATTCCACCAATCCACCTGGCTGACCGGCATCTGTTACACAAAAGCTAATCCCCCGCCCCTGAGCATGACACCATGAAAACAGTCATATTGGCAGCCCTAATCCCTGACCTCACTGGGCTCCGTAGGCAAACGCGCCCAGCACAGTACCACGCAACTATACTCCGAAGCTGGAACCCAATGCAGATCTCCTCACAATACATCGCTCCCCAAATAGGAATATGCCACATCACTTGCAAAGAAGAACGCTACACGGTTCATATCAGAATAGAAATTTAATGCACAACAAATTCACCAAGCCCATACAGCCATTAGGCCATGAACCCCAAAATATAATTCACCATTGTGGGCTGCATCCGCAATAAATGACCAGCTACTTCTTGTGTGACGCCCTGTTCCCTCATGGTACACAGGGCCTACATTCTCGTACGAAAAGGCAACATGGAAGCGCCTCGAACCGCAGGGCCGTCCCATTAGGGAGGCACTAGTCCAGCTGAAAGGCCGAAATGTTGCTCCTAGCCACTAGTACTGCGTAAGGGCATGTGGCCCATTGGCGATCGTCCCATAAGATCGTAATGGTGCTCCACTGATTAACACGAAGCAGCAGGTGTCGGGAGTAAAATCCATCTGCAGGAGTGGCATACAGATGGCAGTGGCAAAAGGGGAGGAGATACCTGTCACCCAAATGAAATGAAAAAGAATAGTATGGGCATCAGAACTGCATTTGAATTACTCACTTCAATGATCACACAAAATCCACAGCCATATGCATGCTAGCCCACTCCAAGGGATCATCACCACCCAAAAACCACTTGCGAATCATAACTATCTATATCGAGGTGAAAACACTATTACAAACGAGTGTTACTGTGCATGCGCCTGTCAAAACAGAATCCATCAGATGGGATTAGTAACGTGCATAGACACAAGTGTCTGAAGGCGTGTCGAGACAGGGAGGGTTCAACAAGGCCAGATAGACGATGGTCCCACTATGGCAGCCCTGCATCACATAGCGCAGGGGAGGTGGATAGATTCCAAGAAGCCCCGTACATGGCAAACTCTGTATGAAATCATCTGTCCATGCATCCATACATCATTCCCTCATCCCGTAATGAAAACGCCTGATTTCATACTCACATAACATGTGAAATTTCCATTGAGTCTGTGCGTTATGCAGCCTGCTAAATCCACTGTGCTCCAGCCCGTAATTCCAGTGTTGTGAAGTAACATGTATTTGGGAACGTCCGGCCTCATCGTCCACTACGCTATTGTGCATCCCATACCATTCATATCAATCATTGCATTCTCGCCATGGCCCCTGTCCCAAGGACATTGAACAATAGAACGTTATATTTGCAGTCAGACCTGTGGGCGTCTCCTCGCCGCTAGCTGAAAACCGAAAGCGCTGTCCTTCGAATTCCTCATTTGCAACATCACGTCGAAAAGGCATCTGTGGCCGCTTGAAATCACAAATTAATCCATCTAGTGCGGCTGTGTGTGAAAATGGCAACTGCCTTCACTCACAAATGGGACGCCCCGCCCGTCGGTGAACCTCGGTACAGTGTTGCATGAGGGTCCACCGTAACTCGAGTACTACGTTCCACTGACCCTTCACAAGTCTGTTCGCGACTGCAAAGATAGTATGTGAACCAATGGGACCATAGCAGAATGAACATATCAACCAATATTACACTGCCATCGGGAACAAATACATGATTGTAATACCAAGATGCCATTCGTCGAATTGCAGCGTTGTGTGCGGGACGTGCTCGCCCAAAGGGGATTGCAGCTTGCACAGGTGGAATGAATCACCACAGGTGGAGGCTATACAGCCTGAAAACACATAAATTGCACACCCAACCCCCTCACACAACCACACCCACTCCGAAATGCTACCGGCAGGACTAGCGATGTTGGCCCTGGGGGACCTGATAGCACTGCAAGTACTCCAACTTCAAGAAGAAGACGAACCCCAACTACTACAACAACCGGCCGCACGGAGGAGACGCAGGAGGAGGAGGAGGGCAAGGCAGGGCCAGCAAGGGCCGCCAGCACAGCCACTACCACCACGCAGGCAGCCCGCAATCCCACGCCTCCGAGCACATCCGTTCGACCTCACTGATGAGCAGATCCACACCCTCTACCGTTTGGACCGGGACACCATAACCGCCATTGTGGACATGACACAGGCTGACCTTGCCAGCATGATAGATAGCCCAACCGCCATCCCACCCCTACTGAAGGTGGTGTCTGTACTCCACTTCCTGGCCACAGGCACCTACCAGCACACAGTAGGACAGTTGCATGGCATTTCACAGCCACTGTTCTCACGGACACTATTGCAAGTGCTCGATGCCCTCCTGAGGCACGCAGACGACTACATCTCTCTACCGCGCTCGGAGCAGGAAATTACGAACACAAAAGTGGGATTCCATGCACTTGGCGCCATACCGGGTTGCATTGGTGCCATCGACTGCACCCATGTGGAATTGGTCGTCCCACATGCCATGGAGGCCCAGTACCGCAACCGAAAACAATTTCATTCTCTGAATGTACAAATGGTGTGTGACTCCAACAGGATCATTACACATTGTTGTGCCCGATTCCCTGGATCAACCCATGATTCTATGGTCTTGAGGAACTCTACAATACCACGCTACATGGAGCGACACGCAGGGAACAGATCCTGGCTACTCGGTGAGTCTCATTTCAAGCATGATAATGTGGGGTATGTGATGCGCCAATGACCTAGCAGGAAGGGGGGGGTGCGTACGTAGCAATGGCATTCCTCAAACATCCTTTATTGTCCACATACAGGTGATGCCGGGTATCCACTGAAGAGATGGCTCCTTACACCACTCCGGAACCCACGGGACCAGCATGAGGAGGACTACAACCATGCCCACTCACGTACCCGTGTAATCATAGAACAGGCATTCGGCCTACTGAAGACTCGTTTCCGCTGCCTCAGCAGGTCTGGCGGGGCACTCCTGTACCGCCATGAGAAGGTTGCAAAGATGGTCATGGCATGTGTCATGCTACACAACATGTGCGTACGTAGAAATGTGCCCATGCCCCCTGACGCAGAACTGCAAGCACCTGAAGATGGTCATGATGAGGGTGGGGATGTGGCAGCACCTCAAGGAGTCTGTGAGGCACAGGAGGGCCGTGACATTCGTCAGCATATCATAGATGCATGCTTCTAGCACTCACGCCTGGTGGCTGATACATGGACACGGAACTTGTGGCACTGTGTGTGTCCGGAACATGCACAATAGGGACTGTACGCCTATAATGGCCTTGTACACAAAAATCAATGTCCACACATCTCATTGGATAATCGTGCATTGTTTATGGCATATGTGAAATCATGTTACACACCCCATCGACCCGCCACCCAAGTGAGCCCAACACACCCCCTCCACCCTCCTACCTCCCCCCCGAACACCAGTGTCCAGAGATGCTCATTGTCAGTGGGCAGTCGCTATTGCAAGCACCCTCTCCGGGTATCAGGGGCACCCCTGCTTGTGGAGCGCAGGTTCCTCCCTGATCTACGTTGGGGGCTGCCCTGGACGGAACTTGCAACGGATGATGTCTCTGCCTGCTCACGTCCATGCAAGTCCCTAAGGGTTTGTGAGAGCTCAGTGAGCACACGGCGCACAGCGGCAAGTTCGGCACATATGTCTTTGGACGTCGCATGCAGTTCCCCCCTCAGGCTCTCGGTGCTTCTCTCCATTTGTACTCTCAGGCTCTCGGTGCTTCTCTCCATTTCTACTCTCAGGCTCTAGGTGCTACTCTCCATTTGTGCCCTTAGTGTCTCTCTACTTCTCTCCATTTCTGCCCTAAGTGTCTCAGTTGATGTTTCTATGTCTGCCTTAGTGCCCCCACATTCATCGGCATGGTCCTTGAGGAGCGTGGCCAGTTGCTGCTGTTGCACGATTACCTGGTCGAGGGACTGTTGCCTCTGCTGTGCCATGGCCATTTGCGGTGGTGTCACAGAGGGGCTGGTCACCTCATGTTGCCTTGCCACAGGGCTTGTGGGGGATGGCCAGTCGTCGTCTTGTGGGTGCCCCTGCGTGGTATCCTCATGGTGTACGGGATGGAACAGACAGGGGGATTGAGACAGGTCATGGATGGATCTGACTTCGACATCCCCGTTTTCTGTGTCGGAGCATGCTGCCATTAATGCAGTGTCACCTATGGTGCTGCTGCCACCAGAAGCAGTGCCTACTGTGGCATCCATTTGGGGGACCTGTGGTGGTGCTGTTGTGGGCATGCTGGGTGCTGGGGTGCCTGTTGGAGGTCCCTCCTGTGTGCTGCCACTTGATTTGTCCTGCTGCCGTGTCTTGATGCGTGCAGCTGAGGTGGAGGGTCTTTGGCCGTTGGTCTTGGCCCTCTTTGCAGGTGTGCTGGTAGGGGTGTCCTGGAGCTCGTCATTTGAATCGGACCCTGTGGTGGAGTAGAAGAGGGCGAGCGTTATTGATGGGTCTGTGGGAATTGGAATGGCAATGTATCACATGCATTGGGGTGGTACCTGAGGGTGATTTGGGTTGGGGCCTTGGAGGTGGTTTCTTTTTTGTGTGGAGTGAGGGTGCAGTTGTCTTGCAGCCTGCAGTTAGGGTGTGCCTGCTGCACGTGTAGAGGGTGTTTTTAGGATTTTTAATTATTTATGTATTTAATGTGAGTTTTAAAGTGTGCTATCGGGCCTATGTATGTGGACGTTCTCCTGGACATGTGTTACTGTTGCACTATGTGGACACGTGGTACTTCAGATGATTGGACATTGTGGTTTTAGCATTGTTTTATTTGGGACACCTACCTGATTCTTCGGATGTCTGCACTCTTTTCTCCATCCCTCCGACTCCCTCTATACTCTCCATTCCAATGGTGGAGGCACAGATTTCTTCCCAGGGGGTCAGCTTGATGGGTGATTCCGATCCTCCCCCGGTAGCTGTGGCAATGTTGCGGTTGGCAGAAAGTATGCTACGGACGCGGATCCGCAGGTCGTCCCATCGCTTTCTGCATTGCTGTGGGTTGCGGGGTGCGGTCCCCACCGCACTTACCCGCTGTGCCACCAGGGCCCATATGGCCTTCTTGTTCGCAAGTGCCGTCCTGGTCATTTGCGTGGAGAAGACGACGGCAGCATTCTCCTGGAGGGTCTCTGTGAGCACGGTGAGTTCCTCACGGGAGAAGTGGACCTGCCGCTTGCGGTCGCACGCTTTCTTCGCTACTTTTCCCATTTTTCTTGGTTTCACTAGGGTGGATGTCGGGTTGGGATGTGTCTCAGGGTAGTATTTTTAATGGTTGTGTGGAAATAGTGTTTTTATAGGTGTACGGCGTGATGTTTCCCGTTCCGGGACCATGTTTTTACTTCCGTTTCCGTATATTTACGGTCACCGTACTTTCCGATTGCCGCTCATTGCGGTGACCGCTAAGAGGGGTGGCGGAATTGCACCTAGGGCGCCGTACGGTGGCGGTGTGGGCCGTTTTGGGGTCATTTCCGCCATCGCCGACTTTGCACTTCCGCCATGGCGTGGTGCTTGTGCCCGATGGGTCGGAATGAGCCGCACTTTGCTCCGTCGTGCAATGGCGGAAACGCTATTTACGCTATGGTGGTCCGGTCGGTTGCTTTCCGCCAGGGTCGTAATGAGGGCCATAGAGAGTGACTTAACACTGACTCTAATTCGGGTAAATGTGTAGTGATCTAATATCTCTTTTTCTTTCTCTTTTTCCTTTTTAAAGTCATGTTTCTATGAATTTATACATACATGTATCACTTTCCACTTTATGAATGAACCAACTGCACATGTCACTTTATATGACATGCAGAATGTTCACTCACTTTTTAAAGATGGTAAAATTGATCATTCAGGAAAATATGGCTGAGTTTTGGTACGCCATATGCACAATGTAGGGAGATAGAAAGAGATGGACATTTGTCCGGATACTTTAAATCATGCTGTTTTAACTTGCACGAGCATCCATCCAATGCATTGAGGTATTATCCACGGATAGCCTTTTATTACTCTATATGGGACGACAGGCGTTTTGATTTTTGTCTGAATTCACCTTAATCCCTAACCTAATGCTGCTCCTATCATGCACTAGCACTTTATCAATGCATTGAGGTAAGGGATGATAGGTGCTTGCATATTTGTTTAAATTCGCCTTCATTTCTAAAAATATGCACTAGCATTTGTGATTTTGGCGAATTAGGGACTAGCCGGTCCAACATGCATTGCGCCAAAACCAGTCATTGATTGAGCACACCTGCTGTATAAACTAAGGCTATCTCCTCATGTATTGTGCGGGTGGACATTACCAACATTGGGCCATAGCAGCGACATTTGTTTTTTTGCACTCACCCCTTCATGCGGATAGTTTGCCACACCGTGGAGAATGTTTCTCGCACGGTGAGGCAACACATATTGATATTGCGCACTGGCGCGAAATCTCGTTACAAAGTTTTTATATATACTGTTCTCTCAATGGGACATGTCTGACTCCCCCTGCCTTTGTCATTCACACGCGCTAGTCTGAATTTAAATTTATAAAGGATTCCCGGGTATTTTACCTCCCTACATTTACACTCAAGGTCCATTAGACCTGAGCCATTCCAAGATGGCAGATTCTCCATCATGTAGAACCATAGAGTTCTTTTTTAGCCAGATTGTAGTAGTGCATCACGTGACGCGTGAAGTAGCAGGTGGGGGAAGCACATGACATAGCCCATGAGCCATTATAAAAACGAGAATACACATGTTGGGAACAACTACAAGCCTGAGGAAGCTCGCAAGTCAAGCGGAACGCGTGGCGTCTTTCCACCCGTTGGGGTGAGTGGTGCCTTGTGCCTGGTCTGACTAGGTATTGCCATGTATGCTTTTTATAACATTTTGCACAACTTTTGATTAATTAAAGACATTTTTTTAAACTTAGTAAATGGTCGTGAGTGCTTGGGCAAGTTTGGTATTAAGTTGGAGGTGTTGTTTATCTGCCTACCTGTATCTTTTTGCTGACATTCTTCTGCATATATATATATATATATATATATATATATATATATATATATATATATATATATATATATATATATATATATATATATATATGAGATGGGAAGGGTATACACTTTTGCAAGAAGGTTTGATCAATTAACTAAGACAACTATTAGCAAATCATCAACATCAGCCAATGCACAGGAGGTTGACATAAGCAAACACTCTTCAGCCTCAGAATCAGACATCACAGGCAGTGAAAGCGAGGAACCAAGCATTCGACTACATTTTTTAGACGAAATGCGCTTGCTACAAAAGGATGGGAAAACAAAAAATCAAGCAAGAGGTGGAAACCAAAATCGGGGCAGAGGCAGAGGGGGCCGAATAAAACAAGGAGAGGGTCAAGGGGCAATGGGCGCCACAAACAAAACCCCGGCCAGATTGCTGCGCTCTGGCAAGCAGATGGGACCCGTTCAGACATTAAGGGAAATTTGAAGATCATCAACTTATCAGACCATGTTCTGATTTCTAACCAACAAAAAATACTAAGGTTGGGGCCTGAATTTCTGTCCGACAGCTGACAATGACTATGTACAAACCTGATTAGACTTTGACAAGTTCATACGTAAAATACGCCTCAAGAAATTCTTCACTACCACTGCCCCAATTTCACGCCCTCCCACTCAAGACAAAACAGGAAGAACAGAAATACAAATAGGAGATCTGGAAACACTATCGGACCTCGTTGCATTAGAAAAGGATCTTCTTGGAGATACAGAAGAAGAGGCGATAGATCTGGAAGAATTGAACATAAAAACAGATTGGACTATAAAAAGCAAATTGAAACAAAAGTCCAAATTCAACCCAATACCAAATACTGTAGGTAGTATTGAGGTGTTCCAGAACCTATTGATAGAGGACCTAAGGTTTACAGGAGAAAAGGTGTGGAAGAACAACTAAAGATAATATGTCAAGAAATGACAAGACTGCACTACACAAACTCTGGGATTTCCAGAACTGCATCATAAAACCCTCAGACAAAGGGAGAAACATAGTTCTAATTAATCGTAGTGATTACATAGCAGAAGCATATAAACAATTGAACAACAAGAAGTGCTATGAAAGAATGAATGCAGATCCCATAAAAACATTGGAAAACAAGTTAAAATCATTTTTGGAAGAATGGGAAACGAAGGTAATCCTTACGGAAGATAGTTGCAAGTTTCTGGAAACTACAAACTCTATCACACCGACAATCTATTTCCTCACGAAGGTCCACAAGAGCATGCAAGAACCTCCTGGAAGACCAATTGTGTCCCTTATAGGCTCCGTCTTTGAGAACATGTCCAAATACATATACAAGGTCCTATTTCTGTTTGTAAGCTCACTTCCATCATATATCAGAGACACCACTGATTTCCTTACCCGGATCATTGAAATTCCATGGGAATCTGATTATATAATGGCTACAATGGATGTTATATCTCTGTATACATCAATAGGGCACACATTTGGGAAATCATCATGTCAGCATTTTCTCAATTCTAGGTCATTGAACTATCTTGAGCATACACAGATGGTCCTACAAATGATAGACCTCTGTTTGACAAATAATGTGTTTCTTTTTAATGGGGAGTTCTTACGACAAGTCCAGGGCACCGCCATGGGCACCACATTTGCGCCGACATATGCAAACTTAACGATGGGCGCATGCGAAGAATGTGAAATACGGTCTGAAGACAATCGCAGCAATACGGATAATGTGGTCTTGTGGCTTACATATATTGACAATTTATTTATTATCTGAAAAGGAACAGAGAAGGGCTGGCTCAACTTTGTTGGACAGATGAATTTGAACAACCACAATCTGAGATTCACAGAGAAACACAGCAAATCATTTTTTTAACCTTTTTGGATGTGAATTTAAGGGTGGTGGATCAAATTTTGACATGTGAACTGCATAGAAAAGTAATGGGATCTAACACTCCACTACATGCGACGAGTGGACACCCAAAGAACTTAATATGGAGTGTCCCGTATCACGAATTCATCAGGATATGGCATAAAAGTACAGCATTGAATGCATACGATTTAGAAAGCAAGATTACAGCACAAGGTTTCAGGAGTCAAGCGTACCCGAAAAAAGGTTATCGAAAGAGCATACCTGAAGGCCAGATTACAAGATAGACAATGTCTATTGATGGGATCCCGGAAATAATTAAATCCAGACATAAGCAACAAGGACACCACACGGCTAATTCTAACATATGACAATCACACAGTCATTATTATACATATACTGCAAAAACACTGGAAAATCCTACTGGCAGACAGAGATCTCATATGCAATTTGAACAGAAGACCAGACATCACTTTCAGGAGAAATCACTCCTTGAAAGATGCATTAGTGCAGAGATTTGTGACCAAAACAGAAGAAAAAAACATGAATCAAAGGAAGGGGTTCAGCAAATGTAGAAAATGTAATGTATGAAAATACACCAAACAATGTTCTTCATTTAAGCACCCAGTAACAGACAAAACTGTGGAGATCCTGAAAACAATCACATGTGATACAGAATTTGTTGTGTACGCTCTAATATGTGCTTGCCAGAAGTGGTACATTGGAAGCACTAAGTGCAAATTGAAGATAAGAATCCAACAACATGTTAGAGCTATTTTACACAAAGACCCCAACTATCCTATGGCCAAACATTTTAGTGACTGTCATCAAAGTAGCACAGAATGTTTTCGCTTTTTCAGCATCTGTGCAGTGGCAATCGCAAGCTTATGCTTAGGCAAAAAGAGGCATGTTGTATTCTAGACTTTGAAAGCAAGCAGCCAAGCGGCCACAATATTGACAAGGAACTTTACACCTTTTTAGGAACATAAAATGGGTCACTCTTATCAACATGAAGTGTATATTTTTCAAACTTACCTAGTTCACAATAGAATGATAGCTCAGTTTGAAAACCTGTAAGACACAAAAAGAGATCCGGACTTGATTGTGTCTAATAGTGGACATGGATTTTATTTGTGATTAATGTAGGCTATCTGCGGTTATTCATAGGGATTTCTTTTTCTCATTTTATCTTGTCCTTTCCTTTTTCACTTCATTTTCTTAGAAATCTGGTATTGTGTTAGAAGTATCTGGCATTGGGAGAGTAATTTGGACAGGAATTTGTAGATGGTGAGAGAGAGTTGTCGAATTAGGAGTAACTAAGTTATTATGAATAGTATCAAGGCTGAAGAATGAAGGTTTGTACTATGCACTTTAGAAATATCCTGCTGGCGTAGGACAATGCTGGTAAAAAGAGGAGCACTGGGCACCTTAGTATTGACTGTTGTTGTTATATGAATAATCTGCCAACAATGGAATTGCTTTAACAACAGGATACCTGCTGCTTTGGAGCTTTATACATCTCAGCATTTATGTTGCTGAGGTAGGACTATGCTGTTTAGGGGGAAGCACTATGCACTTTATAGTAATTTCTGTTTACATTTAAATAAGCTGCTATCAATTTTGCACATTTGATTTGTTCAAGCAAGGGAACATTTGCTGCTACGAAGTACTATGCACTTTAAACAGCTGTTTAGTTTGAATGTGACAGTAGTTTGATGATATAGGTATGAGCTTTATGGTTTAAGGTTTACAAAAGCAATAGCACTTGCAATCCACGCGTTAGACTGTTATTTACATGTGTAGAAATTGCTGGAACACACTATACAATTGAATTGTTTCAGTAATGAAACAACTGCTGCTATGAAGCACAATGCACTTTTCTACGAAGCAAAATGTTTTTTACCCAACAATTAATGTTTATGGGATAATAATGTCAGCGTCAGCACTATGCACTTTTTTGGTCAAATGTTTACATTTTTAGCAGTTAACTCCAATGGGATAAAAATGTCAGTGTCAACACTGTGCTCTTTCAAGGCAAATTGGTTTACATGTTCACTAGGTAAACATGGCCACCATGGAATTATAGAGATTTGCAATGTTGTTAGTCCTTTCTCTATCTCTACTCCTGCCCTAAACACTGGATTTCTTTTTTAAAATGTGCACGGGTCTTAGAGACATGTGGTTGTGATTAAGCGGCGAGGAAGCCGCGAAACACGTCTGCGCCAGTAATCTTTTGCCACTTAATGGGAGCATCATACTAATTTGATGGTTGTTATTTTCTTGCTATGGCTGTGATTCGAACGTTCGTAAGGAACGTATAATGAAGAAAGTGTGTTTTTGCAAGAAAGATGGATCCTGATGTCTAATTTTCGACCATGGAGAGTGCTGCTCATTTCACTGATTTGTGATCAGTGACAGAAAGGATATATACATATATATCATTGGATCACCGATAAAAAAAATGATGAAATCTATATACATTCAAAGATGGTGATCAGATAAAAAAAAGAATAAAGATCTCTTAAAAAAAGAGGTGGTATTAAAAGAGATATATTATAAAAAACAAAATAAAATAAAATAAATTTAAAAAATGGAGATCGGCCACAAATAAGAGATGATGAGATCTGATAAAAAAATATTTCCAGAAAAATATATGCTATTTATTGATGTATTGAAATATTATTAATGTATCTATGACTGGAAATGTGGTTTGTTGCATGAAGCTGGAGTATGTACATAATTAATGACGCCTGGGGTTCAATGTGTATGGTTTTTATATTTCAAATATGGACATTTCAATTGGGAGTACATACATTTTTGTTTGTTTTTTTCACCTGCAGTGATCTCCCAGGGGATCCCAGCAGTAAAAAAAATGAGGGATTTGTAGGAATGCTGTATATGGAGGTAGTAAGTGTGCCATATTACATTCAGAGGAGGAGGTACCTAATGGCAAAGGGATTCATATGGAGGATACAGACATCAAATGCGTAGTGCACATTACAAATGGAAATGCACATTCTTGCAGTGAGCATGTGTTTAAAATGCTTAGAGTTCAGGGTAAACAGGTTGACTGTCCGGGTTTTCACTGTATACATCCTAATATAAACTAATCCATTAACACCCTTTCCCATTAATTTGGTAACCTGTCCTTAACAAAGCAGTGCAAAACAGGCCCAGTTGACAGGTCAAAAATTAAAGTGCTTTTTCTGCAATGGATTTAAAACATGCAGGCACAGTTTACTGGCTGTGATTTCATTACACAAACTGTGAGGAAAATGCACTGTTGAGAAGGCACTATTGTATGCTGCAGGAAGCAATTGTTGCAAATATCTTTGGAAAGTTATTCTCCCAGCGGAGACATTCTGATTAGCTCAGGTGATGTGTGCACGTCAGAAAAAGAGGCAGGTTTTGTTGAGTGACAGGGATAGACTTTAAAAGGAAGAGATTCAAGGGGTGTGAGTCAAACTGACAGAGGCTTCCAGGCCGACGAACAACAGCTGTTTAGTTTAGTTTAGTTTATTTATTTATATTGTGCGCCTCACCCAGGGGTTTCTGGACGCAGTACAGGATGATGCAATTTCTTGGTTACACAGAATGCAGGAAAAAATAAAGGCGCACATAGATTGACATGTATACATATACATATAAGAGGATTATTCACAGTTACAGTCTTATTAAGGCACACAAAATCACTTATAAATGATATGATATGATATGATATGGTATTTGTAACGCGCCTATACACAAGTGTTTCAAGGCGCGACGAGGCAGGGAGGGAAACAAGGGGAAGACAGACAAACGATCCTACTAGGCCAGGTGTCATTCAGATTGGGCAAGTGCAGAGGTAAGGGGAAAAGGAGAAAGTGCAGGGGGAGGAGGTGGGGGGGAAAGTGCAGTACACGGTAAGTAGCGTAATAAAATAATAAATAATAGATAAAAGGGCCAGCTGGTGGCAAGTGCGAGGTAAGTGCAGAGCAAGTGCTAGGAAGGGGGCTGTAGGGATACAGTGACAGTCCCACAGTGCAGGGGGAGCCAGGGAGGCAGTGCAAGAGGAGAGTGGCTGGGCCCTGGACCGAGGTCGCTGAGAGTGGCCAAGATGCAGGTTTAGTGCAGAATTTCAGTGGGGAGTTAAGCAGGTTTAGCAGGGGAGAGGGAGAGAGAAGGCAGAAGCGAAGAGGAAGGTTTTGAGGTGCTTCCGGAACTACAAATAGTGGATCAGTGCATGTGCTATTTACATATGTAAATGGGAGAGGCGGATGTATTACTGAGGGGTATCGTTGGTGATAAGCCAATTTTTCATATTCTTTCTAAAGCATTGGAAGGATTGCGTAGTTCTAAGATTGGGAGGGAGTGTATTCCAAAGTTGGGCGGCAAGGACCGGGAAGCTATTGCCTCCAGCTTTTTTAAGTTTGTATCTGGGAACTTGTATATGGGCTGAGTTAGCAGATCTAGTAATGCAAGCTTATTGTTTCAAGGCAAATTTATCAGAGAGGTACGGTGGGGCTGTGTTGTTAAGGCATCTGTAGGTTAGGGATGCAGTTTTAGGTTGAATTCTTTCTTTGATAGAGAGCCAGTTGTGGTCCCTTCTTATAGCCGAAATATGTTGTCTGCGAGGGATACTCAAAGATGTCCTGAGGGCATTATTCTGCAAGATTTCCAGTTTTTTGATGATGTAATTGTTGGCTCCAAGATATAGTCCATTGCAATAGTCAATTTCTGAGAGGGCTAGGGCTCTAGCCAAGGTGATGCAACTTTTAGTCGAGAGGAAGGGTTTGCATGCTCGAATAAGCTTGCAGGTGTATGCATTTGCCAAGGCATTAGCGCTGACCTGTTTCTTTAGATTGAGGGAGGAGTCTAAGTAAACACCCAGTGTTTTTACTTCGCTAGCAACTTTTATGGTGTTGCCATCGATGTTAAAAGATTGGTATTGATTGCCAAGTTTGGCGATGTTATTGGGTGTGGCGAGGAGGAGAAATTCAGTTTTTTCATCATTCAGGCAGAGACAGTGTGTAGCCATCCATGCCTGAATGATAAGGTACATTTTGTTGATCAGGGCTAGGTCGTTGGCATAGTCACCTGTCAATGGGATGAGGATTTGGGTGTCATCCGCATAATTGGTGTAGGTGACACCCAAGTGATCCAGGTCATCAAACAATGGTTTGGTAAATGCGTTGTACATAGTCGGTGATACACATGATCCTTGTGGGACTCTACAAGTGATGGTGATAGGTAATGCAGCCGCTGATGTAGAGAAAACTCTCATTGACGTGTTACTTAGAAAGGATTTGATCCAATCAGTGGCTTCTGATGAGAAGTGTGACGTCAACCAGATCAAAAGCTTCAGATAAATCCAACAGCAGCAGGAGGGCTGAGTTTCCTTTGTCTTTAAGGTAATCTATTTGTATCTTTAGGTCAATCAAGGCAGTTTCAGTGCCATGTTGTGGCCTGAAGCCTGATTGATGGAGGCCTAATAGCTTGTTGGATTCTAAGAACTTTTGTATTTGGTTGTAGGCGGATTTGTCTAAAATCTTCAACAAGAAAGGGACAGTGGTGATGGGTCTGAAAATGGTGGGTATGTTGGGATCGAGAGAGGGTTTCTTTAGGAGCGGTAACACCCAGGAATTCTTCAGGTTGGTAGGTATAGTGCATGTGTGAAAGGAGGCATTGATGAGAGTTGTGATAAAGGGAGCGAGGAGGTTCACTGCATCTTTAATGACAGTGGCTGGACAGGAGTCTCCCTGGCAGTTAGATGGTTTGAGGGATGCTATGATTGTAATTACCTCTTGGACTGTTACTGAGGTGAATTTGAATCGTTGAGTTGAGATGGGAATTTTGGGGCATTGTTTTTGAAGATTATCTTGCGGTAGCAAGGAACGTTTTTAGGGTTTTTTTTTTTTTTTTTAGCAGTGTAATTTTGTTGACCAGAGCCTCTTGGATTATTGTGCACCAAGTTTGATCCTTGACACAAAGATCTGTGGGCGGGCTGGGTGATTCGAGTTCTCTGAGGATGGTAAAGAGTTCACGGGTGCTAGAACTGGCTTTATAAATCCTTTCATTATATGAGTTACTTTTTGCTGTAAGGATTTCATTTTTGTAGGCGGTGGTCATTTTTTACAGGGTTTCTTTATTGGTAGTGGATGAGTTATTTTTCCATATGGTTTCATGTTTTCTTTTCTCTTTGCTGAGGTCTTTAAGTTTCGGCGTGAACCAGCTGTTTAGGTGTGCACTTGGTTTGCTCTTGCGCATTTTTAGTGGTGCGCTGGGGTCTATGGCATTGTTGAGAGTTTTGTTATATAGTTCTCCTAGATCTTCAGGGTTAGATGGTAATGAAGCAGGGACCTACAGAAGTTTAAGAAAAGGTCTAAGGTTGTCGACCGTGATATTTTTCTTATTTCTGGTAAGAATGGGAGAAGCAATGACCTTTGTCATTGTTGGAGAGGTGCAATTTTGAAGGGTGAATGACAGTAAGCAGTGGTCTGTCCAAGACAGAGGATCAATGGCTGTTATGTTGGTTGGGCAGTTGAGGTCTGCTAGCCAATACAGGGTTTGTCCTTTGTTATGCGTGGGTAGGAGAACGCTCTGTCAGAGAGTTGGCTATGAGTAGAGCCGAATGGTCGGCCTGATCATCAAATCCTAAATTGAAGTCACCGAGTAGGAGGGTTTGGGAGGTGTGTTTAATATTGGTTGAGATTATGTTATTAATGTTGTCCTCAAATGAGCCTAGGGGGCCTGGTGGTCGGTAGATTAGGTGCATAGTAAGGGTTTGTGACGAAGAGAGTGGTAGTTTTACAGATAGTAGTTCACAGCTGTGCAGAAGGCAGGTGATAGACTGGGGAACGGTTATCCTGGCATAGAGTTCACATTGTCCCTGTGGGCTGGAGTTCGCGACTGCATTTGCTGCCAAGCTGACACAGAGAGGGGTGTTCCAGAGATAACAGAGAGAGAATTTTCCATGGGAGAGGTGAGCATGCCAGAAAAACACGAGGGCATGACTGAATGAATGGATTCTTCCTTAGTCAGCCAGAGGTTTTCAATGTGTAATTGTTCAATGTCCCATGCAAATGTATTTCTAAAAGGTACAAGGGTTTGTTATTAAGCGTTGCTTTTTCCAAGTCCCACAAACCAAAGTCAGGGAAACTGCTTACAGTACATTATTATTGAATGATGTTTATTTTTTAAACCGTTTTTTTTTCTTAACTGCTTTTCCACATCCGCACTACCAAAAATTGTTATGTAATGATTGCTGTGTTCAAGTGGTAAGTTATCTGCCAAAATAAACACGCATCACAAAAAATCATTTAGAGTCTGAAACATTTTTTTATGACATTTGGGTCACTGTATTTAATATGCTTACAAAAGCAAGAGGCGAGGGTAAAGGCTTTTATGAAAATTATGCATTGTGGGCTGCAGTTAGACAGAGCGTGAGTGTGCAGTATGTCAGCTGTACACGTTGACAGCTGAACAGATCTACCATCAAGGCAGTAGCCCAGCCTCGTAGATAAGTTGCTGGGGTGACAATTAGCACTGCCAAGTTTCTAAGTGTACAAAGCCTGATAATCTGTGTTCAGAGTTGACCCTAAATAGAATACAGGTATCAGAGTAGAGTTTTGTCACACCCTATAGGGCATTACCATAATAACACCATACCACTTTACCTCCATAAGGGAATACCACGAGGTTAGGTATACCCCTCTGACAAAATCCCTATCAGTGGGCTCCTCTGTCAATCAACTCAAGGTAGCTGGGTTGGGCTGCAAAACTGCACACTGCTTGCCCCGCTGTGATAATCTTCTGGCCCCCACCAATCTCAGCTTTCATGGGCAATCATATTTCTTGATATAAATGTATAGTAGAAGGAGGGCATCACTTGTAGACACTGGGTCAAATTATTTCGAGTGCAGCCAAGTAGTACACAAGTTGCTGTAATTGTGCTAATGCCAATTATTTGTCCGTAACAGAATTACTGTAACTTTTACCACACTGTTACGCTCACCTGCTCTCTGCGGGGGTGTAGGGGCACGGTTGGAGCCCTCCCAGGAGTTGACTCCCTCGGATCGCTTCTCTCCCCCAACTGCCCCGTTTTCGTGGACCAGGAATGCTGGAACTGTTCCTGAGAGAAGATGAGCGGCAGTGAGGATAGCGTGGTGGTGTCGCGGTTCCCCTCGACCCTTTTGTACCAAAATGTAGTGCGCAGGAGTTTGCCCATGCAAGCTCACCTGTTTTTATGTAAGGATGAGCTCTCCATCCTGCTTTCCTTACGCAGGGTCACTGTGGATGGACCTAGTTGCGTCACTGGTCCAGATTGTGGAGGTCTGACCTGCTGCGACCATTCCGTCTCGAAGGTAGGTGTTTATAACTATGATTATTGTCCATATTCTTTGTGTTAATTCGTCCCCAATGATTATTGTTCGTAACTATATATTGTTCTCTCTCCCCTTAGTGATGATGATGGCTCAGGAGCGTGTGATGGTGAAAAGAGTCTATTCCGGATGACTCACCGGTGATAAGTAGACAGATCCTGAAGCTGCGCCAAGTTCGTGAGTTGCGCTGCTTTAGCATGTTAAAGTCTATGCGACTGCTCACCTTGTATTTCTTATTCCCTTTGCAGGTACGGCTGGTCGGCGATAGCTGGTGAGCGGTTTCCGAACACCTACAGGCTGCCGGAGATGAAGATCCATGTGGATGCTACGCCTGAAGATGGCCCTGTGTTGATGGGAGTTCGGGACAGGTAAGGATGCTGGGTGGCACCCGTGGAGGATTCCAGAAGACAGGTAAGATGAATGTAGCTGCTGCAGAGTCGGAAGTGGTAGCGGTGCTTCTTCGAGCGGTGCGGTGGCTGAATCCAGGTAAGATGCGCGCGGTGGCTGCAGAGTGGAAGCAGATGGCAGTGCTTCCAGCGATGGTGTGGCTTCAACGTAAGATGAGCACGGCGGCTGCAGAGTGGGAAGCTGATGGCAGTGCTTCCAGCGATGTTGTGGCTGAATCCAGGTAAGATACTGGAGGTTTCCGGATACTGAAGATGCACGTGCTGGACCAGGTAAGATGCTGGAGGGTTCCGGAGAATGAAGACACACGTGCTGAACCAGGTAAGGGTCTTCTGAACGGCGGTAAATGTTACGCTGCTCTTAGCAGACTAACGCGAAGCGTCCGTATGCGGGTGGGGCTGGCTTATATAAGCCTGGCCCCAGCCACTCCCCTTAGGCCCCGCCTTGTGGCCCCACCTTGCTCCTCCTCCTCCTGTCTTCTGCACGTGCCTTCCCTGTACTAATAGGGCCCCACCCGGCCTTGATGCACGTGCCTTCTGTGTTCTCTGTGCAAAGCACACTGTGTAATGAGCTTGGTGCCATAGGCGCCAAGACTGGGTCCATTGGGACCCTGCAGAAAGTGAAGTACTGGGCCCTTGCCCAGTGGCCATGACACACACTGCCGATTCCGAGTGTGTCCTTGAAGTGGAGGATTTACCTTCAACAAGATACTAGAGCTAAGTCCTCTACTTTAAGGGCAAAAATCAGCCAACATACCATGCTTAATTAATATCTACCGTAACTCTGGCAAAAATCTGCATGGAATCCTATGTACTCAAAAAATAGGCCCTAACATCACCGTGCCACCACTTGTAACCCTGTGGTAAACGGTAATAGTAAACAAATTTGGTAGAAAAGTAAACTGGGTAAATCCAGTCAAAACCAGACACCTGAAGTGCATCTCTTGCAATATTAGACACACTACCATGTGTACGTCATGCCTATATCCCTGGCTCGTCAGCAGAACCAATCACATCACGGCATATGTCACAAGTTAACATAGGTCATTGTTATTTGTGCCTCTTTTTCAAAATGGACCACTCTAATGTTTTGCTAAATAGTGGTGTCCTCTACACCTTGTTGTGTGCTGTTCATTGCATTATTTTCAGGTACTGAATACAAAGTAAAGACCTGATATTAAACCGACAAACGTCAACCTTATAGTGTAACCTGGAATTTCAAAATCGGTTTTATTGAATACTTACGGTGAACTGTTTTCAATTAAATTCAATCACATATTTAACAAGGCCTTTGTTTCCTCAAGGCAATTAGCCTACGAAACCTTTATCTTCGCGGAATGCTGTTAACACAAGTAGTGGAATACTAGCTGTAAGTTTGAAGGACCTATGTATGACATCTGAGAAACCCACTTGGCACGGGATACCATTAAGGGAATCCCTTTATGAAATAAATCATGGCAAAACGCCTGACCAAACAAAATTCCTCTCAGAGCACGATTTTAAAAGCCGTTTTCTGTATTAGACACATCGCAAACCCGCTTTGTGACGAATTGCTCGTTCAATAAAGCAGCATGTATATTAAATCAAATATTTACAGCATGCTAAAATAGCCAAACAGGCTGAACTTCATTTTTACTGAATTGGCACCGTTGGCACCTTTAGAGCCAGAATGTTTATGAAAACCTAGCCTTCCTTCTAAGGATGGGTGATCAGCGCCACACTCTCTAACGTGTGCATTCAAAGAGGGTTTATGCAGTGTTAACATCCTCAAATGATTCATAATGTGTGGCATCTAGGGCAGTGAGTGCATCACATTGTGTCCCTCAAACGTCTGTCTTCTTTTCGGTTCTCTTAACTCTTGCCTCACCACTCATCCTGAACAGGGATGGACTCGCAATCAAAAGTGGTCCTGGAAATGTCTCTCAAAGTGGCGCCTTTTACTCTGTGTGAGCGAAAGCAGAGAGCAAGCAAACCTCTCAGAGTACGGTTTGGGGGTTTTCCACTGCGGAGGAATCATATGTAACTATTGCTTAGAGGACGTAGATGTAACTCTAACTGAATCCTAATAAACGTGAGCGGAGTATGCTGATTCAAGAAGGGTTAGGCCTTTATAGTCAGCCTCCTGCCTAGAGTAGCTTAGAGAGACCGACATTACAAAATATACAGTTGCAGCAAGAATGGAGGCTTCAAACTATGCTCACCAATGCATTATTTACTCTCACACTTGTTTTCTGCTGCCTTAGCACAATTATTCATAACCTTGCTTACGCTGCTGAAAGTGTATTCATGTGTTACTAACAGAAGCAGCAACAAATGAATGTTGATGACAACATGTGAGTCTTCATTTTTCTAATTATCTTTGGAGGACTGGTGCGTGACCTGGGGAGGTGCCTGCCTCCCCATAGTATATCATTGTACTAATTGTAAGTACTGAAATTCTCCTAATTGTAAGTACTGGAATTCTCCTAATGAAATTACAGACTCTTTCTCTCATTGTATTAATGTTAATGTACCAAAAACCTACACAGTTTGTTCTAAAGAGAGTGGGTGTACTGCAGTTTTGGATTGCTTGGGGACTCAATGCTGTCCATGAATGTTTTCACCCTGCAGTGTTATTATTAATGAATTACTGAATTAATCTCACACGGGATTCGAGTCCCACTTCTTAGATCTAGGACACCACCACAGAAATTTGGAAATATGCATCCAAATAGTTTATTTTAAGCACATTTTAAGGGCAGATCCTGCAGAAGCAGATCCAGACCATGTTCGCCCGTGTTAGCTTGTGAGATATGCAGTCGTTAACCAACAGCTACTGACAAGGTAAGTGTGGTTCAGGCAGGAGGTGCAGCCATTGCTACACCCCATTAAACTGACCAAGCTAATCTAATCCTATCTTATTTAGGCAATATGACCCGACAAGGGTGGCATTACCAGTCGAGTAATGCCCCAGGATCAAATTTACTGGCCGGGGCCTGACCACTAATGCCCCCCCTCCGAGGGTCATATTGCCATTAGTACCCCGGCACGTCATACAATTGCAATATGTCTCGATTTGAAAAATGCCCCTGTGATCGTTTCTCAACTTGAGAAAAAAAGCTGAAAAAATGGCCACCAGGGATTGGGGAGAAGGGACTATGTGTAGTCCCTTATCTCATCCATGGTGGCCATTAAAAGAAATGTTAAAAAAAAACTAGACATTAAAAATGGCCACCATGGAAGGGGAGAAGGGACTACACGTAGTCCCTTCTCCCCTTCCATGGTGGCCACTTGCGGAGAGAACTCCGGGATGCGGCAGAGCTCAGAGATTGTCGGGTCGGTAAGGCCCGGGTGAGGGCCAATGAGCTTGCTTTTTATAAGCTCATTGACCCTCGCTGAGTACTAATCTCTATTAGCTGGTTGTCTGATGTGTCCAGCCCACAGTTTGTATGGTAATCTTATCTCGCATTTAGCCTGATTGAGTTAGTCAGCCATATCACCCAATACTGTAGTCCATTAACTACCCTACCTGTCTCATTACCGAATATCCTACTCCCCAGGTGCTCAGCCTACTTGTTGCTTATCAGCCATAGTCAGCATTTACCCCGCTTGTATAAGGTAGCCTTTCTGATTCTAGCCTCAATTTGTAAGGTTACCAGACGTTGCATCAAGCCAATTGGGTTAGTCAGTCACAGTTTATATATGGTGCAATGTTGGATGGGGTAGAGTTGTGAAGACTAGCCTTGCGTCACATCTATCCGGAACTGTGAGGATTGGCCTGTGACGCATCTAGACAGAACTGTGAGAATTGGCTTGTGTCCCATCTAGACAGAACTGTGTATATTAGCTTGCGTCACATTTGAACGGAACTGTGAATATTGGCTTGTGCCACATCCAGACGGAATTGTGAATATTGGCTTGCATCATATACAGACAGAATTGTTAGTATTGGCTGGCATCACATCGGGACATAATTGTGAATATTGGCTTGCATCACATCTGGACAGAACTGTGAATACTGGCTTGCGTTTCATCCAGACAGAATTGTGTACATTAGCTGGTATCACATCCAGACAGAATTGTGAATATTAACTGTCGGGGTTAGGGAATCTGATGCACTTGGGTGGATTTCAGGGGTAGGGAATGTGATGCACTTAGATGGATTTTCAGGGGAGGGGTGGGAGGTTTGACACACTCAGATTGATTCCTGGGGTGGGAGGTGTGACACACTTGGCTAAATTTCAGGGGTGGGAGATGTAATGCACTTAGATGGATTTTCAGGGAGGGGAGGTGTGACACATTTGGATTTATTCATGCGGTGGTGGGAGTGATGCACTTGGGTGGATTCCTAGAGTGGGAGGCATGAAGCACTTGGATGGACTTCCAGGACTTTCACCAACAATCCGTACTAATAAAATCACTCTTCTCAAACTCTGGACTTAACACAACCAGACCTCTAGGGCACCACAGTCTGCAGGTACTTTACAACACCACAAAAACAAAACAAACCACACATATTCTTGCACAACACCACATGGTGGCCAACTTCCGAAAATCACATTTATGCTCAGTGAATTTATTTATTTATTTATTTATTTATTTATTTATTTAAATTTATATAGCGCGCAAGTAACCCATGGGCATTGAGGCGCTGTTACTTGCAAGAGCTTAGTTACAGGCAAAGAAGCATTCATCAGTACATTATGTATTCAACAGGCATAGAGCTGCTGTTTTGGTTGGTACAGTTGGTCATTACAAACAGTTTAAGCACTGGAACATAGGAGATGTATTCAGCTGGTGCGAGGAATCTTATGTGAATAAGATGGTTTTTATGGATTTGCGGAAGGTGCAAAGGGAGGCCTCACCTCGGATTATAGGAGGTAGGGCGTTCCAGTGAGTGGGTGCGAGATATGGGAAGCTGGAGCCGCCACTCTGGCTTTTTTTACTAATGGCACAGAAAGCATGTTAGTATATGGTGATCTGGTTGGCCTCGAATGGCGCCCCTGAAGCTGCCAAAAGCACATCACAGCTCTCTTGCTCTTTTCCTGCTCAACCCTACTAAACACCCACCCTCCCTTCTTGCATTACAGATCCACCGTGTGCCCGTAGACCACACAAGTGGCATCGGTGCACAGTATAAAAACCTTTATCATTTAAAAGCTGTCAAATGTACAAATGAACTGACATACTACAGTTGGTAAAATGTTTGCTCCAAACGGATGTGGGGGATGAGCAGAGATGGAAGGAAGCGGATGTGGTTTGTTTGTTTGTTTGTTTATTTATTTGTAGCCTGTGCCAGACCCGGAGGTATCAGGGCGTGAAGACAAGGATATTTTAGGCTTACAATGTTACATAATATAATACAATGAATTTACCAAATTACATATTACATGTTAAAGTATAGAACATACAGATTATAGTACAGAGCATAGAGGTTGGCAGAATACATAGATGTTAGGATGGCAGTGGTGCAATTTACACGCAAATATAAAAACAATTATATCTACAGATGGTAAGTCAAGAGGGTCTATTAGAATAAAAGAGAAGTCATAGAGAGGCAGGTGAGTCAGGAGAGGATAGAGGGTCTTCTCTCTCTAGTCTGGATTTAGATATCATTTGATTTAAACCAGTTGATAATGTTGAGTCTGAAATGTCGGTATGTTTGGTTTTCCCTCAGGCATGGAGGCAGGGAGTTCCATAGTTGGGCAGCTTTGACAGGGAAGCTATTTCCACCAATGGTAGCTCGTTTGAATGGAGGAACTGTCAGGCAGTTGGTGTAGGTCATTCTCGTAGGTCGGAATGTTGGTCTTTTGGTGAACCTCTCAGTGAGGTAAGGGGGTGCTGCATTGTTGAGGGCTTTGAAGGTTAGCGAGGCAGTTTTAAGTTTGATTTTATCAAGAGTAGATAGCCAGTTATTATTTCTCCTCACTGTGGAGATATGATCTTTTTTGGTCATTCCTAATGCCGCTCTCAAGGCGTTGTTTTATATTATTTGAATTTTCTTAGTGATGTATTTGTTAGCTCCAATGTAAAGAGTGTTACAGTAGTCCAACTTAGATAGCACAAGTGCTCTTGCTAATGTGGTACAGCTGCTCGTTGAGAGGAAGGGTTTAGCTGATCTAATCAGTTTACACGTTTAAGCCGTGGCAGATGCCAAAGCATTCACTTGTTTTGTCAAGGTGAGACCAGAGTCAAGGTGAAAACATAGTGTTTTTACCTCATTCATCAACTTAATCGTGTTGGCATCTATGTCAAAGGAGGTATATTTATGGCTGAGTTGGTTGATATTAGGTGTGGTACCCAGGATGATGAGTTCTGTTTTATCATCATTCAGGCATAGGCCATGGAGTGCCATCCATGCCTGGATGAGGAGATATATCTTATTCACCAAGGCCAAATCCTGGTTGTAGTCCCCTGTAAGTGGGAAGAGAATCTGAGTGCATCTTCATAGTTAGTGTAGGTGACACCAAGACAATCCAGATCATCAAAAAGGGGCTTGTTAAATATATTATACAGAGTAGGGGAGACGCACAAACCCTGGGGAACACCACATGAGATGGGAATGGGATCAGCTGCTTCTGATGTGGAGAAGACTATCATCGTTCTTTCACTCAAGTAAGATTGAATCCACGCTATGGAGTGATGTGAGAAGTGTGCAGCTGATTCTAAACGGTTGAAAAGAACAGTGTGGTCCACCAAATCGAACGCTGCTGAGAGATCTAGGAGGAGTAATAAGGGCCATTTACCCTGATCTCTCAACACATCAACTTGGGCCTTGAGGTCAATGAGTGGCGTTTAAGTTCCATGCTGAGGTCTGAAACCTGATTGCCGGGTACCTAGGAGGTTTTTCTGTTCATAGAAGCTCTGAATCTGTGAGTACGCCACCCTGTCTAATATCTTGAGGAGGAATGGCAGAGTTGTAATTAGTCTATAGTTAGTGGGTATAGCAGGGTCAAGTTTTTGTTTCTTCAGAAGGGGGAGGACCCAGAATTCCTTGAGATTACTTGGGTTAGTGCCTGAGGTTAATGACGCGTTTATGAGCTTGCAGATGAAAGGTGAGAGATCTCTTGTGGCGTCTTTTATAATTAGGGCAGGACATTGGTCTCCTTGGCAGTTAGAGGGCTTGAGCGAGAGTATTATTTTTTCTACTTCTATTATTGTAGTTTTGGTGAAGTTGAAGCTGAGTTCTGGTTTAGGTGTGATCGATACATTTCTAGGTTGGGTAGAAGATGCTGGTACGTTTCGTTTTTTTTTGGCAATTTTATATTTGAAGAGTGGCAATTTTGTCAGTGAGTGCTTTCTGTATGTCAGCACACCATGTCTTGTCTTTGACACAGTTATCAGGTGCAGGGATGGGGTTTTCTAATTCCATTAGTATAGTGAAAAGTTTGTTAGTACCTGATTTGGCCTGTAATATCCTGTGTCAAAGTTTTCTTTTTTTGCTCGTCGTATTTCATATTTGTATTTTGTGGAGCTGTTAATAAGGTTCACTTTATTCACCTCAGATGGTGTTAACCTCCAAATGGATTCACTTTTTCGTTGTTCTAGTCTCAGTGATTTAAGGTATGGTGTACACCAGGCATTTAAGTGTGCTCTTGGCTTACTGCTCCTAATTTTTAAGGGGGCAATAGTATCAAGGGCTTCAGATACAACTTTGTTAAATTCATTCACTAAGGTAGATGGATCAAGTGAGTCTGGAAGTGAGCTTAATGTAGGGAGTATGAGTGGTAAGAGTCTATCTGAGGGTTATTTGGGACAGGGTTGATTTTAGAGTCTATAGTGAAGGCTATAAGCGAGTGGTCCGTCAAAGCCTGGCTGATGGTAATGATGTTGATGTTGCAGTTATAATCTGCCACCCAGTCAAGATTTCTGTCCTTATCATGGGTAGGCTAAATTACTTTTTGCAGGAAGCCACGTTCTGATAGGGCATTAGCGATGGTTGTGGCTTGAGTATCATTAGGGTCATATTATCCTATGTTCATGTCTCCTAGTAGGAGAACCTGGTATGCGTTATTTCGGTTGTCTGACAGAATCATGGATAGGTCCTCTTCGAAGGAGCCAATGGGGCCCGTAGGCCTATAGATTAGATCTATAGTAATGGTTTGTGAGTCTGAGATAGGTGACTTAATTGTAAGGGATTCGCAGGAGTTGACATGCAGTGGAGCTGCTTATCTTATTGCTAGTCTAGATTTAGCTATAATTGCTATTCCCCCACCACAGGTGTTAGCTCTATCTTCTCTTAAGATTGTGTAACTAGCTGGCACAGTGATCATCAAAGCTGGGCCTGTTGCCTGATGCAGCCAGGATTCAGTGATGTCTAGGAAGTCGCAGTTCTCGGTTTCTATTATATCAGCGATTTCAGTAGTGTGTGCTACTAGAGATCTTGCGTTGATAAGTGCTCCTTTGAGCGGATGGGTAGGTAAGGCTGATGTTGAAGTAGACCTAGTCTTCCTGTGGCTATGGGTCATTGTGATGTGACATGCATTAAGTTTGGGTGGTTTCAGAGTCGTTTTGAGGGTAGTACTTGATTTAGTGGTGTTCAATTTTGTATGGGTTTCTTTAGAATAATGGGTGTGACTAGTCAAGAGTCTGGCTGGCGGTTCATATAATTTAGGTACTCTTGAGCGTAGTTTGAGGTTCCTGTGCAAGAGGTCAGATGGGGCATTTGTTCTGGGCATGTTAGGTAGAGCATTAGGCTGGGGAGATATTTTCACTGGATGGGAATGGCTTATCATGGTATTCTGAGACATGTTTGGGTGGTCCAGCACGTAGTTGAAGGTAGTGTAGTCATGAGAGCCACTAGGTGGAGGGTGGTGGCAAACATTGTATGCTGTAAAGTTCAGTTGCAGTGGTACCTGTTGGTATGCCACTCAATATATAGTAGCAGTGGGCAGGTGCCAGGCACTTATACTAGTGGAGGTAGGGTGTTCAAACTTCAGCGCTAACATGACAGGCAGATCAATGCAGGAACTGTGCTGATTATAGCAAGAGTTAGCTGAGAAAAAATAGGCTATTTCGACTTTGCACTGGTATAGTATAACAAAAGTAGGCTATTTCGACTTTGCACTGGTATTATATAACAAAAGTAGGCTATTTTGACTTTGCACTGGTATAGTATAACAAAATACTGTAGTGCAAATGCAAGTCTAAACTTAACAGGATAGGCTAGAAGTGTTCTTAGTTATGTCAATGTAGGATGCAGAATTCCTAGAATTTGCTCACCTTGGATAGTCTGGTACAAGCAGCATGCTTAGTTATTGGACAGTAATCATATTATGGTAATCCTAAGTATAAGACAGTAGTCGCTGGTGAGTCATCGTGGATGCATATCCAGACAAAACGAAGTAACAGTATGGTAGTTGTGTACAATTGCAGAGTAGCGTTCGGCCTAGCAATATCAGACAGTTTACATTCAGTATTAGGCAGTGGCAATTATTGCACTGTTCAGCTAGTGGTAGTCCGTTTTCAATGTGACGTTTGCCTCGGAATGGGATCACTTCAGTTGGATAATGGAGTATAGTAATGCACTCGGCTCTAATCTAGTAACATTTAGTGAGTGTGTGCTTCCGCCATCTGTGTGTGGGACGAGTTTGTGAAGCAATTTGTGATGCAGTTTGGTTTAAAAGCGGCGGTATTTCCACAAGTCAATACTGGTAGGATTAGCAACAAGAGACCATAATGGGTACTCACGCGTGGTAGCGATAGGTAGATTGTCAGTGTATGTGGCAGACGGCTTGATGGTCATGCACGGACAGGCACTGACAGGATTGCACCTGTGCTTTGTGATGTGTGCCTTAGTGTGGGTGCCAGCTCACGGTTTCCGGCGTGGTGTTGTGGGTAAAGTTGGCTTTGTGGCCAATGGGACACTCGCTACGGGCAGCATCAGGGTTGTTAGGCAACCATCACAACATTCGGCCCAGCGGCCATTTCAGAAATCTCCTTGTGGAGAGGGTTGGATTCGGGACGTAGGATTCGGTTGAAAATAGGTGATAGTGGAAGATAAAATCACTTAAGGACGGCAGTAGGAGTGGGATCTGCTTACCCTGGTTATGATTCAGGCAGACATCAGCACTGTGTTGTACATCGCGGTCTGTCAGTTGCAGATGTCGGCTTGGACTTCAGCCGTGGATGAAGATCGGGGGCTGGGCTCCTGCCCATCCAACTGGTCTGCTGCTGCTGCATAGTGGCATAGGATGTACCTGCGTGGTGACTGGGATGGAGGATAAAAAGGGGGTAAGAACAGCAGAAAACCAGAATACCCACACTAACAAGGTCCAAGGTGCAGAGGCCCACTAGAACATCTACCTCTAGGCAAGTCCACAACTTTTTCGAACTACGTCCTTGATTACAACTCCCCAGGAACTAAATACCCCTTACATGTGGTTCTAAACATGTGGTTTGGCAGCTGTAAATTAATGTGAGAGGCTGAAACAAGAAGAGGGTTGCAGAATCCCTCGAAGGCAGAGAGAAGCATTCACCTGCATGGGGCCTGAGCAAGGGTGCCTCCACCAGGCAATCCGAGATGACTACATACAATGATGTAATCACACAGATTAAAGTTCCCCACAAATGTCAAATACTTTTTTCAACCCTATCCTGTCCAGTCTAACGTATACTTCCAAATTTAATGGAATCTTGCTAATAAGAACCCTCTCTGATAATGTGTCAAGCTTGTTTGAGTTTGTTCAGTCTATCAGAGTATATTAATCACCTAAGGACGGTTCCTAGATCCAGCTAACTTCCTGCTACTTTGTGAGTTTTGCTACACTGTGACAGAAGGTATTGCTGAGGGCAGCCTCACAGTTGAAGGTGTTTGTTGGGATTTTTTATATTCGAAGCAGTAGTTTGAGGGATTTTGAAGAGTTTTGTCTCTGTTTTTATAACAAATTTTCCCCGAAGAAATACAAACAAGCAGAAAAGAAAGCACGTTTACAGTTTCGATGCAGTCTGTTTGTCATATACTGATTTTAATAGTATTGTCACTTGTTGGTTCACATGCTCTGGTTCCCTTAACAGTACTGTTAACACACACTTTTTTGGTTCTTAGGTTGTGCACACAGTTGTTAGCACTGCCATGTGTGGGCCTTGTCATAGTGAGCCTGAGATGCTGGGAGGAGAAGAAGGCTGGGGGAGGAGGAGAAGCAGGAGGGGGAAGGGGAAATCTCTGCTTTTTGTGTTTGCTCTTTCATAGGTCTGGGCCAAAGAAATATCGCTGATCCTCTGAAGTGATGTGGGAGACTGAGTCCTTGGAGAGGCGACAGCATTGCAAGAGAAGACATTGCCATTGGAGGGTGATCTGCAGTGATAACAGAGGCCTGGCCTCATGTGGATGCCTCCATAGTTTCAGAGGATGCAGGGTCTCATGTGGACCCCCAACATAAGCAATGGTGACCTTGTAGGACCAGGAGGGCATGCTGCTCGTGTGGGAAAATGATGAGGCTGCAGCAAATTCCTAGGAGGAGGTGGTTTGAATGACTCCTTTCTGGCTGGGGCATAGAGGAGGAAGTGCTTTCAAACCAGCAGGCCAACTATGCTGCTGAGTACAAGGGTGGAGTCTATCTGGGTGAGTACCCGTCTTTGCAGATGGTGCTACAGCAGGCAGTGAACCTACTTCAGAGAGAAAAAGAGGAGCATGGGCAGGAGGGTGAGCTTCTTTTTGCTCTTGCTATTGTGGGTGAGGAAACCATGGACCAGGGATCCCCAGGCAGTGTCAATGTCAAGTCCCCTACAGAGCTCACAAAGTCATGGGTGTGGGACTATTTTGCCCTGCCACCTGGGAAAACCATCAGGTGTGGGAGCCTGAGGTCCTATGCACAGTTGAAATCTGTGGAAAGAGGAACACGCAGAGGCAGACGGGAGAGTGTCAGGCAAGATGCATCAGTAAAACAGGAGGATATACCAGGCACACAAGTCCTCACTATCCCAGGAGTATGCTAGCTACCCGGCAGCCTGAAGTGTACTTACCATGATTTTAAAGAGGAGGGACCGAGTTTTAGCACATTGCTGAGCTGAGGTGCAGAATAGCAGCACATAGGGTGTGCTGTGCCAACCCCTGCAGCACTCCAGCCTGCCAAATCAGTGCCAGTGCCCTTGGGCAATTGTGGCTAACTGCATGACCATGTTGCATGTGCTGCCCCAACAAGCAGCACCTGTATTTGGGCAGGACCACCGGATGACATAATGAGGTATGGAGCAAACTTACTTTTCTAGTGGTGATGGGCAACCTGATGGGAGGCATATGAATCTCAACCACCTTCCCTCCTGTTCGGAGTTGTGAGCAGGGAAGGAATGTAGGAGGGGAGGAACTGAACTCACAGGGAAACTTGTGGCTCTTATACCCTACTTAAGGAGCCCTCCAGCCTCTTTTCCTTTGCAACTGGGGAGCAGGTGTAAGTGGATATAGGTCACCTGGTCTAAGCCCTGCCCAACTGTTGCCTTCCTGGTTGCTGCTCTTTTTCACCACTTAGCAAGCCCCGCCCACCTGGTGTCTTCCTGTTTGCCCATCTTTTCCCTACTTAAGGAGCCCTCCAGCCTCTTTTCCTTTGCAACTGGGGAGCAGGTGTAAGTGAATCTAGGTCACCTAGCCTAAGCCCCACCCACCTGGTACCTTGCTGGTTGCTGCTCCTTTTTACCACTTAGCAAGCCCTGCCCACCAGGTGCCTTCCTGCTTGCCCCTCTTTTCCCTACTTAAGGAGCCCTCCAGCCTCTTTTCCTTTGCAACAGGGGAGCAGGTGTAAGTGGATCTAGGACACCTGGTCTAAGCCCCGCCCACCTGCTGCCTTCCTGGTTGCCGCTCTTTTTCACCACTTAGCAAGCCCCATCCATCTGGTGCCTTCCTGTCTGACGCTCTTTCCTCTACTTAAGGAACCCTCCAGCCTCTTTTCCTTTGCAGCTGGGGAGCAGGTGTAAGTGGGTCCCCCCGTGTTGTTCCCTTGTGCCCCCACCTTCCCTGCACACAGGAGTCTGTCCTGATACATTCTGGTTTCACCAGCACGTCTTGTGGCCAATGCTGGATTTTACCTTTATGGACTTCATCGATTCACGGTGCGTCACCCTTTCTGAACTCTCATGCTGGAATTCCTTTGCATATTTTGCTCATGGTGTCCCTGAATCATGCTGTTCCCATCTTCATCTTGTATATGGCTTGCAACATTATGTGTTACTACTGATTTCTGCAATTGTATTCGCTCTCCCCTCTTGCTTCTCCACTCTTTTTGACTGCTTACTCTCTGTTCTCTCCTTCCCTCCCCTCTCCCTTTTCCTATCTCCTCCCCTTACTTTCTTCTATGTACTTACTCTATCAGAATAGTCTCTGGACCTAATATGATAGCAACCTCGTCTGTCGCTCCCCCATCCCCTTACTGTTCCCCCCTCCCCTCCCTCTAGTACTATCTGAAATGTTGTCAGGCCTAGTACGATAGTCACTTGTTTTGTTCCTCCCCTCCCTTTCTGCACCCCTCTCCCTCACCTTTTGTTTTTCTCCAGCTCCACCAGAAATGTTGTCAGGTCTAGTACGGTAGTCGCCTGTCTGTTTCCATTTCCTTCCCGGTCTCTCCCTCCCTTCCTTATCTATGTCTTAGCTCTTGCACTATCTGAAATGTCGTCAGGCCGAGTACGATAGTTAATTTCACATCCTTACTGTTCATGTCCTGTAAGAATGTCATTGTATTTTCCCTTGTTCCCTCCCTTTCCTTGAAGCGCTTTGAAACACATTGTGTATAGGCGCTATATAAATAAACTATCATATCATATTATAGCAGGCTGTGGGAGAGATTCAGGAGTATAGGAAGTGCTCTCTTAGAGAGAATTAGAAGTCTAGTGGGTGGCTGCACCTTGTAAAAGAGCCCAAGAAATGTAGTGGGTGGCTACATCCTGCGTGAGATTATCAACACCTTAGTGGGTGATGGGACCTTGTGAAAGAGTCGTTAGTGGGTGGCTGTTGCCTGTGGGAGAATATGGGGAACCTATAGGGGGAAATATGTCCTGTGCAATAACATGTGTACTTCTGTGAGAATGAGGCAATACAAGGATTTTAAAACATTACTTGCACTATAGCCGACAACAAGTTGAAGTCAGCAACAAGTCATGATCATCAAAGGCACAGGACAGCTACCTATTTTCCAGTCATACATAGCATGAATAAACCCTGCTCCACTTTCCAATTTCTGACATGTACTGTAGAACAAATCCTTTCATTATCTGAGATTGTGTGTTGGCAATGGGAAGATGTCATTTCATAGTCTTCTGCAATGAAATGACTGTCCATTTTTGTAAATGCAAATTGTTAAATGGTAAGGGCTGAGAGGCTTCTTCTGCAGTTAGAGGCAATGTCCATGGCAGAATTAAAATACATATTTTGGAATGTGCATTGGCAGGGGCACAGCTTAACAATTCCTCAACAACTTGCACACGTGCGACTAACCAGGCAGAATGCTTGCTGTACCTATACTATAATGAGTTATCATCCCTTCCCACGGTTGACATCAGGGGAGTTGCTAGGTCTGGAAAAGACCTGGGGCTACGCTGATGTCGGAACTGTTGGGACTGGGGGATAGCTAGTCTTTTGGCTGTAGCTCCTGAGATTCTATCCGGGGCTACAACCAAAAGATCAGGGGCTATAGCCCCCTTAGCCCCCCCTAGCAACGCCCCTGGTTGACATGCCCGGTACATAGCTATCAAGCATCTGTGTGGCAGGTGAGCTGCTGTCTGTCCCTGTTGATGATCTATCTGCATTCAAGATGCCTGATTCAGTGAGGAGTGAGTCTACCAGATTATCCTCCCAATAGGCGGACCCTGCACTGCTCACAAAACATTCATAAAGTGGTATTGATATAGTGTGGGGCACTACCCTTGTACCTCATGTGAAGCCTTTAAAGTATTCTTCAAACTACAGTCATTTGAATATCTGGATAAAACATGGGATCTCAGGACCTTCACTACCTGCAAAAGCACACATTTGGTGTATGGTATTTCATGCCCTTGTCATAAGCTTTATGTGGCGAAAACATCGAGAGAAGTACACCTGATCAATGAGCACCGGATTAAAATTTGCAGCACGATTGCCAATGCATCTTTGGTGGCTCATTCTCTGGAGCAAGGGTACGGGGCATCTGACCTCAGGTGGTTTTGCATTGAAAATGTCCAAGAGTATAGCAGTCTGAAAACAGCAAGTAGATTAAGCTATAAGGAACACCTATGGATTTTTTTATTAAACACACTTGAAAAGGGCCACAATTCTGCAGAAAAGTGGGAATGGCTGGGGAACTAAAGCCTTTGACGTTGGCAACAGGCCACAGGAGTTCTCTTCTGGATCCATCTAGATGGCTACTCCTTGCGGTTTGTGCTTTTGGTCCCCCCCTCCCTGAGCCTCACTTTGCACAGCGTGGTATTCGATGTGCTGCACACTATTAGTTCTCCTTTCAGATTCAGTGATGGCAGTGCTTTCATGCCCGTGGTCACTTTATAATACATATTTACACAACCTTTTGGCCATGCCCACATCTAATGTGGGGAATATCTCCATGTCCCGCTTCACTGACATGTTATTTTTATTAAGGGATTCCCCCTCTCCAACATGGTCTCTGGCTTAGACTGATCGGTGAACCCTTGTTAGTGTTCACTGCTGCCAGTGTCTCCAATTGGCTAAATTATTGTTCAAACTGGATTCAATATAGAATCTGTGATTTCTTGTGCTGATGTAAAGTTGTACTCTTCCTTGTTTATTATTGTATTGTGCTAACTGGTTTAGCCTTTACTGCGTATGTTGTGGATGCATCATGTAGGTCGTTTTTACCAAGTTAGACTTGTTATTAGCTTTTCAAATGTCTTTATGTGTGTTTTATTATTATTGTATGTACTGAGGACGCAATGCTGGTGGTAATGAATTGACAAAATGAAATGTTCTACTGATTTGAAATTGTTTCAATTAATGTGCTGATCCATTGTTCAGATTTCCTTTTTTCAGATTTTTATATTAGGTATTGATATACTGCCTGTTAAAGCCATGATTAGTGCGCATTACATGCTTGGTGTACTTGACAAAGTTTGGGCTGGTTGGTGGTCTTCCTGCGGCCTGTGTTCCTTATCCAAATGATTTTGCAGGTGGTATAGGAAAACACATGTCTACATTCGTCCAATGTCTCCTGTTTGAAATGTTTTCTGCAAGTCCTTCTTCCAAAAAGACAGTCAAATGAAAAGTGGACTCTTTAACTTTGAAATGTGGGAATACAAAGGAACAAGAGACAGAGCTCTGTTCACAGGTTGCACCAAAAAACTAACTGACAGTGACTAAAAAACCATCATAAAATCAATCAATCAATTTTAATTTAATTTAATCATTAAAACGTTATTAAATCCATTGGTTAACAAAACCAACATAAACATCATGGTGAGACACATAAAACAAAGGACATCGTAAATTACAATCAATGTATGTTCATTACAGATTAATATATGTACAACAAAGGCATATCTCTTGTGTAACACTTTCTGAATTAGTTATTTATCTGATGTAACAATTTACATCCCTGTCTAAATCCAGAGGGTTATCTCGACATGTTTCTGTTCATAAGCAGCCTAGTCTTGAACATTCATCAGGAGTAGAAAATAACGAAGATCCTAATACAAACAACAGTGTCCAGTTTAAAAAGGAAAGCTGGATAGCATGCAACCTGTGGGGTTAAGTGAGAAAAAGGACAAAGTGTAAGCTCTCAGTAGCACCATGCAAGGTTGAAAGCAGGTACCTCATCGGCTGTACCACATTCCCATCACCTGCAAAGGCACAGGTCCTAGTCATGTTCGTCAGATTAAGCTCTGACAGGTACACCCGAAGGAAAACAACTTGCATGGATCTGCTTTCCAGCTAACCCACTTGGTGCCCTTAAAGGATCATAGCGTGAATCAGACATTAGACAGCAGCTGCCACTGACACAGTGTTTAAAATACCCCACCTAGAGCTCTGCTCTGAGTAATCGTGATGTAATTTAACTGTTCACGTTACCTAGACAATATTTGAAAAGTAGATTTTTAATCAGTGGTACCCAAAGTCCTCAGATTGTGCAGTGGCAATTTGTCATGCAGTTGCAGTTGGTACATTGAATGTTTTGGCATGGTAAACCCTGGTGAAATGGGAGCATATATTTTGGGCCCCACGCTCATAACTGCTAATAATTTATTTTCGGCACTTTGTGTATTGCCATTTGGTTTTACAACTTAAATGTGTTAATCATCTTTGATTCTATTATGGTATAATTGTAACCTGTTATTTATTCTGTGTTGTATCAGACCTGCAAAGAAAAAGAAAAAAAGAAGAAAGAAAAAAATGGAAAAAACAAATTTGACAACTGTTTCTAAAAAAGTATTGAGCACATTTTGTGTGTCTTCTATAGCAATTCATGTTTTTTACTTAGTTTGTTTGCACTTTGTAATAATAATAATTGTTTGCATAAACAAACCTTTTTTTAAGAGTTTTCTCATTTTTGAATATACTGTTTCTTTATTTGTCATTTATTTTCATGGTTTTCTATTTAATTTTTGAAAAATAAACTCCCTCTTTTTTTTTAAATGAATTGTCTTTCATGTTTGCATTCAGATATTGAATGGGATAACTTTGAGGTGATATCTGCGACAGGATACACGCAATAGATAAAGGATGAATTTACTTCTCTTTTTTTAAAAACCATCTCAGCAGCATGGGCACTATTTGTTTTATTTGTATCATGTTATATGGACATTGCTTGATATAAACATTATTAATACTGATAAACCATGTGAAGATGGGGTAAAGGGCATTTTCAAAGCAGGGGAAGGTCATTGTCTTGCCAATTCATAAGGCAGTAAGAAAATTAGATCCACTGTCTGCTGCAACAAACTCCAAAGCATTAGCCACTTTTGGCACACCTACTCCACCTTTGCCCAGATGTTGATGCCCTATGGCATCTGCCAGGAAGGCTTTGCATGTACTATATTGATTGGTGGTGAATTCAATCCACCTTCCACCCACTCGAATTACTATAGAACCCCCTATAGACCACCCATTCTGCTTTGACAGCCATATAGTTCATAGACTACTGGTTCATATGTCAATGGTGAAGTACCCACCATTCCATCGCCATAAACTCCTTGTACAATTCCTGCACTGATTTTCAAGGGAAAAAATATTGGGCATCATTACTTGTTTGGCGGCAACCCCATCCCGCTGCCTGATATCCTGGTGCCACTGGGACATTCCCGGCGTGCCGGGATGTCAGCCCGTGGACTGTGGAAGTCGGGAATGGGGACCCCACAGAACATTGTTAACGGTGCCGGTGCTTCTGTTTAACCCATGCCTGCGGGGGCTAATGCCCCTGGCAGGTCAGACCTGCCATGAGCAGCAGCCCCTGCAGGCATACTTGTAGTCTGGTGGTCCGAAAAGGTTGCTGTTATGCTGCTACCTGCACCCTTATTTCTGGACCGCCAGTCTTATAATGAGGCCCATTGCCTGGAATCTTCACAATGGTGATACATTCTCAGAATACATGGTTTTCCACAAAAGATTGGGCAAGAGATCTTTTGCCAATATTATAGCTAATTTATCAATGAATAGACACTCTCATGGGACTTGTGATCCTTCTGGCCATGCGCAAATAACTGCCCTTGGGTAATGGGGGATCACTGGTATGTGCTGCTCGGGTGCCAGGTGTAGAGCTTGGTGTCCCACTCACAAGCACTCATCCAGTTGCAGTATTTTCTGGAGTTATTGTGCAGACTGGTGGAGGTATGCTGCATGTCTGAGGGAATGTTAAGGAATGACCCTTGGAGTGTTTGACTTCCTGTTAAATCTGTGCATGGTGCCACCACCTAAGGACCTGCATTTATTATTTTTTCTTTTTTGTTATTGTGAATTTGGTTATATTACAAACCTTTTACACACCAATAAAGTACATCTCAATTCTATAATAATCACAAAAAATATCTTCATATAATACGTCATCATAAAATGTTCACAAACGTCCCTCTTCAATAAAGTCAATTTCTAAAGTAAATTTTTCAAATTCTTTCCAGAATAAATATGCAGCAGATGCAATCACTAATGACTCCTCTGAGAAATTACTACTCCAAAACTGATCAACCCCCCATATGTTTGTTCGTTCTTCCTACCTCTCCCTGCCCCACGCCCCCTTGTTCTTGTTGGACTGCTCTATGAGAATCACAAGAGTCACATCGAGCCTAGTAATGCTGGGAAGTCTTGTCTGTCCCTATCCCTAACCCCCCGACACACCCCAAACCCTACTCCCCTACTCTGTGTATGGCACTTAGACAGCAGAATCGTTGTTGACGTATTTTGCTTTAGCTCCCCTGTTTTATGTCTGATTTGCACCTGCACTGGCATCAAGGGTAGTTTATATTATTCAGAATGTTCAAGATCCCTGAATAACTGTAATTTACTCCATGTCCCCTCCCTGCCTTGAGCGCTTTGAAGCACTTGTTTTATGCATAAGTGCTTTATAAATAAAATATACCATACCAGACCAGATAAAATGCGAAGTATTAACAAACAACGAGTACCCCTTAATATACTTGTCACAAAGTGCCGGACAATCTGTCAACACATGCCTGACAGTCTCGACTTCCTGGGAGCAAAGCCTGTATTTACGCCGCTCATTAGGGACTCTGCACCAAGAGCCCAAACCTTCATTAGTGTGGAGCATATTCAATCTTAAATTAATTATACATCTCCGTAAAGAAACACACTACACAATATACGAAAAAAAGGGCAAGGGAAGAAGAATCCTGAATGTATGTATGTGTGAGTGTATGTTTGTCCAGCTTTACAAATCCACACCGTTGAACCCATGTCTATTCAATTTTGCAAGGACTCCTCTATTGCCTGGCACAAGATCGTAGTCTATGTTTGGATGCAAATAATGTACTCTGTAGACACCCACATTTACTGATGCTCATCCCAAGGAGCCAACATTTTGAAAAGTGCCTGAAGTAAAATTTCAGATATGTTGGTTATTCCTCTAAAATGTATTACTACTGTATACAGTTCGATAGTGTTTATTAAAGCATTTTCAAAGTGAATAAACCAAAAAAAAGATTTTTATATTTTGTTTTATCATGCCACTCCAAATATGGCAAATGGCAAGGATAGTTTTCCTTAAGTTAATTCATGAGAAGAATCCACAATCATTCAATCTTTCTCGGACATTTTCTCAAATGTGCTGAAGCCATTTAGTGACTGAAACATGCCGCACAAAAAACGAATATCACTTGGAAAAGCTCCATCTGATGCAAAGAGAAAATCAATATCAAGAGCTTCTGAAACACAACAAACAACAACACTACTTGTCGACAAGAGGACAAAAACAACTTTCTCCAGGGCAAATGAAATGCAAGAGCAAACTGAAGCAAGACTCGCTGACATGAGGACAAGAGCAACATCCCCAGGGCACATGAGACACCACTAGATCAGGACACGGGCAACACTGGGTACACTATATTTCAGCTTCTAGGACCATTTTTCAGCCAATTGCCCTCTATCCCAGAGCCGTGCTTTACCTTTGATTTGTGCTAAAGAGGCACCAGGATTAATAGGTTTTTCAATTCTAAAATCAATGGCCTTGTGAAACTCATGCGCCTCTTCCATAAAATTGTTCATCAGAGTGCATGGCTTTACATTACCTTTAAGCATATGGGTAAAATGGCTTACCAAGCATAGTGAATTGTCACAGTCCATATTTTTCAAATACAAGATACTAGATGCCATCCTCCAGCGAGTCATAAGTGAGGTGAGGCCTAGTTCACAACATATAGCATCCATGGGGACGCAGTTAGGTAAACCCAAGTTCTATCTCCAAATCTTCCCCTCCAACAGATGTAACCATCTCACATCCTGACATCCAAATCCTTCAAGACCATACAAGTATCATGGTCTAATACTAACCTTATAAATTGTTAAAAGTCTCTAGATGTTATAAAGGACTTAATTAAACACATTTTCTTAATGCCTTTGGTCATTATAAAGTTTGACAATTCCTTATATACTAATCAGGAACTGATTAATACTTCCAAGAAGATATATTTGGTAACTATTTCCACTGCTATACCATTGATCCCCCAAACAAACCTACTCAAATTCCTGTTGTTTTCACCAATATCTATTATTTTCGTTTTCAATGCATTTAAGGTTAGTCCATTGGCTACAAAGTATTCCACCAAAGCATTCAGGCTATGTTGAAGCCCTATGGGTGTTTTGTCCAACAGAATTGTATCATTGGTATAGGAAAGCCAGGGCAATGCACCGGTACCAAGGCAAGGTGGAAAACGTCTTCAAGTATTAAGTCTCTCGCCCATATCGGCCACATACATATGATATAGCAAAGGTGCCAGTACACAGCCCTGCTTTACACCATGATTGGTTAATATATCAGCAGACGTCCAACCCTCCACATCAAGCCTAATAGAGACAGACATGTCCTGAAACAGCTGTTTAATAAAACTAGGTAAAGACAAATCACATCCCCAGGATTCCATATTCTTCCAAAGACGTGAACAGGAGACAGAATCAAAAGATGAAGTGTAATCAATAAAACAAATATATAATCTGGCACCCTTGGTAGGTAATGTGTTCCTAATCAAATATAAAAGAACCCATACATTATGCCTACCTGAAATCAGTCTGCTGACAACTCAGCAGATTCCTATCCGTTACACACTCATTCAATTTTTGCTAAATACAAATAGATCATCACAGTAATTCAAGGAATAAATGTGCGCTGAAAATGGGTGCTTGCGTGCGTAAACTCGTGCAAGCTCCTGTTTCCGCGTGCTTACGTATTCATGGAACACATTGCGCATGACTTACTTGAGACCTGCGTTGAATTCGCACTGGTCCAACACGTCACTGTAACAGCACAAATGCCTTGCGCGATACGGCCAGCTAAGACGCACACGTCCAGCGCACACACCTAAAAAAGGGGGTGGAACACGTGACATGGGGAACAACACGCAAAAACCTACAGGGGAAGCACCAAAGTAAAATCCTTGCAATGCCCAAAGGCATGCTATCAACACGTATTCATGGAATCGAACAGGGCTCACTGGCGCACAGCAAAAGACGCGCAATCCGGAAACACGTACGCCAGGCGAAAGCAGGCAGAAGCGCCCCTGCACACCAAAACCACTGCATAAAAGTGCATGCAAACAACAAACGCGCGTACACAGCTACGATGATTGTACCCTTCCTCGCAGCAGTGATCGTGGGACACCGCAGGAGGAAGAGGAGGATAGCCAGGTCCCGCATTTTTATTACCCAAGACCAGCCTTTTTGGGATGCCTGATGACAAGGGCTATGGCAGGTATAGGTTTCCACCTCATATCATCCTAGACCTGCTCAAAGAGTGGGAGGATGACCCCACATCACCCATCCTGTGCTCCCAAGTACTGAGCCCCTTGGAAAAGGTGCTAATTTTACTGCATTTTTTGGCCACTGGGTCATTTCAGCAGACAACTGCCATAGTTGGGGTCGTCTCACAGCCCACGCAGTCACGCTGCCTACACCAGGTGTTGGAAATCATGACTGCATGCCCCTCAGCGTATACATGCCCAGAACACCCCAGAAAGGCAGGCCATGGTCCAGGACTTTTACAGGGTGGCACACTTCCCCAAAGTGCTTGGTGCCATTGATTGCATCCATGTCGCCCGACGTCCACCTGGGGTCACTGAGCACATCTATCCCAATCGCAAGCACTGGCATTCCATCAACGTGCAGTTTGCATGCAATGCCAAGGGAATCATTAACTCTGTCTATGCCAACTATCCAGGGTCCACCCATGATAGTTTCATATTCGGAATGTCACCCCTAAACTGGGACCTGGAAGCTGGGAGGCATGGCAACACATGTATCATTGGTGAGTACAAGTGGCTGTGCACATGCCTGCATGTCACACACAGACAAATAGACACACCCAACTAATGACAACCATTATCACCTCCCCAGGGGACAGTGCCTACCCTTTGAGCACCTACATGATGATGCCAATACAGAACCCCACCACACCACCCCAGGTAAGATAAGATACAACGGAGCCCATACTACAATCAGGGTCATAGTGGAGCGCACATTTGGAGTGCTAAAGTCACGCTTACGCTCCCTTGACCACTCCGATGGACAGCTACTATATGCACCACCAGTAGTGTGCAGGATCATTGTGGCAGCATGTGTCCTGCACAATGTTGCAACACAGCGGGGCGTAACAGTGGACATGGTGAAGCCCCCACATCCCCAACCACATGTACGCCGCTCCGCATGGGAGGGGAAAGGGCAAGTGGTGAGGCTGCCCGTACCCAGCTTGTGGCACAATTTTTCACATAAAATCCCACCCCTGCGGAGTGCTCACAGGCCTGGCACATTCCAAGTGACAATCGATGATGACAAACGGACAGTCAACTGTCACTACCTTACCACCCTGCGAATGTGTCCTTAGAAGTGCTACATTGTGTCCATCCCTAGCTACTTAAACCAACACAATCCTGTGTGACCAAAAGGGACACACACATGATGTAGTATGCCACTAACACCATGCAAAACCACACATCCAAATACTGGAATGTCACCTAAACCCTCCCAAAACCCATGTTACCCAGCCGACACACCACACAATAGCATGCAATGTAAAAAGTCAAAAGTAAATGCACAACACATGACACAACTGTCACAAATGGAAATATGTCTGAAACAATTCTCACCGACACATCAAAATGAAACCGTACACAGGAACATCCATCTACCAGCATAACATATCATAAACACAGGACCCAACAGTGACAATGCAGACAGTGACCAATCACAACAGCACAAGTGCCTCAATGTGACAAAGCCACCACATGGACCCCTTCCATCTTGAATGTGTCTCTGCTAGCTAAAGGGGGCAGGGCAATGCATACAGCATGAAGGGTATCAATGATGGAGACAGGCAAGGCAATACATGAAGATGTAACATCATAAAATACACATTTACCAATATCCAAAGCAAAATGCATTCTAACCATGCACTGGTCAAACAATCATGAATCCCCACAAGGGGTGTATACACAGGTTGGACTTCACACTGGCCACATAAATGATGGAAGTCCAATGCCTCTGTGTAAATTACTGTCACATGCTGCCCTCCTTGCAAGCCCATGGAAAGGGGAAGTAGGAGTGGCATATGTGTCTGGACCCCAAGCCACAAACACAAACCCGAGACAAGCCTGTATGGGCCCAGCTGGAACACACGGGATGCCTACGGGTGCCACACAAAGCAACACACTGTTACATGAATGCACAATAGACAAAAAAATAATTAAAAATTAAAAATTAAAAAAATGGCCATGGTAGACCAGGGTGCAAGGCCCACCCACCCACCCCACCCAGGAGGGAGGAGGTGCAGGGTGCACCTCGACACCCACATGCATGGATGTTGAGAATAAAATAAAAACCCCTCCATGGGTTCATGGCCTGCATGGCTAGCCTAAAGTGGGAGAGCTCTCGCCGCTGTCGGCACCCTCTGGTCTAACATGAGATGGTGAGCATGGCAAGGGATGCTGACCACGCACAGCCCTGGTATGCTCCTCAAATGCAGCAAGCATGCAGGCCTGAAAGGTCTGATTCTGTGTGATTATGGTACAGAGGTCTCCATGCAGCACCTCACGTGTTGCATGGCGTTCCGTCTGCATGGCCTCAAGTGATGCACGGATCTCCTCCCGGGTTGCATGAAGTTCTGCCTGCAAGGCCTCACATGACACACAATCTCCTCCCGGGCTGCATGGAGCTCAGCAGAGATGTTGTGTGTCAGCTGTTCCATCTGCTGTTCCGCCCGTCTACTGCGGGCCACCTCAAGTGCACGCAGAGTAGTTCTGAGGGAGGAGTTCTCTTCCCTCGGGGCATCCCTGTGGGCCTCTGCCAATGCAGCCATGGCTGTGCGCAGAGCCCCCAGTTCAGCATGTCGGTCCCTGTTGGCGGCCAACATGTCCAGACTGTGCGAGCGGCATGTGGATAGCGCTGCCTGCTGTTGGAGCGCCACCTGCCTTTCAGGGTGGAGAATGGAATTGGCCATCCTTTCCACACTCTGAGCCATCATTTCACATGATGCCTCCTGGTGCTGTGCAATGGCATACATTGAATTCTCCCACACAGTTTTCCCTGGTGGCACACGGCCATGGTGTTGCCTGACACCGCACCTGTGTTGCCCAGGGATACCTGGCCCCTGCTGCGCTGGTGCTACCTGTGGCTGCAGGACTGCAATCCTCCCTCGCTGAGCTGCCCTAGGAACAGGAGCAAGTAATGTGGAGTGTGACCCTGCATCCGTAACCCGCACAGACGGACATACCAGCACTGACTGGCCCCTTGAGGGGTCTACCCACACTGCAGGTGTGTCAGACAGAACAGCATCCACAGCAGAATCACTCACCTGCGACAGCAATGAGGGGTCAATGTCCGATTCAGCACTGGAGGAATAGGGTTCCTCAGAGGTGTACCCAGAGACATCCCTGGCCAGGATGGTCTGTAGCACCAATGGATTTTTGTGGGCTACCATCCCACGGTCTCCACTGGTGCCTGGTTGGGACTCTCTGTACTCCACCCCCTCCGCCATCTCCTCCTCCACTGCTTCCTGTGCCTCATCACCTGCACAAAATAAAAAGAAGACATGAACACACATGTTAACAGCATAGGACACACACATATGTATTACAATGTTAACAGCCAACACATGAAGCAGCCATGTGACACATGACACAAACTCAGGCATGCATGCAGTGCCAATGTAATGGAATGGGACCCTGAAAGCAGACATGGATGCATGTCAAATGGCTAAATAAGACATGCACTGCATGTGCATAGCACCTGCATCACACACAAGCTTGTGACTGGCATAGTCCTTCCACAAACATGACAGATGCCAACACACAGATGGCACGTAACATAGCCATGCCCAAACTGTCAACCAGACCCAGATGGAAGTTCAATACTACTGTCCGTGAGCCATGTAGAATGCATGTCAGTTAACATTTCATTGAAATCACTATGATAAAACACACATGTGTCACAGGCTACAACGACGTTAGGGTGTTGAAATACAGTAACGAAAGGCACATGGATTCATCAATGGCAGGTCACCTTGACATGACTCAAGTGAATAAGCATGTGGAAGGGGAGAACAGGGCTCAGAAGTGTGTGGGTGCAGTGCAGTACACGTGTAAGGCATCAACTATCCATGAGAACACAGAGGCAGTAATGTGAATGTCATGGACTGATGGCAGTGTAATGGCTGCAGTCATTCTGTGTAAAGTATTGGCATTGTGTTGTAGGGTGACAGTAAACCCCACCCCAAGGGCGGGGGATGGCTTAGAGGCAGTGCATGGTTCAAAATGGTTGCTCAGAGTACCGTGTCGTAGAAGATAGTGTGGGAAGGTGTCAATTGCATTCTTTCAGTCATATGGGAAACCAGCAGGGGAGAGGAGGACAGAAAGCACAACACATGAGGAAACATCAGAAGTGCCCCCAGACCTAGAGGCAGGGAGGCTGTAAGAGAGGGAGGCTTACACTCGACACAGACGAGAACCCCAAACTAATGGCCATGAGGAGCAACTGACCCTGAGTGAGGATGGGATGATGAAATACCATGAGAAGGAAGCAAATACTGGAGATGGAGTTGAATGAATTGCTTGCCAAGGACCCATATGGACTTGGTGGGAATGCACAGGGTCCAGGAATTAACACTCATAGCCACTGTGAACCTGTGCCATCCGCACAGTCAGAGTGAGATACCCTGCACCAAGGCCAAAGGGCGTTCCACACAGTCCAGGTCTGGCAGAGTTGCAGAGGGAAGAGTGCATATTCACAGAAAATCGTGTACTGCCTGTTGCAGTAGTCCGCCATCAGACTCATCAGTCCCATAGAGGCAGTGAGCTGCTGGGGGATGGAGGGGGAAGGAAAAATCCCTCTGAGGAGCAACAGCTCGCAGGGTGACCACCCAGAGACATCAGTCATGTGACAATAGAAGGTGAGTGTTCAGTGGAAGATAATCACAGGCTATCCGCGACCATAGGTTGGAGCAAGAATAGGGCGTAAACTCGTGGAAGCTCCTGTTTCCGCGTTCTTACGTATTCATGGAACACATTGCGCATGGCTTACTTGAGACCTGCATTGAATTCGCACTGGTCCAACAAGTCACTGTAACAGCACAAATGCCTTGCGCGATACGGCCAGCTAAGGCGCACACGTCCAGCGCACACACCTAAAAAAGGGGGCGGAACACGTGACATGGGGAACAACACGCAAAAACCTACAGGGGAAGCACCAAAGTAAAATCCTTGCAATGCCCAAAGGCATGCTATCAACACGTATTCATGGAATCGAACAGGGCTCACTGGCGCACAGCAAAAGACGCGCAATCCGGAAACACGTACGCCAGGCGAAAGCAGGCACAAGCGCCCCTGCACACCAAAACCACTGCATAAAAGTGCATGCAAACAACAAACGCGCGTACACAGCTACAATGATTGTACCCTTCCTCGGAGCAGTGATCGTGGGACACCGCAGGAGGAAGAGGAGGATAGCCAGGTCCCGCATTTTTATTACCCAAGACCAGCCTTTTTGGGATGCCTGATGACAAGGGCTATGGCAGGTATAGGTTTCCACCTCATATCATCCTAGACCTGCTCAAAGAGTGGGAGGATGACCCCACATCACCCATCCTGTGCTCCCAAGTACTGAGCCCCTTGGAAAAGGTGCTAATTTTACTGCATTTTTTGGCCACTGGGTCATTTCAGCAGACAACTGCCATAGTTGGGGTCGTCTCACAGCCCACGCAGTCACGCTGCCTACACCAGGTGTTGGAAATCATGACTGCACGCCCCTCAGCCCGCAGGCACGTATACATGCCCAGAACACCCCAGAAAGGCAGGCCATGGTCCAGGACTTTTACAGGGTGGCACACTTCCCCAAAGTGCTTGGTGCCATTGATTGCACCCATGTCGCCCGACGTCCACCTGGGGTCACTGAGCACATCTATCGCAATCGCAAGCACTGGCATTCCATCAACGTGCAGTTTGCATGCGATGCCAAGGGAATCATTAACTCTGTCTATGCCAACTATCCAGGGTCCACCCATGATAGTTTCATATTCGGAATGTCACCCCTAAACTGGGACCTGGAAGCTGGGAGGCATGGCAACACATGTATCATTGGTGAGTACAAGTGCCTGTGCACATGCCTGCATGTCACACACAGACAAATAGACACACCCAACTAATGACAACCATTATCACCTCCCCAGGGGACAGTGCCTACCCTTTGAGCACCTACATGATGATGCCAATACAGAACCCCACCACACCACCCAAGGTAAGATAAGATACAACGGAGCCCATACTACAATCAGGGTCATAGTGGAGCGCACATTTGGAGTGTTAAAGTCACGCTTACGCTCCCTTGACCACTCCAATGGACAGCTACTATATGCACCACCAGTAGTGTGCAGGATCATTGTGGCAGCATGTGTCCTGCACAATGTTGCAACACAGCGGGGCGTAACAGTGGACATGGTGAAGCCCCCACATCCCCAACCACATGCACGCCGCTCCGCATGGGAGGGGAAAGGGCAAGTGGTGAGGCTGCCCGTACCCAGCTTGTGGCACAATTTTTCACATAAAATCCCACCCCTGGGGAGTGCTCACAGGCCTGGCACATTCCAAGTGACAATCGATGATGACAAACGGACAGTCAACTGTCACTACCTTACCACCCTGCGAATGTGTCCTTAGAAGTGCTACATTGTGTCCATCCCTAGCTACTTAAACCAACACAATCCTGTGTGACCAAAAGGGACACACACATGATGTAGTATGCCACTAACACCATGCAAAACCACACATCCAAATACTGGAATGTCACCTAAACCCTCCCAAAACCCATGTTACCCAGCCGACACATCACACAATAGCATGCAATGTAAAAAGTCAAAAGTAAATGCACAACACATGACACAACTGTCACAAATGGAAATATGTCTGAAACAATTCCCACCGACACATCAAAATGAAACCGTACACAGGAACATCCATCTACCAGCATAACATATCATAAACACAGGACCCAACAGTGACAATGCAGACAATGACCAATCACAACAGCACAAGTGCCTCAATGTGACAAAGCCACCACATGGACCCCTTCCATCTTGAATGTGTCTCTGCTAGCTAAAGGGGGCAGGGCAATGCATACAGCATGAAGGGTATCAATGATGGAGACAGGCAAGGCAATACATGAAGATGTAACATCATAAAATACACATTTACCAATATCCAAAGCAAAATGCATTCTAACCATGCACTGGTCAAACAATCATGAATCCCCACAAGGGGTGTATACACAGGTTGGACTTCACACTGGCCACATAAATGATGGAAGTCCAATGCCTCTGTGTAAATTACTGTCACATGCTGCCCTCCTTGCAAGCCCATGGAAAGGGGAAATAGGAGTGGCATATGTGTCTGGACCCCAAGCCACAAACACAAACCCAAGACAAGCCTGTATGGGCCCATCTGGAACACACGGGATGCCTACGGGTGCCACACAAAGCAACACACTGTTACATGAATGCACAATAGACAAAAAAATAATTAAAAATTAAAAATTAAAAAAATGGCCATGGTAGACCAGGGTGCAAGGCCCACCCACCCACCCCACCCAGGAGGGAGGAGGTGCAGGGTGCACCTCGACACCCACATGCATGGATGTTGAGAATAAAATAAAAACCCCTCCATGGGTTCATGGCCTGCATGGCTAGCCTAAAGTGGGAGAGCTCTCGCCGCTCTCGGCACCCTCTGGTCTAACATGAGATGGTGAGCATGGCAAGGGATGCTGACCACGCACAGCCCTGGTATGCTCCTCAAATGCAGCAAGCATGCAGGCCTGAAAGGTCTGATTCTGTGTGATTACGGTACAGAGGTCTCCATGCAGCACCTCACGTGTTGCATGGCGTTCCGTCTGCATGGCCTCAAGTGATGCACGGATCTCCTCCCGGGTTGCATGAAGTTCTGCCTGCAAGGCCTCACATGACACACAATCTCCTCCCGGGCTGCATGGAGCTCAGCAGAGATGTTGTGTGTCAGCTGTTCCATCTGCTGTTCCGCCCGTCTACTGCGGGCCACCTCAAGTGCACGCAGAGTAGTTCTGAGGGAGGAGTTCTCTTCCCTCGGGGCATCCCTGTGGGCCTCTGCCAATGCAGCCATGGCTGTGCGCAGAGCCCCCAGTTCAGCATGTCGGTCCCTGTTGGCGGCCAACATGTCCAGACTGTGCGAGCGGCATGTGGATAGCGCTGCCTGCTGTTGGAGCGCCACCTGCCTTTCAGGGTGGAGAATGGAATTGGCCATCCTTTCCACACTCTGAGCCATCATTTCACATGATGCCTCCTGGTGCTGTGCAATGGCATACATGGAATTCTCCCACACAGTTTTCCCTGGTGGCACACGGCCATGGTGTTGCCTGACACCGCACCTGTGTTGCCCAGGGATACCTGGCCCCTGCTGCGCTGGTGCTACCTGTGGCTGCAGGACTGCAATCCTCCCTCGCTGAGCTGCCCTAGGAACAGGAGCAAGTAATGTGGAGTGTGACCCTACATCCGTAACCCGCACAGACGGACATACCAGCACTGACTGGCCCCTTGAGGGGTCTACCCACACTGCAGGTGTGTCAGACAGAACAGCATCCACAGCAGAATCACTCACCTGCGACAGCAATGAGGGGTCAATGTCCGATTCAGCACTGGAGGAATAGGGTTCCTCAGAGGTGTACCCAGAGACATCCCTGGCCAGGATGGTCTGTAGCACCAATGGATTTTTGTGGGCTACCATCCCACGGTCTCCACTGGTGCCTGGTTGGGAATCTCTGTACTCCACCCCCTCCGCCATCTCCTCCTCCACTGCTTCCTGTGCCTCATCACCTGCACAAAATAAAAAGAAGACATGAACACACATGTTAACAGCATAGGACACACACATATGTATTACAATGTTAACAGCCAACACATGAAGCAGCCATGTGACACATGACACAAACTCAGGCATGCATGCAGTGGCAATGTAATGGAATGGGACCCTGAAAGCAGACATGGATGCATGTCAAATGGCTAAATAAGACATGCACTGCATGTGCATAGCACCTGCATCACACACAAGCTTGTGACTGGCATAGTCCTTCCACAAACATGACAGATGCCAACACACAGATGGCACGTAACATAGCCATGCCCAAACTGTCAACCAGACCCAGATGGAAGTTCAATACTACTGTCCGTGAGCCATGTAGAATGCATGTCAGTTAACATTTCATTGAAATCACTATGATAAAACACACATGTGTCACAGGCTACAACGACGTTAGGGTGTTGAAATACAGTAACGAAAGGCACATGGATTCATCAATGGCAGGTCACCTTGACATGACTCAAGTGAATAAGCATGTGGAAGGGGAGAACAGGGCTCAGAAGTGTGTGGGTGCAGTGCAGTACACGTGTAAGGCATCAACTATCCATGAGAACACAGAGGCAGTAATGTGAATGTCATGGACTGATGGCAGTGTAATGGCTGCAGTCATTCTGTGTAAAGTATTGGCATTGTGTTGTAGGGTGACAGTAAACCCCACCCCAAGGGCGGGGGATGGCTTAGAGGCAGTGCATGGTTCAAAATGGTTGCTCAGAGTACCGTGTCGTAGAAGATAGTGTGGGAAGGTGTCAATTGCATTCTTTCAGTCATATGGGACTACAGCAGGGGAGAGGAGGACAGAAAGCACAACACATGAGGAAACATCAGAAGTGCCCCCAGACCTAGAGGCAGGGAGGCTGTAAGAGAGGGAGGCTTACACTCGACACAGACGAGAACCCCAAACTAATGGCCATGAGGAGCAACTGACCCTGAGTGAGGATGGGATGATGAAATACCATGAGAAGGAAGCAAATACTGGAGATGGAGTTGAATGAATTGCTTGCAAGGACCCATATGGACTTGGTGGGAATGCACAGGGTCCAGGAATTAACACTCATAGCCACTGTGAACCTGTGCCATCCGCACAGTCAGAGTGAGATACCCTGCACCAAGGCCAAAGGGCGTTCCACACAGTCCAGGTCTGGCAGAGTTGCAGAGGGAAGAGTGCATATTCACAGAAAATCGTGTACTGCCTGTTGCAGTAGTCCGCCATCAGACTCATCAGTCCCATAGAGACAGTGAGCTGCTGGGGGATGGAGGGGGAAGGAAAAATCCCTCTGAGGAGCAACAGCTCGCAGGGTGACCACCCAGAGACATCAGTCATGTGACAATAGAAGGTGAGTGTTCAGTGGAAGATAATCACAGGCTATCCGCGACCATAGGTTGGAGCAAGAATAGGGCCAAGAGAGGCTGCACAGAGATTGTGATGGAAGGAGGGAGCAGGTGTGGTGATGAGGATTGCCTCTGTGTGCAGGACATGGTTTATGCAGTTTGCATGACAACAAGCACGTATTAGTCCAACATCACATCGGTCACACATGGCAGTCATGTCAATGTAGCTTGAATTGGTGGACAATCATAACACATCACCCACGCAACATACACATGGCCTGGACACACACGCATCACCACTCACCGGACATTGCCTCATAATCTGGCATCCCTCCGATGCCTTGGACCAGCTCCACTGCGAAGAAATCAGCAGCAATCTCCTCATGTGGAGTGAGGTCTTTGTCCTCTGGTGGTGTCTCACTGTCAGTCAACAGAGTAGAGGTGTAGTTAGCAGCCAGCTTGCCTTTTTCTCGGCGTCAGTGGTCATTCCAACCCTTCTGGCAATCATCTGCTGTGCACCTCTCATGCCCCACGGCACTAATATCATCCGCGATGAACTGCCAGTGGGCCCTACGCTGAGCAGGCATATGTTTCCTCCCTGACGTTACCAGCATGTCACGCCATGTTCCAACACATAGGCCACAAGCGCGTCCAGTTCCTCTTGACAGAAACACTGCTTCCTTATTGTGTGGGAGTCCTGAGCCATGTCTGAGGTACCAGCCTGTTCTGCTGGAACACGCTTCTTCCTCTTGGGAGGTGGTGCGGACCCTGAATGGCTTGTGCCACTCTGGTCAATAGGGGCTGAAGCACAGGTGCACTGGCCAATGGAAACATGCAATGACACGTGAACCGAAGGTCGGTCTGCAGGTATCGGTGACCGGGAGCTGTTGCCAGGACCCTGCGCCACACCTTCCCCGGTCTGAAGGGCCGAGACCAACACAGTCCTGGCTGGGTGACTACGAGCTGGGGTGGTGTAAAATGCAGCTGCTCCTGCAGCTTCCACACCCTGGCTGCTCGGGGTAGCAGATGACACTGTTGCCCCAGATCCACGTGACCTGGTGACAGTGTCGTCCTGTGCCTGTTCCAGGACCAATACAGTCCGGGCTGGCTGATCCTGAGCCGCGGTGGTGTCAGCTGCAGCTGACCCTGAAGCTTCCGCACCCTGCCTGCTCGTGACAGCAGATGGCACTGCTTGTCGGGTCTGACGGGTGCTGGGGATGGCAGCAGCAGCTGCATATCACTGACCTGCTTCTGGGGGGGGCATAGCTGTCCCTGCATGTGCCTGTACACCCTGCCCTCGTGGACCACCCTGGCCACGTCACGCACCACGGCCACCTTGGCCACCCTGGCCACGTCCCCCACCTCGGCCACCTCTGGGAGTTTGCCCAGCTTTGCCATCATTACCACTTGGTGCCCTCCCAGTCATGGCACTGATGTACAAGCACAATAGGAGGTGCAGACATTTGTCCTGGGCAATTGGGGTAAAGGGGGAAGGGTACATGATGGAAAAGGTACCCCTATGCTCCTGCAAGGCTTTATGTGCCCCTGGGGAAACATAACAGGTCACACAACGCTCAGGCACCCCCAAAACAAAAACAAATGTGCACACGACCCCTCGGTAGTCCACGTCCGATGAAAAAACATCTCGCAGTACGCTGTGGCACCCAAGAACACATAAAATGCATACACAGGGAACGCGTAGGCTACTATGACCTTGGAAATGAGGTACGCGACACACAGATAATAAAATTGTGGATCATTCCAGATGCAGGAAACTCATCTATTAGAGCTCCGTCCAAGCCCTCTGAGGCAAAATACATGCACACTTCCTAATTATGATATGGATTGAACCAACTGAAGTGATTTCACCGAAAAGGGCATTGCAAGGCGCACCATCAGTCTTTGATACTTGGAGGCACCATGAAGTGACTTTAGAATAAGTTGCCATAATAAAGCCAAGTGACAAATAACTTTGTGGTGCAAAATACCTAAATTGCACTTTTGTTATATGTGGAGCAACTCTACAGTCATTAGGCTGCTGATAAGGCACAATGTGATTAAATGATTTGCTCAGGAACACACACTTGGTTAAAGGTTGAAACTGGGATGTGGACAATTTAAGCGATCGCACACATCTTTCCAGGTTTAGTTGATATAGATCTTTATTAAGGTTTTGCTTTAAATTTCATGTGCTTAAATAATTATTTATATCAAAGCCTTGGAAGCAAACCACATTACATAATAAACTAGTCTTTCATAGTTAACTAACCATACACTATATACATTGTCTTAGAAATATGTTGAGCAATGGGAGTATGGGTTTAGGATTATTCTCCCCATTCTGCATGTAAAGTCACAATAGCGTCATGCAGATTAATGTGAGCCTAACAAATCCCCCTTGGGTTTTAAAGCCATAGTGATTGTTTCATAAAGCATGGAACATTATGCATCCTTCTCACTTCTGATCACTCCCTCCCATTCCCATTTCTAAAGGGACAAAAGACCTTGCTAATAGTTCACCCCTCCCTCCCATCAGTGCCTAATCGCCCACATTGTAATGCTCTATTGATACAGAGCAACGTGAGGACCCTCTGCTGCCTGGAGCTCCTTAGGACATTGTCCTGGCAGCGGGACACCTCTACCATTCGGAACGGGTAGGGTGTGCTGCTGCTAGGACGAGCATGCTGAGCAGGAAATGCTCAGCACACATTGTCCTGCCAGCAGGACACCTTTGCCGTTGGGCGCCCTCTTTGAAGTGCCGAATGGGAAAGTTATCTCAATGAAAAATGTCCCGGTCTGGCTCTTAAAAGAGCCACGGGGGGCAGCTACCCCCACCCCCTGCCTCTCCCGCTTGAAACTCCACTGCTTAGAGCTTTTGAACACAGGAAAACATACCTTAATTTTAATCAGTCAGAATCCTATAGAAAAAATCTATCGGCACATACAAGGTGCAGTGCAGAACACAAGTTTGGAGATATATGGCATTTAAAAATTGATACCAAGTATACTTGGTCACCCACGGCACTGCATCAATCGACAGCTTCTGCCTTCGAATGAAAGAAAAAATCAAGAGGAATTGCTGACATTTCAGTGAATCTGTTCCTTTCGGCCATGGCTTAAAATGTCAGGGTGATAAAGTCTGGTTTGCTCAATGGACATTGCTCCACTGTTTCCATGTGTTATTGTATATGTAAATATAAATGCTGTGTGCACACAGTGTATGTCAATGGAGGTGCTAGGTGCATTTGTGTGTGAGTGAGAGTGTATGCAAGCATATGTGTGTTGACTTTTGTGTCGGAATGAATGATTTATAATGCATTGTTTGTATGTTCTATTGGAATTAAGTTTGTGAATGTTATGTTGTGTCACTGGGTGCATGGCAGGCCGGCTGGAGATGTGTAGGGGTCCAATTGAATTTTTAAGCTAGGCCACCAGTATTATGAAAGTTATAACAGAGCATCAGCAATGGACTCTTGTGGTGTAGTAGTCTAGTGTTATCCCCCAGGAATTTAGGTTGTTTGATTGAGGTACAGAATCACAGAAAAATTCACTGTAGTCATTTTCGCTACAAATACGTTTTTACCTGGGTACAAAAAAACAAACCCATGTCCCCCAAACCGCCAGTACACCCATAAATCCCCCCTACATCCCTTTTCTCAATTCGCCGCCTCTCCTGTACTCTGCAGCGTCAGATCCATATATCTAACGTAGGTTGGATCTGACGCTGAAGGGTCCCTTGTTCTTCATTTTTTTTGTTGGGTTCCCTGCCACCAAGGGGGACATCCCTGCAACTGCTGAAGTCAAAAATACCAAACATGGGGAGCGGGGGACACCACCGCAACCACAGCTCTTCATGTTCGGTATCTGTGGCTTCAAACTAATTGTGGTGAACAAATTCAGTCAAATCTGCCATTCAACCAAATTTTATCGAACAATTTGGTCGAAACGTTCCCTAAGAGCCACCACCCGCCCTCCCTCTACCCCAGCCCCGTCCCCCCAACATTTTCAGCAAAGTTATTCCACTGGGAATAACATTGCCTTCCAAGGCCACTCCATCAGCCTGGTGTGTTGGCAATACCTGTGCAAAGGTAATCCGGGTTGGCAAGCAACAAGCAACTGCTATGGCAGGAAAGGTACCATTGTCTTCAGAAACCACTACATCAGCGACAATATCAGCCTGAAAAAAAGACTTAATTTTCCTCACCATATTTCTTTTGCTGGACAAAACAGCAGCCCCAGGCAAAAAAGTATCCCTAGGCATTTTCCTTTTTACAGATAAGATTTTAATACACCCTAAACCGAGTTTCAGTGCATAGAAGATTCATCACAGACAGCAGCTCTAGACTCACCCTTTCCACCACAGGACTGCAGTCACATTTGCACAACGCACTTTCCAACGCGCGTGCTAACACATGGATTGCAGTTTTTGAAAGCTGGTACCAGGAGTAATGATGATCGCTGTCAGAAGGCAGCCACAATCAAACGACCTCTGAGATCGGCTCCTAAGTAAAACTCTGCTCTGTTTCAGCCAAAGGTAAGGATCAATCTGACAGCAAAACTGTAGTCACGCTGCACAACGCACGTTCCAACACATGTAATGCAAGTTGGTCACTGCCTTCCCTAAACACACCAATTCTGGGCAGAGTGTGCAAGTGGTCAGATTTGGTTGCGCTTTATTCTCCATAAATTACTGGAATGCTTTTGACTTTCAAAGTGGGCTAGCACCCAAGATGGTTTCATGTTGGCATGGTGGTGGTGGTGGGGTTGTGCTGGGGGTGTTATTGATACAACTTGAATGTGATGCGCTTTCTGATATGATCCAGAAAGGATGGTTTTCAAAGATACTGCCCTCATCACAGATAGGGCGGAGCCGTAGAAATGCGGTAGAAATGCACTGGTTACGCAATTATCGCTGCATTGCCGACCCACACAATCCTGAGTTTTGGGGAAGGTCAAAGCACTTACCTCCAGCTTTGAGCTGGGGGTGAATGCAGCGAGTTTCCACCCATTTTCATTGCATTTACCGCACCGCAATTTGCAGTAAATTCACCAAAAATGCCCCATAGAGTCCTATGGACTCGGGATAAAATGGGGATTAAGCGCCAGACCAAGTTGCCGTAATGCTATTTGTATTGGGTGGTATCCTGGTGGTAAATCTGCCGGGATACCGCCCAGTTCGTGATGTGGCCCTATGAGGCTGAGCATCTATTATTACTATAGACTCTGCAGCTGTGGTGTCATCCAATTACACCTACCTATCACTACTTTCCAATTTTTTAATATCTAGTAGAGGTGCACAAACTTCCCAAAATGTACCCTGCAGATAAATCAAGCTGTTCTGGGTGGGCTTGTTCCACCGCACAATATTTCCATGGATTTGCAGGAGTTCGAACCCCCATCGAGAGTCTCACAGCAGGGTTTCAGGGCTCCCATCCCATTGCAAGGCTGAGACTACAGAGAGGAGTTTGACAAATTGGCAGTTTGGAGATGATTTGAAGTGCACTTTGTGAGTTTAGTAATGTTTTGAAGTGATTCGGAGGATTTCGCTAGTTGTATGTGGTGTTTTCAGTTGATTCCTGTTTTATCAATGGTTGTCATTTCATTTTGTGTATGTTAATTAGGCTCCCTCTCGAACCTTCACTTGTTAACCTTAATCCCTTTGAAACATCTTTAAAAAAAGTGTTTCTTTTGTACTTGTGCCTGTTTTCTTTGTACCACCAAACACAAATACTTTCCTGGCACTATTCCTTTACTGTATTTATAAAGAAACCTCTGTATGTGAACCAGAGAACTCTACCCATGGTCTACTCAGTTACCTTTCCTAGTGTTTCTGTGTTTGGCGCAACTGCCATTTTTCCCACCCCACCAAATAATCGTTTTTGGCAGATTTTCCACGGTGGTTTTACCGCACACAAAGTCCAATGATTTACCTCTAGCTTGTTGCTGGAGGTAAATCATATACTTTACCTAAAAAACGGAGGATTTGCCATGCAGTAATTCCACTGGTGGTACATCTGCCAAAACTCTGTATGGTGTCCACATAAATTGGGAATTACCACCATTTGTAATCCTGTGGTAACACCACGGGAACAAGTGGTGGTAACAGCAAACGAGCTTGACAGCATTTTGGTGAAGTTACCACCAGAATGTAGATTAAGACTGTAGTACAGATCACCAATTAATTAATCATTGTATTTTTTGCTATATTGTGTGCTTAATAGTACTGTTTAATCACTGTATACTAATCCCCAGTCCCATTCTACTCGTTGAAGTGATCCTTTTTCAAATCTCTTTGAATGTGTTTGTTTTTTGTACTGCCTTTAGCGGTTTCATCATTTAGAAAATATTTCTCAAATTAAAATAAAAAATTAAAAACACTAATTTACCTGATATGCTTTCTCTCTCTAGCTGTTTAAACAAAAAGTGATAAGCAGCGTTAAAAATAAAATGGTGTGGGCCCATTGGTGTGTCTAAAGAGTAAGGAAGGGGTAACCAGTCTCCTATAGATAGATAGGTGTACTGCACCTTCCACATTTGAGACAGATTCCCCATTAAAAAAGAAATGGAGGAAGCACCCAACAGATTGACTGCCAGAATACTGCCAAACTCGTAATGAGGCATTGTGTCTTTTTATTTGAAGGGAGTGGAGAGAGAGAAGATGAGAAGTGGGACTACTGCCTGAGGAGGATTATAAATGGGCGATACATGGAGCCAGAGGGGGATTAAGTGGTTTAAGAGAGGTTGATGTTGGTTGAGGATTGGGAGACAGTTGAGGAGGGGGAGTTGGTGTACCAGGAGGGTCAAGTGGTGGTTGTGGGAATACAATGTTTGAAGGGAGACAGTGTTTGAGTAGGGGAAACATATGGTGGTGGAGGAGGATATGGCTAACAGTTTGTAGTAGATTGTGTTATCTGCAGAGTCAGAAGGTCAGCAAGTACCTTGACTTTGGATTTGGCAGGGAGGTGGAGGTAGTGCAGCAGCAGCAGAATTGAGAGGTAGCCACAGAGGTTCACTGGACAACGGGCAGAGGAGAGAGGAAGAGATGGTGGTGGTGACCAAAGAGCAGGAGGTGAAGGAGACAGAGATGGTTCCTCAGATGATAATGGAGACTGAGGCTTCTGCACCATTGCATGATTATGCAGAGGGGGCAAGGTGGGATTAGGCTTTTTACAAGAGGATGAATTCACATAAGAAGCATCCTGATACAAGTCATCACTGCCAATGTTACTGTGAGTGGGGAGGCAGGCAGTGTAATATGCAACCTCTGCCAGAAAACAGTTTATCAGGGCAATACAAGTAAGAGTTTCTTGGGCACCTCCTCAATGAGCACATACTTTATGCTGTGAAGCAATATTTTTAAGGAGCCAAGTGGCACCATCGATAAGCAGGGCCACTTTACCACAAATAGCAGGGTCTGGTACGATTTGGGCTGAACAGGTTGGACAAAACGATCTGGTGAAGATCCAAACTACATGCATTGCCTTACCATGATCAGTTGGTGTGTGCTGGATGGCAATCTAGTGGGAGATGTCATGGAGATGAACTAAACTCGTTTAGCTGACTAGGCAAGATGGTAATAAAAGACAGTACATGGTACAATGGGAAAATGCAAGAATAAATCATTAGTGGCTTTGCTAGTTGGTAATCCCAAATAAAGCGAGGCCGGACCTTCAGTATGTGAGTGTGGTACTAGGACTTGGAGAGTGGCTCCAATGGTAGAACCACATTATATTTAGGATGATGGGAAAAGTGAATATTTACTTGCAATGCACTTACCCACCACTGGGAGAGTGTAGGAATGCTCCACTAGATACTCACACTAGACACATCTTGCATGGATATCAAGGTTTATTTCGACAAAACTAAATGTGCCAAAAAAGAACTCTGCTGCTGCAGAATGTTCTGGAAAAATCTGCATGAGCAGAACATTATGAAGGTACAAGCTGTGACGTCATTACATACAGTGACAATCTGTGTGGCTGGTTGGTGAGAACTTAAACATGGTCAGCCTGCTCCATTGGGGATGCCAAGCCATTGGTCCCAGCCCCGTCCGTCCATCTTCCTCCATGTGGGACACGATTCATCCATCATCAGTGCTGAGTAATTGGAAAATATTTGCAAACTAAACAATGCATCTTTATCTATGTAACAGTGCACCTGGTATAAGCAGTCAGGGGCCCAAGGGGGAAAGATGAGTTCACACTCATACACTTCACTCGCTCCCAGGCAGGTCGGCACTTCTCCAAGGTCTCCATCTCTCATTTTTGGCTATAATGTCATCCCTTCCTGCACCTTGCAGCACAAATCATGTGACCTAGAAGTGAAGGCATGGGTACCCTGCTTTCTGATCTTTTTGATTGATCGGGGACCAACAGGTTTATGGTCAGTCGTCTTTGGTTATCTGGTACGTTGGAATTCAGGGGTCCTAAAGCCAGGTCATTGGGGTGCTATAATTTAGGATTGGAACTGGTGGGGGTTGGGGGCTTGTGCCCTCCTTCTCATGGTATTACACAGTTCACAGACACTCAGCCCTCCTCCCATTGTCTTGGAGGGCACATTCTTTCCAGGCCACGAAAATTGCCAACATTTTAGGACATTGAAGGGTTTTATGGGGCTGTGCAGCTCTAGCGTTTCTCATCGGTATGTGGGATACAACCTACTCCCTTGCTTATGTTCCTGGTCTAGGCACGGAGAGCTGACTGTCGCCCTACGTTTAAGCTTGGTGCTGTAATATGGCTGCTAATATCTAAGATGACTGTTATTCCCACAAGTACACTACACTTCCAAAATCATGCGACAATGTGATCATGCAGAAGCCCTAAATGCACCTCCCTGGTCTTTTACAATATCTGTGATGATCTTTGCCTTATCCTAGTGCTTGGGGATGCAGGAAGATCGTGTTCCCTTCCAAACAAGAGTCTGCACAACCGATTCTCATACCACTCTATCCATATGACTGTAGTTGGCTTGCACAAATTCCTCATCTGAGAAGTCTGTTCTGTGGTCTTCCAAGAAATTGGAATAATATGTTTTATCATCCTGCAGTCTTCAGTGATAAGATTTTTGTTCATTTGTTTATGAAAGTAAACTCTCACGTGTGTATCATTGAGGCATCTTCTGTTTTCTGAAATAACGACCCCTGCAGGGGGAGGCTATGCTTTCAGCAGCTAATAGTCGAAGCACAGATGGCCACACTTACCACTTTCGAATCCAGAATTGTAACAGATCAACACTACTACGTTGGCATGTGTTAAGAAGAAATTTATCAATCATCTTGCCCACAGTGTGCATATTTATTTCTCATCAGGACCTTGATACGGTGGTCGGTCAAAAGGCCGAAAAAAAAATCCCGAATAACAAAAATCTCGAAAAAAAAGGCCAAAAAACAAATATCGAATTTATTATTTTTTTATATATATGTATTTTTTGGGTCAGGTAAGTAAAAAAAAGGGTTAAAATAAAAGAAAATAGAAAAAAAGGGGGGTTGGGGTGGAACACCCCCATTTAGAAAAAAAAGTAGTTAAAAAAAATTCGATATTTTTTTTTCAGCCTTTTTTTTCGTGATTTTTTTTTCTCGAGATTTCTAATTTCGGTTTTATGACCATAAACCCCTTGATACATATAGCAAGTCAGACTGGAAAGCCTGTCCCCCAGCCTCTTATATTTTTCCATTCTCTGAAAACCTTGAATTGTTTGTCTTGGGCTAGTTTCGGGAGTTGTGGAGGATGAGTGACTTCTATCAGAGGAACTTTCTGGCTGTGGTGGAGTGCTGCACTGGAGTGTAAATCATTGTCCTTTGTAACTCTATTATTATCCAAGCTGGGCTTTTAAAAGGTTCTTTATTGCATCCTTAAACATGGCTAACACATCCTCTTGTGACTTACAACCAGGTAAATTGTTCTCATCCTCATCCCCATGCCTTTTAAAAGATATCACATTGAATTTAAACTGTGGTTAAAAAACAAAGATGTTAGGAGGTACTCCATATTCCACTTAATGCCACCAATGCTTGGATCCTTTCTGAAAGTTTAGAACAGATGCGTAGCTGGCTGCTTTGCTTCCGAATCACTCGACAGTTCATGTTCATGTATTGTGCTGGATCATTCTCTTCCAACAGATACATGACATGCAACGCGTCACTTAGTAATTGTAATTGTTTATTTATAGAGCGCTCATACACAGGTGGAGTGCTTCAAGAGATTTAGCATACATGCAAACCCACGTGGTGGTCTTTTGAAATGGCTACATTATAGGGCAACATTGTAACACATGTTCTACTGTGTTGGTGGAAAGTAGGTACCATCCAATTGCCAGCATATAAGGTTGGGACGAGCCAATCATGACTTAGCAGTCCAAGAATGGTCATCCTTCTGTGTTGGCTTCCATGAGGACCACGTTGAGGTTATTTCTATGGCTGAATGTCAACGTTCTCTAAAAGACCAATAGGGCTGGGCAGAGTCACTCACATGTCAGACTTTCTTAAGGTAGACCATACATTAATGCAGAATTGCATTGTTTTGAGCTCTATTCCTGGGGAAAAACCTATAACATAGGTCTACATTTAGAGTAATCCTGGGTAAATCTACCCATCCCCCTACAAATCACTGCAGGAACAACCACAGGTTTTGGGTGAATCCATGGGATCCTGTTGAATTACTGTGAAGTCTGAATTTCGGTCCTGATTTCAAAAAGGTTGTGAATCCTGTTCGCAGATTTGGGAATCATGCCTGGATCCTATCTGCATCATCAAAGTGATGCCTGCATCAAGTATTGTCATGTGCATTTAGGCAAGTTCTTTCCTATTTACTATTATTACTATTATGGTATTTATTGAGCGCAGACCGAGTTTCAAGAAGCAACAGAGGGCTTTACATGGGTATACACCAATTCAGATAAACAGAGGGCTTTACATGGGTATACACCAATTCAGATAAACAGAGGGCTTTACATGGGTATACACCAATTCAGATAAACAGAGGGCTTTACAGGGGTATACACCAATTCAGATCAGCAGAGGGCTTTACAGGGGTATACACCAATTCAGATAAACAGAGGGCTTTACATGGGTATACACCAATTCAGATAAACAGAGGGCTTTACAGGGGTATACACCAATTCAGATAAACAGAGGGCTTTACAGGGGTATACACCAATTCAGATCAGCAGAGGGCTTTACAGGGGTATACACCAATTCAGATCAACAGAGGGCTTTACAGGGGTATACACCAATTCAGATCAGCAGAGGGCTTTACAGGGGTATACACCAATTCAGATCAACAGAGGGCTTTACAGGGGTATACACCAATCAGATCAACAGAGGGCTTTAAAGGGGTATACACCAATTCAGATCAGCAGAGGGCTTTACAGGGGTATACACCAATTCAGATCAACAGAGGGCTTTACAGGGGTATACACCAATTCAGATCAACAGAGGGCTTTAAAGGGGTATACACCAATTCAGATACATAATGGAGCGCTTTACAGAGGTGCACAACATTACAGATGCATAACGTAGTGCTTTTCAGTTGTAACAACAGTGGGTGTTGTTTGGCTTCAGGAAGGCGAGCAGGGTAAAGAGTGATTTCTAAGGGGTTAGGCAGGATTTCGTTTTACTTTAAGGACTGTTTGTGTCATATGCGTTTTTAAAACTTTTTGTTTTTAGCTGGGAAGCATGTATGTTTATTTTATTACTTTCTGGAAAAGGCACTCAGTCAGTTTAATTGGTAAACCATTTTTTTTAGTTAATTAGGGAATCCTTTTCATTAGCTTTGAAAAACCTTCCTTTGCTTCTTTTTAATGGGAAAAACGTGTTTGTTTTATGCAGAAAAAAACTATTTTTTGGAGGGGGGAAATCAGGGATGCAGCATGAGACATGCCCTGCGGTGCTGTCTCAGCAGGATTAGTACACTCATGTGGATCCAGTGGGCATGAAGCTTTTATCGTCCTACTTGGAAACAGAAGAGAGGGAGGAACAATTTATAACCACAGTCAGTGTGAGGCACACAGACAATCTTGCTCCTCCAGCAGATGTTGATGCCACGGAAGCTGTTGGTTTGATTGGTGGTGCTGAGGATGCTATTGGGGGTGATTGGGTTGATGGTGGCAACAGTAGTGTCACTGAGAAAGAAAAGGGTGAAAGGGCTGTGGCAGTGGTCAGGAGGAGTAAAGTCAGTACAGTAGGGGTCAGGAGGAGAGCCAGTATTGCAGAAGTCAGGAGGTGACACAAAGGGTAGCAGTGAAGGCTCAAGGAGGGTCAACAATTTGCTTTAAAAGAACACCATACTTATAAGCTTGGGAATATTTTAAGGTGCCTAATGGGGTTTCAGCATAAGAGGTTGTATCTGTGGAGTGCACCTTGTGTTCGGATCAAAGTCCTTTAGAAGGGGGAAGGTTTCTGCTACCCATTCACTGAGTACCATCGCCTGTCTGAGCCACATACTGGAAAGCTACACCCACACCAACCCCAAGCCCAAAACAGTGGTGACGATGAGACTGCAGCAGGGATGTCCCAGGTGGTATGAGGTGAACCTCTGCACCATTGTTGGATGGGCAGATATGTTGCTGCAGTAACAGGTGTGTGCCGATTCACAGCAGGGACAAGCCAATGCCATTCCAGGGAATGTAGAAGAGAGAGTCAATGTCCCGGAGGATAGTCCCATGGACAACATTCTCTGAAAGATCTGGAAGTTATAATGCCCAGTGTGGAGGCACATCTTCAGCCGGGGAGAACTGATGCATGAGACAGTACCGGTCAATGCACAACATCATTTTGAAAAGCACATCTCACGCAAGTTTACCGATACAGAGAGTTTTGCTGTGATGATGTGTCACAGGGGAGCTAAATCATATTTGCTTTGCTTATTTATTGTGCATTTGCAAGGTGCTTATAAAGCAAGTACATTGTGTTTTAAAAGAGTGCATATTTATGCTGTATAATTTCTTTTAATGTTGTTTCAGTTGTTTCATTTTTTCTTCCACCCCTTAAAAAAATACAAAACAATTCTAGAATTTGAAAGAAAATGATAAAAAAGAAACAATAAATACCTAAAATAATGACATTCATATTGTATTTCAAGTTACTTTGGTATAATGATTTGGGTATCGAAAAATAAACATTTACTTGAGGGTAGAGATTTGAAAACCGTGCGCCCTACTTCAGGATTTAAAATGGAATTTATTTTTGGATAGGATTGGATTCATGTACCAATCACTGAGATGTTAGCCTCTCTATCCACTTCTCGATAGGTGGTGTGCCATTAGCTTCACTAGTAAAGATACTAAAAGAAGGGACAGCACTTTTCCCTAACACTAATAATTCAGTATGCATGAGAATCATCCCTGTGGCAACAGTGTATTATGCCTTGCAGAGGTTTATTAAGGATGTTTTGCACTGAGTCCCACCACAAGATGGTAGCCAGCTCAGACTTGAGAGTTGGTCATTGAACAATCCCTCTCCATTCAGGCTCAGGTAACCTAAGTGGGATCTACACATTCAGGCTGTGCCCACACATCTGCATGACAGGTGAGATGTAAACAATGAGTGTGTGCCCTCAGCCCAGAGAAATATGAAAGCTGTGAAAATGAGTATCTGCCGTTACTCCTGCAGGGCAGGAGAGATGTAAAATTGTGCGTGGGTCCTCAACTCTACAGGAAACGAGGGACATACCAATTGAACGTTTACCTCACCCTTGTGAGGCAGGAGAGACATACAAAATCAGGCTCTTTCCCCACTTCTGTGGAACAGAAGAGACATAAAAGTTCAGGCTCTGCCCTTACCCCTTCTAGACAGGAGGGACTCTAAAATTGAGTGTGTGCCCTTGCTCCCATGAGACAGGATTGATGTACACATTGATTGTGCCCCCTCGCCAAACAGGTGAAATGTATATATTGATTGGTTGCCCCTACTATGGCGAGGCAGGAGTAATGTAAATGTTCAGACTGTGCCCCCACCCCTACAAGACAAGATAGATTAAAGAAGGGTGTACCTGCAGTCCAGTGAGACAGGAAAGACATATAAATGTAGGTGGTATCCACACTCGTGCAAGACAGGAGAGGTATACAAATTCAGGTTGTGCCCCCACCCAGCAAGAGAGGAGAGGCATACAAATGGGTGTGTCGTTACACTGCAGTAAGATTGGAGAGGCATTCCAGTTCTGGATGTGGTCCCACCCCTGCTAGACAAGAGAGAAGCAAACAATTAAGTGTGTGACTCCATTACTGCAAGACAGGAGAGACATACAATTACAGGCTGTGCCCCCGACCCTGTGAGACTGGAAATAGGTAAAAACGGATGGTGTGAAGCCTTCACTTGTGAGATATGAAGGACATAAAAATTGAGGCTCTGCCACCTCGCCTGCAGGACATGAGAATGTAAAAAATCACACTGCGTCCTCACTCCTGTGAGACATCAGAGATGTACAAAATGTAGTTTGTGCCCACTTCTCCTGCAAAACAGGAGGGATGTAGATATTGAGTGTGTGCCCCTTCTCTGGCAAGACAGGATAGACTTAAAATTGAAGGCTTTGCACTGCTACTGCAAGACAGGAAAGAAAGAAAAATTGAGTATGCACGCTCATTCCGGCATAGCATAAGGGACCCAAAAATTCAGGCTGTGCCCCACCCATTTTAGACAGGATAGATTTTAAAATGTTGTTTGTGCCTCCACTATAGTGAGACAGGAAAGACATACACATTCAAGCTGTGTCCCCACCCATGCAAGACAGGAGATACACAATAAGTCAGGTTGTGCTCCAAACACTGCCAAACAGTAGAGATGTAAACACAGAGAGAGTGCCCTCACTCCTGTGAAACAGGAAAGATATCCAAATTCCGATAGTGCACCCACCCCTGCAAGTCAGGAGAGTCATACAAATTGAGTGTGTGCCCCTACACCAGCAAGAAAGGAGAGATATAACATTTCCTGCTGTACCCCTTCCCGAGCAAGACAAGAGAGATTTAAAATCGATTGTGACCCCAATCCTAAAACAGGGAGATATGAATATTCTGATTGTGCCCCCACTCCTGTGAGGTAGAAGAGATGTAAATATTCAATGTGCACCACTACTCCTGAAAGACAAGAGAGATGTAAATAAATCTGGATGTGAGTGTCAGGTTCCACAGCTCCAAGGCGTGAAAGTGGCACAAACCAACCACCCCCACTACGGTGTCCGGGACCTGCAAGTCGGTGCTTACGCAGGGCTCAGGTACCCCAGCTGGGAAGGAGGGTTAGGGATCCTTGTTGGATAGGTAGGGGGAACAGGGAAACCGGAAAGAGGGTTAGGGAGCAGTTATGGAGAAGAATGGGGTAGTAGGTTAAGGCATGACCATTGTGCACGCTTACACACACACACACACACACACACACACACTTACTCATCTAGTATACAATGCCCATAGTCATGAGCTAAACATGACCAGCACAAAACAATATTCATAACATAGTACTGTGCTTAGTTTAAGATCGGAGTAACTCAGAGTATCTTTTGTTGTCTCTGTGGTGATCTCGTGCTGTCCAGTTTTTTGCAGTAGGAGTTCAATTGCTGCAAAAAAGCACTGCGATTAGTAAACACATCAAGGATTGCTGCATGTGGCTTTCTGGCCATGAGTGTCTATGTTGTTCAATGGCCGCAAATGGTTAAATGTATGACATCTTTCTTTTTGAGCCGCATGTGGCTAAACATGCGTTTCATGGGGTAGCCGTGAATGGCAATATGGCATGCACTACACTAGGACCGCATGTGGCTTTAGTTGTGAGTCGGCATGCAGGGTGAGTTGCTAGTGGAGTGCGTAATGCATTTCCATGGAGCTCTACAGCACATGAGCTGCCTTGCTGTGGAGCGCTTTGTGAGCTACGTGGGTTAATGCTGGTCTTTTTACGCCAACATGCAACTCTGCCAGGTACTTAGCAGGGGCCAGGATTGGATGGGGCTGGGCCCCCTTCTCCCCAAGGCTTGTCCGATCACTTTCAGTACTTATCTGGAGTATGCAAGGGGCCAGGTGCTGGGTCCGGTGGGGCATGGCCCCTCGCAAGGCATTGTTGTCGGGAACTGCTCGATCACATGTCCTATCAGGTTGAGGACTCGAGCACAAGCCCTGTGCTTCTGTTGGTGCATGTGTGCATGCGCATACGCGCGCCACGCCAAGCGTTGGTCTTCTGTGGTCCTGAGCCCAAGTGCAGCTGGGCGATGTAGTCCCATATGTGTGTGTCCTGCAAAAGGGGCAAAGGAGCCGACTATAGGGCCTGAGTTCCTGAAATTGATCCCTTTGGGGCCTCTGAAGTTTTGGAACAGAATTCATGGGAAAAGTTGCATGATTTATGCCATTTACTGTGTTTCCCTGGCCTGTGGCTATGCCAGTGAGTCCATCCTTGCAGGAGAGCAGAGATGTAAAACAGTGTATGCCTCCACTCCTGTGTGACAGGAGAGACATACAAATGTAGAGAAGAAAGTTGGGTTCTAGGTACTGAACACTCCTGTGCTGGGCTCGGTGAGTAGTTTGTTTAGAGTCTATTAGGTTCTGCAAGGTCACAGGTTGGAAGAGGTAAACCCAGTAGCTCTTGAGAAAGGAGTTTAGTGAGACGTCTCACTAGACATACAAATGTAGGCTGTCCCCTCATCCCTGGGATAAATAATTGATGTAAACTTCAGGGTCAAGTTGCCTTTCTTGCAGTTATTACGTATTATAGCTAATATAGCTAATATTGTGTCCATTTGTTTTCTTGCATGTGGGAGAAATTACCCAAAGTGTGACAATTTGGATGTACGAACACTAGAGCAACATGAGCACCATAGAATCAGAATTGGCATGAACAAGATATTTTGTTGAAAATGTACATAACACATCAACAATTAAGATTTGAGTATTAGAAAAAATTCTTAAAATGCACATGGTAGGATCTTGTCAAATAATTTTCAAACAATGCACACATTTTTGGATCTATAGGATGAAAAGTCAAATTCCTGGAGGACTGAATTATTACTTTGATTTCTAAATCGTTTTATGAGTCTCATGGAAAATTGTGAACCATAATATATTGAAAATATGTTCAATGCAATGGTAGAAAGACTGGGATTCAGCTTAACAAGAAAACAGAATGCATTTACATAGAATAGAATAAAGAATATTGTTAGCTGTTAAAAGAAAATAGACTAACATTTTGCAATAACAGGATGAAACATCATCTGTTGAAGAACGACAGTCATGCAAAGTTTGACTAGAGACAAAATGAGTGGCATAGAAAAAGCAGGTGGTAAGTAGCGGTTCCCGCAGGACTACTGAATTTTCAATGTGAGATGAATGATGTCTTGGGAAATCTGTGGGTAAGTGGATAAATCACTGGACAGACTGAAACTATTGATTTTGTAGCAACGGTACATACTGTAGATAGTAAGAAAACTAACATGTGAAGTCTGGCATGTATTATTTTTGTTGACAGCATTTATCATGTGGTGCATCTAGGTACAGAGAGCATTCTGACAACACTAATATTAATGTACCATGAGGTAATGCGTATAATTTATTTTTAAATAACAATGAATCTAAAACTACATTAAACCAGTTGCCTACACATAAATGTGCATAGGACAAATTAATCGTTTGACTTCAAAGTCTAATAGGCTGCATGTCTACTCAGTAAGCTATTGACAATCATGTTAAGGATATACCTTGTTTACGTTTCCTCAACCTTAATCCTACAGGCAGCCATTTTCCTAAGAGCCATCTTGTGTAGTCAGCCAGCATATGCACTGATGAAAGCCAATTGGGTGAAGAAGGGCAGTCATCTAACATTTCCTCTGTTCGATGTAATTCAGCCAAAAGGATAAGAAGTGCTGGTTAGTTCACACAGTGTTACAATCACAAGACAAGGTGGTTGATCCTTTTGCATTACTAGCACAATTAGCTGCATTATGTTTCAATGGTAGAGTCTGAAAATGTAATATAATAGTGCTGAAATATGTGTAATTATTACCTAGTGTTTCATATCACTCATCCACACATTGTATTCCTACCCCCATCTCCTTCATTGCATTTCTCTGCAACTCCATGTACAAGTCAGACAAACCTCATTGCACGACCACTCCCATCCCCAAAAATAATTTGGAAATATCAGCCTTAACCAACAAGAGACCTTCGGTTGGATGCTGAAACGATAGATCACATTGCAATTGAACAACTCCGACATTTCAAAAAACCCAATACACTTCTACATTATATGCAAACAGAATTGTACTGGTCTCCGCAACCTTTAATCCTCCAGATGTATTGCACTACAACTCCCTTCAACATCCAATAATGGGGGATCAAGCGAGTTGTCGTCGAAAATATCTGGAGAGCCCAGGTTGCGGACCACTGACTGAAGTACTGAGTCCATAATATTGGACAACTGGGATGATGTTAACCAGGCATGCAGTTAATAGTAAGGTAGATGATGCTATTATTTTAGACTAGAATAATGAGAACATGTATAGAAGGCAAACGTCAATACCCAGGCACACATTGAACCCATAGAGTAATAGGGAAATGCCTGTGCCGTGGTGGGACAGTTTAGCTTGGACAACGTGAACCATTTCAATGGCTTAGTCTATTGTGCAACTGGTAGTTGTTAAACATCAACCTTGACAGTGAGGTGCATTAGATAGTGGACTCAGCATTTCAGGGCATACGCTTGGACGCTAACATCCATGTCATCTGCAGCCCATAAGTCTTTCTGAGGATGTGCAGAATTATATGCAGTACCCTTTGGGAACACTACACACAATTAAGACTACAAGTGACATGATAATTTCACCTTTGTTACAAGCCTGTACTACACAGTTATAGTGGTAGCAGTAGCGGAGCAGCCAGACTTATCTCAAGTGTAAGTGAGCAGTACAAGAGTTACACAAAGGGCAGCAATTACTATGGTTCAGGCACACACTGACTCAAGGTTTCTAAGTAAAATAATATATATTTATTTACTCAACAGTTGTATAACATTTCACTATTCTAAGCAAGTTAAAAATCACAATCATGAATACACCACACCACTTCCCTTAAATCCCAGACAAGTTAAGCTCACAAAATGAAGTGGGAGCAAAATGGCACTCCAGCAATTTAAAAGGGAGGGAAAGACAAAGTTATTAGAAATTAGGCAAAACCAACAGGTAAGTAATCAGGGCAATATAACAAGAGAGATTACAGTGAGGAGATCAGTTAGAAAAGGTGTAGGGCCAAAGTCAATAGGACGAAAGTCTTTTGCTCAAGATCACACAGTTCAAGGTAGTTTGAGGTAAAGTTTGTGGCACAGATTCTGGATGAGGTTGGTTGGTAGGAAAGTTAGTTCAAAGAGAAGAGAAGGACAAGCCCTCGGATTGGAGAAAGATTTCAAATACTTTCACCGCGGCTGACTGAAACGGACAACCGGATTTGCACAGTACCTTAAAATGGAGAGGGAGCTGTAGGTGAGGCGGACGTTCCTGGTAGTTTCTGCAGGCTCACGGTTCCTGAAGCAACTGTTGGACTGACATGAAGTGGGAAGACTGGAGGGTCCTGTGCCACCCAGGGAAGAAACCAGCAGCAGAGCAAAACAACAAATAAAAGGTGCGCTCCTTAAAACCCAAGCAGGGTCCGACCTTCCTGGCTATCCGGCCCACTGTAGCTCTGTACAGCGAATTCGACCAGAGGAGGGGTCCTGGCTTGTAGTTTGGGCGAACTGGTTGGTCCCACCAGCTCAAGGGAAGAGGTTTCCAGGAGGATCTTCTCTGTCGTCGGATTCAGAGATTCGGGCCTGCAGCAGGGCTTCACCAGGTGGTTTAGTCGTGGTAGGGGTCCTCTCTTTCCAATTCCTCATTGGTTCTTTCGTTCCAGTCGCGACTCTGCTCTTCCAGTCCCATAGACCTGCTTTTTATGCAGTTTTCCTCCACTTGTACAGCCTGGCTGTCAATCAAACAGCAGGGTGGCTGGCCTGGACAGTCCCCTTAGCCAATCAGACAAGAGTGCGACTTGGGTTACTAAGGCAACCCATGGCAGGGGTCCGAAGATCCCTCCCTCACATCCTGCCCCTCTACCCTATCAGGTGCCTTAAGGAGGGCTTCTGTGCATAAGCCTGCGAAAAGACAGCGAACAAAAGAATCATCCCCGGTTTGGTGCGCAGAGAATAACACGAGAAAGACTTTAACAAAAAAAAAAAATGGCGAATAAACCCAGCCGGAACCAAAATAAAATGTATTTGGTCAAGTGGGTGTATGTTCTAGGCTACTATAATAGCCTGGAACAATAACACGTTTATATAAGATAACCGTGGTAGGAAAGTTAGGGTAGTTACCACTGCCACCAGCCAAGTCTTAATGTTAAGGGAGCTAAACAAGGCTCCAAGAGGCACAGACAAAAAGGGATAAGAGCTAACCCTTTCCAATACTCCATGTAAAATGGGGTGTACTGGGTCTGTGGTTTAAAGTGACTATATAAAGTTAATGGCAACTTTACCTGTTTCTGGGAGACAGTAGTCAGCCCCAGAAAAATTGAGTCAGTGGGAAGTCTCAAAGACAATCCTGTGTCACTGCACTGAAGGTGCTGTGTAACACACACAAAAAGCGGTGCACATAGAGTAGGTGAGGCTCCAGTGCCCAGGATCACACAAACAGTAAAAATACACACATCAAAACACATGTAAGAGTGGGAAAAAGGCTCACAAAGCAAAGCTGTTGGGGGACTCTTTAGGTAAGGGAAATCAGCCATTTATGAGAATTCTCCCTAACACTCTCCCCCCAGCCTCCAGACTAAAGGACAGGAGGTTTAATCCACTCTTGTATGGATCTCTACCTCTAGTCAGTTAAAGACATCCTAGAGAGGCCATCAGCATTTTGGTGGTGACATCCTGCTCTGTGCTCAATGGTAAAATCAAACCATTGCAGGCCGATTGACCATCTCAGAAGTTTTGAGTTCTCCCCTTTTATTTGCATTAACCATCTCAAGGGTTGATGGCCGGTTTGAATCACAAAAGTAGATCCATACAAGTATGGTCTAAACTTCTTCAAACTCCACACAATGGCAAAACATTCACGCTCTGTGGTTGCCCACCTTGTTTCTGGTTCCTTCAGTTTCCTACTGATGAAGCAAATGGGGTGCTCCCTACCTTTCTCATCCAGTTGACTAAGAACTGCACATATAACTATATTGGAGGCATCTGTCTGCGCAATGAAGGGTTGATGATAATCAGGAGCTCTTAGGACTGGAGCTTGACAAAGGGCTTTCTTCAGGCTTTCAAAGGCTTGTGTGCACTCCTCATTCCATCTAACCTTTTTAGGGAATTTTGGAAGAAGATCATATTCAAGGGAGAAGCTATGGCCCCATAGTTCTCAATTAAATTCCTGTAGTACCCAGTGAGGCCTAAGAAAGCTCTCACTTGGGTTTGAGTAGTAGGGGTGGCCCAGTTTTGCACAGCTTGTACTTTGCTGGGCGATGGCCTTATCTCACCTCCTCCTACCTCATGACCGAGGTAGACCACTTTGCTCTGACCAATTGGACATTTCCTTGCCTTTATGGTCAGATGGGCCTGCTCAAGAGCCTGCAAAACATACCCCAGGCGATCAATATGTTCTTTCCATGTAGGGCTGAACACTGTACTGTCATCCAAGTATGCCATGCAGAAGTCCTCCATCCCATTCAGAACTTGATTAACCATCCTTTAAAATGTAGCAGGTGAATTCTTTAGTCCAAAAGCCATTACCTTAAACTGGTAGAGGCCTGCTGGGGTAGAAAATGCAGTTTTCTCCTTGGCATGGTCTGTCAGTGCTATTTGCCAATAGCCTGAGGTTAGATCAAATGTACTGAGGTACTTGGCTGAACCAAGTCTAGCCACCAGTTCATTTGTCCTTGGCAAAGGATGGGCGTCAGTCTTAGTGAATGCATTTAGAGCTGTATAGTCCACACAGAATCTCCACTCCTTGGATCCTGCCTTTGGTGTGGGATCTCACATGTTCTGACATTCTGTAACCCCTTCTTTTGACAGGGAAACAGTCACCAGTGAGGATATCATGTTGGCCCCAAGGGGTCAAGCCTAGTGATGGTGAAAACAGGGAGGCAAACAGATTCAACAGAACTTTGCACTCCTCCTGTTGTTCAGAAGTCAGCTGAGAAGAGAGATTAACTCCTTCTATTTGTTCATCTAAAGGTTGGCCTCTGAGGAGATCAGGTAGAGGTTCACTCTCCTCTTCCTCTTGAGCTGAAGCTAGAAGCAAAGCTCCTACTTCTGGTCTCGAGACGTAAGTCTTTAAACGGTTGGTGTGAAAGACTCTGGGAGCCTCCTTAGGTCTGCCTAAGTCCACCAGACAGTTCACCTAACCAAGTTTGCCCACAACCTTGAAGGATCCTATCCATTTGTCCTGCAAGGCCCTCTGCCTTGTTGGCACCATAACTAATACAAGCTGGTCTTGAGAGAACTCAACCATGCTGGCCTTCTGGTCATGCCAATGTTTGACCAGAGCCTGACCTGCTTTCAAGTTACTACTTTCTTCTGCCGTCATGTATGACATTCTCCTCCAGAGACCTATCACATAGTCAGTCACTCTGACCGGCTTGGGGGAAGGAGCACTCTCCACTTTTTCTTAAGGAGTTCTTCCAAAGCACTTATCATGCTATTCATAGTACGATTAAACCTCTCTACCAGTCCATTTGTCTGTGGATGGTATGCTGTAGAGAACTTGTAAGTGACACCACATTTTTTCCACATGGCTTGCATGTAGTGTGACATAAAGTTGGATCCCCTGTCGGATATCACTTCCTTAGGAAACCCTACTCTGGTAAAAATATCAAGTAGTGCCTTAGCCACAAACTGAGCTGTAACAGTTTGCATAGGTATGGCTTCTGGGTATCTTGTAGCATGGTCTACTACAACCAGGAAAAACCTGTTCCCTGAAGATGTGCGAGGATCATGGGGACCAACAATGTTGATGGCCAACCTCTCAAAAGGAACTTCCACCACTGGGAGAGGCCCCAGGGGCGCCACATTATTGGCTCCACTCTTGTCAGAGGATTGGCAAGTGTGACAGCTTCTACAGAATGGGTCCACTTCTGAACCCATTGTAGGCCAGTAGAAGTAGAGAGAGAGCCTTTCCTTGGTCTTCTTGAAACTCAAGTGACCAGCCAAAGGTATCTTGTAGGAACTGGAGTCTGTTGGCAAGGGGCACTACAAGTCTTTTGCAGTCCCCAGGAGTAGACTCAGTCGGTTCACTGTAGAAGAGGCCATCTTCCCAGCTTAACCTGTGCTTCCCAACTTCTTGCCCATCAAGTTGGTTAGGAGCCTGTTGTCGAAGACCTTCAAGAGTAGGACACTATCTCTTTCCTTTGCTAAAGTCTGCCCTGTTGGGTCTACCTTCTGCCAGTAAAGATTGCAGCTCAGGATGTTCAACAGGGTCAAGATCTCCAACTACGACAGTGGGCCTCATTACACGGAAGGCGGTAATGGTTAACGGCCACCGTTAATGGTAACGGTGACCGTTAACCATTACCGCCTTACTACGAGGTCCCTTAGCGGGTTGGTGCTTTAACGCCTGCTTTTTGCAGGTGTTAAAAACCAACCCGCTAAGGGACCTCGGAGCTAATTACGGCACCGCAAAATTGCGGTGCCGTAATTAGCACCTTCCCCATTCCCATAGAGCCCTATGGGACAGAAATGGGAATGGGGAAGGGCAATGGCGGAAGGGGGATTTACCGCCCCACCAACCTTGGAATGGGGCGGTAAATCCCCTTTCCGCCAAGGCGGTGCCGGTATTTTACCAGCATGAGCCATGGCGCTAACAGCGCCATGGCTCATCGCCTTCCGTGTAATGAGGCCCAGTGTCTTCTTCTATATCTGACTCTTCAGATATTGGTTCAACCACACAAGGTTGCACCTCACACTCTGCCTCAGCAGCTGGAGTAGTCACAGGAATGACTTTGGACAATCTTGGTGATGTCCTTGTTGGTAGAACAGGGGTGCTGTCTGACTTTTTCCTGGAGGTCTCGGGTTTCCCCTTTGCCTCATTCTTTCTAGAAATAGTAGTGAGCAACTCCTGTGGATTGGCAGTGATATTTTCTTCCATCATCTCCTCTGGAAAGCCTCTCAAGGTTCTCTCCCTTGCAGACCTTGTGAGCTCCTGTTTCCTTTTACTAGGAGGCCTGGGGGTGCTTGACACAACTCCAAGAGGTTTTAAGTCATTACCCAACAGGTCTCTCCCAGGTACTTCAGTCTGCACACTAACAGGTATTTTGACAATCATATCATTACACTGGATGAGAGCTGGAAACTGGAGAATCATTTGCACAGGGCCTCCAGCTAACTTGGTGAGGTGTTTGGGTGCCTTAGCAACATCCTCCACCTTGAAAAATGATTCATCCACCACAGTTATGCTGGCTCCAGTGTCCCTCTAACAGCGTGTCCATACCATTTGCAGTTAAGTTCTTAAATAATATTATTGGGCCAATGTGAGTCCATCGACCCCCTTTCACACACATTTCCCAATAGATTATGCTCAAGTTACTACTCATACAGTTTGTCATGAATATAGATCACATGTTTGGCCGAGGTTATTTATTGCCCCCGTCAGACCCTGGCACTGTGCCAAATAACCTCATTACCTGTGCGTCATTGAGGGCTCATCTTTCTCGCGTGGCATTTAAATGTGTTTGTCAATCCTTTCACAGCACTGGTGAATGAAAACGACCTCCCTTTTCATTTATATGAAGGCGATTCGCAACAATATAAACTTTCTATGAGCCAATGAATGTGGCAGCCTCTACCGGATGACTCAGAAGCAAACAAAGGATGGATCAATCATTACAATTCAACTAACCCCACAGACAATGGGCCTGATTTACAAAAGTATTTTACCATGTGCAATCCCATTGAAAGATTATGTGTAGATCAGGCCCAATACGTGCAATTGCATAGGTGCTTTATTGAGCCAGAACATTGTCTCTCTTTCCATAAAGTCTTGTAAGTTACTCATGGCTGTTGGTATCGCAGGGTTAACACTCATGTGTGGATGCACAACCCCTTGAGCTGGAGCACAGATTGTCTATCTAATATTTGGTCATGCTATATGTTTGGACATTCAACAATCAAACATGTTCTTTGTAAATAAAATATTGTCATAGCTGTAAGTAAGGTTTAAACACTGTTCATTTCACATGTACCAATAAGGAATTGCTGCAGAGAGATCATAGGCCATGCAGGCATGAGTGGGCGTTGCACGCTAAACCAGCAACTGAAAATAATCAGGAGGCTACATGTTCGTTTTGCAAATAAAATGAATAAAGAGAAATTGAAGACGGTTCCTTCTAGAATATTCTTTTTTTAAGATGTTTTCCATGAACCCTGTTCGAAGGCATCCAAGAGCTTGCCAGAAGATACTCGTTAATAATACATGTAGTGATGTATGATATTATTTATAGTTTTAACTTGATAATGACAAAGTGAAACTATCAAACACGGTTTTCCAAGGAACTTAAATACGTTAGAAGTAAGATTAAAAAGGGGCGAAAACTGTAGGGTATTTTTTATTTCTAGCCAAGCACAATTAAGTGAATTCCCAGATGGGAATGCCTTGCCATATGCTGACTAACATGGGAAACCGTCGGATGCAGAAATAAAGCAAATAATTACTCATGAATCAGGATATCATTAGCAAATTGCTGTGGTCAGCTCCTAGGACTGTGCACTTGAAATGCATTTTCTAACAGTATGGGAATAATTACAGACTTGTTTGCTTTGAAGCTGTTTCAGATAAATGTCCACGAATGTTTTTTTCTTTCTTCATTTCCTCATTTCCTCCTTAATGGAGAGATGGGTAAGCACTATAGAGACCATTGCTAAGAAAAAAAAAAAAACATGAAGCCTTTGGGCCTCATTAAGATTTTGGTGGTATCCCACTGGCAAATCTGGCGGGATACCACCAAACGGTAATACTGTTCCTGCCACTTGGTCTGCCGGACTTAGCGGCAGATTAAAAGCAGCACAAAGGGTTGCTAATCCCCTTCCCATGGAGCCCCGTCGGACTCCATGGGGGGATTGCCGGTATTACCGGCACCAGTAATAACAGTGCCAGTAATACCTTTTTTACCGGTGTGGTGGCTGACTCACCTCGAAGCTCTTGACTGGAGCTAAATCAGGCCACCCCACTGGCATACTTCTACTTTCCTTGTCCGTAAACGTTATTAACGGCATGTTAATTCTAGATTGGCAAACTTGTAAGGAGGCCTTTGTCTTACATCGAGGTAGAGAGCATAGAAAATGAGACAGTTAGTTACATTCTCTTCAATAACATTGGCACACTTCGCATCAATGCATATCTTCATAATAAGATAAATATTTGCACAGGCACAGCAAAATACAAATATTCTAGATACCTCATGGAGAATCTCAAATTCTGCATAGACTATTGTGTAGAAATGGAAGCTAAACATGCAGGAGTTGGGTGAAAGCCCTGCATCTTGCTTATTCTATGGACCTGTCAAACATAGATGTGCATCGATGCTTGCCAGATAATGGCATTAGAATTCCTTTACTGGTGATTGAAGGGAACAAACAATTCTTAGGATCAACCTTTAAGAGACAACCTGCAGGATGCAGGCAATACCTGGTAATGTGTAGTCATGTGTCGAATGCATACTGTGATCAAAATGCAAATAACCAAATATATTTTCTATTTGACTCTTTAGGCATTCATTTTAACAAGAGTGGTGGGATTCACTTAGCAAATAGGCTATAATCGGAAGAAGAACCATTGTTGCTCTAAGAGAGACCTGCTCTAAAACGTTGTAAACAAAAGGTTGGGGACAATAATACAATCAGATATGACATCATTTTTAGCCGACCTGTAGCAGCAAGATGCACTTTATTAAATGATGTACAAAATGTTGAACTAATGTACTTGCAAAATGCACTTTATTGTATGAACTATGTAATTAATAGATGCAACTATCTTCAGAATGTGAGGCACGCAGTAGTGCACAGCTATTTTAGCCTTAATATGTACAGTGAGCTATTTGCTATAATTGCTATAATTGGAGAAAACATGTTGCTCACGTTATAACGGGTTGGAAGTGAAGTTTGCATCTTTACTACAGTGTCTGCACACCATTAAAAGCCATAGTCCCCATAGTCCCCTGACACAGTTCGCTGCAATTGTTAATAGATAAGAGGAACAAAACTTGTTGGGTGTTGTGTTGTATTAAACCGGTGATCAGTAATAGTAGCTTAGACTTAGGATAGGTAATGCTGGAAAAATGGTGGTAAAAGTCCTGGTAATTCCATTACTGCCACTTCTGCCGCCCTGACTATTAATTTACTGGACTCCATTGAATAGGGATTTAGGGCTTTTTCTGCTGCCTGTAATATCCCAGTAATACCGGGATGTCAGGCAGTGGAAACGGTCAGTCAGTTTGCATATATCCCACCGGAATTACCAACAGGAGACTGGCAAACCTATGATGAGGCCCTTGATACAGCGTTTGTGATGTTGATAATAGGGTAAGGCGCCACACAGCTTCAATGTTCACTATTGTTTTTGTTGTAGGCTGAGAAGGGGATATTGCTACGACTAATATCGCACATTAGTACCCGGCGCGCATAACAATGGAGAAAATGAACGCACTGATTGGTGCTTTTGAGGGCGGTACCTTATGGTAAGGCTGCTTGCGCTGTGCCGTCCCTTGCCTGCCACTCCAGACCATTTCCTGACATTCCTCTGCTTCTCTCTGCAGCATCCCGGAGTGGCCATGGCAGCCATTTTTTTGTTTACTTTTTTCTATTGGTTTGAATGACTGCCCTGGAAAGGGAGAAAGGAGTACGTGTAGTCCCTTCTCCCCTTCCATGGTGGCCATTTTCTTTGTTTACTATCACCACCACAGAAAGAGAAAACAGGGTATTTATTCTGTCCATGGCGGCCATTTTATTTACTTTTGAAACTTTTTTTATGGCTGCAAAGTACAGCGCATCTCGCAGTCAGGAAAAAAAAAACATAAGTACCCCGGTCTAACAGGGCGGGGTACTAATGGCAATATGCCCCTCGACTGCGAGCCATTACTGCATAAGGTAATGTCCCTGGGGCCTTCGTTAAGGCACACAATACACTCGGGCCTGTAACTATGTGCCCCAGGGGCATTACCTTATTCAGTAATGGCCCACAGTCTCGGGACCCATTGTCTAATGATTGTACTAAAGTGAAATGTTTTTTTTAAGAGTTGGATTGTATAAAAAAAGCATGTTTTTGTATGATTGCTGCAATTCAAATGAAAGAAAGAACAGACATGAATTTTTTGATGCTTTACTGAAGAAATGTAAAGTAATTCTAATACTTTTTTGTGGTCAATAAAGAGTGACGAAATTGCTGGTTGGACCTCAGGTTTATAGTTTAGATGTTAAGCGCCTAACAGAAGCTCACCTCAACAAAGAGACTGCACAAAAGAACACCAAAGTCCATCATTGGCTGACAGACATGAAGGTCGACAGATTCATGCTCATCTCTCAACAAGTGCAAAATCTCAAAGCTTTACCATCAACTGTGGTGTAACATACAGGGGGTGCCCCCCAACACCTACAGTATTGAGTGGTTTTACCCGAACTTTGAATTACCCTGCCAAGTCCAGATCTCGTTGACTATACCTAATGAGGCATTTCCAGACAAGTCTGCACTCACCAAGAGGATCTGTCCTCTTAGCTACAGCCCTTTATCCAAAGTGCACTTACTTTAAAGTAATTATTTCTGTTAAGATGTATGTTATCTAGCGGCACGGTATCAACTAATTGCGCTCACCGCAGAGTCTCTATTTTCGTCAGGACGAATTCGGCACAATGGCATGTTTTTCAAACATCTGCCGCTTTTCAAAGTATCACACCCCCACCTCAACACAGTTAGGATGGTACAAGGCGCGACTACCAGCTACATTGAACATACAGCCCGCGCTGCACACATTGTGATCCCATCGTTCAAATCTATTATTACTATGAGCATTGGGACCTTGCTACCATAGCAACCTCCACAAACACTTCTTTTTTCACCTGCACATGTGCATAAGCATAGCGTTCCCTTCACTTACTTGCTGCGCATGCGCCCGTTGAGTCTAGCGAGCAGCTCCTCTGCCTGAGAAGCTGTACTCGCACTGCCAGCACCCAGAGTTCAGCCTGCTATGCTCCAGGTAAGTGCCCTTCCAGTCTGCCATGGGGCCAGCACTACTAACTCCAGATAGCATTCTGTTTCCACAATGATAGGCAATTATCTTAGCCCCTTGTTTTCTTTTTCCTTTTCCTGCAGTGCCTTGATTCACTTTCTGGCACCGGAACACGGGGCCTTAATGCGATACTGACTGCTTTTATGAACTTTTTCAGAGTTACCATGCACCCAGCCACACATTGCCTGAGTTAAGCGTGTCATCATCACACACAGGTCGCCCTCCCCTCCACATTCGTTCCCCCTCCCCACCCCATCTTTGGATAGAAGTTCCCCTCTATGTAGCTTATTTTACTCTTGCCTTCCCAACCGAAACAGTGATCCTGCCAATTTCGCTCATTCAACGTGCCCTGTCCAGCTTGACTGACCCCGGCATGAATAACATCATTTGACCCATTTTTCTGCCATTTTTACCCTTCTACTCTGCACATACGAGCTCCCCTCAAAATCCCAGGACTCGTACACAAGGTTTGTGTTGCTGATCCAGGAAGCCTAGTCTTCCTCTTTCATTGTTGTTTTTAGCCATCCACTTAGAACCCTCTGAGATTTTCATCTTCCAAACAGTCCTCCCCATGTGTGCTCTTACTTACAGGGAGACACAATCCATGGACCAGAAGAAGGCACCACAAATTGGAGCCGAAACTTTGCCCATTTCCAACTACTCCACACTACACCTAGGGAAACTAACCCCGACGTAGAACTAGGATTGGTCACCATTTGACTGCATGCAGACCCTAGTTAAGGCTTCTTTGAGGTCACACATATTTTTGTAAAAAATGTCTTTCTTTTTTGTATTACTACTAGTTGAACTATGTATTTGTTTTTGTTTTTAACCTTGTTAAATAATGCATTGCACTACTTTCTGTTTCAACAACTATGTACTCAACTGTGGAGCTGTGATTTTTTGTTTGTCTAATATGTTGTCCATTGAACATACAAGATTCAAGAAAAAATAGCTATAGGTTTGCACTACCTTAATGTCTTACAATTACTACTGAAAAACAAGCAATAAAGCCAATGTCATAGCCAATTTAATAAGGCTATCCCTTGAATACATGTTTTTACTTTATTTTACTTTATTCAATTTATAACGCGCAGCCGTGAACCCAGAGGCAGACATGACAAACAAGACATAATACATAAAAGGAAATAACGATGGATCAGAGAGGGGAGGAGGTCAGTGCAAAAAATGTGGAAGTACCCGATCAGCATGAATTAATACAATAATTTTCGATTAGTAGAAGAGATGGGTCTTGAGGGTTTTCTTAAAAGAGGTGACCGAATGTTGCTGAAGAAACATAGGGGGAAGCAAGTTCCAGAGTTTAGGGGCTGCCATATAAAACGCCCCCGTCTTCACCTTATTAAGTTTGCAGCGTGGTAAAGATAGCAAGTTCTGGTTGCTGGATCTAAGGACCCTGGGATTAGATTTGTCTAGGATTTGATCAAGCAGGTATTTGGTCATTATTCCATGCCTGCGTTTAAAGACAATTGTGAGAATTCTGAATCTAACCCGGGCCTCGATCGGCAGCCAGTGTAAAGAGCGTCGGGCGTCTGAGACGTGGTCACGCCATGCCAGGCCCCTGACGACATGAAACGCTCCATTCTGGACTACTTGAAGTCTATTAAGGTAAATTTTTCCTAATCCGGCCTGGAGGCTACTGCAGTAATCAATCTTCGCCCCAATTATGGCTCTCACGATGGTCTCTGCATTTGCCTGCGAGATGAAAGGTCTCAGGTGGGACAGGAGTTTTACATAGTAAGTAGAGGCGGCGATGACACTACTAACGGGGGCTCTCATGTTAAGGAGAAATATCAACTAGGTCTAGCTTAAATGATTTAAACATAGGATCCAATTTAGCAATGTAGTTTGTGTTGCCCACAATCATGAGCTTGGTTTTACTTTTGTTTAACACAAGGTTGTTGGCCATCATCTCATTTTCAATAAGGGAGAAAATTCTGTTAAGTTCTAATCCATCCTGAGAATGAACACCCGATAATTTTACTAAAACCTGGGTGTCATCAGCGTAGTTAGAGAATGAAATACCTTCTTCCTCAAGCATCTTAAAGAAGGGAGCTGTGTAGATGTTATAGTGGCAGGGGGAAGTACGGGCGCCCTGTGGGACCCCAAAGAGAACCGGGATTGAGTCCGCCTCAGACTGCCCGATGCAGATGCTACTTTGTCTATTGGCCAATAAGGAGTTAATCCATGATGCAGGGGAAGGGGAGAATTTGGCCACCTCGGCCATTCTAGCCACCAAAATGGGGTAATCAACCAAATCAAATGCCGCAGATAAATCCAGGGACACGAAAAGAGTTGCCAAGCCTTTATCCATATTAGCAAGTAAACGTGACTTGAGATCTAAAAAGGAGGTCTTGGTGCCATATCCCTGCCTAAAACCTGACTGGTAGATATGTAGGATGGTGTGCTGGTTCAATTGGGAGGCTATTTGTGAATAAGCCACTCGATCGAATATTTCAAGAGGAATTGTGTGTTTGTGATTGGGTGATAGTTAAGTAGATTGACAGGGGCGATTCCAGGCTTCTTGAGAATAGGGGTGACCCAGGCGGTTTTAAGGTTGTCGGGGATACAGCCCTATTGTAAGGTGTTAACAAAAGTACAAATAACTTTTAACAGTGGGAGAGGGCAGGATTTTATGATTAAAGAGGAGCAGGGATCACCTTTACATTTAGTGGGCTTAAGTGGTTTGATTGTAGATTTTAAATCAGCCTTTGAGATGGAATGAAAATTAAATTCAGTGATTGATGGATTTCTAATAAATGGCTTGCTGTATACCAATTCTGGGTTGGCGGCCTGTTTCTGAACAATATTGGCTCTAATGCCAAGAAGTTTATTGTGCATGCTGTTCTGGATTTGTAGACACCAAGAATGATCTAATGATGGAAGTTGTCCCTGTGGCTCGGGGGTAGATTCAGTGTCCTTTAAAATCCTCAATAATTCTTTAGTGTCAGATTTAGCATTAAGAATCTGATTGTTATGGTAAGTCTTTTTTGCAACCATGAGCTCAGATCTGTAGGCCTTAGCAGACTATTTCTTTGCAGCTAAAGTGAGGATGTTAGGATCGGCTTTCCATTGGTGAAAAAGCTCGGCCGCTGCCGATTTGGACTTTTGTAAATCCTTGGTAAACCATGAAATGCTTCTGTTAGGGCCAAGCGATTTTTTGGACTTGGCAGGAGCTAGAGCCTGGGAGATCGAGGCTAAATTAGCCGTAAGGATGGAGTACATATCCGATAAAGTGGTATGTTCCAAGAAATTAATTGCAGGATCAAGAAGAGGTCCAATTTCGTCCTCAGTGATGTATTTGAAGTTGAGCGTAATAATAAAGTTGGGTTTATGAAATTTGGGTGTGACTGGGAAAGATACTCTTATAGAAAAATGAACAAATGAGTGGTCCGACCAAGGACAAGGTTTGATTTGGATGTCGTGGCAAGGAGTATTAACCGAAGAGACCCAGTCCAAAGTGTGCCCGATTGATGGGTAGGCACATAAATCTGTTGTTCAAAGCCTAAATCAGAGAGGGTTTCCTCTACTTCTGCGGCGAGTGGGTCATCTGTATGGCCTAGCCAGTGGTTCAGATCTCCAAGGAGAATGAATCGGGTGCTAGGTTTAAGAAGTGAGAGCAGGTGTAGATAAATAGATACACGGGTCTTTTTCAGATACATAGCCTTCTGCTGAAACAAGATGATGATAAGACTGGCCCCCTCAACACTACACTTCAGGAAAGACATGTAGAGCATAATCTTTAATGAACATCGCACCAGGCACTGATCTCTCCTCTCATCCCTACTTAAAGCTGCATTTGCTATTACTGGAACCTACCTTAAGCTCCCTGCATGTGTATTCTATGTACAGCATTATGCTCCTTCCCACCTATGTTTATGTTTTATGAATCCCACACATACATTCCACTTCACTTGTCCAGGAGAGGATAGCTTATGTCGAGTGCAGCTTTTAATTTTACTTTTGGCATATATTTGGTTGAGAATTCCATCCATAAAAGAAAGTAGGTTGTTTCGCTTATAGCCCATCTAACGCATACAACGATTTGGCATGTATTTCCTTTGTTCGATTTTAGGAACATTTTGAAATGTTATCATGGGACACAAAGTTGTGAATACGTTTATTAGATAATGGAAGCAAACGACCAAAGCCCTGCATAGTACCCTGCAGTATTTTCAATGCCAACAGTTTGGGCTTTTGTGGAGGCATGGGAAGGCACTACGGTAGTGGGTTTACCGGGCCATCAATGGTAGCAGCTGAAAAATGGTGTGATTACCTGGGCATACAATAGAAGTGGCTGACAAATGCCTAATACTTATACACAAAGCAAAACTGCAGGCTTTACCAATGCTTGTTTGTTAACAGGACTTAAGGGAAGGACACGCATAGTGCTTATGAAATTTGAGTGCCTGAAGGCAGACCTGCTTAAGACATGTTAATATACCAGTAACCTATAACATTTTGTGCATGAGCAGAAGAAATGACTGTGTCACCTTGAATTTAATTTTTGACTGTAATCAGCATATTGAGCTCTCTTTATAAGCCCAGCTATATTTGAGTCTTGTACAGAAGCTATTTCCCTCGCATTTTTCACTATTTAGCTGCGTTTAGTCCTTACAGGCTACATTACCCAAGTTATGCTTCGCAACAATTTATTTCCTTCAGCAGCGTATCAGCGTTGGCACATTGGCAAAGGCTGGTTTTCACTGGTTCATGACGGAGTGCAGCGTTTTGGCATCTCTCTCAGCAACGGCACTCTCACAGTCATTGGTATAAATATGAACACGGCCGTAGTAAGAAAGCTATGGAGAACATTCAGAAATGTAAACCTTGGACTCCAGCCATTGAAACAAGCGGCTCTGAAAGAGGAGCCTCAACGGGGCTCTCAGAGTGACAGTATTGCATGCAAACAGGTGGGTGTTCCCAGTACTATTGCTTGCAATATACCGCCTGTGCAGTTATCAACTGCCCTCGCAACTTCATCTGGTGACGATATGCAATTGCCACCTACCACTGGTGGGTTGTGCAATGATGAGGACAATACCACACAAAGGGAGGCAGAGCCTCCCCTGTCTAATTGGGATTTGCCAGCTTTCCTGGCACAGCCACTTCCCAAGTGGGAGTTTGGCAGGGATGGGCCTCCACCCCTCCCCCCCCCCGGGCTCCGTGGAGTCACCTCTACAGGTTCTGACATGATCTCACAATATAGTAACCAACACAGTTAAATAACTTGCTGCTGAGTCAACCATTAGTCCCAGTTGTAAAAAAGAACCAGCATCACAACAGGACAGGAAACTGAGATGTATGTTGCTTAATACCAGGTCACTTATTACGCATTCTACGGAGGTAGCAGATTACTTAGACACCTAAGAAATGTAATTCTGTGCCATTACAGAATCATGGTTAAATAATGCTAGGGGACACGTCCTTACACTGGCCATTTTCAGCTGGCTATAATATCCTAAGGACCGGTCGCTTGAATGCCAAAGGAGGTGCAGTGGCACTACTCTATGACCAAGCTAGAGAATATCATGCTTCCGGGAATATGAGGCAATATGTGCAAAGTTTGCGATTGACCCTAACACCACAATCAACATATTCAGACCACTACATAGTATACATGATTTCCTGACCCATCTTACTGATCTTATAGCTCCTAGTCTTAAACCCAAAGCTCCGTGTTTAAGACTAGGAGCTACGATCTACGATGGTCAAGACTGTGTTGCTGAATTTAGGCTTCAACCAGAACATTACCCAGAGTACCCACATTAAAGGAAAGATTTTAGACTGGGTTCTGGCACAGAATATCAATATTGGTACACTGCATACTAACCAGTGACCATGGTCGGACCATCATCTTTTGGAGTGGAATATTTCCATCCCCTCTACCTTAAAATATCACTAGAGCAGTGCTGGGTATCCTATAGAAACCACTGCAAGCTCACACCTGCGGCCATGGCACCCTTAATTTATTTCACCAACCATGGATAACTTGGCCAATTTACACTCTGCTGATGAACTGGCAGTTGTATATGGGAGAACAGATGTTGATAATGTGGTTCCTGTTAAAACACGCCTCATGGAAAAGCTACCTGACACAAAATGCTTCTCACCTGACATTTAGGCTCTTTAAAAAGACAAAAATAATGCATTAAAATATTGGGAAAAAACAAAATCTTATGAGGATAAATCCTCCTACTTACAGGTAGCCAAGGCACATAAGACTGCCACATCCCTAGCAAAAAAACAGTACTACCACCAATGTATTCTGGGGGCTGCCTCCAGCTCTAAAGAGCTGTCTAGAGTTCTTAAAGAGCTTGTTGACCCCTGCCCGCTTCATCACACGTCATCAAAGACACAGAGTGGTGTAATACCATTCAAAAAACATTTCTAGACAAACTGAAAAACATCCAGATTAACATTGCAAGAGAAAATGTCCAGAATAACCCCGAACATAGTAACTCGCCAGACTCTAACCAAAAGAGTACTTGCCCTGAATTCAATTTCCACTCAAATTCTGAGCAGGTTCCCACTGATATTCTCAGTAAGCTAAAGCCCACTAACTGGGAAGGGGACATTTGTCAAGCCATTGCGGTAAAGTCCTGTGCCTCGCTTCTGGTCCTCCTTATTACTAAATGTGTGAATGCTGCATTTAGGTTAAACTGTGTCCCATGTGATATTAAGCAGGCCTGAATTCCTCCCATGTTAAAGAAAATCTCCCTTGATCCCAACCTGCTAGCCAACTATCAACCCATCACTAATGTCCCATATCTGCTTAAGATACTGAACAGAGTGACACATCTGCAGATTGACACTTTCCTCACTGAATATGACATTCTTGGCCACAAACAGCCTGGTTTCAGATGTTCTCATTGCCCTGAGTCCACGCTGCTTGAAGTAAAAACTAACATACTCCAGACTATGGAAGGTGGACATACAGCTTGCTTGTGATGCTGGATCTCTCAGCCGCATTCAATCTTTTGGAGCACACCCTTATGGTAGAGAGACTATGGGACTCATTTTAAGTGTGTTGGTCTGGAAACAAGGGTGCCGGTAAGCTCATTGGCACTCTTGCTTCCAGAATGGAAAACTACATGCTTGTCTGTCGTGGCTGCTGTGCCCAACAGGTCTGACCCTACCGGGCAATGCGACCATTAGTAATGGTGCCAGTGCTTCTGAGACCTCGCTCCCATAAGGTCCTATGGGACTCTATGTGAATGGGAACTTACATTTTACCGTGACACCGGGAAGTTAGGCACTGGTAAAATATTATGAGTCTGATGGCAACCTGCTGGTAGCACCGGCAGGGTTACCGCCATACTCGTAATGAAGCCCTATGTATTTTAGCACACTTTTCCACAGCAGCAGCTGATTGGTTAAAATCTTTTTTGGCCAAACATAGAGCTAGGGTTTTCTTTAAGGATGCACAGGTAGAGGAGTTCATGGTCACCTGTGGGATCCCACAGGGATCGTGCATGTCACCAACTCTTTTCAACATCTTTACACTCCTTTGTTTGAACACCTGGACAGGGTAGGCATTACATATGTGAACTCTGCAGATGACATGCAGTGTTGTGTTCCCCTCACAGGGGACAATATCACTGACTCCACTGCCATGGGCTCCACCTAAGAGCATTTGAAGAGATGGATGCAAGCTAATAAGCCCGCCCTTAATAGCTCTAAAACACAATTTATGGTCCTGGGCAATGGGACACAGTTACGTAAGCTTAGCTTAGAGTACAAATGTTTCAAAATTGAGGACTGTAATATTCCTACCCAGTCTAAGGTCAAAACACTTGGTATCACACTGGACCATGAATTTACCATTAAAGGACAAGTAAACAGCCTTGTGTCTATTTATTTATTTAGTAGTATTAAAGAGTGAGTTGCAATAGCATATTGGGGCCTAGTTGCTGGTTACATGGAACAAGGGGGCAGTTTCCACATCGTAGTAAGAAGTTGTATGTACAGTATAGAGGGGGTGCATACTTGGTTACATTTATGATTACAGTGCATACTTAGTTACATTTGTCGGCAGTCATGGCTGTGTCAATTAAAAAATGTGGTTTTAAGGACTTTGCGGAAGGTGGAGAGGGAGGTTTCAGCACGGAGTGTGGTGGGGAGTGCATTCCAGAGTTTGGGTGCTTGATAGGGAAAGCCTATGCCTCCAGCTTTTGCTCCTTGTAACACGCCTGCCTTATTCATTAGGCCACCCATAGGAATGGCCACACCAAGGACCCTGCTATCCTTCCAGTGTACATAGCCACTGCTACTCTCCGAACCATGGCGCTCTCCAGATCCAACCATTTATGATACTTCTACCTTTGGAATATCCCGTCCTGATGAAGGCCACACCACTTGAGCTCATCTAGCTCACTCCTTGGCCGAAACACTGTCGTGTTGACCTGTTGTATTGTTTGTGTTGTTGTTGTTCAACCCTATATTGTTTGTACGCATTCATGCCGCCCATCAAGCTACTACCACACTAAATCCTCTGGTCTCCTTCCCAAGGACACTTTAGAGGACGTAGAAGTTAAAGATGTATGCTACAAATACCTAACATTTGTTCTATGTAAACTGGTTATTGTACCATGTAAATGCACTAAGATTGAAGTATCTTCCATTACACTCATTCAAGTGTATTGAAAACACTCACTGCAAATAAATTGGATTGAAATTGCAGTATACAGTATTGTCCTGTCTAATACTTGTCAGAAACTATTTGTACTAGTTGGTGTCCACCACGTTAAGGTGAGACCCACACAGGGGTACCTAGAACCAGACTTTCATACGTGGCCCAGAGATCCTTCTTGCACGCAGCTCCACGGATTGGGATTACTCTTCCACTCGACTTCAGATCATGCCCCTCACTTGCACTCTTCAAGCGAAGACTAAAAACTGTCCTGTTCATCTGATAATCTGGCGTTCTCCCTCTGTTGAGCTCCTCACTGCTTTTCTGTTACATTGTGTCTTGTTTTTTGTCTTGTTTTAGTGCTATTATGCCTCCAGGCGTGTATTCACATGCTTTACAAATAAATTAAATGAATCACACATTTACAACTCAAATTAAGCCATAAACTCCCAGAAGACTGCTTTGAAAAGACACTGGCAGGCACTTTGAGCACAAAGGGTGATGGTAAGGCTTGAGAATGCTAACTGAAAGAGATCACAGGAGGATATGCACTGGGTGGAGTAGAGCAGGAAGTGTCTGGGACCGCCATAGGGATTATCATGGCAATGGGCAGTCAGTGGGTGGGTTATTAACCAAACAACAGCTACAAGCTTTTTGTCTATCCTCATATGCCATGTCCCCCTAGCTGTACTCTATGGCTTATAGGTGGAGCACTCACCACTTAATAGCCCCAAACTAAAAGCTTGAACAGACGCTAGTTGGGCGTAGCTGCATAACTCGTATTTAAAAGAGAAAAAGTAAATCTTGCACCGAGCAGTATTTTGAGCAAAATTGCACCATCTTTAGCATTACATATGGAATGGAGAAACATACCGCCAACACAAAATATGCCCTTTAAGTAAGTACTTTTTCGATGTTGCTGTAGGTTGCGTGCACCAATGTGAGCGTACGACCTAATTCCTTATCTGTGCACGTGAACGGGTGCTGATGATTCTTGCAAAGGGGAGTGCCGCAATGCAAGCGTTTCTACCCTGGGGTATGGAAAGGCATGCGCCGCAGATGCCCTGTTCAAATCAATAGCCAATAGCTATTTCCTAGTGAAACCATGGTAGCAATGTTTGTGCAGATTCCTTTCATACAACTTAAAGAAACCTTGAAAGATTTGTGCATACAGAAAAAGAACTGATAGAAATGAAATGCCTGGGGTCCAGGAATGATGTTGTCAGATCATTTTCGGCTGTCATGCTCTCTATCTGCTCACACATGCTTGGCTGTTCAGAGCAGAGGCAGGTCGGACTGACGAGGAAAATGCATAGAATAACCTCAAACAAACGTTTTCCAATAAACCCCAAGTGACCACTGTTATTCGTTACACGGATTTCATGAGCAGTGAATAATTACTTTGAGGATCATAATATTTTAACCCTGCATGTTAGAAAACTCGCAAACATGAGAATATTAACATAGAAATAACTGTTAAATATTAAAACACGTGTTTTGTTAATGTTATATGTAAGAATTTGATTAACAACATTGACAGCACTATTTCTGACAGCAATCAACTTGCACATAACAACTAAACGTCTAACTATTTTACAATGGGGGGCGTGGCTTGGCAGCCATGCAAGCGTGAGCTGATTCAGAGGAGCTCCCACTCGATCTGGCAACTGATCCTGATATAAGGCTGAAATAATCGTTGATAGACCGAACAAACACGGGGAAGAGGCACCGGAGAGCCCAGGGCACGTACGGGGGAAGACCCGAAAATAATCGGAAGCCGGAAGGGCGAAAACGGAGAAAGTGAAGTGCGCGAGCTCCGCGGAGCCGTCAACAAAATGGCAGGCACGTCTCACTGAAACCGCCGCCCGCACCCTGCGACACGAAGAAGCGCTGACGGCGGAAGGCAGAGCTTGGAGGGACTGACGACCAGCATCCAGCCCAGGCAAGGCTAGGAAACCAGCCTGGAGGCGGAGGCGTGGGGTGCCGGGTGCAGCGGAAGAGGAGAGAAGGCTGCGACAGCACTACGTGCCGCCGCGCTGAGCCAGGGCGCTGAGCCGGGGCTGGCGACGACGTGGTGACCTGCGGCCGTGAGGAACGGGAGACGGCCCGCGGACCAGACCGGAGAGGGGCCCGCGAGAGCCTGGGGAGCCCCCCTCCCACCAGCGCGATCGAGAGCAGCTGCACCAGAGCGGAGGCCAATGACCAGAGCATCACAAGGTCCCAGCGGAGCAGCGGGGGACCCCGAGACCGAGAGGCGAGGCGGACGACCAGGGCGCTAGGCCCCAGACCTGGAGGCAAAGCGGAGGACTACTTAGCTTGGGAGGTGAGACACAATCCAACCAGGGCAGCGCCCGAACGGCCAGCGCTGACCGCCAAGCAAGGGAAGCGGGAATCCACGAACTGCACCGCGGGGGGTGACACTGCCCCATGGGTGGCCAGCCTCCTCCTTGAAAATACCGAGATGGGTGGTGGTCATCAACAGAGCGGCTGGAGAGGGGGCCAGTGGAGGCATACACGGAGTCTGACCCCAGCCCATTCAGCTGCTCCGGGGATCAAAGGACAATCAATGGGAGGATATAACCCACTCAAGCAGCACCCTGGTCGTTAATAAAAGGCCTCCTATAGACGCCACGAACCACACAACTAGGCTGTAACATGATCGAGGAAAGGGCTCCCATGGGCGGCTAGCCTCCTCCTACAACATCAAGGGAGGAGCATTAGCCAAGGGGAATATTACCCCACGGTGAGACAGGCAGCAACGCACCCACGGGTACGTGTGATAGCAGTACCGCAGAGACACGGCGGTTGAATAATGCTGAGAGAAGACGGGGAGAGACCGCCCATCAGAGGCCAGCACAAGCAGGAACATGTGGGAGGGAGCACAACCAAAAGGGAAAACCTGCGAACAAACCCACTGAAGCGCAAAGTTGAGCCGGAACAAGCAAGATCCACACAAAGGCACGGAGCAGCAGGTGTCGATATGCCAGACAAGCAAAAAGGTGGCAGGGGGAGGTAGACAGTCATGGAGTCATTCGCCCGCAAATGTGATGATCAGCAGCCTGGGGCAGGCGAGAAGGATGCGTCAGAGCCATACGCCATGCAAGGAGAGATCAGACAGGTGGAAGGCAGTATACTAGAGGCCATAGAAGTACTGAAGACATCGATAGAAGGCAAGCTGGATGCAGTGATTGTGGATGTGGGGCTCCTCAGACAGGACACGAGGAACTTGGCGGAGAGGATGACAACGGTGAAACAACAAGTACAGAGCAATACAGCGGACATAACCACCTCTCGATCGCAAATGTCAGAGGCGCTGGAGAGAATTAGTACACTAGAACACAGAGCTGAGGACGCGGAAGGCAGGGCTCGGCGCAACAATGTACGTATAGTGGGGCTGCTGGAAGGGGAGGAAGGCAGAGACCCCACAAACTATATAGAGAACCTCCTGATCCAAGAGGTCGGAGCAGGGACCCTGTCTCAGGGTTTCACAGTAGAGAGGGCACACCGAGCGCTAACTAAGAAACCCCGCCCGGGGGCACCACCGAGACCAATGATTGCAAAGATCATGAACTTTAAGGATAGGGAAAAAATCCTGACGTTTTAAAGAGAAGGTGGAGACATAACGCTAAATGGGGCCAGGATAACAATATACCCAGATTACACGGCACTCGTGCAAAGACAGAGAGCCCAGTTCTGGCAGACCAAAGAGCGCCTTCGGGCTGCGGGTGTGAAATTCATGCTGCTATACCCAGCCAAACTTAAAGTCCTGCAAGACGGGAAGACACAGATCTTTGAGACAACGACTGATGCCCAAGAGTGGATGGACCAACGGGGGATCCCGCAGCTGAGGGAGGGGAATGAGCGGAACAGGAAAGCCCCCCCCCGGCGTGGTAGAGAGTGAGACTAAGTACGATATGCATGCCCAAAACCGCAGCAATAAGACAATAGAGACACCCTGCTGAGACGTGAAGGAGCAGGATAATCAACAGCCGAAAAGTTCAAAGGCCTAAACTAGAGACTTGAAATGGGAACACAAGACTTTGGGAAGCGGAACCGCCAAGACCCACAGTAGAAACCCCAGTAGAGACAATGTTTGCAGTGTCAGTTTTGAGACACTACACCGCGACAAGTACGCCGGAGGAGAGGAAGGCGGTACCTGGAGTGCGGTGGGGCCCGAGCGGGGGAGGGAGGCTGGGCGTTTCTTGTTGTTGTGGTTAACAGTTGAAGCAGTTCGAAGGTTAAGGTTAAGCTTGCAGGAAGAAGGCACAGGAGGAAGTGGACATATCAGTTGGCGTAAACAAGGAGAAGGCACGACAGATAATCACATGGGGCAGTACCCAAACGCAGGGGACTGGCGGAGAGCATGGGGAAAGACTGTCAACAGCGAAATGAAGCCAATAGCAGCAAGAGCAACTTGGGAAGAAGGACAAACTAATCATTTAAAATTCAGCAAGCAGGGGACGGGATATAAATCCCCGAAACTGGTATACCAGGAGAATATAACAGTAAGCGAGCCCATGGGAAAGAGCAGGCCGCTAGCGCTAACCTCCACAAAGACCGAGATGACCTGAGGATCGTCACGTGGAATGTAAGAGGGCTGAACGCATATGTCAAGAGGCTGAGGATTTATACCTGGTTGAACAAAGCGAGAACCCACATTTCAATGTTGCAAGAGACACACCTGATGGCTGAAAAACAAGCCAAGGTAACAAAGTAACAAAAAAATGGGGAGGTCAGATGTATAGTTCAACATACTCCAATTACGCAAGAGGGGTGATGATCTGGATTGCTCCTGGCATCCCATTCCAACTCATCAATCAAGAAAAGGACGCCGAGGGTAGGGTCCTGATTGTCCATGGGATGTTGGAGAATCGGGAGGTGTGCCTGGTGAAGACCGACGCCCCCAACCATGACGCGACGGTCTTCTTTAGGTCGCTCCCACCCCGGCTGGCCCCGTGCAGGAACGCTACGATAATCTGGGCCGGAGATCATAATTGCACATTGGACCCCCGGCTGGACAGGTCGGACGACAAGCATAAAAGAGCAGCACCACCAGCAAGGGCGCTACGGCAGTTGCAGGACCAGCTCGAGCTCGAGGACATCTGGAGAAAGGTACATGGGGAAGAAAGGGGATACATGCATTACAGTGCTCCACACAGGACATTCAAACGGATAGATTACCTTCTTACGGGCAAGGAAACACTGGGGGAATTCACTGAGGCACATATACACGCACAAACCCTATCCGACCACGCCCCCCTGAGAGTTACATGGGCACATACACACAGGGGAGCCCCCATACCCACGTGGAGGCTAAGGGCAGAAGCACTACTTGACGGGGACTTCCAGGAATACATCCAAAACACAATAGATGATTACTTCGAGCATAACATGGGTAGTGTGGATAGCACGGGGACGGTCTGGGAGGCCTTCAAGGTGATGGTCAGGGGAGAGGCAATGGGGAAGATGGGAGGACTCAGGCGGGAAACCCTAGCACAACTGGACGAGCTAGGAAGGAAAATTGAGAAGGCCGAGGGGCAGGCGGGGGAGAGAGAGGCAGAACAGGGCAACCTTACCACTCTGCGACAACAATGTGCAGCGACCTGGGAAAGACTAGGGCGTTTTGACTATGGGAAGTATATACAGAAGCTGCACGCAGAGGGGGATAAGCCTAGCAGACTCCTGGCCTGGCTAACCAAACAGGAGACCAAGCGGGAACCGATCAATGCAATTCAGAACAGTCAAGGGGAGGTGATAAGGTCCCAGGAGGGTATAAATGAGGTGTTCTCGCAATTTTACGAGGACTTATACTCCAGAGTCCAGGAAGCAGAGGAGGGGGACCTGGAGGATGCCTTTGCGGAAATTAGGCTCCCACAACTAACGGAGGAGCAGGCCCGAATGTTGGACGCTCCCCTTACTGTAGAGGAATTGGCGGAAGTGATCACCCAACTGCCGACAGGGAAGTCTCCGGGGCCCGACGGGTTGCCGGGGGAATTTTATAAACAGTACAGGGATGTCCTGGCCCCGAGGCTGCTGGAAACATTGGAGGAGGCATATGAGACGGGAAGGCTCCCGAACAGCATGTCGGAATCTATAATAGTCCCGATCCTTAAACCAGGTAAACCACCTCTCGAATGTGGGTCTTATAGACCGATCTCCCTGATAAATCAGGACTCCAAGATCCTGACAGCGGCGTTAGCTAACCGCTCTAAGAGGGTGATACCCACCCTGATCCATACAGACCAGACAGGGTACGTATCGGAACGAAATACGTCATGGAACCTTCGAAGACTCCACTATGTCATCGATAGGACGAACCAGGAGAAGGGGGAGTGCGCTTTAGCTTTACTAGATGCAATATAAGCATTTGATTCGGTGGGTTGGAAATGGCTCCTGGGGGCACTCGCCATTTTGGGATAGGACAGGGGTTTCTACGATGGATAAAGATACTCTACAAAGACCCGAGAGCAAGGGTCAAGACAGGTAGACATGTTTCCAGGGAATGGGGCATAGAGAGAGGTACGAAGCAGGGGTGCCCCCTGTCCCAAATGTTATATATTTTGGCCCTGGAGCCATTCGGGGCCTTCCTAAGAATGGATTACAAAGACACGGGCATAGAGATAGACGGGGAAACACACCAGATATCAATGTACGTGGACGATATATTGCTTTACGTAAAAGACCCACGCACCCACCTGCAGGACCTGCTAGAGGCGCTGAGTGCGTTCGGTAGGTTATCAGAAATTGTGGTTAACATAGAAAAATCCTCACTGTTCCCCCTGGCCGGCCTGCGCACAGTGCCGGCAGACCAATTGCCACGTCTGAGCATCAAATGGACCCCGACCACCTTCAGATACCTGGGAGTGGACATTTATCACGACACCACGGAAACACATATAGGCAACACGCAGGAAGCCCTGGACAAAATTGGGAACGCCATGAAATTTTGGCAGACTTTACCGTTGGGTATGATAGGTTGTGCAGCCTTATTAAAGATTGACGGTCCTGCCCCAACTCCTATATTACTTCACAAACATCCCTTACAACATATCAGGGGCCTTCTTTAAACACCTGCACACCATGGTGAGAACCTTCTTGTGGGGTGGGGGGAGAAACAGGGTGGCACTAAACACACTACAAAGGGGCTATAGTGGGGGGGCATCAAGGTCCTGGACTTTGAGTACTATTACTTAGCAGCACAGCTCCAATTTGTGGTGCGATGGCTGGGGGAAGAGATTTCCATAGATGCAATACTTTTCCGGCCAACACTCCAGCAATACTACCTGAGAGAACCCCTATGGTTAAATGCCGCCCAAGCCAAAGACCTTCCCAACATGGCCCAGTTAGGCCGAACATTGTAGAAAAGAGCCTGGAAGGCACAAGGCACGCAAGACCCTTGCTCAAGACAGATCCCCCTGGCGGGATTATTTGTTACCCAATTGGCGAGCCTGACCACGTATAGAACACAATGGGAAGACAAAGGAGTAGCCCAAATAAGGAACTTTGTGGCGTGAAGGACAATGGGTCGAATTCCAGTCCCTGGTGGACGAACAAGATGTACACAAAGGCCAATTCATCCTGCACAATAGCCTAGTGCAAGCAATAAAGAAAAGGTGGGACACCATGCCAGAGACAGAGGACACTGAAGGAGCGTTGGATGCATGGTACTATGTTTCTGAAGGGGGACACACCGTGTCCAGACTCTATGAGCAACTACTGGGAACCACCAACAAAAAGACACTGAAAGTACGAGCGAAATGGGAGGAGGAACATAGACCCTTCAAAGATGAGGAATGGAACAGGATCCTCCAGTACACGAAAAAAGTCTCAAGGAACGCTAGGTTCAGGCAGCTGCAAATCTATATAGTACATAGAGCATATCTAACTCCCAAGAGAATGTCGAGGATGGGAGATGGACAGACCTGCTGCTGCCCGCGCTGCAAAGAAGAACAAGCTGACATGCTGCACATGTTCTGGTCGTGCCCGAAGATAATAGACTTCTGGAACATGGTAAAGGAAAGGGCGATGACAGCGGAAATTCACATGCCAGCTGGGTCGCCGGCGTCTTACATTCTGGGCCTGTTCCCGAGGGGAGACCAGCAGATGTCGCACGTGGCAAAAATGAAAGACTTGATGACAATATTGGCGAAGCGCCGCATAGCGATGGCATGGAACAAGAGCGAAGGCCCCTCGAAGGAGGGCTGGTGGGCCGACCTGCAAAAATGGGCAATAGCAGAAACAGCAGTCTGGACGAGAGCCACGCAGAGGGGAGAAGGCAACAGCGGGTCCAGACTATTGGCATGGAACACCCTGGTGAAAGACCTGTTCCGAAACGGAGACGAAGACAACACGAGCGACCCAGACGACTCAGGAAAAGAAGAAGTTGGCCCACTCGCGCCTGGGGGCAATATATAGACCAGAGAAGGGCAAACAACCGGAAAGGAGAAGGCCTGGCCGTGACCAGTGCGGACAATGGACAATGCAGATTTCACTTGGAAGTGCCAGGATATATACTCATGGACAAAGGAGAAGACACCCCCAGAGAAGAGAAGGGGGTAGCTGGGAGGGCTGTTTCTCCACCATAAACTTGACAACTGTTGTGAACCGGTCCGAGGAGGTGATGGACAACGGACATACTGCTGCTGCCTTCGGGGAGGGAGGGGGGTGAGGGAGGGAGTTGGGTAATAGTTCTTTTCCTTTCTTTTGCCTTTTCTCTCTTGGTTCTTTTTTCTCTTTGTTGTAAAACCAATAAAAAGAAGTTAAAAAAAAAGAAAACATCTATTTTACAATGATCAAGTGGCCTCTTAATCCACCTAAACGGATTAAGGTGCACACCAAACTTGGTAACAAGATAAAGGTGTGTAAGAGCAAAAGAAATGAGGAAGATATAGGAATTATGCATGGTAAAGGGCCACCATAAAATTGGTAAACTGAGACACTAAATTAAGGGACTTCACATCACAAAATTTACTTCTTAAATTCCAGAGTGCAAATGATTCTATGGCCAGCATCAATGGGGCTGGGTGCATTAAGTTATATTTATTTATGGATTTATGTATTCATTTATTTATTTATTTATTTATTTATTTGCGTATTGAAATTACAGTTCCAAAACCCTTAAAAAGTTAAACATCAATAATAGAGTGGAGGATATATGTCCTTGACCATGGGGTGGGAGAATGTGACTTGAAGACCAGATGTTGCAGGGGAAGGTGGAAACATAATCCAGGGATTGAGGACAGGACAGAATAACATACAACATTCGAAAGCAGGGTGCAAGGAGGTGGAGAGAGCACAAGTGAGAGTGAGCACAAGGGACTCGAGAAGTGGCAATGAGGGGAGACAAGGATGATCGTAATGATGGAGGGGGAGAGTAGGGAGTTTGATGAGCAGATAGGTAAGGTGCGGTACCAATGCATAGCCATCCAATCTGGAAACGGTCAGAGGAGAGGTAGAGGTAAAAACGAGGAATGTTGAAAAGTGTGAGTACCACAAAGTTGAGGATTTTGTCCAGTGGTGAAAAGGCATAGTTGGGAGGACTATAGAGAAAAATGGCATAGTAGTCAGATCCAGAAAGGACTAAGGAGGATATTAGCTGTTTAACGTTATTGAAAGGAAGAAGATGACTGATTTATCTGTTACTGAGGCGGTTGAGTCTGACTGCAGTCACAGATTTGGAGATGAGTGAGAAATTGTGACAAGAGTCAAGGATGACACAGATGTTACAAGTGAAAGTAAAGTAAAGAAGACAGTCAGGAGAGAAGAGAAGGAGAGAGGGAAGAGGAAGATATTCTCAGAACTTTAGTCTTAGCTGAGTTGAGCATGAGTGAGTGAGACACCACCCAACATGGTATGGCAGAGAGACAGTTTTACATTTTTGACAATACCTCATCGGATAAGAAAGGAATTGAGAAGAAGATCTGAGAGTCATCAGCAAAGAGTTGATTGGAGAAGCAGTAAGAGGAGATCAGGGTGCCAAGAACTGAACTATAGAGAGTGGAGAGAAGTGGACCAAGGACAGAACCTTGGGGAACTCCCACAGTAAGGGGGGTGAGTGGGGAGATAAGGCTGTTCCTGAACACCTAAAATTGTCTAGGGGCAAGGTATGAAGCAAACCAAGCAAGGGCCTTAAATAACGTGGAGAGAAAGCCAGAATGGTTGACATTATCAAAGGTAGCAGAGAGGTTGAGAAAAATAAAAATAGATTCATGGTTTGCATGACGTGCGAAAGAGAGGTAGTTGCTGACATTGAGGAGAGCTGTCTCAGAAGAATGCAGAGGTCGGAAGCTAGATTGTATCCAAGAACTCAGTGAGTCGATTGAATACTGCTCACACTAGGGTTTTGAAATAGGGTGGTAGAAGAGTGACAGGACAAACATTGGCAGGCCTATTTGGATCAAGAGCAGGTTTCTTAATGAGAGGGATGGCAGAAACTGATTTATAGGATGAGGAGAAAGTACCATTATCAAAGTAGAAGAGGGAAGTAAGATGTGGGGAAACACTGGGAGCTATGTGCTTCACAATGTGCGGGACAGCAGGTCAAATGTGGCAGAGGAAGGGCAAGCCATGAGGAGTAAGGTTAGAATCTCATCAGGGTTGATGGGGGCACAGGAAAACATAGGAGCAGGAGAACAGGATAGGAGTGGTGGAGAAAAGTGAGCAGGAGAAGGTGATAGAAGGTAAGTAGCAAGGATACAGCGAATGCTAGACATTTGAGAAACATAGTAAAGAACAAGATAATTTGCAGAATGAGTATACGAGCTGGAGGAGGGTTTATGAGTTGAGAGGATTGAGTTAAGGGATTTCTAGAGTCACCTGGGTTGGGAGGATTGAGACAAAATGAGAGAGACAGATAGAAGTAATGTTTGGCAGGATCCAAAGCAGAGGAGTAATTTTGAAGAGCAGTGAGGTAGAGTTGTAGATCTGAGGAGTGTCTCGACTTTATCCAGTACAAAGCTTGTTCCACAATTTTGTTTACAGGATGTGGATGACAGGTGTAATTCAAGGCCATGGAAGGGAGGATTTAGAAATAAATGTGGAAAAAGAGAAGTTAGAGGAGAAGGTAATATTAAGAGTATTGTTAAAGTTAGCAAATGTTTTTTCAGTGAATGGAAAAGTGAGTTCAGAATATGAGGACAGAGAATGGTGTAGGTCAGAGGGGTAGTCATCGACTTTGGCTTAGTAACAGGAATATTAGATGGAGAGTTTGAGAACGAAGCACGAGTGAAGATTCAGGAAAAGCATGATTGGAGGGTGAGCGAGGAAATGAGAATAAGGTTGAGGGATTGTCCATTTGAATAGATGGGCAGAGAGTGGACAGGGTGTAAGTGGTTAAGGAGAAGAAATGTATGGTTAGTGGGTAGAGCAGCAGAAAGAGAGACAAGTGAGGTTAAAGTCACCAATGACAATGAGGTGGTGATCAAGAGGGTGAGAGTCAATTAGTTGGGAGTGGTGGTTAAATAACTGACCTACCAGACAAGGTGGCCGATAAAGATAGATAATGTGTATGCCATAGGGAACAGTGATTGGGGAGATAGTGTAATCATAGAGGGAGAATTGGCAGGAGATAGGAGAGTAGGAAAGAAAGGAGGATGAAAACAGTCCTACATCCACACCTCTACCAGTGAGGCAGGGACCCATGGTCAGGATGCAGGAAAAGTCATGAAGGGCAGCAAGGGTTGTAGAATCAAAGGGAGAGAATCATGTTTTGGTAAGGGTAATGAGGTCAGTAGAAGGAGGGTGAGCAATGAAGAAGTCACCGGTAAAGGAGGTTTCATTATAGACAGCCTGCTTATTCCAAAGAGCAAAAGAAAGAGAGTACAATGTAAAAGCATAGCGACGCTGAGTCGGAGAAATACAAAGGCACTGGTTATATATGCAATAAGAGGAAGTGTAATAACAGCCGGGGGGTAAGTCATTTTTTTTATGAAGAGAGTACTGGAGTACTGGAGCAAAAAGTGGGGAGGTGTTGAGGAGAAGAGATGATGGGGAGGGGAAGAGAGTTGACATGGTTCTGAGGAGCTTGCAGAGAGAAATAGAAGGCAAAGGAAGAGATAGCATGATGATTGCTATGTGGGTGTGAGGCTGAGAAGAAGCTATATTGGGTACTTACAGACAAGTAACAGGACACAGCAAAAGAAAGACTCATTGGCAAGAGGATGATGAAAGCAGGTTGTGACATTACACTTTAAATCAATTCCCTTAAATGAAGACACCAATAATAAACTATGTGACAGTCCAAAATCACATTTAGTTGACTGTCACTTTTGGCTCAAGGACCCAGTCACGTGACCTGAAACCAGTGCCCCCAATTGGTTGTTAGAATAGAGACAGGTCCATGAGAAAACTGGCAGCAGTGCTGGCTAGCAGGGGTTGTTGCTGTAGGTGGAAATAACTTTCAAAAGGTTGCAATTTTGTGGTCAGAGGTCACCTTAGCAGCCCCTATATAAATGCTGGATGATTCTTGTAGGTCCCCTGACCTCTGCAGGCAGCCGCAGCCAGATGGAATGAGTACCTCTAGTAGCGTTGTAATGAGCTTTGTGCTGCTCTCAGTCCAGTTGAAGCCCCTTCTGGAGGTGGAAAAACCTTTCAGAGATGGTGGTTTTGGGGTCAGAGGTTACAAGAGCAGCCCCTAGATCGACCCTGGAAGCTTCTGACCTCTACAGGCAGACTGAGGCAGATGGAATGAATGCATCTGGTGGTGTTGAAAGGAATCCTGCGTTGCTTTCAGCCTAGTTAAAGCTCCTTTTGAAGGTGGAAAAACCTTTCAAAGATGGCCATTTTGTGGATTTCCTCCCCCAGTGACTCCCCTTTAAACTTCCATTACACTCGGTAAGTTGGTATATGAGAACAAATCAGAGTGAAAAATGCAAATCAATGCCATAGAGGAAAAAAAAGAACACAGAGCTCTTGGCCATGTTAGACAGCACATGTGTTTGCCATTCCTTCTACCTCAAAGAAGAATACAATATTTTCCGGTCATTCTTTTGCATGGTGAGAGAGGAATTCTTGAAGGTATAAAAGAAGCAAAAAGCAACAGGTTTGACATCAATGCGGCAAAAACGGAAAGTGGTTGAACCAGAAATAAGAATGGCTTACTGTTGAATGGGATTTAAGGCAGTTAGAAGGCCTACGAAAAAGTGTGACCAAGCTCGGAGCCAAACACCTGAGAAGTAGGAGTACAGCATTGTGGGGGAAAACACATTTAATTATGGATTTTATTGTTTATGATTCCGTCTGTCAATTTCAAATCATGTTGTCTCTGAGACAGCATTTCGTAGAGGCATACACAGAGTTCCATAACAAACAAATATTTGCATTTCTGAGCAGAGGTTAGAGTCATGGATGAACATGCTCCTTGGGAGTTGTAGTATGAATTGTGGACATTTTACACATGTAGATTATAATGTAACTTGGAATCAAGAAAAACTGACAGATGATAATTTCTATGAAGTGCAAGTTGCATGTAGTAGACCACCAACATTAGCACTTACATGTTGTTTGGTCCCCCGTATGCAATTTTTAATAAGTGCAAGGTGTAAAGGTTAATAGTAAAATCCGGTGAAATTGCCTTTTGCTTTGAACTATTACACCCCATCTTGTTAAGAAGGAAATAACGCCTGCACATTCTGCATTCTGCTTTCCCATGGAATCTGCCTGCTTTCAGCAGGTGCTAAAAGGATAAAAGGATGCATATCCCATAGGTATTCCATATGTATTCATTCAGATGGAGAAAGAAACCAGGGTGTAGATCTACACTCTGCCACATGCCACTTCTCTGACTTGTAAGCTCTCGAAAGTGGAGCAGAGCGGGAAATGGAGGATTAAAAGCATTTGGTCTTGATTGTAATGCCTTGACTTACCACACAACTTCATGAAAAAAGACCACCATGGGGATTTAGAATTAGTTGTAAGTCTTGCTGATTCCCCTTGTTTTGCCAGCAGGAAAGAAACACTCTTTTGGAGTAGAATAGATGGAGAGGAAGATAGAAGAAGTTTTTATTTTTTATTTTGAGGCGTGGTGTTTCAATAGGTGTGTGTCATCTAGTTCTGGATATCAATCAATAAGGCAGTAGGCTAGGTGTGCAATATTACTTTCTTAATAAACCTTGAGATAATGTGGGTATTGAAGGAATATTGTTGAATTGTGCAGGCTGTATGCTGGGTCACTGGGGGATCCGTGCACACTAAACAGCTGAGTGGAGAGGATATATGTCTGGGGAACTCCATACGGGTTTGGAACTGGTTGGGGGTAGAGTGTTCTACTTTCAGTGTCTGAGTGTGCTAATGAGGTCTAGCACTTCAGCACTAGACCACCAATGGCCATGTTGGAGTTCAGGGTTTTCAGCAGTATTGGGTGAACTGCAATGTAAAATACAACACAGCGATGTTAGATCGATTAACATTCATACCTCAGTACGTTTTTGTAATGCTTAAATCATCTGAAATGTTTAGTGCAGCGGTTTATGTACAATAGACTGGTCTGAAACTTGATTGTTAATTTTCAATCTAGATATTTTCATTGATAAATATTCTGAGACTAAAGGTGTTGGAGCTCTCATTGAATTTTCATAGGAAGGAGAGGGCAATGATGGTGGTACTAAAGAGCTGCAGGATTCGTGGGAACTTTCCTCCTATCAGTGAGGTTTGTTGATATTTATCCTGAACTGGCTAAGGCTTTAGTAGGTTAGTAGGTTGATATAATTAAGTAGGCAGATTTTGTTTGTCTAATAAACAATAAATGGGGGGAGAGTATGTGCAAACTTGAACAAAGTCCAGGGTAACTGGGCCAGTTTGCCAACACCATCCTAATTGCTTGGATTGTGAATAATTGGCAACATCAAGGCCTTACTAATTGGGGACCTGGATTACCATATAGTGTGGGAGCTGCAGAAGTTGTATCTCTAGGAAAAACACATGTTTGGGCTTTGAGAAGGACTGCATCCACTGAGAAAAGCTTTTTTTCTACTCCATTCATTTTTGCTGTTCATTAAATGATTCGTGTAGTTTCCGCTAATATTTGGTGCAAGGTCATTTCTGAAGTCATTAATGTTTTTCTTAGTGTTTTTTTCCACCACAAACTAAGGAGATGCTTGCTTCATCTTCCTCTCGGTTTCAGTGAGTGGTGCTCGCTCATCAATAATCAAAGACTTTGTTTAGTGTAAGTGTTGGTTCATAGTCCCCTCCAGTTGGGACAGGCACATTGGTACCAGGTTCTCCAATATGGCCATGGTCATATTTTAAAGATTCTCAACTAGATTTGTACAATTCTTTGAAGGCCTTTGTGGTTTATCTTTTTTGTTTTTTATCATTATGTTTATAGCTCCGAAACACTTGTACATTGTTTCCAATCTAAACTGTTACATAAAAAACATATACCTATACATTTGTACAAACAATTATACTGCATTATCTCAATATAACAATACAACATCAAATTGATAGAAACATCTATTAATAATAGAACCATAACAAACAGACAGCATTGTATTGTGCGCATACTAAAAAGGGGACCAACAGGCTACAAATAATTATTGGCGGGACCAAAACTGAATGTACCCTTCTTTGTTAACTTTTCCATGGCCAAAATTCCTTTCCATACATTATGAAGTGCAACGTGAACTGACTTATATTTCGTGTATAAATAATAAGCCCAAAATGAGTCACTTTTGATGTTATTAAAATCAGACACATATGGGCCCACCATCTTCATGTATAGCAAAACCATGCCCACGGCGCTCAGTACAAACATGTTGTGCAGTTTCCATTTTTCCTTCCAGACTCCATAATCGGCAGACCGCATCTGCTTGAGTAACACCCAGCTTAGGGCCGATAACTGCCAATACAGGCAGTTTGTTCAGGCAGAGGAGTTATAGAAATCTTTGTAGGTCTGGGGATGGACAGAAGTTCAGATAACACTGTGGTGCTTTACATGTATGTATTAATATTTCAGCAATCAGGTGATAGCTCTTCAAAGATGGCAAACGAGTATAGTTTGAGCACCATTCTCATTGTTCCAGTTTACGTATTACCCTCAGCTTGATTCCAACCAATCATGTCAAAGGTCTTATTAGCCAACAAGGCTGGAGTGAGACCATGAGAGAGGTTGGTTTGCCGTCCCAATAATTGTAATAAGGGAAAAACGGGTACCTTATGAGATTTAAGGTACAATACTGCTCTCCATTTCAAGGCCATGGTGGCTAATGATATAAGGCCCAGCTTAAGTTTGATTATTTCTACAAGAACACTGGAGCCCAGGCACAACGTTATGTGCCAAAAATGTGTCCTTGCAGTACATTCAACCAAGTGAAATCATCAACACATAAAGCTACCAGACCATATAACACAGTGGCACAAAAACTCTGCATATATAAAGTGGTTTATCATTTAAAAAGTGATGAAGATGGAGATGCTCTAAATGATGTGACAGAAAGTACACTGACAGGCTAGTGTATTTCCTTGGAGAGAAAGAGAGAAAGTGAGTCTCCCCCTTAGCTTCAATAGCACTTCACTCCAAAGCACTTTTCAATATTTAATGAGATAGTATATCAATGATCTGATGACAACAATGAACAGTCATGAAGAAAGAAAACTGAAACAGGAATGAAAGAAGCATTGAAGGAAGACATGCAATGATTAACCAGATACATAGAACAAATGAAAGTCCAGGAATAATGGAATATTGCAGGACAAAGTCAAACCAACCCATCCCCAAAGCTTCAATGAGATCTAGGGAGGAATTCAAAGTCAGAAAATACCATGTTCAATGCCCCCATTTAAGTGTTATGACACATAGGAGCTGCTGCTGTCATTACCTGTAGATGTATGGCTTGGTCCCCAATCAGGGCTCGGCATCAGCTATAGTTCTTCCACCTCGGCAGCAATACAATCCAGCCCATGGCCAAAACAAAACGAGACAGGAAGCATCCTCAGGGTCAGTGGGAGACAGCCCACCAACTCAACTCTTCCTCTGCCATTTTCACCATAGCCCTCCTGGACAGTCTCCAGTGTTAAAACTGGCCATTCCAATGCCATCCATGTCTCCACATTTCCACGCCGCTGCCAAGCCTCCAAGTCATGGGCCAGCTACTGCCATCTCTCTTGACACTGCTCTTCAATATGGTGAATGGAGCTGGGCATGGTGAGGCCACACTGGTGAACGGGTGTTATACCACATCAGGGACACACTACGGGACTGAAGAAAGGCAAAAAGAGGCAGTGCCTTGGCCTCAGTCTCAGGCTCCTGCACTCAGCTCCACCATCCCCAAAACGCAGCTGCACTCACTGAAATTCGTAATCAGCACTCAATGTTCAGAGGAAAGGACCTCATGGCTTCACCTTGTTGTAGCCTGTTTCCAAGCAGTACTGTTTTAAATCATTGTATACATCGTTATCATTGAAGAAGTTAGTGAAGATCTCTTCTAATGGGTCAGAGTTGTCTCCTAGTGTAAATTCACCTTTCCAAAACATTTATTTTGTCATTATCCTGATTATTTTTTATTTCTCCTATACATAATTCCAAGGAAAACTTTTGATCACTTGATAGGTGGTAGATAATGTTGATAATTGTGCACATTGAGGGATTTGTCTTAGTTTGTGCTCTGTGATCTTCAAAGATCGAAACCATTTGGATGAGTATTCCTCTGAAAGCGGCATGGATATGTGACTTAGCACAACACCCCCACCTACAGTGCAATCTTAATCTAGTAGAATAATGAGATATGTTGACTACATGCAGGGACGTAGGAGACACATAAAATCTGCGGGGGGCAGGGGACATCTTGGGGACTTTGCTTTATTTATTGTGTTTTAGTCAAAGAACTCGACTTTTCACAAAATTAGAATTAAAATAGCAGTACGTATTAAATTACAAGTATCACTGTATAAAACAATAGAAAAGAAAACAGAAGAAAATTAAAGGATGCAGCAGCAAAGAACATGTCTTTGTATGTTGCATTTCTGGATTTTTCATCTGACTATGAGCTCATGGTAAGAGAGAGGAAATGACAATTACTTCCAGTGGGCCACAACTAGGACGCCAGCTCGTTAAGAGGCAGATCACCTGTAAGTGGACTCCTGACAATTAAAGGAGTTGAAGCCTTTTCTACCAATTGCAAGTTGCTACATTTTTGTGTGGGACAAGGAGACGTGTGTGTCTCTTGGAATGGAAGGATGGGGATTTCAAAGAAACAGGAAATCTTCTTTGTACCTCTGAGTAAGCCCTGTAATGGGAGTAGAGGGACCAGGTGTGTGATGTTGCTGTTTTGACTGTTCTCTGGGGGGATTGGGTGGGGGTGTACAGCAAACAAGGAGGATGAGCGATCGCAAGCCTACCCCCTTATAAGCACTCCCCAGGTCTGCGGCCGGATGTGTCAAACCCGAGGGATGCATAGTAGGTGGGGTGTATGTGGACCCAGGGGGGTGGCCAGAGGGGCCGCCCGCTATGTGGACGGCCCCTCTAGCACCCTGCGAGGGCCGGGCCTGCCTCTCACGATGAGTCTGGTCCCTCTTATTCCATCTAATGCTGGCTTCAGAGCCTAGCCTTTCTTTGCCTTTGTTATTCTGAATGCAGAGCTGGACTCTGTTCCTTTCTCGTTTAACATTTTCTGCAAAGCTTGATCTATTTGATTCTCTCATATGTTACTAGGACAGCAGAGCATGGGTCCTCTGCCCTCTTACATTATTCAAAGAGGCCCTCTGGCCTTTCTTTTTCTCTCCCTTGTCTCACTGCTTGCTTGCTTAATACATACCTCCTTGCTTGAACACTCAACATATCCTCCCTAACACGGCAATGGCAGCTGCAGTCTGTCTTACCTTCTATTTGTTCTGTGTCTTGAATTGGCCTCTTATTTCCGCTTTTCTGTCTGCAGGGGAAAGGAATTTGCCAGTCACTGCCATGATGGTTCTACCTGGCCATAAGAGGGCAACAGCTAGCCAATATTGGAAGAACATGGGCATATTATGCCAGAGACTGGCAACTGCCTTCCTAATGCCTACACAAGAGACACAACTCTTGCCTTTGTTTCTAACAGTAATTCAGTGGATGAAGAAACGCGAGAACACACATATTGCTTATAAATGAAGGGGATGATGTTGCACTTGGTTAAGGCATTTTGATCACGCCAGGAGTTCATTTCCAGCTGCAATTAAGCGATTACCTTTTAGACTTCTGGCTTTAAATAACGTTAGTATCACCTGGAAAGCACAGAGGTTGCTCAAAATAGTTTCTGGAGCACGAGGGGTACCCTAGTCGTGGGCAAGGATGATTGGAGGTCATTCTTACCCTGGTTTGGAGCGTGGCCCCTACAGCCATGATGGGGGGGCCTATTACTTTTGGTTGTACTTACCCTTTGAGGGTGGATAGACATTGCCTCCTGCTTTAGTCCACTAACAGCTCTGCTTTGCAACTTTATCACACATACCTGTCAGGTGGCATGTAACTCAATGCTACTAATAATATCAGAAGTATGGAATCCTTTGCCACATCAACTAGGGTACAGGCTTGCCATCTGAGACTTACCCATGTCTGAGTCGGCATATGTCGCCCTGTGGGGAAGACACACACAGAAAGAGCAGGGCACAGTGCCCTGGTGGGTTCTTCACACTTCTTCCTTGGGGTGGGCACAATTCACTCCTCAGAGGAAGTGTCACATGCTGGGCAACATTCTCCCGCTTTGACAATGTCACCCAAAGAGCGAAATTGGCCATTTGAAATACCTCTGTCGCACTCAAGAAGCACAGGACACCCTCTTACCAGCGACATGCCATGCTCACTCATTTTGATCACGAATTGCCATTTATCTGGGGACATGTTACATGTATTTATTTATTTATTACATGTGTAGCATCACGCAAAACCCCCAAGCATCAAGGCGCAAAGTAAACTGCATGGAGTGGACCACTTCCATTGGCGCATGTTTTAACTTTTCCGCCACAAAATGGAAGATTTTAGCGTAAAACGCAGGTGAAATCACATTGCTTTTCAACTTTGGAAGAGTGTAATACCTCACGCAATTAGCGATTGCTGGCGGAAATGACAATGGCTTCCTCTGGACTCTGCCCGCTTTTACCAGGTTTCATTTCCAAGCAGATCCCAGAGGAATCCCCTTCCTTATTTCCAGCATGAGAATCCATGCTGGCAGTAAGGCCGCATTTGTCTGGTGGAGCAGGAAAAAACAGGGGGTCCTGGTGTGTCCATTCGGCTCCCGAACTCTACCCTGAAAATGCAAGAAAATCTGGCCAATTAGAAAAAGCGACAGTAATAGTGTTTTCCACCACTTTTTCTGAACCAATTGACCTGGAAAATGCTGTGTTGCATCGGAAGCTGAATGCATTCACTCTGCCTATTATCCCACCGGAGGATTAAGCCAGGTGCTGAAAACAGGTGTTACATATTCCTTTGCACAATCTGCATTTGGAGCATTAACTAACTGAGCTACCTTACAAATGATATCTCCTCTGGGGCTTTACCGTCTTAACCCCTTAGCTGCCATGGGTATTTCCCCTCAGTGCCAAGGTCTTTTTTGGTGATTTAAGTATGTTGCCATTGAATCCCTTGTAACTTCTTTGTTACATGAGATATCTCGGCCAAAGTTGGCCCCTTTTTTCCCCACATGTAGGGGGCCGAAACGCCACCCTGGAATCCTAGTTTGCTGTAGGGGGGTGAGAGAAAATAACCAAAAAGGTGAACATTTTTTTTTTTTCGAAAATGCCAATAAAATGTTGTACAATGAAGCCTGTGGTGTTTTCCTTCTAAGGATTTTTGTATGTGATGTAATGGACTGAACAAACCTTGGGAGGGAGTTGTAGAGGGAAGAAATTAGGAGGGGTGAGGTGAGGGTTAATGTTATTTATGTAATTTGATCAGTGATGGATTCATCAAAGGTTGAGTGAAGATACAAGCAAGCAAAAGTGAAGTCATTTTCAAAGGGGAAGTTGATGGCATTCAAAGGCAGTATGAAGTCAATGCTGCCTTCACGCAGCCTGGTCCTGGAATGTGAATTTGCATGTCTACAGTATTGCTTTGGTTTCAACATCACAGCAGGTAAATATAAGCGCATGTACATTGTTGCGTGCTGCGCGGATAAGAATCTTTAACACTATCTGAAAAGTTCAACATGTTCTCCAAACTTGCTTATCTTCTGCTGAGGGCTTTCTAAACCCGTCCTCTTACTCTTAATTTAGGTGTGTGAAACCATGCTCTCACTGGAACTGTTAGTAAGAAAGTGTGGTATCAGCCCAATCTCGGCTCCCCATCTCTCTGACTGGGAAGTGTCCCTTCGAGGAAAGGACCTGCAAGATCTGCATTCAGCCTTTCTTCCTGCTGAATGGCCCAAATGACCTGAGAAAATGTTTAGAGATCTCATTAGGAGTATGTCGGTGCAGTGTTAACATGCCGGTAATTCTGTTTACCGGCACATTACCTCACTGGCATACTCCCAGTTGGCCGGTGGGGGGGCTTTATTTACCTCCAGCCAATAGCTGGAGGTAAGTCAGGCACCCCACTGGCAAAAAACAGCTGGCATTAACGGCACAGGTATTACTGGCAATCCCCCAACAAGGAGTCCTACGGGACTCCATGCAATGGGGATTAACTTACCCTTACTGGTACTTGGAATCTGCCTGTAGTTCTGGCAGACCATGGGCCGGTAACAGTAATTCCGTTTGATGGTATCCCGCTGGATATACCGGCGGGTCACCAACAAACATATAATGAGCCCCAATGTATTTCCCCTTCACAGGGGCGTAGGAGACACATAAAATCTGTGAACAAATTGTTTGCTGTGCTGGATTCGCCAATTTTCCAGGCTTTCAAGAAGAGATTGAGTGGAAACCAAAATAACATATTTTGATACATACATTTCTGAAAAGTAGACAATATTCCAAGTTTAGGAAGGGGTGATTTGCAAAGGTCAGGCCACAACTATGCAGGGAAAGATTCCATAGTTTGGGGGGAAATCGGAAAATAACAGAAAAAAAACACACAATTTCCGCACATTTCACTCTGGTCACCCACCGAAACACACAGCCAACAACACATGACCTACCTTCCCGCATTCCCATGGGTTTTCTGACGAAAACGGTACCTCACATGTGTGGGTGCACCTACCTGGGTGCAAAGGGAAAAGCCTAAAACACTGGTAACCCCAGGTCTTTTCGTACAGCAGATTTTCAGGAATTTTGCTCATGTGGACAAACTACAGATTTGGGCCTATGATGTCGAAGCCACAAAGGAAATCAGGGAACCCCATGCATTTCTGAAAAGAAGAAACCCGTGGGAATCCACAGAGGTCTGACTTGTACGAATCGCTCCATAATTTATGACCCACAATCCCTGATAAAGTCTGAAATTTGGTGGAGAAAACACAATTTTCACTTTGTCTGGGATTTAGGGTAATAAATTCTGGGTCGATTCGCGTAAGTCACATCTGTAAGAAGATTCAATTCGACACTACAGCTAAGTCAATGCCTAGTCTGGGATACTGAATGGAAACCCTTATTGATATATCTTTATGTCCAGTTCATGCGTTCTGGATGACTACCCCTATATAACACCCCTCTCTTAGAATCCCCCTGACCCCACTGAGCCAAGAAGTAGGTTTGTTTTGCAAATTTAAAAGATTTATTTGAAAAAAATTAAACAATGTATAGATATATCACACTTTGATAATAAATTAATAATTGGATATCACACTGAATCTGATCAGTAATCAATAATGGATAGTCTGGCACTAGCACACTTCTTTATAATCAATGATGAGTGGTTATAGGAGGGATAAGATAGCAACAATACTTTATGGTTTCAAATGGATGCAAGGTGGAATGAAAATGCAGTACAGAAAATACTCAATATGTGTTCAACAAAACAATGTAATCACTTTTCTCTGGCAATCCCCTCCCCCCTTTATGCAATGCAAGGAAATGGAAGGAAAGCACACAGTTCTCAGAAATGCAATCAACTGTAATTCAGTTCACCCCAGCAAGCTTAGCCTACAGAAGTTTGAAACACAGGCCCAAATTGCTTTTATATGTGCTGGCAATGAAGTGAAAAATATGCTAAAATGCTTTTAATTCCCTCTAGAGGTTTAGGGTGAGTGGTATATGCTTTGAATAAGTTCAGGATCACTTTAGCAATGCTCTATAATGGTTATCAGGTTGCAAACAAATTTTTTCTTTAACGGAAGGTACCCTGTTTTCCTTTGTGGCTACCCACCGTAGGCCCAAATCTGTAGGTTGCCTCCCCAAACCCTTTGGGGGTTACCAGTGGTTTAGCCTTTTCCCTTTGCTCCCAGGTAGGTGCAACCACACATGTGAGGTACCGTTTACGTTGGCACACCTGTGGGAACGTGGAAGGTAGGGCATGTGGTGTGGGTGGTGTGTTTCAGTGGGAGGCAAGAGGGAAATGTCTGAAAATTGTAGTTTTTTCACCAGATTTCAGACTTTGCCGGGGATTGTGGCTAATACATTCTGGGGTGATTCGCGCAAGTCAGACCTCTGTGGATTTACACGGGTGTCCTCTTTTTGGAAATGCATGGGGTACCCTGTTTTCCTTGGTGGCTTCCACACCCTAGGCCCAAATCTGTATTTTGTCCACATGATCAAAATCTGCTCTGTCGAAAGGCTTGTGGTTGCCGGGGGATAGCCTTTTCCATTTGCGCCCAGGTAGGTGCACCCACACATGTGAGGTACCATTTTTATCGGGACACCTGTGGGAATGCAGGATGGTAGGACATGTGTTGTTGGCGGCGTGTTTCAGTGGGTGGCGAGAGTGAAATGTCTGAAAATTGTGTTTTTTTCCACGAAATTTCAGAGACATTTCCCTCTGCCCACCCACCAAAACACGCCACCAACAACAGATGTCCTACCTTCCCATGTTCCCACATGTGTCCCGACAAAAACGATACTTCACATGTGTGGATGCACCTACCTTGGCGCAAAGGGAAAAGGCTAACCCACTGATAACCCCAAGCCTTTCGGCAAAGTAGATTTTGCTCATGTGGACAATCTACAGATTTGGGCCTAGGCTGTCGAAGCCACCAAGGAAAACAGAGAACCCCATGCATTTCCGAAAAGAAGACACCCGTGGGCACCCCCTTTCCACTAAAAACATCCATGGTTGTTTAGTGACCCCCACACCCACCCAAAACAAGTTATAATTTTTTTTATTTTTGTTTTGCCTCTTTCCTAGGGGCAGATTGTACTAGCAATCTGCCCCCAGGGAGGGCTACATGAGATGCCCCCATCCATTTGGGGTGGGGGGAGAGGGTCACCCCCCTTTCAACTAAAAACATCCATGCTGGTTCAGTGGCCCCCCCACACCCACCCAAAACAAGTTATATATATATATATATATATATATATATATATATATATTTGTTTTGCCCTTTTCATAGGGGTAGATGGGCACATGTGTGTGGCCATCTGCCCCAGGGGAAGGGTCAAAACATACTGCTCAAGACTTGGGAGGGGTGGCTCTGCCAATATTTGCAATGACCTCTCCCCCCCACCCCAAATGGATGGAGGGGATCTCATGTACCCCTTCCTAGGGGCAGAAATCTGCCCCCATGAAGGGCTACATAATGTGCCCCCACCCACTTAGGGTGGGGGGAGAGGGCCACCCCCCTTGCAAAAATCCCTGGTGGATAGTGGTCCCACCCGCACCCACCCCACCCAAAACTATGTTTTAAAAAAATATTTTTTTTTTGTTAGCCCCCCCTTCCTTGGGGGCAGATGATCACCCATCTGCTCCCAGGGTATGGCCCCCATGCTTTGGGGGCCAGGGGGGAGAGGGCAGCTTACATAGTAAGCAGCCCCTCCCCCCACTTCAAAAACAGATCCCTGCACGACAAACCAAACACATATTCTGGGGGGGATACATTATATTACATCCCCCCCACTTAAAATTGTGGGGGGGGGTTGTCCCCACTGTCCCCCCATGTCCTACGCCCATGACTACATGGTTATTCTTTTGATTATCTTAAGAATCAATATTAGCGTGCATTAGGGTCTTGCCATATTCCATAACCTTTGACCAGGGCCCAACTGACCTGCTTCTTCAAACTGATTAATATGGACGTGGTGGTGAGTTTAAACATATAGGGGTCATTTCATAAGCAGAGCGAATTCTGCCTGAAAGAGCACACCCTGTACCACCTACTGAAGCGGGCAGCATTTTGCATTATTTTCAAAGTTTTCCATGAAATTATGGCTTTTCACACAGATCGTATTGACCGTGTTAAAGGACTGTGTTGCATGCATCCATCAAACTGTCTTCTCCTGAAAAAAATCCACAATTAAAGACCATGGACCTCATTACAACTATTGCGGAATGCGTTTAACGACGCCGGTAATGGTGCCAGTGCCGTTAAACGCATTCAGCAATATTACGAGGTTCCCTTGCGGGACCCGCTCTGTACGTCTGGTTTTACGAGACGTCCAGAGTGGGTCCCGCGAGTGGACCATAGAGCTAACAACGAGCCGGTCGTAATCGGCCCGTTGTTAGCTCCCGCACCCATTCCCATTTCAGCCCTATGAGGGCTCAAATGGGAATGGGGAAGGTCCGGGCTCGGGTTCCCTGAAGGAGGAATTACTGGGCCTTCCAAACTCAGAATGGCCCGGTAATTCCCCATTCAGGGAACCAGGACCCGGACAAGGTTTTGGAGGCAGCCATGCCCTTATTAAGGGCATGGCTTCCTCCAAAGTCGTAATGAGGCCCCATGTGTATACTTTTCCACTTCTGCCCCTGAAACAGACTGGGGACAACACACAGGGCCAAAACACACACAGCGAAATGCCAAAAAAAGATCCCATTGAGCATGCAGAGCCTTCAATAGTGCCCCTGAACTTACAGAGTGTCCCATGAGGACAAGGTATTGCATTGGTGAACCAGCAGATGGACCCCGCAAATAATATGAGTCCTCTTTTTAGGCCTGATTCCTTTCTTTGTCAGCCACTGACATTTTCATTATTTTCATAAGTCCTGCTTATTGCTACCATCCTTCACTGTCAAGAACCCTTCCCCCATCCCATACCCTCTCTTGAATTCATTATCTGGCATGTACCTCCTACAACTTCCCCTGTTTGCCCTCTGGTGTCCTTTCCCTCCTGTGCCCTGCGTGACTCCTTCAGGCATCCAAATACGTTCTAATTCTAGAACCATACCTTGTGGCCTTCTGCCAGCTAGACTAGCTCCCCTCCTTTATTGCCCCACACTAGAGGGAAGTCACCCAGATAATGTGGCAGGTACTCAAGAGAAATTTCTCAGATGACGAGCTGCAGGTCCTAGTGGAAGGAGTTGTGATCTAGGCACTCCTCCTTATAGAGATGGCAATTAAATTAAACCCAAATGCCAGTGCTTCAAATTGTGGAGCGATATATGGTACAAAGTCAGCACTATGCAGATAACTCCATGAAGTGGGTGGTACTTGGAGGACCGAAACATGCGTGTGAAGAATCTGGCCACTTTGCTGTGGATGGAAGCCATGCCTATAAAAGCTGACCTGCAACCACCACTCTTGCAGCTCCAGGCATGGGAGAAGCAGGTCCAAATGGCTATTGACATGTGGGTCATTGAGGGGGTTGGATGTATCATGGATGGAGTTGGAGCAAACATGCACTTAAAGCCTTGACTACTAACACATGTGTGACTTCCACCCACTTATGTTTGATGCCACCATATTCCATACCTCTGAGCCATTATCCATTTCTCTCTGCACTTGCTCGGAGACCTCTTGTACAATGTGCCTGTGCGCATTGTAGAGGAGGTCCCAAATATGGCCTGCACTCCAGCCACTCATGTCGAAATGCCAGAAGCATTCTTGCCAAGATATTTGACATATAAGGAGGAAATGAATCAACAGAGAACCATGGTGGAGCTCTGTCCAGTACCCTTCAGAGGAACATGTATACGTATTGAAGCACCAATAACCAGACAACCGTGGGTTGCAAGGTATCCACTGAGACAACCATACCAGCAGATGGCACGATACAAAGACTACGTACAGACTGTCTCCGAAGAGGCCCACAGAACCTTAATGGAAGGCAATTGGTGACGATATAAGAGCCTAGATGTGATGTACAGACAACCATAAAACGACAAGCAAAAGAAAGTACACAAGGACAAACTGTAAAAGAATAATGATGTGACAAACGTATAAGAAGATACCACGTTGCAGCACAAAGAACGCACCCAGGATCGAATCGTGCAACTGACTGAATGCATATAAATAGGCTTGGAATGCAAGAAGCAAGGTAAACGACACTGCTTGCAATGCTTAGTAGAAGAATAGAGCGGCATTCCCCAATTATATCTCTACCTCAAAGAAGCACGCTATATGAGTGCGACTCCATTTTGTAAAGCAGAACTAAGCCCAGGCTGCAAAGGGGCCACCAAGGCCGAGATTCATATTCCAGCTTAAGCCAGAAGGGAAGAGCGGAATCGAAACTCAGCACGAAGTAGCTCATGCTTGGGAATTCGAGGTCAACTCCAGGAAGGGAGGAGGGCGGCTACTCTGAATACTCAAAACATCAGAGCATGACTGCCAGCCAGTTTAGGTCGAGATAAGAGGCCCCAGGCAGGTGGCTGGACTGAACAAAGAATCAAATATACGAAAAGAAGGAAAAAGAAGTATATTCACAATGAACAGACACGTGACCAGCCAAGGGCAAAGAGGTACCAACGTCTGATGTCACCCAGAACCCGAGGATGCCATAACTTTTCCTGATAAGAACTAGTTTCGAGGCCATCCTCAGCCAACTAATTGATACATGGGCCTAAAGGTACTCATTGGTGGAAGGGAGGCAGGGTGAATCTTGGGGCACTCCGCATCTGGGTGTCTATTCTGCATGCTGCTAATTAAAGTGGAGATTTATGTCTAGGGGTGTAACTCACCCAATTACAATGTACCAAATAATCTAGGGTCCTATAGCTTGTAGAACCAATAAGACATCGTAGTTGTGGTGATGTCTATCACGAGTGATGTAGTGGGATGGGCGCAGACGCCCACTCGATAAGAATTATCCAATCCGCATGCTCTGTTACCATATACAGGTATAGCACCTATACTTAAGTTACCTTTCCGACCAATAGAAATTGCATGACAAATTTATGGGTTTTGCATGTCAAATGATGACGATTTTTGCCCATAAAAGTTGCTGTCTGAACGAAAAAGTTGGGAGTTGAAGCGAGACAGGCGATCACACCATTGATGATAACCATTTGTTTCCCAGTTTTTTGTACTTGTCATCAATGTTCCCTCTAATTATTTTTCTCTATGTGCGGAACTGGTTGGCTTTTGTTTGTGCGCACATTATTTTCCATGTGCGCAACTAACTAATGAGGTAAGCAACTTTGTGAGCTACTGTCACAGAAGAGTGTTTGGAAAGGAATTTCCTCTTGCCAGCCACTGTAATCCTTTACAAATCTTACAACACTTTTTCCAAACATGTCGGCTAAAATAAAATGTCAAATGTGATTATACAGAAAACTCATCAACCAGTCCACGACTTCAACATCTGCCACAGTACCTTGCAAATGTACTTCGTGCAGAGACAAATGTATTTTTTATGCCACTGGAAAATCACTTGTGTTTTACAAAACACAAATATCTCTCGTCATAACTGATGTGGCTCTCAAGAAATTCAGACAGAATACATTTCCTGATGGATGATTAATGGCAATTAAAAGCAAGGTATCAAAAATGCTGCTAGGAGTTCGAGTGCCACTTTAATGAAGTCATTCAAGGTCCAGGAGATCATGCTTTTAATAATGTGTTTAAGGATGATATTTGCATCAGAATAACTGCACCTCAGAATATGATGATCACAAATTCCTGTGCCTCTCGGTACTATTCACATTACATTCTCCTGTGGGTAGTGAGAACAACAGCCTTACAGCTGAGAGACATATGCACTATCCCTTGTTACTCTCGAAAATAAGGAAAAACGCGAACAATGAATATATGATTGTTTCAACCCACTAAGCTCCACTGATATTTTTTTTGAATTAGTGACCAGTAGAGCAGTGGCATAGGAAGGAAGTCTAATAAAATAATGCCTGATCACAAGAGGAATTTTAAGGGGAAAGAACATCTTTAATAGGCAGAAAGAATCCCTAATGGCATAGCTAATTACTTTTTTACTCGCTGAAAAATCATTTGACTCCAAGTAGGGAGCAAAATCTGATTAGAGCCATGCTTGCACCCCTAACATAGGCAGTGAAATGACAGGGCACATATAAAGTGTATAGTTTTGCCCACCCTTCCGCACCACAGCCTAAATAAAATTAAACAAGAGCCTTATTGAGGTTTATTATGGAGCCCTGTTGAAGAAAATCACATATATGCCGTATAAGTTAATAACATCAATTCATCAGCGATATAACTGATAGTGCCTTCTGTAACTATGGTCCCCTATTCTGTAATTCTTTGTGATCAGTTAAATAAGATGCAAGGAGATCCTAGAGACAATACACACAGTACACATGGTTATATTGAAAAGCCCTCAGCAGCTGAGTATAGAAAGAAAAAGAAGGTGCTGTTTTCTAGACGGGTACTAGAATTTCCTATCCGTTAGCAAACAAGCAACACATTTCCTTCAGTGTACTGCCGAAACGTCTGACTTGGTTTTGGAAATGTGCTGCTTTGTTCATCACCCGGAAGGAGTGATGACCTGTGCTCTTCCGCACATACCCTTCCTCAGCCCTGCGCTAGCCTATAATACCAGTTGATAGAGCACTGTAAACAGTGAGTGATTGTAGCAGAAACACTCACTGGGATAATCGGAGACCCACAACACTTTGCAAGCAAGGCATATTTAATGCCTCAACATATTATGTGCATTTTAAGAATGTCATGACTCTGCATGTACACAATTCTTTTGCAGTGCATACAAGATTGTTTGCAACATACTCCACCCTTATATCATTGTGCAGGATTGCAAAAGTGCTCAGTGAAACCGTTTTTGGATAGAAGAGAGTTACCATATAACGTCTGAACGTCTATGCCCAAAGGAACTCTGAACTCTTGGAAATGATGCAGATTGTGTGAAAAGCATTCTCCTGTCTGAATATCTGGTGCCCTGATACTATGGACGAGAACTCCCAAGCACAGTCCATACCCTTATCCCTTGTTGGCTGAGTAAATTGTATTGCAATGTTGCTCTCCACATATAGGGTAATGTTCTTAATGCTAAAGTAGGAGACGGTGTGCATCACATTTGTCTTCTCAAAATCTTTAGAAGGCAAATTCATATTTGAGTTTTTATAATGCATTAACTTGCAAGGGGGGCGCTTCAAAGCACTGGCGTGACATATGTACAAAGAAGAGGAAATATGGGATAAGGGTACACATCCACGAAGCCTACTTACTTACAGTCAGTATCCAATATTTGAGCTGGTAGTTCAATTATAAAGTGTGGTTGACGCTTTTGGTAAGGCACAATGAGTAACAGAAATTCTGGCACGTGAAAGTTATTCATGTTACAACAAACATAAAACAAGTGGATGTAGGAACACCTCTGCTAACCTTTCGCAGAGCTAAGAGAGGAAGTCAACATTGTCCGCTAGTATCTTAATGTGTTCTGGGGCAGAAGTTAGTCATAAGGTAAAAGTGTGGTAGAGTCAGGTTTAGGAGTCCTGGATGGTGAGGGAACATTATTTGGTTCATGCGTGCAGGCCTATCTTGGTTAGATTCTTCTGTTCATGGAGCCGGTCTTTCATATTAGTTTTTAACCTTTAACCTCTTGCGTGTGTATTTTGCTGTTAGGGATTTTAGGTGTCCCTTGTCTAGTAGTGTAATGCAAATGAGTAGAATATCAAGATTAATTGCTTACTTTAAGAGAAAGAAAATTCCAGGTAATTGCTGTGGCTTGTGCCTTATTAAATCTTTTTGAATAGGTGAGAATTGTCTGTGTGCGCTGCTAAAAATCTTCTGAGCGGCACCCAGAAGGAAGCTGGGCAAGCGCGCATGCGCACAGCTTAAAGGGAACATTGCTTGTCATTAAACGGACTTCCCTTTGCCAAACCTTTGAGTTGTCCTTATTGAAGTGTGTTGGAGTAAATGAATCCTGCACCCTAACCTCTTCAAGGTGCAGCTATCTTGTTTTACAGGTACTAGAGGGTGAGTTCTGACCTATGGGCCTGTCAGAGGGTGATCTGCCCTCCTGTACACTTGGTAGCGTGAGGATGGTTCGACCATCAACTATTGATAGATTAATAATAAGACACCCATAGACCGACGGCACAAAGTAACTGTAGGCCTTCGGCAATATCATGAGTCCTTCGCCATTCGGCTGAGTAGACTGAGAAGCTTCCCGTGGTCAAAGATAGAAGTAAATCCATCAAATCTGCAGTAGGTCTGAAGGAACCTGCCTTTCCAAGGATAACCCTTCTCATTCCCACTGGCAGCGGATCGGACGAAAAGACCGCAAGAGGCGGTAACGACGGAGGGGCTGGTGATCCCGAAGTTCCAGAGAGGAAAAGATGCGAGCGGTGAGTGAAACAATAAACTCATTACTTTGGCAAAAGTCTTGTAGGCATTAGAACAAGTAAGGGAAAGGTAATGGAGGGTGGTGGAGAAAAATAAAAATAGTTAGTTCTAGAGAAGACTGTATATATATATATATAAGGGGTTAATGACTCGAGTATGATAGAGAAAAAGTAAGGTTACCGGGAGGACACCCGAGAGAAAAAGTAAGGTTACCGGGAGGGCACCCGAGAGAAAACAGTAAGGATTTGCCTTGTTCCTGCGCTTTAATACAGAGGTCAGAAGAAACGTGAACTCAGAGACCACATAATAGGGGACGATTAGGCTACGGTGACGATTAAAGACGGCACAAATGGGGTTCGTTTAAGCCCCATGTCGGGGTGTTGATTAGAAGGCAGGTATATGTGTGTCCAGCTGGTGTCTATCTAGTCTGTCTGTCTAGTCTGTCTAGTCTGTCAAATGTCTGTCATATGTGTCCTGTTATATGTCAAACTTAAAGAACTGTATCATTGATTGTTTGAGATGAAGTTTGGGCTTTACGTGATTCCGTATCTAAGAGGGAATCGCCAATGAATTGATGTTCTTGTGTAAATTGATGATATAAGAATTTTGGCGGGAAAAGTCTGGATTAGAGCTTGCGTATTGGTGCTCGCTCACACTATTGGAAGGATAAAAAACTGCATAAGTGTTGTTGATAACGAAATTGAGAATGGAGGAGGTTACCCCACTTGCACATCTGTGTAAACAGTTACCCAAGCATGCACCTAAGCTTAAAAAGTACAGTACTGAGTGGGTTAAGGGTACCACCCGCAAGATGTTTATGCCGTGGCCACAAAATGGGTCCTTATCTAAAGCCGTCTTAGAACACATGACAACTTACCTACATGCCACATACACAAGCAAAAAGCTAGAGAAACGCCTCACTGTTTTAGAACTTTGGAAGATGTTCGAACAGGCGAAGGAGGAAGAACCACCCGCAGACTGGATATTAAACCTATGCACGGAGGGGGGTGAGACGCCTACTGCGCCACCAGCCCTGCCTGAGCCAGTCATCGAGGGAAGTAAGTCAGAGGGACTCTACCCGCTAAATGAACTAAAGGCAGCCACGGGGTATAGCAACCCCGCATATGAGTCACCTACGTACAGTAGTAACGAAATCAAAGAGAAGGACCAGAAAATTAAACTTGCCTCTGCAGTCCTGAGGGACAAGGAGAGACGTGATGATGAAGGGAAGGACCAGGCACAGAGTTGTGCACCTCTCATTAAGGAGAGAGAGGGAAAGAAATGGAAAGGAAGTAAAGACAGAACAGATGAGATAGCATTCGCAAAAGACGAATGGATGGGAGGACAGATATTGCTGAAACTTGATGGAAAAGGAAGTGATGATATGAGACCGAGAGAGAAGTCTGATGAGACGCAAAGAAGGAAGAGAGAAAAGGAGAAGGAAATGAGGGACGAAAGAATAAGAAGAAAGGATAGGCTGAAGCGAGAACTAATATATTGCGAAGAGCAAGAGAAACAGCTCGATCGCAAACAGAAGGCAGCCTATGACCAGTACAGACAGAATAAGCAAAGGTTGGAAGAAGAGCAAAGAGTACGTGAGAAGAGGGTGAAGAGAAGAGGAGGAAGGTAGAAGGGCAAAGGAATGTAGAAACGAAAGGATGAGGGAAGTAGATAATGCTAGAGAAGAAGCAACGACGCGCAAGAAAGTAGATGAGGAAATAGAACGTAAACGCAGACAGAGGGCACGAGATCTGGAATATTTGGAGAGGGAAGTTAAAAAACCAAATCCTGCTGTAGAATGGGAAGACATAGAAGAATTCTTTCCTGCAAATGACTCGGTACCAGGTACGAATGTGACAAATATTGATGATGACTTCGACACCAGAAGCATAAGGGAAACGATTGATAAAATATACGATGAAATGGGGCTGGAACAGATTTCTCAAGGGGAAAAGGAAGATGAGCGCTTGAAAAGCACTCAGCTGTATGACACTGAGTATGTCACCCGAAGTAGTGGGAGCAGGGCACTGTCCCTGGACAGACTAGAAATTAGTAAGAATGAAGCAGATGCAAGGAGTCGCGTGAACTGGAGACAATCAGCGTCTGACTCCGGTGGGGAAACGGAGGACGAGACACACGAAGAAGGGAGACAACACGAGAAGCGGCTCCCAAGGGACCAAGGGGTACGATGGTCACACACTAGCGAGTCCGCACCAAGGGTATCGGGGGTTCGCCGCACAGCCTGGCCGATATGAGGGAATAACCCGCGGTCAGAGGGGGGAGCCAGCACCTGCCTATGTAGACAGATTGAGGACATTGGGCCTCATTACGACCCAGGCGGTAAGTTACCGCCTGGGCCGTGACTTTACCACCATGGCGTAAACTATGTTTACGCCATGGTGGTTGGCGGACTTACCGCCCCATTCCGAGGTCGGCGGGGCGGTAAGTCCCCAATCCCCATTTACCCTTCCCCATTCCCATTTTTGCCCCATAGGGCATAATGGGAGTGGGGAAGGCGTTAATTACGCCACCGTAAATTACGGTGGCGTAATTAACTCCATGGTCCCTTAGCGCCATGGATTTTAACACCTGCTAAAAGCAGGTGTCAAAAGCGCCATGGCGCTAAGGGACCTCGTAGTTGGCGGTAAGGGGTCGGCGCAGCTAACGCTGGCGTTAACCCCTTACCGCCAGGGTCGTAATGAGGCCCATTGCCAGGTAGACGGCGATGCGGGAATGTTACCCCAATGATAGACAGGAGAGATATGGGGAAAGAGAAGGAAGACTGTGCATTTCAGTTCCCGCTGCTAGAAAAGGGGGCGCAAGACCACAATATATTCCATGGCCACACATGGATCGAGAGAACTTGAAAAACAAGCTTCCAATGCTGACATCCGGAGCAGGGAAGTGGATACACATGTTAGAAAAAATGACAGGGGGTATCACTTGGCTATCGGGAACATTAAAGGTCTCCTGATCGCCATACTGGGTGAGAGAGCAGACAATGTATGGAAGTGGTTTGGGTACCCTGGGGTAACCATAATTAACACTTCCCATGACCGAGTACCATTCAATAATTGTAAAGCAGCAGTGTGGAAAGCACTGCGAGTGCTGTACCCAGACTCTTCCGATATGGGAGCTATAATGACTCGGAAAATTAAAGAGTCAGAGGATCCCTTGATTTATATCCAGAATTTTCAAGATGCGTGGGTACTCGAAACGCATGAATCTTGGACGAAATCTATCCCTGTATTCTACCACATATTGTGCCAGGGGTTGCCAGAACCGGTGCAGAATCAGCTCAAGTAATTGGTAAGAGTAGAAGCTAAACCGTGGCCTGAAATACAGTTGGCAATTGCACACCAGTGTAGATTGTTGCAAGAAAAGAACCGAAAAAAGGAGGCAACTCGTAAAGGTGAGGAAGCGAAGCTGGTGCAAAAGAAACTCTCAAAGTATGCTCTCGAGGGAGCCATGCTGACAAACCCAGCTGAGCCAAGCGTGCAACAAGTGACTGAACCATTGCAGAATAACCAGGGTAGCTTAGGATTTTACCCGAGGGGTAGGGGATTTAGAGGAATATCAGGGAGGATTTCTGTGTAATCAGGGAAGTTTTCAAAATAATCAAGGTGACTTTCAGAACGCACAGATGGGCTGTCCAGCTACGCCAGATGGACAGATGGCCCGACCACCGCCAGTGTGCTGGCTGTGTGGAATAACAGGACATGTGACGTGCATGTGCAGAAGCCAAGGCATGTGGCAGAATGGCCAAGGGATGGGAACAGGCATGGTAAATCAGCTTGCTGTCCCACAACAAGACGGTGCACAGAATCACGCAGTGCAGCAGCAGGTGCCAGGCTTGCAGCAAGGTACGCCGCAAGGGGTTCAACCCTCGAATATGGGGAATTTGCCACAGGGGCAATCCCAACAGGTGCAAATGTCGCAGGGCACCAACTCCGGAGGGGGAGTCAACCCTGGAAATGGGGGAAATCCACATGTATATAACGGACCAAACCTATATATACAATAGGACAGCTCATGGGAAACTCTGATGTGCTCTATCCTATCAGTGACACCAGACCCTAACAGGGAACCTAGGGTAAATGTCATCATAGGGGGGAAAGAGTATTCCTTCTTAGTTGACACGGGCGCAACCGCCCATGCATACGAGAAGGCAAGTTTTCCTTGTCCGGCCAGGCCATAGACACTCAGAGTTTTACAGGAGCTCACAGTAGAGTTCCCTTTATGGACAATCTCCCAGTCTCTGTGGGGGAATGTGAGATGAATGTGCCCTTGTTATATTCACGCCAGACCCCAGTAAACATTTTGGGTCGAGATTTAATGACAAAGTGGAATATGACTATATCATTCACAGAGGAGGGCATAGTATGCTCCACTCCAGGAATGCATTATTCTAACGTATGCAAAATGATCAGAGCGTACTCCGGACGTATAGCCATGAGAGCTATACCATTAGAACCGGAAGTCTTCGCATATGGCGTGCGTGTTCTTATGGCAGGACTGCCAGGCCTCGCAGATAGAACTATGAGAACCCCTGATCAGTTTCTATTCAGACCAAGGATACCTATGCATGAAGAAGAGGCACAAGTATTTCCCTTATCGATACATATTGCAGCAGTACGAGGGAAGGTAGTAATGGTCGAAGGGTACGATGATGAAGGCAGAGAATGGTGTGCAATTATCGCCATTGAAGAAGGGTACCGAGTGACTGACGTCCCTGATGATGATCTGTTCGAAGAATAACCTGACTCAGAAGAGACAAAGGTTGAAGTAAGTCTCATATTCTGGGTCAAAATGATCAAACGAGAAGTGCCACAGAGAATGATGTTGGCGCTGATCCGCCCCGCATACTTTGGTGACGACATGGCCTAGGTGCCTGTCTCAGTATGGACTACAGGACCCTATGACGTAGTACTCCTGAAAGCAGCAGGAGAAGTGAAAATTAAATTGAAACCAGGAGCAATTTTACCAAGAGCACAACAATATCCCATGTCCAGACAAGCGGATTAAGGGATTGCAAAGACAATTTCCGCCATGATGGAGCAGGGCATCCTTGTGACGTCAGAATCACCATGCAACACAGTGATTTACCCCATCAAGAAATCGAAGGGAGGGTCATGGCGTTTAATCCAAGATTTAAGAGCATTAAACGATATTGTTGAAGCCGAGTTCCCTATAGTCCCTAATCCATCTACTGCTGTTTTGCAGTATGTGGATGACATTCCGATCTGCAGCACCACTGAAGAACAATGCAGGTGCAATTCTATCCAGCTTCTGAATATATTGGCTGAAAAAGGATATAAGGTTGACAAGGAAAAGTTACAATATTGTCAACAGGAGGTGCTGTACATAGGCCAGCTAATCTAGCATGAGGGGAAAAGGATCACCCCAGAAAGGGCTGAAGCTATCATGAACACGGCTAAGCCGTTCACGATAAAACAAATGCAGAGCTTCCTAGGGCTGTGCAACTATGTTAGGGCATGGGTCTTCAATTACAGTTTGTGTACCAACCCCTTGCTCCAGGCCCTGAAGAAGGCCAGAGCGACAAAAGAACAAAAATGAATGGGCTGAAGTGTTGGAAGAGGGGTTCACAGAACTAAAGAGAGCCATTTGCGCAGCTCCAGTTCTCAGGATTCCTAATTATGCAGAGGAATTCTACCTGTTCTCGCACACGGATGGCAAAGTTATGACAGCAGTACTCACTCAAAAAACCTTGTTGGGGTACATGCCCCTGGCATATTACAGTGGGAATCTGAAACCAGTAATAAGAGGCCAGTTCACATGCGAACAGAGCTTAGCTGCCACAGCGATCGCCATAGAGAAGGCAACAACCATTGTAATGGGATGCTCCATGACATTGTATGTTGAACACTCATTATTTGCCATATTAGAGAAACCAAAAGGTACATTGACATCTCAAAGGGCCTCGGCCTATGAGGTGATCATATCGAATCCATTGATCAAAATAGTGCGATGTAAAACAGTGAATCCAGCAACGTTCATAGCTGAACCAGTCACTGAAGGTGAGCCGATACATGACTGCGCAAACTACGAAGAATTCTATGATGAAATCCCCAGTGTAAAAGAAAATGCCGTGGCGGGAGGTGAGATCGTTTTCATTGACGGTTCTTCGAGAATCGACCAAGAAGATGGACAAAGATATATGGGCGTTGCCGTCATAAATCACATAGCGAACAGAGAATTCCAAGTACTCGTTAGTGCACGAATACCATCTCATTATTCAGCACAGGCTGCAGAATTATTGGCGTTTATACTCGCCATTGAGAATCATGCAGACCAGGAAGTAACGGTGTACAATGACTCCGCCTATGTAACGTCCACAGTGCACGCAGGACTAGCGCACTGGAAGAGGAGGGGCTACCTCTGAGCAGATGGCACACCAGTGTAGCACGCAGCCTTATTGGACAGGTTGATCAAGGCACTACAGCTCCCAGTGGGCATAGCGGTCGTGAAATGCGCCGCTCATACTCATGGGACAGATTTCGTGTCATGTGGAAATCACGCAGCAAACACGGAAGCCAAGCGTATGGCATCCAAAAATGAGACAATCATAGAAGTAGAAGTGGCACGCACCCATGAGCATATGATGATAACTCGAGCCACTGCAGAGGCGTATAGTAATATGGGGCAAACTCAATTGATGGAGCTTCAAGGGGAGGCCCCACAGGACGAAAAGAACCTGTGGAAACGTCAAGGGTGTTCTTTAAACCCCTCAGAAGGATTGTGGAGACAAGACAGCACTGGTAAACCAGTAATGCCTGTAGCCCTACTAAAGATATCACTAGAGCAATTACACTACCCGTTCCATATGACAAAAGAAAATCTAGCCGTAACACTCGCAGGAGACTGTTCATAACGAATTTAGCAGAGCAGGTTGCATTTTTTATAGTGAACTGCATAATTTGCCAGCAGTTCACAGATGGGCACACATTAAAAGTAGTGAGAGGAGTCATCCCCCGGCCAATGGGCCATTTCAGCACTTGCACGTTGATTATGTCAACATGATTGAAGTGTGTAACTGGTACAGGTACTTAAATGTAGTGGTGTGTCCATTCTCTAGATGGATAGAAGCAGGTCCCTGTACACACCCAGACTCAACCTGTGCTGCCAAATTCTTGGTAAGGGAAGTATTCCCTAGATGGGGGGTGTGTGAGGTGATGAGATCAGATAATGGGGCTCATTTTGAAAATTCAGTTTTTGAACAGATTAGCTTGTTGCTTGGTATAAAGCACAAGTTCTCGTCTCGGCGTATCATCCAGAGGGAAATGGCATATGTGAGAGGCTCAACTGTTTGCTAAAGGAGAGGATAGCCAAGTTGAAGCTTACTCTAAAGAAAGGATGGCTGCACTGTCTACCACTGGCATTGTATGCACTTCGGAACCAACCAGGTTCCGACCATCATCTCACGCCTCACGAGATAGTCACGGGAAGGAGAATGAGGACCCCCCTTACCCCTCGAGATAGAGCTAGATGTGATGCCCAGTCTACCCGAGAGGTCCTGGGAACCGAGTTGTCGGAATATCTGAACTGCATGACATCAAGCCTCGCTGTCATTTCAGAACAACTGCAGCGACGATGAAAAAGGTGCAGCACAACACCAGACCCAGAGGGAGATGCTGAAACAGACACAGTTCAAGGACTACATACACCGATCATCTTCCCTGGTGATACAGTGCTTGTGAGAAATCACACAAAGAAAAGGTGGGACGAGCCAAGATTCAATGGTCCGTTCATCGTGGAAGACTGCACACCCTCAGCCATGAAACTGCAAGGCTGGAGAGCTTGGATCTTCCTAAATGGCATTAAACCTTATATTGGTGAGATCCCCTTAGCTGCACCCCACCACAAAGGACCTACAGACAACAGGGAAGAACCTCAGCATGTGCAGACGAGAGCGGTGACGAAGAAGAAGGACACATGAGCAGGAAAATCAAGACAAATAACCCGGATGCAAGTTGTGGCATAAAACTGGACAGTTTCTCCAAGCAAAGGTGGATAAGGACATAACGGACACTCTGTGCATTCTAGTTGCAGGGTAAAGAAGAGAATCGCACATCTAAGCCACATCACACTGATGATACAAACTTTTTAATCAAGCCATATCCAAGCATTTTCAGCAAACGAGACTTTGATGAACTAAGAGCAAAAGTTAAGAACATCACACAGTCACCTGAATCAACCAACACCCAGACTTTGCTTTGCAGAGCGTATGACTTCCCCCAACAGAAATATCACAAGGGATGTGCTGTCCTGTTTTCAGTTAGTAGTAGAGACATATCCATTGCTTGTAGGGAGAGTTACCAGTATCACAGACTTTGTCCAAAATCCAGCCAACAAGAAAATAATCTGGCAACTACTGACTGTCATCGCGGAAGCCTTCATTGTACTGCACGAGTACGGTGATAAGGACACAGATGCTTCCACCACAAGTGAATGCCCAGGACTCGTAGGGAGAACCACGGATACCCTAACATTCATCAGAGATCCAAGAAATAATGAATACCTGAACCAAGTGTGGACCAAGCTAAATTACCTGGTCGCAATCTACGCAGCAGGAAAGTGCACAGACTGTTCTCATCGAAAGAGTGGCCTGTGATCCAGATCCCAGCCAAGCAGGACAAATGTCCCTGTCACCCGAGGACAGTCGCCTGGCGCACAATGTCCTGTTCCATCTAGTCACTGACTACACAGAAATGGTGGGAAGGCCTGCAGATGTTGACATCATCATCTTCCTCAGAGACCCAGCTAATGTCGCACATATAGCCACACTCCTCCACGGAATCATGCTCCAGGTGGAGCTATCCAATGTTCAGCGAGAATATCTGAGTAGATTCCAGTGAAACCGTCTGCCGTGGGACAGATCGAGAAGAGCAGGGAAGAGAACTTCACTGCTTTGTTTTTATTTTTTATTTTTTATTTTATTTTTATTTTTTGGTTATTTGACTCCCATTTTTGATTTGATTTGAAATATACAATTTTTCAATTTTTTCAGGTTTTCCATTTTTTACCATTTTTTCAATTTTTCTATTGTTTCTAATTTTTCTATCTTTATCGCATTTAAACAAGATTCCAGCATGTCTTCCAGACTAAGGCAAATTCTGGAGGTGGACTGGGAATTGACCTATTTTGAATATGCTCAATTAGTGTGACTCACCATAGAGGCTAGTCTAATCTTTTTCCATAGTCTAGCAAGGTAACTACATCCGGCAACCAGAGATACTCGACACCCTCGAGAGGGGGGACTATTATGAAGCACAAGACACTTTACATCCAAGACCTCCTGAAAGACCATAATGGAGTAAATAAAAAGAAGAGATCTTTATAGAACCTTAACCAATGATATGATTGAAATGGGGGCCCAGAACAGTAACCTAGTCCTCCCACAAGCGGAGGGGCGCCCCCACTTCCCTGGAAGAAAATGCTTCAAACTGTCTTATCGAACGATAATGTGCACAGGTATAGTGATTATTATTGTTTTTCTGTCATTAACAATCAGAACTGCATTCTTTATTGGTGCACGAAGCACTCCAATTTCAGTGCACCCACCAGATAATGTATTTACAAATCCCACAAAAGCACCCAGACCCTATAGTATTTCCGATTCCTAGAAAAACTGACGATAAAGTAAACAAACTAAAATTAAATGTAATTAGCAGTGATTCATTCACATTTGAAGTAACAAATGAGAGAAAAGCTGGAGACAGGGTCAATATGGAATGAATGAAAACATAGCAATGACCACTACACACACACACACACTGAATGCACACGGGCAAGGGCAAGTGTCAATGGCTACAGAACCTCGAATGATGACAACAGAAAATAAGAGACTGCCTTACCGAACAACCAGTTCCAGAAAACAGTGGAAGCAACCAAGAGGAAGCAAGCGAAAGGCAAACTGAAAAGGATATAACCAAAGCACTCAAGAAGACAGAGACTGCTACAAAAGAATTTGCTGCAAAGACACAAATGCTGATAGACCATTTGTTCCCGTTTATAGCCAAGGAAGCAAAGGAAGTGCATAAAGAGCTGAAAAATAGGACCACAGTGATTATCGCAGTAAACACATCATTTCCTACGAGCAATAGGCCCACGATGAGGCCACACGTTGGACAGACGATACACAGATGGTGGTTAAAGGAGCCCTACAGGAGCATGCAAGAGGAGCAGAGAAACACAAAACCTTCTCCTACCACAGCGATACAGGTAATGAAGCCTGCTCCTCCAACAAGCATGCCTGAGAATCCTCCAGCAAGAAAAAGTCACATAGTTGCATTTAGAGACGTAGTTATAGCTAACTACAAAAAGACATTAAGAATCAAGAGAACCCCACATGAAGACAACAATGAACTAAACGATTACCCAGACAGTGCAGCACATCTAGGAAACAACATTTGGTACCAACACATGAAAGAGGTTGGAAGAAGAAAAGCTGAAGGAGAATGCTACATCTGCGCACTCCTACCGTACAGCATGGGAAAGTCCAAGATCTTCGTGGCTGTAGAAATTGATGTCCCGACAGCACACTGTTTATCACACGTAGTAATGTGCAACACAAGAGAACAATTCATGGGAAGAAATGCTTCACTGATATGGGCAATAGAGACAGAATACCCTGATGAAGACGACTATATCCAAGACATCAAGACAAGAAACAGAGCTCACACCAGGAATCACATGATTAGATATGGAAAGCCAGAAGCACAAGGAACAGGAACAAGATGTGAGATAAACCCAAGACTGAACGTCCAAGGGAAAACGCCAAAAGAAGCGCAAATATGGAAGAATAGAGGCCAGATGCAAATTTGGGAACAGTGCTTTCTCCAAATGGGTGGGAAGAAGGAGTTGTAATCTGCTGAGCGTGGATGGTCCTTGGAGCCTGCAAGGAAGCAATAGAGAACTCTCAGAGATTATGCAAACCCCTATGGCCGAAGCTGGTAAAGCTGCTGACATGGGTCGAAGACAGAGGAGGACCCTTGCAGATAGTACCGCTGGAAAGCCTGAAACTGTGCTTCAGAAGCAATGGCACAAGGAAGATGGGAGAGAATCTAAACTGCGGACAAATCTTTGAAGCTCTGGGTATGACGCAAGGGACTGCAGTAATCATGGACCATTACTGGCCATGTGGATCCAAGGCATATATAAGACTACCGAAAAATTGGGGGGGCATATGCACACTAGTGAACGTCCACGTTCCTGCACTAGTGATCCCAAATAATGACCTGAGTATTGACAGTTTCCCGAAAGCAGATGCTCATCTAAGGAAGAGGAGATCTATGGCATTGGTATCCTGGATGAAGAGAGATAATTACTTTTCTGCCAAATCAGAAGAAGCATTCCATGCAATCCCATACGAGCACAGGCTGTTTAGCCTCACCTCAACAGTATTCACAACACTGCCTTGCCCCACGTCCAAGTTGGAGTAAATACAAAATGGTTGCAGATAACCAGATGGGAGTTATTGCAGACCATCAACACTACCATAAAAGGATTAAATGCAATCAAATAAGAACTGAGAGCAATCCGATTGATGACCCTCCAGAATAGACATGTACTTGACATGATTACAGCAATGGGTGGCAGTGTTTGCACAAAAATCGGAGAATCATGTTGCACGTTTTACCTTCACATGATGAAGAAAATTGAACCTTAACAGAAGCCATAAGTATGCTGGCAGATCTGCAGAATCAGATGATCAAGGAAACTGACGAAGTGGATGATGACAGCTGGTTTGGAAACTGTTTCTATGGGTCCCACAATGGATGGCTGACATATTCAAAATTCTGGGAGCCCGGCTATTAATAATACTACTAGGAATTTGTGTTATCAAGATAATCGTAACACAATGCCAGAAAATGGCAAAGAAAGCCATTGGGATGAAAATTATGGTCGATGTCGAACCGGGATGGAAGCCCAGAGACCTAACAGATGAAGAAATAACAAACTTCGTGAAGGCCAGCGAATTTGTGCCAGAAGGAACAAAGTTTGCATACCCCCGAAAATGAAGAAGATATGAAGGGAAATAGATTTACTGCAGCCCAAATGGGCAATGCCAGCTAATAACCTGGGACAAAGACGAACATGTAAAAACAACAGGAAGTTTGAAAGGAGTGATAAAAGTATGGACTCCAAAGATGCACACGTTCACACCATCATGTACAAACGCAGATGACTAAGAAGTGGATGTGGAAGAACAAAGCAGGAATAATTTAAAGGAAGAAGAAGAAGTGGTTGATAAACTGACCAGAGTGGGGTGTGTAGAGGAGGTCCCAAATATGGCCTGCACTCCAGCCACTCATGTCGAAATGCCAAAAGCATTCTCGCCAAGATATGTGACCTATAAGGAGCAAATGAATCAACGGAGAGCCACGGTGGGGCTCTGTCCAGTACCCTTCAGAGGAACATGTATACCTATTGAAGCACCAATAACCAGACAACCGTGGGCTGCAAGGTATCCACTGAGACAACCATACCAGCAGATGACACAATACAAAGACTACTTACAGACTGTCCCCGAAGAGGCCCACAGAACCTTAATGGAAGGCAATTGGTGACGATATAAGAGCCTAGACGTGACGTACAGACAACCATAAAACGACAAGCAAAAGAAAGTACACAAGGACAAACTGTAAAAGAATAATGATGTGACAAACGTATAAGAAGATACCACGTTGCAGAACAAAGAATGCACCCAGGATCGAATCGTGCAACTGACTGAATGTATGTAAATAGGCTTGGAACGCAAGAAGCAAGGTAAACGACACTGCTTGCAATGCTTAGTAGAAGAATAGAGCGGCATGCGCCAATTATATCTCTACCTCAAAGAAGCACGCTATATGAGTGCAACTCCATTTTGTAAAGCAGAACTAAGCCCAGGCTGCAAAGGGGCCACCAAGGCCGAGATTCATATTCTAGCTAAAGCCAGAAGGGAAGAGCAGAATCGAAACTCAGCAAGAAGTAGCTCGTGCTTGGGAATTTGAGGTCAACTCCAGGAAGGGAGGAGAGCGGCTACTCTGAAGACTCAAAATGTCAGAGCATCACTGCCAGCCCTTGGAGGTCGAGAAAGAGGCCCCAGGCAGGTGGCTGGGCTGAACAAAGCATCAAATATACGAAAAGAAGGAAAAAGAAGCAGATTCACAGTGAACAGACACGTGACCAGCCAAGGGCAAAGAGGTACCAACGTCTGATGTCACCCAGAACCCGAGGATGCCATAACTTTTCCTGATAAGAACTACAGTTTCGAGACCATCCTCAGCCAACTAATTGACACATAGGCCTAAAGGTACTGATTGAGGGAAGGGAGGCAGGGTGAATCTTGGGGCACTCAGCATCTGGGTGTCTATTATGCATGCTGATAATTAAAGTGGAGATTTATGTCTAGGGGTGTAACCAACCCAATCACACTGTACCAAATAATCTAGGGTCCTATATCTTGTAGAACCAATAAGACGTCGTAGTTGTAGTGACGTCTATCACGAGTGATGTAGTGGGATGGGCGTAGATGCCCACTTTATAAGAATTATCCAATCCGCATGCTCTGTTACCATATACAGATATAGCACCTATACTTAAGTTACCTTTCTGACCAATAGAAATTGCATGACAAACTTATGAGTTTTGCACGTCAAATGATGACGATTTTTGCCCATAAAAGTTGTTGTCTGAATGAAGAAGTTGGGAGTTGAAGCGAGACAGTCGATCGCACCATTGATGATTACCATTTGTTTCCCTGTTTTTTGTACTTGTCATTAAACAGACTTCCCTTTTCCAAACCTTTGAGTTGTCCTTATTGAAGTGTGTCAGAGTAAATTAATCCTGCACCCTAACCTCCTCAAGGTGCAGCTATCTTGTCCTACAGGTACTAGAGGGTGAGTTCTGACCTATGGGCCCGTCAGAGGATGCTCTGCCCTCCTGTACAGAATGACTCCATGTCAATGAGGACACTGTGACCCTAATCCAATTTCCCACTACTTGCTCATGTTGCATTTTGGTTTTTGTAGTGCTTAATTATATTAAAACGATTACACAGAAATGAAGAGAACTGAACAGCAAATCATCAGCTGAATAGGCTAATGATTGACAGAGTGTCACTGGCTATTTTAACTGGGTTATGGAACATGAAAGCATGTCTGCCATCATCACAATTATTTTTACACAATTTAATGAAACTCAATCTATCAACTCTTCAAGGTTAGCAGCTCAGTCAAAGATGTATTGCTGAGATACAAACCGATGACCTATGCTTAATGTATACAACCGTTAAGTCTCTGGGCTGCGCCCCTAAAGGATACTGGTGGCTGCATACAAAAAAGGTCACCTCACGTACATAGGTCTATAGTGGGCATGGCTGGACGGGAGCTGGACGAGTGCAATTGAGTTCCGAAGGTAAATGAGTTGAAGGCGGTGAGCAGTGGAGGGTGCCACACACTGCATGAGGCTGAGTGGTGGGGTGCCTTCCCACAAGTGACCGGGAGAGGTGTCACCCCCGAAAAGCGACCGGGAGACGGCCAAAGTCTGACCTGGCGGATGAGGCTTTTTCGGAGGGCAATCTGCAAGGTTAGTCTTTTGTGTCCGGCCTTCAGACTCCGAACCCATAGAACAGAAATGACCGTCACCAACGCAGCTTTAAAAGGTGCATTTCCATAATTTAAGCATGATATCTTACCATCACATCGCTTCAGCAACAGCTATTTATTTGGGTAGTTTTTGGCCTGTTAGAATGCTATTGGCTCACTAAATACATGTATACATTTATGTAGGTAATTCAGAAGGTTCCATGTAATAATGTCCCCATAAAAAGGGCCCCTGACAAAAAAGTCAGTTTTTTGCAGAGACATTATTACATTGAACATGTGGGGGATACCCTCGCAACCCCTGTTTTTAAAAATTATTTTTGAAATGGGAGATGGGGACATCCCGCAACCCGTCCCCATTCATAATGTCACCATATATAATGTCGCCAATGGCTTTTCCAGGCGACATTTTGTACGGGGACATTATTACCTGATACCATTCAGAAGATGTCAGACGACAAACACATCAGTGCTAATGTGGATTATGTTAAATATTATGTGATTCTTTTAAGAGCTGTGCAAAGCATATTATAACCAATTCAACTTTGAGTTGAAGGCGGGTGGTTACAAACCACATTCAGAGTATAGTTTAAGAGATTCCATTGCTGGGACACTTCAGACTTTGCAACCAATGGCCCTCATTAGGACCCTGGCGTTAAGGGGTTAACAGCGCCGTAAAACCTTTAACGCCTTACTACGAGGTCCCTTTGCGGGACCCGACCTTAACGGCTGGTCTAGACCAGCCGTTAAAGTAGGGGCCCGCAAAGGGACTCTCCAGGTAAGTACGGTACCGCAATTTGCGGTACCATACTTACCGCCTTCTCCATTCCCATTATGCCCTATGGGGCAAAAATGGGAATGGGGAAGGGCCACGGTGGCATGGGGAATTACCGCCCCGCCAACCTTGTAATGGGGTGGTATTTCCCCATTCCGCCATGGCGGACTCCGGCATCGACCATGGTGCTAATAGCACCATGGTTTTCCGCCGGAGTCCTAATGAGGGCCAATGTCTCTAGAGCAATTGGTCTCATTACGACTGCAACAAAGACTTCACACCATTTGGACAATGGCTTGAGCTAATGATCAGGATGAATCTATATTTTCTATCCAATCCTTGCTGTCTGAAATTCATAAATGCAGTTCATATTCCATAAACAAATAAATAGCTAATTCTGTTATTACCTCCTCCTATATGTGATTAAATATTCTCCCATTGGCTCATGTTAAGGCCAAATGGTGTGGTAGGCGGCATGCAGTGCTTTGTGGAGTTTCTCTTATTTTACCCATTTTATGTTACAATGAGAAACAAATTATTGGTACCAGTCCAATGGACTGTGGGTTTGGATGTTATAAGCCAGCTGGTTGTGTGTTACTAACATAAAATGCCTTGTGTGCAATCTTCAGCTTGGCTACTTTTGGTGTAGCTGGATACAAGATTAGAACCCTACTCCCTTCTTGTTCTTAAGTGTTTTTGAGGGATATTTGTGTTGTTTTGGGGGCTTACTTAGTCATCTAGGTTTATTGTGTTATTCTAATTCTGTGTACAGATTTTTATATTTTTGCATTTATACTGTATTTATTACTTGTAATTTGATTTGAATTACCTTAATAAATAAAAAAAAATATTAAAGTAATCCGCTTCACATTTATGTTCACTGTTGCTTGATTCCTTTAGTTCAATTCAGACTAACTGTGCCCAACACAATGGGCCTCATTACGACCCTGGCGGAACGGGTTAACGGGATCCGCAAAAGCAGGCAGACCCGTTAAACCCGTTCCGCCACATTACGAGGTCCCCTTGCGGGACCCGGTAAAGACGCCTGGTAAAACCAGGCATCATTACCAAGTCCCGCGAGGGGAAGAGGGAGCAAACAACGGGCCACTCGTAATCGGCCCGTTGTTTGCTCCATCTACCATTCCCAAATAGCCCTATGGGGGCTGAAATGGGAATGGGGAAGGTCCGGGCCCGGATTCCTGGAGGGAGGAATTACCGGGCCCTCCAAACTCGGAATGGCCCGGTAATTCCCCATTCTGGGAACCCGGATGCGATTTCGGCGACAGCCATGCTGCCAATAGAGGCATGGCTACCGCCGAGGTCGTAATGAGGCCCTATCCCTCAGACAACTGTCCTTATGCACTTAATGCCCCATGTCCGCATCTCTCAGAAAAAAACATCAATCCCCATGCACACCTTAAGAGTGGGTTTCTGTCCCGGTCCCCACCATTTTACCACAAGAATCATTGGACTGACCCCTAAAACATCTTGTGTCGCTGCACCCCGATCCTCACTCTGCAATTTCACACTGATGTGAGAGCTTCACTCCACAATTCAATACGAAAAGCAGCTTTTTTAAAATATTATAAATAGGAAAGAGGAAAAGAGAAGCATGGGAATGAATCCAGGGAGAGCATGTGGTTAACACGTGTTTCCGTGGTTGTTGGGGCCATGGTGACTTTTGTTCCTGTGTATCCTACCCCTATACATTAACTTCCTTAATGTTCATGCACAAGCTTATTAATTTTACATTGTATGTCCTTTGATTACCCTTGTTATAAAGGCTATTGGATGTTCATAGCTCGGTGCAATGACAATTAGTTAACATGCTTCATTGGCCTTGCATGGCCTGGTAGGTGGTGCTGTATGTTTATGAATTCCTAATATGCCATTACCGCCTTGTGTGATGCATGATCTGTGGGTGCTGTGTGTTGGAGTATTGGAAAACATGTATTCCAGCACAGGCACCCAACAAAGAGTATGGTTAGCAGGAGCACAGCACAGCACCGGACCCCTTACCTGAGAACCTCCTAAGACAACTTTGATTCTGTCAGGGTCGAATGAAGCTCTGTTGCCTGAGTGTGGCTAAGCAAGATTTGTCGGATGCCATTATGTGGATGCATACAGCACCATGGACTTAGATGCTGGCCAGACTATGACCATGTAATGTTACCTAAATCACAGAGTTCTCACAGCACTCTGGCTCTTCCCTGTCATGTTGTGTGTTCGCTGGGGTTCTGCAGGGCGTCATGGACTCAGAGGCAGCATGGCTCCTCTGGATGTTCTTCCCTGATGAGATCAATACTTGCATGGAGGCCTCAGCCATGCACTAACATAATGTGTCCTCTTAGAATCTCAACTATATCATATTTATTTAGAATGCAATGCCAAGAGGCAGTCCACAAGGTTGTCATCCATCTTGCTCACCACCTGCACAACACGCATATTATTGCAGCCACAGCTCCAGTGCACAGACTACATTCCTGCTTCTACTTAGTAATGCCCTGAGGTAGCACTCAGCCAGTGGTAATCCTCGCTTTCTCCCGTGTATCATGCCCACTCACGGTATATATATTTAGCACGGGAAATCATGTGTGCCACCAATTCCAAGGATTGGACTTCTGTTTTTTTCTATGCTGGAAACCACACATTATTTTGTGGTCAGTTTGTTTCTCCTTGTGAGAGAGGGTATGCCCAGACGTGGGTCCCTTGCTCGCTGCGCCACAGGGAACCAGGCTGCACCTCACTGAGGAGGTCCAACAAGGCCGAAACATGTCTGGGGTTGCTTGGTTTTCTGTGCAGAGGGGACCTGGCCTAGCAGTTCGGGCTGGGCTGCTACCTTCGGTGGCGGCAGCTGCTGACTGATTTGCACATGGCTAGTCCCCTTTTGCAATGGCGCAGACAGGCTAAAAAATGGTGGTGTGGAAGGTTGCCCAGGGCAATTGCCAGTGGTTTAGATTCATTCGAAACCTTCCACCCATCACTTTTGTGGTCAGTTTGTTTCTCCTTGTGAGAGAGGGTATGCCCAGACGTGGGTCCCTTGCTCGCTGCACCACAGGGAACCAGGCTGCACCTCACTGAGGAGGTCCAACAAGGCCGAAACATGTCTGGGGTTGCTTGGTTTTCTGTGCAGAGGGGACCTGGCCTAGCAGTTCGGGCTGGGCTGCTACCTTCGGTGGCGGCAGCTGCTGACTGATTTGCACATGGCTAGTCACCTTTTGCAATGGCGCAGACGGGCTAAAAAACGGTGGTGTGGAAAGTTGCCCAGAGCAATTGCCAGTGGTTTAGATTCATTCGAAACCTTCCACCCATCACTTTTGTGGTCAGGAAACCACACATTATAGCATTGAATAGCATTTGCTCTACAGTGGGCATATTGTTATGACTGTGTATGGCATCGCCGATGCACTAGATTATATTAGCATGATAAATATGTTACACTTGAAGTAAAATTGGAAAACACCTGATGAGACATATACATTTTAGCGTCACGATGTGTGTGCCCCCTGGGTGTTAATTTGCTCGTGCTGGACCTGCATGTAGAGGGGTGTAGGTTCTTTTTCCCACTCTGCTCTCTCTACATTATATGTTAGAATGTTTAGGGTATCAACATTCTGTTAGGGAGAATTCTCTTATAAGGCTAATTTCCCAAACCTAGTGAGTCCCCCAGCAGCTTTGCTGGATTTTTGGGGTTTGTTTTTTTCTCCTGCTAAGAGTGAGACTCTTTTTCTCCCACTCTTAGGCATGATTTGAGGTATGTCTTTGACTCATTGTGTGCTTATGGGCTATGGGGTCTTTTACTCCATAGGGTATCATTTGTGTTAGTGTATGTGTTATACAGCACCCTCAGTGCAGTAACACAGGGGTGTCATAGTGACCCCCAAACATAGACTCCATACCCTGGGACTGACTACTGTCTCCCAGGGCATGTAAAATCACCATTGGCTTTACTAGTCCAAAATTGTGAACAGAACCAGTACAAACCATCATATTGTGGAAGTACTGGAAGGGGTTAATTTGATTGCCTCTGGGTCTGTTTCCAAGGGGGAACTGTCCAGTCCCCCCTTGTCAAGTTTGTGGCTGGTGGCAGTGGTTACCACGTGAAATATTCCACCAGAATATTTCCTATGGGATTTTCCCATTGATTTTAAACACACCACTTTTTGGTGCAATGTTAAAGATACCGCCGGGTTATATATTTAATATAAAATTACCGGTTGGGTCTTTTCGCCAGAACTCTTTTCCAAAATGGCGTTTGTGTCCGTCTCTGTAACTCCAACCAAGGTCGGGCCCTTTGTTCCACTTTTTGGCAGGCTTCTCCACAGAAGCCCTCCAACTGGTGCCACTCTGTCTGGGTTCCACAGGATGTGTGGGTGGGGGAATTGGCACCCTGGACTGCATTGCCTTAGCAACCCAAGTCGCACTCTGTTCTGATTGGCCCAGTGGTGAGCCGCCCGGCTCACCACTGGGTGACTAGAGACCTATCAATGGTTCTTTTTATTGTGGTTGAATTCTTGAGGTGATCCCCCCTCAGAAAGGCAGTCCTACTTGTGGGGGAGTAACAGACTGGAGTTATGCTGTGCTGTTGTAGAGTTTTCGAAAGCACACACATCTCTGTAGGAATCATGGACTGTAGAAGTGGAGACAGCGTGTCTTTAGGCCATCGGCTGAATAGACAGATAATGGGCCTGATTTACAAAAGCATTTTTCAACAGAAAACGCTGTTAAAAAAACACATTGTAAGCTTCCTTCAGTGAGGCAAAGTAAGTGGTACAAAATCCAGCAGTGTGACTGTCCAAAGGGCAGTGTGGACAGCTGTAGAGGGTGTAGCACTTCTGGGGCTTGGCTGGGAGGATGTGCTCTATATGACAAGCCGGGCACTGCAGTAGCCCCATATCCTATAGGAACCCCGCCCTCCCCATCCAGCTGTGTGCACGTCTTCCAGCTAATGTTTTGGCAAAAGGTGTCTTTATTGAAAGCATGTAAAATAGCGGGAAAAAAACGAGTCTCGCAAGCAGGGCTATTATGGAAATATAAAAAGTAAAATAAATAAAAAACTGGTATGTCTCATTTTTCACAATGAACAGCTTGATTGCCTCAGTCATCTAAGCCTGTAACCGTTTGTCCTTGTCCAGTAATTTGAATATCAGCTTTCACTCAAACATGAATCCTCGCATTGAAATGTGTGAGGTACATGTGCGCAGTCATGCAGCTTGCTGTGACTGGAGACCAAACAAACATCGAACAGGAAGCCCCCGACACCCCCTCTAACAAACTGCGGGTAATAACTGTTAAGATCTGAAGTGGAACCAAGGCAGCTAACCAACTGGAATAATTAGGAGAGATCTGAAAGACGAACCTGTACGATAATAAAAGCACTGAGTTCAAAGCCGCTTCTCCACATTGCGCGCACAGAAAGCAGAAAAGCATCAAAGAACACCTTTCTGCGGCCATCAAAGTGCCGCCCTACAAAGCCTGGACGCGCACTCAATGCATTCGCCTTTCTCCCGAACGGGGAGAGGGCCTAGCCTACCGATTCACAGCTCCACGGGCCACTGGCGCTTCCAGAGGATCAGCTTTAGTACAAACCTGTAAGGATTGGTTCTCCTTTCTTTTCTGTAAGGGTTTCTGCAGGACCAGAGCGTTTTGCTTGGTGCAGGAGCCTAGAACGCCCGGAGCAGGAGGACACGCCTGCCATGTGCTTTGGTTACAGTCAGGCTAAGTGGGTCGTTCACAATGGGCATGGGTTGTTTCATGTTCGAATGTAGGCAACAGAGCGCCCCCCAGCTACTTACAAGACACCAAGGGACTCTGTGCAATGGAAGGCACGGGGCCATGCGCCTTCATGCCCACATTCAGATGGGACAGAATTCATCTGATCCCAAATCACCCATACTTCCAGGGTGGTGTTGGGGGTTTGGAGAACCGGCTAAACGTTTTATGAGTGCGGATCGGCCGAAGAGCCTTAAGGCAGTGTTAACGTCCTATGGGTGGAGGGCAAGCCCAAGTGCAATAGTTCCTTTTCAGCCGGGCAATGCAGGACTAATGCACTGTTATGCAGCATTGGATTTAACGTTACAAATACAATTCTCCTGCAGAGTCAAAACCATGACCTACTACATCTTGATACGTCTTTATTAGAGACATACGAAGACAGTGTTTATATTCGGATACAAAAAAATAAAATCCCACTGTCTGCAGTTAGGTCCACATATGAGTTACTAGGGACGTGGAAGGTCGGGGCATTTTTATTAGTTTAATAAAAGCTCAGTGCCATGTTATGAGTCTGTTCTAAACTCACAGGGCTTTAGAAATCATGTTCTTAGAAAGTTTCACCGTTTCACGCATTGCACCCTGGGCATGTTTGAGCATGGATCTGTCTGCTCATGGGGAGATGCAAGGGAGCAAACACCTGACCCGACCTCAGCCTGGGCCTGGGCGGCCGCAGGCAAGCAGGTGGCACAGCACACACGCACGCACACACCCGACCCAACCTCCATCTGGGCCTGTGTGCCACGGCCGCAGGGGAGTAGCACAACAGCAAACACACCCGACCTCAGCCCTGGGGCCTGCGGCAGCGCCGCGGCCAAAGGCAAGGGCGGGCACCCCTACAATCACACACACACTGCAGCAAAATAAATTAACCCACCCAGCAGGCAGCTCACACACTGCTCACACACCCAACCTCAGCCCGGGGCCTGCAGTGGCGTCGCAGCCGCAGGCGAGGGCGGGCACCCATGACCACACACACGGCGGCAAATAAATGAATCCACCCACCAGGTAGTGCACTGCACACACACCCGCCCACCCCCGACCTCAGTCACAGACTTGCAGACTCATTGTGTTAGGCGGCTTGGAAGAAGTTGGCCTTTGCACCAAGAGCTGAGAAACCACTGAGCTGCTGACAAAATGGAGGACCACCAGCACGCGGTACCGCTTGATGGCCACGCCCCCTCCTTCTCTGATTGGAGGATGCCAGAGGTCGCAAGAGAGTGACAGAGGTCGCTGGCCAATCAGCAGTGGTCGCTCGTCCCTGAAGCTCTGGTCAGTGTTTGCTAGCTCTACTGTGTTTTTAGCCCTATTGTGTATCCTCTGTATACTGCCCTACTCATCTTGAGAGAAGTCTGACTGCTCAGCCACAGCTACCAGGTAAAATGGGTGGTGCAGACTGCTACCAATTGGGTTTACTGCTTACTCCTGTAGTCCTAATCTTCTTGAAGTGTTCCCCAAGGGAACTGCACAGAATTCTGCCTAACACATTCCTAGGTGTTCCGTGGCGTAAAGTCGACAAAATTATAAATGATGAGGCTGTTAGGTGGATGGTCCTCAAACTCACAAATACTAAAGCTAAAATGACGGTTGATACTCTTCAGCTCCCAAACACAAACTACTCTAGCTACCTTTGATGGATTAGGCACTTGTCTCATTGCAAAGTGATAATGGTGGAGCTTCGCGATTATCGAGGCACTGAAAATCTCGAATGCAGAAATTCTGTTTCGAAATGTGTGGTGCGCAATAATCAAGTAGATCAC